>NW_024070210.1:40150286-40750286 GCF_014754425.2 Oryx dammah
ACACACACACACACACACACACACACACACACACACACACACACACAAGACAGTGTAGATAAGATGGCTACCTACAGCTGCTTGTAGTATCACATAGCCGGATTCCCTTTCAAAGAGAAGAATTCCAGAGATTTTTCAACATCAGCTTGCTCTGAACTTGAATTAAAATGCACACTATTTCTAAAATCTGTATTTGCTAAACATAAAACAAAGAGACTGACTACTATGTTGGTGAGTCTATCCAGGGATTTTTTTTTTTTTTTCATCAAGGCATCTTTAGTGATATAACACACAGCCATACTAAGCAGATACCCTTGACTGACAGACAGGGAGTCCTGAACTAGAAGGACTTGAAACAAGCACAGACTAGCTTTTAAGTTCCCTGAGCCTCTGAGTGACTTAGAACCAGATGATTCTATAACAACATATATGAAGAAATTGAGGTTGAACGTGGGGAAAAAAAAGTTGGTCAGTATTTCAAATAAGTGATGTCAGTGCGGTGCAAACAATTCAGATATAGGATGTTGGGAAAAAACAACTCCAAAATTAGAGTGAGTCAACTTGATCCTACAATCACCACTGCTCCACTGCAGAGATTCAGCAATGACTCACAACAGTACATTTTAACTGTTGCTAGCATCTAATCCATGTGACTCCTCCCAGACTGTCTCAGCAGTCCAGAAAGTGAAACTCCTTTCACAAGGAGCTCTGGTTCATTTTCACAGAGGTTAAGTTATAAAGAGGTTAAGTACAGAATCTACAGTTGCCTTTTTGTTTTATTTTTTATTGAAATATAGTTGATTTACAATGCTATGTTAGCTTTAGAAGTATAGCAAAGTGATTCAGTTATATATATTTAGTTTCTTTTCTATTACAGGAAAATATATTGAATATAGTTTGTGGGCTATACAGGAGGTCCTTGTTAACGATCTGTTTTATATATAGTGGTCTATATATTTAATCCCAGACTCTTAATATAGCCCTCATCCCCCCTTGCCCCTTTGGTAGCCATAAGTTTGTTTTTTAGTCTGTGAGTTTATTTCTGCTTTGTAAATAAGCTCATTTGTATGATTTTCTTTTTAGATTTTTACATATAAGCAATATCATACAACATTTTTCCTTTTCTGACCTTCTTCTCTTAGTATGACAATCTTTAGGTCTATCCAAATTGCTTCAAATGGCATTATTTCATTCTTTTTTATGACTGGGTGAAAGCTCAGCAGTGGCCACAGGACTGGAAAAGGTCAGTTTTCATTCCAATCCCAAAGAAAGGCAATGCCAATGAATGCTCAAACTACCACACAATTGCACTCATCTCACACACTAGTAAAGTAATGCTCAAAATTCTCCAAGCCAGGCTTCAGCAATACATGAACCATGAACTCCCTGATGTTCAAGCTGGTTTTAGAAAAGGCAGAGGAACCAGAGATCAAATCGCCAGCATCCGCTGGATCATGGAAAAAGCAAGAGAGTTCCAGAAAAACATCTATTTCTGCTTTATTGACTATGCCAAAGCCTTTGACTGTGTGGATCACAATAAACTGTGGAAAATTCTGAAAGAGATGGGAATACCAGACCACCTAACCTGCCTCTTGAGAAATCTGTATTCAGGTCAGGAAGCAACAGTTAGAACTGGACATGGAACAACAGACTGGTCCCAAATAGGAAAAGGAGTATGTCAAGGCTGTATATTGTCACCCTGCTTATTTAACTTCTATGCAGAGTACATCATGAGAAACACTGGGCTGGAAGAAACACAAGCTGGAGTCAAGATTGCTGGGAGAAATATCAATAACCTCAGAGATGCAGATGACACCACCCTTATGGCAGAAAGTGAAGAGGAGCTAAAAAGCCTCTTGATGAAAGTGAAAGTGGAGAGTGAAAAAGTTGGCTTAAAGCTCAACATTCAGAAAACGAAGATCATGGCATCTGGTCCCATCACTCCATGGGAAATAGATGGAGAAACAGTGGAAACACTGACAGACTTTATTTTGGGGGGCTCCAAAATCACTGTAGATGGTGATTGCAGCCATGAAATTAAAAGATGCTTACTCCTTGGAGGAAAAGTTATGACCAACCTAGATAGCATATTCAAAAGCAGAGATATTACTTTGCTGACTAACATCTGTCAAGTCAAGGCTATGGTTTTTCCAGTGGTCATGTATGGATGTGAGAGTTGGACTGTGAAGAAGGCTGAGCACCGAAGAATTGATGCTTTTGAACTGTGGTGTTGGAGACGACTCTTGAGAGTCCCTTGGACTGCAAGGAGATCCAACCAGTCCATTCTGAAGGAGATCAGCCCTGGGATTTCTTTGGAATGAATGATGCTAAAGCTGAAACTCCAGTACTTTGGCCACCTCATGTGAAGAGTTGACTCATTGGAAAAGACTCTGATGCTGGGAGGGATTGGAGGCAGGAGGAGAAGGGGACGACAGAGGATGAGATGGCTGGATGGTATCACTGACTCGATGGACGCGAGTCTGAGTGAACTCTGGGAGTTGGTGATGGACAGGGAGGCTTGGTGTGCTGCGATTCATGGGGTCGCAAAGAGTCGGACACAAACTGAGTGACTGAACTGAACTGAACTGAATATTCCACTGATTAAGTCTTTTTAATGGTTCCCATTTCAAGCATGGTGCTGGGCATACAATAAACATTTAATAAATACTTGTTGAGGTGAAAAGATGGGGATAGTTTCCATCATTTTGGATGGCACCTCATATATTAGCTATGTATTTCTTGCTTTTCTTCTTCCTTTTAAAGCTAAATGAAGGCAGAAAGGGGCTCTAGTACTTCCTAAATTTCCTTCTCGAAATAAATGAGCCAGCTGGAAACTCTCAAACTTTGAATCTCTAGTAATTTTGTTCATGCAGTTCCTCTGTCTTTCTCTCTTTTTTATTTCACCTTAATAAGCACTAAGCCTATTAATGCTTCCACTCAGGGATGCAAGCAAGAGAGAGAAGATGGAACACCACCTGCATTTTGCCTTTCCTTTTTCTCAGGGAGCCAAATTATGTTATTTGTGTAAAAGCATCTCTCCTCTTTTCCTCTCATCAGCCCCAGTCATCTCTCCTATCTGACACTGGAGCAGCTCGGCATGGGGGCAGCTTATCTTGGTGGGGGTCTGGTGGTGGGCTTTTAAAGCTGCCCCAAGCTGAGCTGGAGGTCTGCAGTTCTTGGCACTATTTATTTAGGGAAAAATAAAAGTGGAGGAAGAGTCATTGCTGTCTCCTCTGGTGCACTGGTGTAGAAAATGTTAGTGAACATTTTCATTTTCAGCTCCAGTTTCTTAATTCCTTATGGTGGAAGAAAGAAAAAGAGTAGGCTAGTCAACCTGGGAATTCACAGGCCCATGCTCATGCCTGGCATTTGTTTTTGTAAACGTTGGAATAGGGTTCAGGAATGAGAGACAAAGGCGTGGAAGAACATTTCAAGGCAGTCTGCTCTAATCAGTACTGTTCTCTCGTATCACAAACAGTTATTCTGTTTGTTAAGCCTGTTTGAAAATGCTAATCCAGGTTTGTTTATGGTTGGCCTCAGCCTGTAAGTCTGCAGGCCAGTCAAGCCAGGCAGCCACAGTGACCCCATTCCCTGTCCCAGCCCTACCTGTGCGTCACAGGCCTTGTGGCAGACCAGTGTGCAACAACATAAACAAGGGCAGTAAAGCTGGAGCTAAGAGCAACCAGCTTCAATATTTTCTTGTGCTCAGTCACTCAGCCATATCTGACTTTTTGTGACCCCATGGGCTGTAGCCCATCAGGCTCCTCTGTCCATGAATACTGGAATGGGTTGCCATAATCCCTCCTCCAAGGAATCTTCCTGATCCAGGGACCAAACCCCCATCTCCTGTATTGGCAAGCGGGTTCTTTACCATTGAGCTACCTAGGAAGCCCAGTACCAATATCAGTCCACCACTTACCAACATCCAACAAACTCTTCTTTTATCATTTGTTGTTGTTTAGTCATTACATTGCGTGCAACTCTTTGCAACACCATGGACTGTAGCCCACCAGGCTTCTCTGTGCATGGGATTTCCCAGGCAAGAATACTGGAGTGGGTTGCCATTTCCTTCTCCATGATGTTTTCTTGCTTTACTTGAAAAAAATTGGCCAAGTTTCCTCCAAACCTGCTTTGGAAACCAGGATTCCAAAAGCTGTGGTCAGGAAGTAGTCAAGGAGGCTAAATTCAGCAGTGAAGGAGAATCTTGATTCCTCCACCAAGCCCCTCACATAGAATGGGAGAGGAGAGCTGGCATGAAAGTGACAGAATAGCTTATTGTTGTTGTTGTTTAGTCACTAAGTCGTGTCTGACTCTTTGTGACCCCATGGGCTGTAGCCCACCAGGCTCTTCTGTCCATGGAATTTTCCAGGCAAGAATACTGGAGTGGATAGTCATTTCCTTCTCCAGGGGCTCTTCCTGACCCAGGGACTGAACCCATGTCTCCTGCATCGGCAGGAAGACTCTACCACTGAGCCACCAGGGAAGCCCCATAGTGAGTGAGTGAAGTCGCTCAGTCGCGTCTGACTCTTTGTGACCCTGTGGACTGTAGCCCACCAGGTTCCTCAGTCCATGGGATTCTCCAGGCAAGAATAATGGAGTGGGTTGCCATTTCCCTCTCCAGGGGATCTCCCCGACCCAGGGATCGAACTCAAGTCTCCCACGTTGCAGGCAGACGCTTTAACCTCTGAGCCACCAGGGAAGCCCCATAGAGTAGCTACAAAATATTTAATGCAAATGAGTGGGCTCCTCATGGGCTGCTGAGGGGTGGCATCTCAGGGGCCCCGAGCCGTTGGTCCCGGACTTGGTTCATATACATGGGTCCTGCTGGCCTGGAGGAAAGATCCTGAGTGCCAGAGGCAGACACTAGTTCATCTAATCTCTGTGCCCATAAAATAGAGAAATTAAAGTCAGACATGAAAAATAAGAAGGCCAAGAGTGGTTCCAGAGCCAGCCAAGAAGACATGCAGGCAGCACTCGACTTAGCCTTATCTCTCCCCCCGTCCATCTAACCTGGGTTATACTATTTTCTGGGCTTCCCTGGTGGCTCAGACAGTAAAGAATCTGCCTGCAATGCAGGAGACCTGGGTTACATCCCTAGGTTGGGAAGATCCCCTGGAGAAGGGAAAGGCTACACATTCCAGTATTCTTGCCTGGAGAATTCTGCCATCCCTGTAATTCTTAGGCAGACTTCCTCAAGCCCCCAACTCACCTCTAATCTTTTCTTCAAATCTCCTTGGCTCTGCAGCAATTAGCAGGCCTGGGGGTGCAAGGCCTGTCGAGCTAGGCGGCTACACTGTCAGTCAGCAACCTAGTGCCAGCCGAGGAGTGTAGGAGGCTGCGATGATTTATTGGGTTTATTCTATCAATATGAGTAATCAGGCCAAACTACTATTTTTTTAAAGCCAGGAATTAACTACTCCTGAGGTACCATTAAGCTGAAATAAAATGATTGGTGGAAAACTTTAGTGTGCCATTATGCTAAATATGTAATGGTATAAGATTAAATTGCTTTCTGCTCTGTTCTTTTTGTCTTAAGGTCTGACACTCTTTGTGGTATCATCAGATGATATGTATTTTCCATCATTAAAACAGGTAAAATGTTGCTTCTTCACTGTCTGAGACTTGATGAAATTGTTTCATTTGGGTTGCTTTGTTTGAGTTACTATTTTGGGAGATTATTTTTTTCTGTTCTTTTTACCTATTGCTATTGAGTGAAATTTACATACAGATAATGTTTTATAATGTATACACCTGTGTTGAATTTACATACAGATAGTGAGTTTTATAAATGTATATATCTATACGTGTGTGCTAAGTCGTTTCACTCGTGTCCAACTCTGTGCAACACTATGGACTTTAGACCAGCCAGGCTCCTCTGTCCATGTGATTCTCCAGACAAAAATGCTGGAGTAGGTAATCATGCCCTCCTCCAGGGGATCTTCCTGACCCAGGGATTGAACCCACATCTCTTAACGTCTCCTGCATTGACAGGTGGGTTCTTTACCACTAGCGCCACCTGGGAAGCCCATAAACATTTTAACCATTTCCCTAATCAAGACATAGACTATCTCCATCATTCCAGAAAGTTGCCTTCTGTCCTTCTCCAGTGACTTTTAACTACCTCTATGCCAACAAAGGTCCATCTAGTCAAGGCTATGGTTTTTCCAGTGGTCATGTATGGATGTGAAAGTTGGACTGTGAAGAAAGCTGAGCGCCGAAGAATTGATGCTTTTGAACTGTGGTATTGGAGAAGACTCTTGAGAGTACCTTGGACTGCAAGGGAGATCCAACCAGTCCATTCTGAAAGGGATCAGCCCTGGGATTTCTTGGGAAGGAATGATGCTAAAGCTGAAACTCCAGTACTTTGGCCACCTCATGCAAAGAGTTGACTCATTGGAAAAGACTCTGATGCTGGGAGGGATTGGAGGCAGGAGGAGAAGGGAACAACAGAGGATGAGATGGCTGGATGGCATCACTGACTCGATGGACGTGAGTCTGAGTGAACTCCGGGAGTTGGTGATGGACAGGGAGGCCTGGCATGCTGCGATTCATGGGGTTGCAAAGAGTCGGACACGAATGAGCGACTGAACTGAACTGATGCCCTGAAAGATTACTGTTCTTATTTCAAAGGTTAGTTGCATCAGTTTTTAAATGTCATATACATAGAAGCATACTCTACGTAGTCTTTTGTTGTTTGCTTCTTTTGCTGAGCAGGTCTCTGCATGCATAAGTGATTTGTTCATTTTTATTGTTGAGTTGTACTCCATTATATAAATGTTCCAGGATTTGTGTATTCCTTCTCCTGTTGATGGACATTTGGGTAGTTTCCAGTTGGAGCTTTTGTGAATAAAGCTACTATAAAAGTTCTTGTGTAAGCCTTAATTGCAGGTATGTTTTAATTTCTCTTGAGTAGCAGTAGAATGGCAAGATCAAAAGGTCAATGTATGTTTTAACACTATATGGAACTGCCAAGTAGTTTTCCAAGATGATTGCAACATTTTTCATTTCCAGCAACAGAGTATGAGAGCTCTGGTTGTTCTACATTCTAGACACATTCTTTGATTTCAGCTATTCTAGTAAATTTGAAATGGCAATTCATTGTGGTTTTAATTTTCATTTCCCTGCTAATAATGATATTGAGCCTTTCTTCATGTGATTATTGGCTATTTACATATCTTTTTTTGAGAAGTATCTACTCAAATATTTTCCCCATTTCATTATTGAGTTGTTTGTCTTTTTTAATTCAGTTATTTGTAGAAGTTTTTATATATTCTAGATACAAGCTCTTTGCCATATCATGAATATGTTCTGTAATCTGTGGCATATCTTTTCCTTTTCTTAACAGTAGTTTTTAATAAGAAATTTTTAATTTTGGTAGTCTAGGTTATTGACTATTTTCCTCTATATTTAGCATTTTTGTTTCCTCCAAAAAACCTCTAAGTGTTTGGGTGATTTTTTTATTGAAACTGTTAAAAGAACATTTTCTAAGTGTTCTCAAGAATAAACATTTCCTGATTATCTATGTTCACAAAAATATTTCTTTATTTTCATTATTCTCATTTTATTCACCCAAATGTAGTGATGTGCTGGTAAACTGGCTTTCTTGGCAAGGGAAGCCCTGGTTTATAGTACTTGACAATCGCCATGGTGTTAACACTCCCACAAGGACTAACTTTCAAGCTGCGTGTGCGTTAGTGGCTCAGTTGTATCTGACTCTTCGTGACCCCATGAACAGTAGCCCATCAGGCTCCTCTGTCCGTGGAATTCTCCAGGCAAGGATACTGAAGTGGGCAGCAAATCCCTTCTCCAGGAAATCTTCAATACCCAGGGATCAAACCCAGGTCTTCTGCATTGCAGGCAGATTTTTTACTGTCAGAGCCACCAAGGAAGCCCAACTTTCAAGCTACCAATGGTTTAACAATTGGATTACAAAATTTCTGAATATTTAACAATCCATTGTCACTAGCTATTTTATGATTTCCTCCAGTACACCATTGCAATTGACAGGTGAAAACAGATGGCAAGGGGTAAACTCTTGGGGAAGAGCTTGATCCTGGGGACATTGCAAAGATGCCATGTTTTAAGGAACACCTGGTGACCCAAATTGGACAGTTAGTGACAATGACTGAGAACAGAGCCTGACCTGACTTCCCACGGTGGCTACTATTAGCAAAAATGCAGAGATGGGTGATAAGAGAGTTTAAAAATAAACACTTAAAATGGGAAACCCACAGTTCTGACAAATTAGCATAAAAGCAGAGGCTCTGTGATATTCCAATTATTGGGGAGATTAAGAGGCAACTTCCTCCTAAAGATAAGAAAGGACACTGAATGGAAGGTTGAAGGACCTCATAAGGCTGGAGGATGGACATTTAGATTATGAACAAAGGGAGCCGAATAGAAACCAAGACAGTAAGTGATTCATGAAAAGACCCAGGACCCATCTTGCCTAGTGAGATCACTTGGAATAAGAATCAAACAATACATAGCAAAATCCCAGTGAGATGGTAAATGACACATTTCATCCACAGCTGCTGTGGCCAAATGGTCTGCTTGATGATCTGACCGAGGAAATGATCATGGAACCAAGACCTTCAAATCATAAGAAAGAGTCTCACAGATTACTTTCTTTTCATCATAAAGATCAGAAAATGTATAGCAGTAAGCTACACCACAGCAGTCAGCAGAAGGAGGTGTTTCATAGCAATCATTCTACAAAGAATTCGCATATTAGAGTAGAAAAACCTGGAGATCGGCAGCGTGCATGGTTTTCTGAAGAAGCAATAATAGAAATAGAGCAAAGGAAGCACATGTTTATTCTTTCAAAATTAAGCTTTGGCCAATATGAATGAGGATTTAGAAGTGTTTCCAGTAAATATGAATACGTAGGCTTCCCAGGTGGCGGTAGTGGTAAAGAACCTGCCTGCCAAAGCAGGAGACTTAAGAGATGCAGGGTCACTTACACACACACACACCGGGAAAGCAGAGAATTCTCTTCTGTTCAGCAGAGTTAAGCAACCGTGTATGTGTACTGTATATGTGAAAACCACCTAAATGCCAGCAATCGATAAATGTGTAATTAACTAGGAAAGAGTAAGTGGGCTTCAAAAAGAATATTTAAAAGAAACTGTAATTATATGAAAGTATTTAAAGTTTAAGTAAGAATATAGGAAAATATTGAGCATCTATTACTAAGCACCTTTTACTTTCATAATAATAATAAAAAAAAGAATGTTTCATCATCACCTGAAATAATGGAGTCCACTGAGTTACACAGCTCCCAGGAAGATTATCTGCCATTTGCAGACATTACCATTAGAAATGGTAGGTATGATGTGCTCGCGTTTCCTAGAGTATTATGTTTATAAAGTACTTTTACTATTTTTTCATAACAACTACGTGAGCTAGGTTTTCCTGCCATGCAGATAATAGAAAAAACATAAGATCAGGCAAAAGACAGAGCCCAAGTCAGAGCAGTGACGTTGATACCCCTTGTCCAAGGACATTGGTGGTGGGGGAGTCCTCTGCGACTGCTTCATACTTTCCTCCTTCAAGAAACATGGTAGCAATTCACACCCCCACCTCCTGGGAAGTATGGTCATGTGGTTTCCTTTGTCAAAGAAGCATGAGCAAGAATGATGTGTTTCACTTCCTGGTAGAAACTTTAAAAGCCAGGGTGCAATTAGTCACCATCTCTTCCTGGGAATGGGAAATCTATGAATATCCTGGGGACACATTTAAAAATGAAGCTTCCATAAATCTGGATCTCTGAGATCCCCATCTTTTTCACTTGCATTGGCCATGTAGCATGAACACGAACTAAATTTGCACTGTGCAAAGTCACTGAGATTTGAGGGCTGTTTGTACAATTTAACTTATATTTTGCTCAAAACAGAAATTACTCTTTCACAACAGTAAACTGGATATCTCATCATCCAATCTATTCTCAAAGACAATTGAATATTGTCAAAATATCACCCACAGTACATTTGTTAATTAGAAAGAAAAAAAAGTTACCTTACAATGGAGAAACCTGGCAGACATCATCTCAATCATAAGATCAAAATTAACACTAGTCACAGGACAAATAGACATCATGTGACCCTAGATAGGATATACTGTATGTAACTCCAACATCTGTGATACTCCATCCACAAAATAAATAACTGGGGCCTAAGCATGAGGAAGGGCTTCCCAGCTAGCTCAGAGTTACTAAAGAATCCACCTGCAATGTAGGAGACACGTTTCAATCCCTGGGTTTGGAGGATCCCCTGGAAAAGGAAACAGCAATCCACTCCCGTTGTTGTTCCCCCCGCCCCCGCCCCCCACCACCAAATTGCCTGGGAAATCCCATGGACAGAGGAGCCTGGCGGGCCACAGTCCATGGGGTCACAAGAGAGTCAGATACGACTGAGCAACTAAATAATAACAACAGTCTAAAAGAAGCATAGAAAGTAAAATAAAAAATTTTTTAAAAATTAAAAAAAAATAAAATAAGCATAGAAGCCCTAAATTGAGTAATTTCTAGAAAATGATTTGTTGACAGTCTTCAAAAATGTCAAGATCATGGAGATTAGAGAAGACTAAGGAACTAGTAAAGGTTGAAATGATTGAGAGACTGACAGTTTTAATGGCTGATCCTGTGTAGACCTTCTCTATAAGGGATGTAACAGAGACATTTAGCAAATCTTGAATCAGATTCTGGGTCAAAAGTATATAGGAGGTTTCTCTACTATTCTTATGACTTTTCTATAAGATTGGAACTGTTACAACAAAGTATTACACGAATCTCTTTGCCTGGCACAATAGGTTCCCAGAAGCTTGTAAAGAGAGAGTTGGGAGCAGGGAACCAACAGGGGACACCGTGTCTGGCCGAGGCTGGTATGTGTGTGTTAGTCGCTCAGTCATGTTTGACTCTTTGTGACCCCATGGTCTGTCGCCTGCCAGGCTCCTCTGTCCATGGGATTTCCCAGGCAAGAATACTGGATCGAGTTGCCATTTCCTCCTCCAGGGGATCTTCCTGATCCAGGGACTGAAATCGGGTCTCCTGCATTGCAGGCAGATTCTTTACCATCTGAGCCATCAGAGAGGCATTGCCAATATTTCTCAGTCTTGTCCAACCAAATCAGCCTCTTGTGTTCCTCTGTTGCTACATGGCAGTGAGTGGGTCACAGAGACTGTTAATGAGATGGGATGGGTAAAGAGGCTTTCCTGTTTCTGGAAATTCTGTTTTGTACAGTCAAGTAAGAGAAGAGTAATTTGGGGAGCACAGGCAAGAGGAGGATGAGGGTGAGGGCCCAGAGATAATGAACAAGCTCAGAGGTGCTGAAAGGAAAGTGAAAGTGAAGTCGCTCAGTCGTATCCAACTCTTTGGGACCCCATGGACTGTAGCCTACCAGACTCCTCCATCCATGGGATTTTCCAGGCAAGAATACTGGAGTGGGTTGCCATTTCCTTCTCCAGGAAATCTTCCCGACCCAGGGATTGAACCCAGATCTCCTGCATTATAGGCAGATGCTTTACCGTCTGAGCCACCAGGGAAGGAGCTGGGTCTCAGGCAACTGAGCAGACAGCAGACCCTGATGAGAAAGGAAGAAGTGGTGAGCAGTGAACAATGGGAGGAAAGCACAGTCAGAAAAAAGTAAGAGAGCATACATAGTTGATGGTATAAAGATTATACTACATGGATCATGATGAAGTATAAAGTTGGGAATGATCAGAGCCTAGTATTCAAAAGTGGCAGAGGGAAAAAAAAGGGAGACTTCCCTTTAAAATCATACCCTAATAGCAAGCAAGAAACCTGTTCAATACCTTAGTAACTAGATGAACATCCAGTGCTCAGAACATCATTATGGAATCAGAGAGAGCAGAAGGGAAGAGGGAAAGGCTCACCCAGGATTCCTAATAGGGACCCCAGGCTTCTGATGTGACCAGCAGGAAGACACACAGATGCCCCTTGCACAGCCTGAGAGCATTCATCTTTGGATGCTGAGTACCTAATGCAATTGCCAGTCACCTAGAAGTTGCTCAATAAATGTTAAGTTAACTATCCAAGGAATAAATGTTTCTCTTAAAGACAAATAAAGAGAAACAGAGAGGTCTGTATCATTAGGTAAAATCTAGGGGAAATTATTAGGAATAAATAATTGTATATAGCTCTTTGTGATGACCCAGATGGTTGGGATGTAAGAGTGGGTAAGAGGGAGGTCCAAGACAGAGAGGATATATGTATACTTATAGTTGATTCATTTCACTATACAGCAGAAACTAACACAACATTGTAAAGTGATTATATTCTAATAAAAATTAGGTTTAGGTTACCTTTTACGTTTTATTTTCAAAGAAACAAACCCTTGCAAAGATTCTAGCCAGTAATGTATCACCCTAAATAGTGGGTTTAGTAACCATTTCTATCTAGTCTTAAGAGGACTATATAAAAATTCAAATAGACCCTGACAATGGAAAAGAGGATAAATGATTTTGGAGAGAGAGAAATTTTTTCCTGTTTTAAAAGGAGAAGTCAAAAACTGTCCTTGTCTTATAGGGAAGACTGAATTTTACAGAATGGAAAGAATCTTGAAAGTCATAGAGAGTAGTAGGCCATCCTGAAAGGTAAGATGGCAGGTAGAGTTATCAATTTAATGACTTCTGTTGACCTCTGTTGATGGAGAAATGTTGGCAGTTGATAATAAACAGCCAGAAGGGACCAGACATCTGGTTGTCCTAAAGTCACAAAGGCATAGTCATATCATGATAAGGGACTGTATTAGAGTTCTCCAAGAAATGAAACCAACTGACTATATAGGAAGAAATTTATTATAAGAAATTGGCTCACACAACTATGGAGGCTAGACAGTCTCACAGTCTGCTTTCTGAAGCTATAGATATAGGAAAGCAGGTGGTAGAAACTCCAGTCTGACTCCAAAGTTCTGAGAACCAGGAGCACCAAAGATGTAAGACCCAGTCTGAGGACAGAAAAGGCGTGCTCAGCTCAAGCAGTCATGCAGAGAGAGAGAGTATTCTCCCTTCTTTCACTTTTTTTTCCCCTGTTCAGGCCCTCAAAGGATTGGGTGATGTCCACACTAACAAGAACAATCTGCTTTACTCAGTCTACAGATTGAGTGCTGATCCCATTTGGAAATACTCCCACAGGCACACCTTGAAATAATTTTTATCCAAAAATATGGGCACCCAATAGTCCAGTCAAGTTGACACATAAAATTAACCATTGCAGAAAGGGAAGAAGGACTAAAGAGGCTCGTAATGAAAGTGAAAGAGGAGAATGAAAAAGTTGGCTTAAAACTCAATATTCAGAAAACTAAGATCATGGCATCTGGTCCCATCACTTCACAGCAAATAGATGGGGAAACAATGGAAATAGTGACAGACTTTGTTTTTTGGGGTTCCAAGATGGAGAAGGCAATGGCAACCCACTCCTGTATTCTTGCCTGGAAAATCCCATGGACAGAGGAGCCTGGTAGGCTGCAGTCCATGGGGTCGCTACGAGTTGGACACAACTGAGTGACTTCACTTTCACTTTTCACTTTCATGCATTGGAGAAGGAAATGGCAACCCACTCCAGTGTTCTTGCCTGGAGAATTCCAGGGATGGGGGAGCCTGGTGGGCTGCTGTCTATGGGGTCGCACAGAGTCGAAGACGACTGAAGCGACTTAGCAGCAGCAGCAGATCACTGCAGATAATGACTGCAGTCATGAAATTAAAAGACGCTTTCTCCTTGGAAGAAAAGCTATGACCAGCCTAGACAGCATATTAAAAAGCAGAGGCATTACTTTGCCAACAAATGTCCATCTAGTCAAAGCTACGGTTTTTCCAGAAGTCATATATGGATGTGAGAGTTGGACTATAAAGAAAGCTGAGCGCCGAAGAATTGATGCTTTTGAACTGTGATGTTGAAGAAGACTCTTGAGAGTTCCTTGGACTGCAAGGAGATCCAACCAGTCCATCCTAAGGAAATCAGTCCTGAATATTCATTGGAAGGACTAATGCTGAAGCTGAAACTCTAATACTTTGGCCACCTGATGCAAATAACTGACTCATTGGAAAAGACCCTGATGCTGGGAAAGATTGAGGGCAGAAAGAGAAGGGGACAACAGAGGATGAGATGGCTGGATGGCATTACCAACTCGATGGACATGAGTTTGAGCAAGCTCTGGGAGTTAGTGATGGACAGGGAAGCCTGGTTTGCTGCAGTCCATGGGGTCGCAAAGAGTTGGAGATGACTGAGCGACTGAACTAAACTAAACTAAATCTTCTCTAAAACTCTTCTTTGAGTGAAAGGAAAGAGAGATTCTGTTTTCTCCAGTGATGTGGCTAGGAATTTAACCAAACCAAGAGAGCCACAAGGACATAGAGTGATTATAAAAAACCTTTTTAAATACCGAGTTCTACAAACATAGAATCCAAGTAAATGGTTACCGAGAAAGTCATGTGAGAAGAACTTTCATCAAAAACCTGAAATATTACTTGAATTCCATTCTGCAGAGTGAAGTGCTTTTGAGGCTAATGAATCAATAAAGAATCAATCTTCTCTTTTACTTCAGAGAAGAACTCATCCCTCTCCCCTCTTCTCCCACTAGATTGGCTTTGTCTTCCTAAAATAAAACTCTGGCCAAAAACCTGAGTGGAAGATTCTGAGCAGATGGGAGCTCACTTTCAGCTGATGGCCTGAGGTGGTCTTACTCCCTCAGGAGCAATGTTTTTTGTTTGTTTGTTTTTAGTGTGGATCATTTTTATTTATATAAAGACCATTTTATAAGTCTTTACTGAATTTGTTACAACACTGTTTGCTTTATGTTTTGGTTTTTTGGCTGCAACGCAGTGGGATCTTAGATCCCTGATCAGGGGTTGAACCTGCACCTGCCACATTGGAAGAAGAAGTCTTAACCACTGGACTGCTAGAGAAGTCCCTTGGGAGCAATGTTTAAGGAAGAAAGAAGAAAAACATCAGAGAAGCCAGAAAACCCTCAATTACGTGGGAGCTGGAGACACACAGGTGGAAGAAATCTACATCTATGTGTTCAGTAAGCAAAACTGAGCACTTAGGATGCACAAAGCACTGTTCCCTGCACTCCAGCTCTGTTCCTTGCTGAGAATCTAAGCAGAAGTCATTGTCACTAGTGGAAAGGTATAACTGAATCATAGTGAGAAGAGAAAGGCAGACTGTGGAGGCGAAGACGAAAAAAAAAGGCTAAGACTTGGTCTACTAAGAAATGGGAAAGTTAAAGCTGCTGGGCTGTTAGGGTACACAGATGGTGCACTGTTTGCAATGGGCATTCATTGAGGGAGGAACTTCTCTGCATTTTGAGACAATTGTTTTACTGGCTTTCCATTTGGAGCAGCTTACATACTACTACAGGACAGGATGATGGAATTAATTTTTGAGGTCATCCCAGATTTTAAATTCTGTGCGCTTATTTATGTTTCCTATTTTGCCTTATTTGTACACTGTATCTAAATCTGCCTAATGCTTTAAAGGGTAAGTTCAGTTTCTCAGTTGTGTCCGACTCTTTGCGACCCCATGAACAGCATCATGTCAGGCTTCCCTGTCCATCACCAACTCCCAGAGCTTACTCATACTCATGTCTATCGAGTTGGTGATGCCATCCAACTATCTCATCCCCTGTCGTCCCCTTCTTCTGCCTTCAATCTTTCGCAGCATCAGGGTCTTTTCAAATGAGTCAGTTCTTCCCATCAGGTGGCCAAAGTATTGGGAGTTTCAGCTTCAGCATCAATCCTTCCAATGAATATTCAGGACTGATTTCCTTTAGGATGGACTGGTTGGATCTCCTTGCAGTCCAAGGGACTCTCGAGAGTCTTCTCCAACATCACAGTTCAAAACAATCAATTCTTCAGCGCTCAGCTTTCTTTATAGTCCAACTCTCACATCCATACATGACAAGTCACTGAATTAAGCATCTTGAGATCCAGAGAAAAAAGGAGATGTGGCCTCTGACTTTGAGACAATAAAATCATAAGAGGAGATAAAGCAAGTGCCAAATTATATTCTATTTTTAAAGTTGTATCAAAACAGTAAAATTAAATCACAAGCAAAACCACTTCAAACTAGACAATCAATAAAGTTGTGGTTGACTGACTGCAAAAATTTCCCAATTCTTCGTTCTTCCTATCCATGTCTGATAAAATGTGATCTTGCATTTCCTACTATAAGGGTTTGTATCGACTTTATTGCTCTTGAAACTGAGCTGTACTGGTGATTTTCTCGGCCAATAGAAAGGAGCAGAAGGAATGACATGTTGGTTCTGAGTTTAAGCCTCAAAGGGTCTTGTACACTGCCTGTTTCTCCCAGAACTGCATCACCATCGTGAGACGATGTCCAAGCTAACACATTGTAGTATGAGAGACCATGCAGGAGGAAGGTACAGTCATCCTAGCTAAGACCATCCTAGGCCACCTCACAGCCAGCCAATCCCCTTACATGTAAGAGAGTCCAGCCAAGATGAGCAGAACTTTGCACCATCACAGAGCTGTCTGCAGATATGTGGGTAAACCCAACTGAGACCTTAAGAACCACGCCACTGACCTATATATAGACTTGGGAGGACAAATCAATGTTTACTGCAGTTTGCTCCCACAGTTTGGTTATTCGTTACTCTGCTACATTGTGCCAATTCATAACTGATACCAAAGGCTTCACGAGGCAGTCATCTTTAACAAAGCCAAGAAGAACAAGGAGAATTGTGACAGGTAGTGTAAACAGGGAGGACTTCACGCCCAAAGAATAGCATGAATAAAACCATGGAGCAAGAAAGTCCGAGATATATTGTCAGAATGGCAATAACTCAGCTCAAAGAAAAAGTCTCAGTTTCAAAATGACTCAATCATGTTATCAGCTCCAAGAATGGATCTCGAAGGGTGGTTGTTCTCTAGACAAGCAGCGCTATTGAAAGAGGGTTCATTCTGACATAAGGTTCCTTAGATGCTGGGGCCGTGAAACAGAGTTTACATTCCTCAGTGGGCTGAGGCAAAGAAGGTGCAAGACGTGGAAAGAGTCAAATGTTGTAGCTGCACCTGTTTTAACACATGCATCTGAGGAGAAAGGAAGCAAATACTGTCTTGAAGTGAAGATAACACGACTGGATGGTGGAACAGGGAGCTGAAACAAGTGAATACAGATGTTTTTGCTGAGACACATTTCTTGTTTCACTGGAACTCAGAAGCATTAGAGTCAGATTTTTGTAATGGCTTGTGATTTTGCCAAGAAACTCAGCTTAGGAGCATGCAGGTGTTGCTGAGATGCTCTCACCTTGGATTGCCTCAAAAGTCTTTGGGGAGGTAAGTGGCATATGAATGATCAATAAATAGCTAATCCCTTTCTAGAGACACTGGAAGAAAAACAAAAACACAGTGTTGACTTCCTCACATTGATTGTTTGCTTTTACTTTATGTTCCCTCCTCCCACTTCCTGTAATTGCCACGATGCTAGGTGACCTCTGCGTGTTTAATTACCCAAAAGAAACATGTAAGCAATGAATGCCAGAGGAAGAAAGAGGAAGAAAGATGTCTCTATTCTTGAGCTTCTTGTCAATAGAACCAGCTTCAAACTTTTTTCTCTTTCAGTAGGATATGTGATGCTTGTTTGAATTGAACAGAAAATGAGATAGACAAAGCCTATGGCTATGAGGCCAGAGAAGACGGAATAGGGTAGGGACAGCTAAATGAAAATGTGCCTCCGCAAGGAGAAGTCTCAGTATCATTCTTTGGAAAACAGGGGTTCCTAAATGGTCCCTCCTTAGGAATCCTTCAAATAGAATGCTCAACTCAGACACTTCTATCAGGGAGCTCCCAGTCATTAAATCCAGTTCTCTTGCCTGACCACATGATCATTTCCAACCCGGTTATGGCATAGACGGAGCCTCTTGCATAAACAGCTCTGAAGAGAATCAGGGAAATGTTTCAGAGATATTGCTACTGAGTCAAGTGTCACACGCCACTTTCTCCAATGAGCACAGAGAAAATAATATTAATTTCCTCTCTTATTGCCTTATTTGCATCAGATGCCTTAGGTGCCTAATAAAAGCTACTTTACTGCCCTGGATTATGTCCTGACTTACTGACTCTTTTATTTCAGTATTATGGGGCTTAATAAGAGATGCAAGGAGTGACACAGGAGGCCTGCAGTTTGAATGATAAGATTTCTCCTTGCAGTCTGGCCCCTGAGACAGAACGGCTCAACTCCATTTCAAAGCCCTCCAGCCAAAGTCCACACTGGCAGAACCTCTGTGCATGTGCTTGTCAGGGCACATTGTTTAGGTCTATAGAGAGACAACTTGGAAATTCAGAATCTTTAGTGGGGATTGAGAGAACAAAGTAGTGTGGGGAGGAGCTAAACGGGACAAAGAAAGGAATCATGTCCATGTTTAGAAGTCCAAAGGTTGTTTGTTCAGGCTGGAGAGTATGGCTTTGCTTAGTATACACTCCTGGAGTACCAGAGCTACATGGGTCTTAGGAATTATAACCTCCAAGCTACACATCCCACCAAGGGGAAACTGAGCCCAATAGAAGAAAAAGAAGGTTGTCACACATAGATCCCCACCTCATTGTTCTGGGTACCACTACACCATGAGCTTTATCTGGAGCCAGCCATGCTTCAACCTAAGGACCTGCCTTTCACACCCAGCCCGACACAAACCCCAAGGATTTCTGAGCACTGAACTAGTCCTCTCTATCATGCCATCCCCACAGCCAACAATTCAGAAGGGCACACATCAGCGTGTGTGTTTGTTTGCCATCTCAATGACAAATCCAGAGTGATGAGTTCCACAAACTGGATGCCGTCACGGTTGGGCTCCCCAGACCCGAAGACCTGGTTGAACTATTTCATATGATCTTCCCTTTATCTCAGCAGATTGTCTGTTGAGAAAAAGGAAACGAACATCCTCATTCTTCCTGAACTGGACACTTTCTTTGGGTTACCAGCCACTGGAGGAATGTTGGCCACAGAGTTTCTCCATGAGATCCCTCATCCCAGCTGTCTGATCATAAGACCTGGAAGTCTAGCCTTCAGGTGCTAGGTGGGAAAAGGAACAAGTGGCAAGATTGATCAGGGGATGTGATTTCTTCTCTTTACCACAAAAAGGGTATGGAAAAGCTGGTCAGTAAATGGATTTAAAGGGCGATTGTTTACCTGTGCTAAAGGAGCAATTAGTTTTCCCCCAATATTTTTTTGTAAATAATAATTTGACTTTGCCTATGAATGACAGATTCATCTGCACACTAGCATTGTCTTGGCCACCTTAGAAGCATTGTTGGGCATAGGCTTAATAGAATCTACCTTCTTATCATTGCTTCCTCAAAGCTGCCTCTTCATCTCCAACTTCCATGTGCAATAATATTGCTTTCCGTGTTTCAGCCTGAGATCCCTGGTTTAAATATTTGTTTTATTTTTACTCCTTCCCCCAGTGTCAGTGTGGGAGAGTTCAGGCATGTTTTCATATGCACTGAGATGTCAGAGAAATTAAACAAGAGGCAGATTTTTCATATCAGTCAGTTAAAGACTAATTATAACTGTGCTTTCCAGCAAACCAGTGATTGTAGGCTAATTTTCAGTTATGAAACAGAAACTGAGGTTAATGAGGCTAATTGTGTTTACCAGCATTAAAAAAAAAAAAAGAAAAGAAGCTAACTTAATTTCAAAGTGAGTTCTTTGTCACGAACAAATTGGGGAAAATTGCTACAGTTGTATCAGCATTTCCTAAAACTGCTTAGAGCTATGCTCCAGGAAACAAACATTCTTGAACACAAGCTGGCAGTCCAGAAAATCTAGTCCCTAGAGATCAAGGCTTTCCTGTCATTGCTGCATGACAATAACAGCTGAGTCTTAGAGCCAATGAGTTGAACAGACCTTCTAGCGGCCAGCTCTCAGTTCTGGCCCATAGTGCAAGAAGAGAGGCAGAAAGAACCATTATATGCTGATGTATAATAAACTAAGATCTGGCTTTCGTTGTTGTTCAGTCACTAAGTCATGTCTGACTGACTCCAAGAACTGCAGCATGCCAGGCTCCCCTGTCCTTCGCCATCTCCTGGATTTTGCTCAGATTCTCTAACCATCTCATCTTCTGCCACCCCCTTCTCCTTCTGCCCTCAATCTTTCCGTCATCAGCATCTTCTCCAATGAGTGGACTCTTTGCATTAGATGGCCAAAGTATTGGAGCTTCAGCTTCAGCATCAGGCCTTCTAGTCAGCAAAGACTGAGGGAGGTGGTACAGGCAAGGAGCCACCTGAGAAGAAAACCTCACCCAACTGGAGATTAATATGGTCCTGACACTCCCGAGTGAAGTGACTATAGCACCATCTGTTCCCTGTTTGGGATTGCCCGTGAATGGTTCATCCATCCTTTCCAACAATTCCATCAAACTAGAAGATTGGCTATAGCAACTCCTAGGAAAAATCAGTTGAGAGGCAGATTTTCCTGAGGCCATGAACAGCTTACCATGTAATAGAATAAGCATCAGCTGAAAACCGAATTCATGGAATAAAGAAAACTGCTTCTATGATAATGTATAGCTTCAGTCTGGAATAGATGGCAGCAGGAGCTATTTGTATTTCCCGTGTGGGCTTTGTTCACTTGCTCCAAAGGATCCTCCCCTTTGATTACACAAGACCATAGGGTAGAGTTAACTGTGCTCTGGAAGAGGTTGATTTTGCACCAACATCAGGTGACTCTGGTCTTAAACTTAGGTTCCAAGCTCTCAATGTCTCAAGAGGCCTGTGCAGAGAGTCTTTGGGGAGCATTAGGCAGACGCTAGTGCTTCAGTAGTTTCAAAGAGAATGGTAGTATTTTGAAATGCATCACATTGTCTACTATGATTCTAAACAACACATTCTGCTTTAAAGGATATCTTGGGTTCTTTATGCCAGCAAATTTGAAAAACTCAGCAGTGGCCACAGGACTGGAAAAGGTCAGTTTTCATTCCAATCCCAAAGAAAGGCAATGCCAAAGAATGCTCAAACTACCACACAATTGCACTCATCTCACACGCTAGTAAAGAAATGCTCAAAATTCTCCAAGCCAAGCTTTAGCAATACATAAACCGTGGACTTCCAGATGTTCAAGCTGGTTTTAGAAAAGGCAGAGGAACCAGAGATCAAATTGCCAACATTCACTGGATCATTGGAAAAAGCAAGAGAGTTCCAGAAAAACATCTATTTCTGCTTTATTGCCTATGCCAAAGCCTTTGACTGTGTGGATCATAATAAACTGTGGGAAATTCTGAAAGAGATGGGAATACCAGGCCACCTGACCTGCCTCTTGAGAAACCTGTATGCAGGTCAGGAAGCAACAGTTAGAACTGGACATGGAACAACAGACTGGTTCCAAATAGGAAAAGGAGTACATCAAGGCTCTATATTGTCACCCTGCTTATTTAACTTCTATGCAGAGTACATCATGAGAAACGCTAGACTGGAAGAAACACAAGCTGGAATCAAGATTGCCGGGAGAAATATCAATAACCTCAGATATGCAGATGACACCACCCTTATGGCAGAAAGTGAAGAGGAACTAAAAAGCCTCTTGATGAAAGTGAAAGAGGAGAGTGAAAAGTTGTCTTAAAGCTCAACATTCAGAAAACGAAGATCATGGCATCTGGTCCCATCACTTCATGGGAAATAGATGGGGAAACAGTGGAAACAGTGGCTGACTTTATTTTTCTGGGCTGCAAAATCACTGCAGATGGTGATTGCAGCCATAAAATTAAAAGATGCTTACTCCTTGGAAGTTATGACCAACCTAGATAGCATATTCAAAAGCAGAACATTATTTTGTCAACAAAGGTCCGTCTAGTCAAGACTATGGTTTTTCCAGTGGTCATGTATGGATGTGAAAGTTGGATTGTGAAGAAAGCTGAGCACTGAAGAATTGATGCTTTTGAACTGTGGTGTTGAAGAAGACTCTTGAGAGTCCCTTGGACTGCAAGGAGATCCAACCAGTCCATTCTGAAGGAAATCAGCCCTGGGATTTCTTTGGAAGGAATGATGCTAAAGCTGAAACTGCAGTACTTTGGCCACCTCATGCGAAGAGTTGACTCATTGGAAGAGACTCTGATGCTGGGAGGGATTGGGGGCAGGAGGAGAAGGGGACGAGAGAGGATGAGATGGCTGGATGGCATCACTGACTCGATGGACGTGAGTCTGAGTGAACTCCGGGAGCTGGTGATGGACCGGGAGGCCTGGCGTGCTGCGATTCATTGGGTCGCGAAGAGTCGGACACGACTGAGCGACTGAACTGAACTGGGTTCTTTAATTTGAGGTTGTTTGCAGGAACCAAATCTACTGATACTAATGGTAATGACAGTGACAGTGATGTGCCCATGACTCAGTCAGGATTACTTGAGCACAAGTTGTGTAATCCAAGAAATACAAGAGAAAAGGATAACAGGGCTTGCACTAAAAGATCTTATTCTCTTCCAGGAAGATCAGAACACCCTCCGCCACCACAACAGCTGACAAAATTGAGCATGAAATAAATTATATATTTTAAAAGAGTGTCACATTGTGTTTAATTAAATGCTGCAGTGCAAGATATAATAAATACTGAAAACCATCAGAAATTAAGGATCATTCACATTATCCAAGCCTTATTTTACATATAAACTCTAAGGTCTCTCTCATCTTTCTAGTCACTGTCAGCTCTATTTTCCTTAGGGTTCCCAAAGGATAGTATTGCAATTTTGATTCAGCAATTGTTCCACCATGTCTTAACTGGTATACTTGCCTATTTCACCAATTTCTTCTTTAAATTGTAAGCTCTTTATGATAGGGGCCCCAACCTACCTTTATATTCATCACTGCACATAATATTGACATTAAGCAGGCACTTGATATATATTTACTAAAATAAAAATGAAAAAAGAGGAGTTACTGGTGTTTTCTAGAGATTATTAGGGAAAGAGTTCTAGTTAATATGAAAAAGAAGTCAGAGGCAGAAAGATAAGGATTTAGGTAAGAGAAAAATAGGTTGACTTAAAAAAAACTGATTGGACAAATAGAAACAACTTTTGTGGATGACTGATGGGGAAAGGGTAGGGATCAATGATGGGAAATCTGACATGGATCATAGACAGAGAAAAGTTGAGACAGATTTGAGAGATTTTGAAGAAATTAGGTTAAGTATAAGAAGCTTAGGTTTGCCAAAATTCAATTTATTGATCTCTTACATCTCTTTCTGAAATGCATCAAGGTGATTCTGGGATGGGCACACATGAGCTCAGAAAGTATTTATGGCTATGAGTTTGCAGCTCTGGATGCCTGCTCCCCTTGTCTTTTAAAAGCTGGAGGAGTTGGGTGCTTATGTTGGCAACAAAGCTTTAGAATTAACACTATATTCTAGGAAGTACTTCTTTAAAAGTCAGACTCAGTACTCAGCTGTAGAAAGGAATGAAACTGGCTCATCTATAGAGACATGGATGGACCTAGAGTCTGTCATACCTAGTGAAGTAAGGCAGAAAGAGAAAATCAAATGTAGTCTATTAATGCATATAAGTGGAATCTAGAAGAATGGTACAGATGAACCTATTTGGAGGGCAGCAAGAGATGTAGACATAGAAAACAGATGTATGGACGTGGTGGTGGGGGCCAATTCACTTTGTTGTATAGCAGAAACTAACACAATTTTATTAAGTAACTATACCCCAATAAAAAATGTCAGGCCCAGAGTCTAATTATTGTGGAGGTCCACATTTTGTCTGTATGCACAAAATAGCTTTGCCACTCTGATTGGTCTAGCCTGCCTGGAATGCTAACATGGTTTTGGCACCTAAGACCTGAGTACCAGCTCACCAGAGTCAACAGAATTCATCAGTTATTGTCCATCACAGTGGCTTTTTGGATATCACAACCCATGCCAGAACCAGATTTCACATTAGATTTCCTACTTTCCCATGGGATCATAGCCCCTGTTCAAGAGAACACAAGCCCATGACCATGCTAGTTTGCAAAGACTCCACAACTGTCTAGGGTGGGAGGGTCCGCTTCTTCCTGTGGTCACAGGCCTGAGTGTGAGCATCCCATTCACGCCAAGGGACACTTGGTCACAATACAGCTTTGAGGTCACTTGAATCCTGACATTCTACTCAGCAATCCCCAGAGCTCTCCACAGCAGAGCTGGCCAAAGAGTGGTTCCCAGTGGGCACAGAGGCTCGACTCATTAACATTTTATATCTATGAGATAATGGCATTTTATTTTTGAATAGAAAACTAGTACAGAGTGGCACCCAAATTTCCCCATGTCTAGGCCTTCTATGTACCATTGTTTGCAAAATTATTACAAAAAGATGCATTCTTGCTATTTTGTAGGGGAAAGAGGAGGAAGAGGAGGGGGAGAAGGAGGAAGAAGCAGCCCCACCAGGCCCCCCGCCACCAAAATGTAGCCTCATTGTTTCTCATGTTTTCCAATCCAGGATTCTAGAAGACTCTCTAGTCTCTAAGTCTTCAGACTTAGAATTTTAAACTATTCTCAAGAGAGAGGTCTGAAAGTTCTCAGGAAAGATCCAGGGCTTTTGCTCTTCACAACCTGCCTCCTGCAACCTTGACTCCAAGGACCCTGTCCATTCACCCCACCTGTCGCCCCCCTCACTTGCCTGTGCTCTCCTGATTTGCTCACTCTGCCCAGGGTGGCAGCCTTCCACCTTCTGCCAAGTGCCAGAAGTGCACGGCACTCCTGAGAGCCTGATTCAAATCCCATCCCTTCAGAGAGGTGGGTGGAGCGTGTCACTCCCCCTGCCCAGCAGGCCCATGACAGGAAACTTGGCTCACTTGCATATTAACTGACTTGTTATGCTCTAGTGAAGGTTATATATGGATGAATGAGTCCCCTGCTTGCTTGCCATCTAAGTAAGCGTATGGAATGGATTTACTCTCTTCATACTGTGGTTGTCATGAAGTAGGTGTTCAGAAATAATGTTTGCTAAATAAACGAATGAGTGAATGAGTGAATGAGTGTCTGTGTGCTCGGGTTCTAAGACCTGTCCAGTCTCTTTGCGACCCCATGGACTATACAGACCATGGCATTCTCCAGGCCAGGATACTGGAGTGGGTACCCATTCCCTTCTCCAGGGGATCTTCCCAACCCAAGGACTGAACCCAGGTCTCCCGCATTGCAGCTGGATTCTTTACCATCTGAGCCACCAGGGAAGCCCATGCCTGTGCGTAAATGCACATAGGACCACACGTGTACACGTGAGATCACTGTGTGTGTCTGGAGGAGGCAGGGGTGAAGGAGGGATGTGGAGTACATGGACCCTGGATTTGAGTAGAGTTAAATAACACCCTGCCCACAAATACAGAAAGCATGTTCACATTGAAAACAATCATAATGAAAATATGAAAATTAAAGAAAAATTACAGATTTCTAGAAACAACCGTAGTCATTTTTAAAAAAAGAACATTTGTTATTACAAAATACATTATCCTATTTTTCTCTGTATTATTAATTTTATTTCTTTATAGTCTTCCATTTTTAAAAGTTAGTATTTTTTTTTTTTTTTTTTTGTCTTCCAGGTTGAAATCAGGGAGAATCCCTAGCAGTCTGACTTAGTTGAGTTCTGTCTTCCCAGCCTTCGAGAGGCCAGCACTCAGCGCCAAGCTGGCCCAGGGGTCACTAAGGCCATTCCTGGCAACAAACAGGAAGTATAATGTATTGATTTCAATTTGAGAGATGTGCCTATAATAAGTCGGCATTTCCCAGGCCTACTGAGTTCCATAGTATAGATAATCTGTCTATTTGTAAATATTATCTAATTTCATATACAAATATGTAGTTAGAATATCATTTAAAAAACAGACTGCCATCACTAACATATACCATGCAGTGAAATTAGACTGTAGATAAGTTCAACATGGCATGTAAAATAAAAATTCATTTAGACCTAATTTATACTAACAAAACTGATCAAGAAACCAGGGTTAAAGAGATTCTCTTCTTTATTCCTCTAAAAAGGTTTTCATAACTTTTTCTCTAAAATTATTCATGTAGTTGCCTAAATTCTCCTTGTATGTGTAATAACTCCAGATGAAAACTTATTTCTCTCTAAAAATAAAATGCTTCCAAAATCATTTTCTATACCTAAACGAAAGCCAACAGAAAGACAAAAAATACTATATTCTGTTGGAAGAATGTTTCAAGTCTAATTCAATTACAGAATCTCATGATTCAAAGGAACTTGAGAGATCATCTGATAGGCGCCTTCTCTGAATTATTGAATCCTAGCCCAAGAGGGCATCTGTCTCTACTTGGCTCTTCCAATTATAAGAAGTGCAAGACAGAGCATCTCATTTGTTTCCTGAAAGTTCTCATTGTTTAAAGTTCTAAATACAATTTGCCCTCTTGAAATTCAGCTCTAGCTATGTATACTGGAGCTCCACAAAGCTTCTTCTTTTACGTGTCAGCTTTACCCACCAGCTTCAGCCTTGAGTGAAATTAAAGTTGACAGGAGTGTGTCACTTAAGGCGTCACACCCTGAGTAATCACATGCCATTGTGTGAAAATTAGGACAAGTTCATGGTCAGCACCCATAAGCTTTTAGGAATTTGTAAGGCTTGTCTGTCCAATATAGTAGCCACTGGCCATGTGATTATTGAGTACTTGAAACACAGCTGGTCTGAATAGAGATGTGCTACATGTGTAAAGTACATAGCAGAGTGTGCAGACTTGAAGGAATGTAACTAAATCTCACTAATTTTCTATATGGATTACATGTTGAAAAGAATATTTTAGATATACTGGATAACTAAAAACATTTTTATTAAAATTATTTCACCCTTAAACCTTTTAAAGTATAGTTACTAGAAATTCTAAAATCATAGCTCCTCCAGTCATAGGATTTTCAACATAGAATTGATCACAATTTGTGCCAGAGTTGTTGCATGTGTACATGTATGTCTGGAGGCGGTGTGTATGTGTGTGTGTATTTGCCTAACATCTGTAACTCTAGTCAAATGTAAACTCCAGGCAAGAGGACATTTTCCCTCACTCACTTTCTATTCCCAATACTTAGCACAGTACCTAGCATGTAGCAGCTGTAAAAATTTTTTGTTGAATGCTTAAATGAATGGAGTTTACTATATCAAGGAACAATTTCTACATCACTAGAGTCTTCAAACATGTGGTTCTGATTTCTGCATATTTAACTGAGAAGCCATATAAAACCTGGTGATGTGCTTGGACCTTAGTGAGGACAGGGCCAAGACAAGCCACAAAATGTAGGTAGCCAGTGACACAGGCTTGTTGGATTGGGGAAAGACAGAAGCAGGCAAGTATAAAGCATGGTCTAGGTTAGCCTGGATCAAATCAGTCAGTCCTAAAGGAAATCAACCCTGAATACTCACTGGAAGAACTGATGCTGAAGCTGAAGCTTCTGATATTTTGGCTACCTGATGGGAAGAACTGACTCATTGGAACAGACCCTGATGCTGGGAAAGATGGAAGGTGAAAAAAGAGAGTGGCAAAGGATGAAATGGTTGGATAGCATCACCAATTCAACAGACATGAACCTGGGCAAACTCTGGGAGATAGTGAGGGACAGGGAGGCCTGGTGTGACACAGTCCATGGGGTTGCAAAGAGCTGAACATGACTTAGTGACTGAACAACAACTAGGCTAGCCTTGCATTTGTTACATCTGTAAGTAGCTACTTGCCCTTAGAGCAATGCTGTCTTATAAAAAGACAGGGTTAGCCACGTATGTGAGTTTATAGAGTCATAGAGAGTATCTTTAAGGAAGTATTATTAAAGGAAAGATCTGGATGGTAAAAAAGAATCATCCAGGTGAAGACTGGGAGAAAGAACTTTTCGGCTGTGTCTGAAAGCTTTGAGGTGAGAAAGAAGTTGGCCACATGCAACAAAATGAAAAAAGACCCATGTCATTAAATTGTGGGAATCAGGAGGAGACCTGATGAGGTTGGAGAAGGAGTCAGGGGCCTGCAAATCATGCTAAGAAATCTGAATTTAAGTAAACTGACTGCCAATAGAAGGATTTTAAGCTTACCAGCAACATGATGACAGCTACTGTTTTCATTTTTTGTTTTTTTAAGATCTACAGCCATGTGTAGAAGAGACTGTGAGGGTCCTTGAAAGGAAGCAAGAAGACAAGTGAGGCTGTTATTGACCAGGAAAGAGACGTGGGCTTGAAACTTGAGGGAATGGGAATGGAGACAGTAAGATGAACTTAAAATAAAAATCTGTAGAATTTGGAATTAGAAATCAAGGATGATTCAAGGTTTCTGGTACTTGGAAAGAGGAACATCTGTTCACTGAATGGAAGAAGGCAGATGAAGGAGCAGTGGAGGAGAGTCAGGAATTATACTTGGCCAGTGCTTAGCAAGTTGTGCCCACTATGATGACGAAAGTGTTGGGGCTGGAGTGGAGGTCAAGGGAATGTGAAGACCCTTCTCACAGGTGAGAATTAGCACTGTTTAATGCCAATCCTGCAGATCCAAGAAGGACTGCCTACCTTTATGACGAAGGGAGTCTGTGCTCAACTGTGTGTAACAGGACTAAACCTGGAGGCACTGAGACCCATCTAGAAAGATTTGAATTTGTCTACAGAGCTTCTTCTTAAGTGTTTATAAAAATATTTAAGAGTTCTGAATGTAACAATGAAGAGGGAGCACTACGTAAAATGAGAATACTAGATAGCATCTTACTTGCAAGCATGAACCTCCTGGGAAGCTTCTAAAAACTGGGCTATTTCCTGCTTTTTAGGATAAGAGAAGTAAACCCCTGACCAGACAGTCCTTCCTAGTACATAAAAGAGGCATCATATAAATAGAACAGGACTTCCCTGATAGCTCAGTTGGTAAAGAATCTGCCTGCAATGCAGGAGAATCCCAGGTTCAATTCCTGGGTCAGAAAGATACCCTGGAGAAGGGATAAGCTACCCACTTCAATATTTTTGGACTTCCCTCGCGGCTCAGCTGGTAAAGAATCTACCTGCAATGTGGGGACCTGGGTTCGATCCCTGGGTTGGGAAGACCCCCTGAAGAAGGGAAAGGCTACCCACTCCAGTATTCTGGCCTAGAGAATTCCATGGACTTTATAGTCCATGGGGTTGCAAAGAGTCGGACATGACTGATCGACTTTCACACTAACTTGCCAGGAAATAAGTAATATATTTAAGCCTGTTGTCTTTTTTAGAGTCACAAAGAATGATTCAAAGAAAGAAGAAAAGCAACACAAGGGCCCAATCAGATAGTGGTCCACAGAGGATCTTTGATGATTAAGAAGGCAAGTCCACCCAGCAAACATAAGGAGGCCCCCTCTGTGGACCCATTACATTGCCTGCCACATTGGAAGTTCTTATTGCGAAGGTGCCCAACACATCACTTTGTTTCCTCTCTGCTTTTGTTCATCATCAAATTCTTCAGTGAGAGACTTCCCTGGCAGTCCACTGGTTAAGACTTTGCTTCCCAGGGCAAGGAGTGTGGGTTTGATCCCTGGTTAGGGAGCCAAGATCCTACATGCCTCAAGACCAAAAAGCCAAAATAAGAAACAGAAGCCATATTGTAACAAATTCAACAAAGACTTTAAAAATGGCCCACATTAAAAAAAAAAAATCTTAAAAAAGAAATCTTCAGTGAGATACTAGCCTGAAACCCAGATTTTCATGTCTTCTGGAGACAGAATGCTGCCTTGCTCCCATACTTTCAGCAGAACTGCTCTCTTCCACAACCCTGTCCTGCCACCTACCTCATATTCTAGCCATAGATGTTATAATTCCAAAATCTCAGAACATTTACAGTGTTGAGTTTCCTATGCTGTGTTAACACTTTAGGCTAATGATGCTATCCATGTTCTGCACATTCACATACCTTAAGTTAGTATTTTTTTATACATGAAGGTTCCAAATTGCCTACGGAACAATTACAAAATGTATCAAGACAGAATAAGGACTCAGTTCAGTTCAGTTCAGTCACTCAGTCATGTCTGACTCTGCGACCCCATGAATCACAGCACGCCAGGCCTCCCTGTCCATCACGAACTCCCAGAGTTTCACTCAAACTCATGTCCATCGAGTCGGTGATGCCATCCAGCCATCTCATCCTCTGTCATCCCCTTTTCCTCCTGCCCCCAATCCCTCCCAGCATCAAGGTCTTTTCCAATGAGTCAACTCTTCACATGAGGTGGCCAGAGTATTGGAGTTTCAGCTTTAGCATCAGTCCTTCCAATGAACACCCAGGACTGATCTCCTTTAGGATGGACTGGTTGGATCTCCTTGCAGTCCAAGGGACTCTCAAGAGTCTTCTCCAACACCACACTTCAAAAGCATCAATTCTTCGGCACTCAGCCTTCTTCACAGTCCAACTCTCACATCCATACATGACCACTGGAAAAACCATAGCCTTGACTAGACGGACATTTGCTGGCAAAGTAATGTCTCTGCTTTTCAATATGCTGTCTAGGTTGGTCATAACTTTCCTTCCAAGGAGTAAGCGTCTTTTAATTTCATGGCTGCAATCACCATCTGCAGTGATTTTGGAGCCCCCCAAAAAATAAAGTCAGCCATTGTTTCCCCATCTATCTGCCATGAAGTGATGGGACCAGATGCCATGATCTTCATTTTCTGAATGTTGAGCTTTCCAACTTTTTCACTCTCCTCTTCCACTTTCATCAAGTGGCTTTTTAGTTCCTCTTCACTTTCTGCCATAAGGGTGGTGTCATCTGCATATCTGAGGTTATTGATATTTCTCCCGGCAATCTTGATTCCATCTTGTGCTTCTTCCAGACCAGCATTTCTCATGATGTACTTTGCATAGAAGTTAAATAAGCAGGGTGACAATATACAGCCTTGACATACTCCTTTTCCTATTTGGAACCAGTCTGTTGTTCCATGACCTACAAGACCTTTTAGAACTAACACCCAAAAAAAGATGTCCTTTTCATTATAGGGGACTGGAATGCAAAAGTAGGAAGTTAAGAAACACCTGGAGTAACAGGCAAATTTGGCCTTGGAGTACAGAATGAAGCAGGGCAAAGGCTAATAGAGTTTTGCCAAGAGAACGCACTGGTCATAGCAAACACCCTCTTCCAACAACACAAGAGAAGACTCTACATATGGACATCACCAGATGGTCAACAATGAAATCAGATTGCTTATATTCTTTGCAGCCAAAGATGGAGAAGCTCTATACAGTCAGCAAAAACAAGACCAGGAGCTGACTGTGGCTCAGATCAGGAACTCCTTATGGCCAAATTCAGATTTAAATTGAATAAGGACTAGTCAAGTATAAAATAGTACAGAAGAATAGTGTTTCAAAGCAAACAAACTGACCTAAATTCCCAGTCAGTTGTTTTGTATCATTAGGATTTCACTAATAATTGTATTTGTTCCCTCTTATCAAAGTTCTGCCATTTATGCATCCAATTGATTTACAGATGGGAATTAATTGCAGAACTCAACAACTTTTGTCAAAGTAAGAGACTTAGTTTGAAAATACAGTCTTCTGTTGCAGATCTTTGCTGATGATGATTTCTAAAATTGAAATTCAGGAAGAAACAACACCAAAAGCAGAAAAAGAAAAGAGCTCTATGCAAATCGAGACTTGCCAAAAGGAATGTGAAAACCTGTTGTATATTCCACATTGAGCTCACATATACTGCACATTTCAAATGTTTCTTTAACATCTTTATTGGAATAATTTTCAGTGAAATTAAAATGAATCATTGCTCTTTAGTTGTATAGATGACAAAAATAAAGACAGGAAATGTCACAAACTAATTTTTAAATAATTTTAGTTCCTAATCTATTTTTAATATTGTAAGTCCACTTTTTCTTCTATTCATGCATCAAAGGAAATAAATAAGTGCATTTTTGTTATTTTTCAATCAAGTATGCTTACTTATTTACTTTTAATGTTTATCAAAGTTATATATATGCATAATAACAACTCAAGAGATAATGGTGAAAATCTCTCATCTCTTTACTTTAGTCTCCTTCCTTGAAAGCAATCTCAACTCTAGTCAGTTTTCAGTCGTTCTGAAGTTATCACTGTGCCTCTTGAAAGATGCTTGTAATACCATATCTTGATTTGTTAAATTTAGAAACTTTCTATTGACTTTCAAAAATGAAAGATGAAGATCTGGGTCACTTGTGCTGCCCACTTCTCCTCTTCTGCTTCCAACATTTGATAGTTAAATGTCTAAAGTTTCTCTTTGTAGCTTTAAATATACGATTCTATTTCTTGTCCCATTGACTTTCAATACATTCCTTGATACCCTATTTGTAAAATAAAGATATTTGTGTCCTACTTTTTCCTCTGCCTTTTTCCCTCCTCCCTGTATTTCCCCTTCCATCACTTACATGATGGCATTGCCAGTGTGGTTTACATTTACATTCCACAAGCAAATGTACTTAGCTCACAAATTGATATAAACATTTACTAAAACAATAAAGCCTGCTTATTAAGATTGCATGAATTGTGTTCATTGTTGTATTGAACAGCATGCTAGGACTGTGTTTCTTCTTTGCAGGTCTCGCCTCATGCTCCTCAGTCATTGCTAGGAAAATTTCTAGCATCAGAGTTTAAAAGCACTTTATGAAGTTATACTCAATCAATTACATAAAAATCAAGCACCCTACTCTGCTTCATAGGCCATTTTGCTTCTTTTGTTCATCTTGGAGTTTCCAATTTTATTTTTCATTTTAGTTTGCATTTTTGCCTTTATGATATCAACAATTATGCCCAAGTTATCTTATAAAGACATCTGTAAACTTTTCTACTCAGAATCTGAACTCTCTTTTTCTATGTGGGGAATTTTATTGGATGAGCCTTTCGGGGCAACGGTGTCAAAGCCCACGTTCCTCTACTGGAAACTCAAAATGCATAAAACCCACTTTCCTAATGTCCTTTGCATCCGTGGCCATGAACAAGCTACCTTGGATTTGACCATCAGATTTTCCTACTCAGGACTTTGAATTGAGAACTAGTGACTCAAAGAATTCGCTCTGGTTGATGCTGGAGTTGGTGGCATCAAACAGGTTGTTCCGTGTCTGTGGACCCCAAACTAGCAGTGTGAGTGTCCATTGTCCAGGGCCAGCAGCATCAGTGAGGCAGATTGTGTGGTCAGTCTTCTACAGAAGCGGGAATGATTAACTAAGTTGTAACCTAATTTTGGCAAATCTCTGATTGCTGTTCAGTCACTCCTTCTCTCTCACTTTCCTCAGTCTGATACTTCCAACTCGCCAGTCATGAGATGTACATTTTCTGTGTCTTTGGTAACTAAAAAGGTCTCCATTCTGACCTCTCACTTGAGTGGGCAACAATTCTAGGTTAAACACGACTTAACTCCAAACTGTAAAATTGCTTGCGCTGTTGTCTTCTAGCATCTTAAACTGCTTTTGAGAAGATTGATGTCAGTCATATTCTTTCTCTTAGAGCCGAAATACTGAGACCTTCAGCTGAAAGCATACACCAAATCGTGACTCTGAATAGTGCATAGTGCATTCATCTAGACGTAGACTTGAGAATTCAGAACACCAAAACTGAAGAGGGGACCTCCAAACTTTTCAGAAAGTATTAATCTTATACCTACAAGGGAAAAGATCTTCTGCTGACGACTCGAGTTAAAAAAACAATTCAAACAGACTTTCCTGGTGGTCCAGTGGTTGAAAATCTGCCTGCCAGTGTGGTGGAGGGGGGTAGGGGGGTGGGACATGGGTTCGATCCCTGGTCCGGGAAGGTTCCACATGCCTCTGGGCGACTGGACCCATGTGCCACAACTACCGAATCCCACGTGCTCCAGAGCCCAAGTGCTGCAACTAGACAAAGCCAGAGCACAGCAATGGAAGCCCAGCGCTGCCAAAAATAGATGCGAAATGCGTCTAGGGCACAGAGTTAGATATTCCAGGCCCGTCACTGACAAGGAGATCTAAGCTACATGAAAATGTGCTTCAGAATTAGTTTCCAGTCTGATTTTGTGCCTCTGGCTTGAGAATAAACCAGTTATCCTGTCTAGTGACACAAAGGACATTTCTCTGGAACTGGTGTAATGACAGAGTTGGATCTGATTCATAGAGGAAGCTTTGCAGGTGGGAAGCCAATTCCAAGGATCACTGTGGGTCTGACTCCACTTACTGTTCTCTCTGAACTCTTCTCCCTTGTCTTTTCCCTCTGAAGAGAACATTTAACCCAGTCTGTCTTCTACTCCTTGGGTGCAGGGAGATGGAGTCTTATAGCCCACGAAGATGTAGCTTCCTGACAGCAAATGGTCTCTAGGTCCATCCAGAGACACTGTCATCCTTATAGTAATGCTGCTGCTGCTGCTAAGTTGCTTCAGTCGTGTCCAACTCTGTGGGACCCCATAGACGGCAGCCCACCAGGCTCCCCTGTCCCTGGGATTCTCCAGGCAAGAACACTGGAGCGGGTTGCCATTTCCTTCTCCAATGCATGAAAGTGAAAAGTGAAAGTGAAGTCACTCAGTCGTGTCCAACTCCTAGCGACCCCATGGACTGCAGCCCACCAGGCTCCTCCATCCATGGGATTTGCCAGGTAAGAGTACTGGAGTGGGATGCCATTGCCTTCTCTGCAGTAATGCTAGGGAATGTAAATCCTCTTACTGGAGTTTGTGTCAAGGCAACAAGATGAAAAACAGGAACTTGATATAGAACATTCTTGCCCACTTTCTCTCCTACCTGCAGGAACTCATATACCTTTTTTTTTTTAAGGGTTTTAAAATTACATTTATTTCTTAAAAGTCAACATGTACATAATAGGAAATCAAAAAACACAAGAAGCAAAAAAAAAGTCATTCATAATCACAAGCAGTTTACCATGTGATGTGTCCTTCTAGGTCTCATTTGTGTATTTTCACAAATAAGCATTCACTTTTATGTAATTAAGATCATACAGTTATGTATCATGCCGCTTCACACATTGTGTATTTGGGGAGTGGAAATGTCAAAGGAGTCTAGGAAACTAAGCTGACTGTTCACTGGGTGGTGGGTGGTAGGCGAGGGGACAGGGAAGGAATTGCAGGGAGAAGGGCTCAGTGCCCATCAGTCTTTAAACAAGTTCACATTGTCTAGCCATTGTTCTGTTTGTGCATTTTAGTTAATATTGCTGTGCATTAAAGAATAAGCAAGTCTTAATACCCAATGTATATTAAAAGTAGAGGTGGGAAAATAACTCCTTAATTTAATGCCCTTTTGTTGGTTTTTAGGAAAGGCTGTGTCTTCTGGGAGTAACTATGTTAATCTACTTCTTGGAGCTATGCTAAGTCACTTCAGTCGTGTCCGACTCTGTGCGACCCCATAGACGGCAGCCCACCAGGCTCCCCCGTCCCTGGGATTCTCCAGGCAAGAACACTGGAGTGGGTTGCCATTGTCTTCTCCAATGCATGAAAGTGAAAAGTGAAAGGGAAGTCGCTCAGTCGTGTCTGACCCTTAGCATGGACTGCAGCCTACCAAGCTCCTGCGTCCATGAGATTTTCCAGGCAAGAGGACTGGAGTGGGCTGCCATCGCCTTCTCCTCTTGGAGCCAGATGTAGTCTGACACCTTAACTTTTTTGTGTGGAGAAAAATATGGCCCTTAGAATTGATTCATTTAGAAGTAACCACTAACTAGCTATGAAAATTGATTCTGAATTGTGAATGGAAAAGCCCACACAACTTACCCATATTAAGAAGTAAGTGCTTAATTTTTCCAGCTCACACCTTGCATCTTAGAGCTATTTAACCATTTTTTTTACAAAGGTGTCTGATAGCCTCGAGTCACTGCTGGAGAGAAGAGGCAAAGAATTTCCATGGGGTTATTTGGTGATATTTTACCACCTAGCTTAGGACTTGCTTGTGCCAGAACTAGGAGATGGTGACCTTTTATAATTGAGGCAATCTCCTTAAAGGTCAATCCTGACAGAAAATGCTGTAATTGGTGTGGTTGAAATCGCTGAATCCCTGGGCTACATCAACTCAGCAGAATGTTTACTGTTTCCTTTTCCTGCTCTACAGACAGCAACCCAACTCGGGCCACCTGGGGCTTTTATATCACCAATTGGGGAGGCAGGAAGGGGGGGCGGGTAAATCAACCGAACACAACAGCCACCACTCCTTGGGGCAGAGATTTTTCTCCTTTTCCATCATGGTGTCTGTAGTATTAGCCGGGTGCCCAAAGTTTGCTAACTACTTGTTCTTTCACTAACTGAATAAACAAAAGAAAAGAAAAGAAAAAAAAAAACTTCTTGTAATAAATGGTTATGAAATGCTAGCATTTTCCTGGAGTTTCCTAAGGGAAAGACCCAATTTTGCCATTTCCTAGAAACATTAAGGGTCCCAAGCTACCTGTGTGCATGTATGCCAAGTCATTTCAGTCATGTCCGATTCTTTGCAACCCTATAGACTGTAGCCCACCAGTCTTCGCTGTCCATGGGATTTTCCAGGCAAGAATACTGCAGGGGGCTGCTATGCCCTCCTCCAGGGGATCTTCCTGACCCAGGGATCTAACAGATGCCTCCTGCATTGCAGGCAGATTCTTCACTGCTGAGCCACCAGGGAAGCCCCCAGGTTATCTGTAATTGAGGAAACAGGGAGATAAAAATCTCCACTGTCTTACCTAGAGCTCCTCTTCGGGAAGGAGAATGCATGCCTCATTACCACCCTTCTCAATCCATGTGGTCATTTTATTTTACAGAAGGGAAAATTGAGATTGAGAAAGATGAGAGAAGTTTCTAGAATCATGTGAATAAGTACATGTGGATCTTGGATTTGAAATTCCAGTCTGTCAGAACCTGACATCTATAGAGATCCTCACCATACAGTACTGAGCAACGAGTGGTTCTACTTGGCCCCAAATGCTTCAAGCTCTATCCAAAGTTCCCACCATCTACAATGGCTTACTCTTCTTGACCCCATAGACTGCAGCCTGCCAGGCTCCTCTGTCCAGATTCTCCAGGCAAGAATACTAAAGTGGGTTGCCATTTCATCCTCCAGGGCATCTTCCCAACCCAGGGAAGGAAACTGCATATCTTATATCTCCTGCCTTGGCAGGCGGGTTCTTTACCACTAGCGCCACCTGGGAAGCCCATTAAGCTCCAGTTCAGATGCAAAACAACACTGATCTAAATGTGGGCCCGTAGCCTTTAATTGCTAGCTATTTTATTGAGTCTAATTTCAGTTAGAATGAACTAAAGTCTGACATGCTCTGGACTAGAACTAAAACTGAGGGTGTGGAGCATGAAGTAAGTGCCTGAACTCATGGATAGCTTCTTGGGCAAACAACTCTGCAGAGGATCTCCCAAGGCTTGGGGGGCAGCGGGAGACCCCAGTCTGGTGCATCTTCCGAGGCATAATCCTAATTGTATCCAATATCCTTCAGAGGGAGAGGTCCTGGGTAATGGGGAACTCTGCTAGACTCTACCTTCAGAATTCCACAAACATCCCTCGAGCTCAACAGCCAAGGTCAATGAGATGCCAAGGGGAAGACTCTGAACACACCTGCCCATCCACAGCTTCAAGGGGAAGTGGCACCCCCAGGTCAGCCCCAGATGCTGAAGGCTGCTGAGTGGCCCAGAGACTCACCACACTGCCTTTCTGCTAAGGCTTGGGTGCAGGTTTCACTCAGAGGGAGCTCTTACCTAGCCCCTGATGCCCTGGATTCTGTAATCAGAAGTCAGAGCTCCTGGGACTACGACTCATTAGTTCTCTTCCCACCAGACAGGGATGATTTGGTCTGATTCTTGTTCTACCTAAATGTACTTCAGTAAACAGTGCTCTTTCCCTGAAGATTGCCTATTCCTGTCTTTTACCTCCTTCGCGCGTGGCAAAGAGAAATAAGATAATATATGTGTGATGCTTTGAGCTCCTTGGGAAAGCAGAACTCTCTAAGTGCATGATATTAATAACAGCAATATTTCTGTTACCACGAAGACAGGCTGAGTCCATCTTTCACATGTCCTTTTAAGTCATTTTCCCTGCGGCTGCCTCTTCTGGTAAAATGGTTCTGAATGAGCCGTACAAATCTCTAGTTTTAAAATACTCATTGGGGAAAACACTAGTTGGCCTCCATATTACCTAGGAGGCAAATATTCTGATGTTTGTTTCTTGAAATGATGGTGCTTTGGTAGGTCAAGAAAGGGAGAGCAGTCAACCCCCAGGTGACAGAACTGTGAAAAAAGCAATTGCTATGGAAAATAGAAAACCATGGAAGCCCTGCCTGCCAGGGTCAGAATTCCAGGCCTGCTCTCTGAAGAGCAATGTGGCCAAGTGACCAGACACTCCTTTCACAAGGATTCTTGCTATAAGAAAACAGACCAATACCAGGGGGAAGGGTGGAGAGGGAGGGATAAACTAGAGTTTGAGATTGACATGTTCACACTGCTATATTTAAAATAGATAAACAACAAGGATTTACTGTTAAATAAACAAACAAAGAAAAAAATAGACCAAGATTCCTTTAGCCAGGCAGCCAAGGACCTCACTCAATTATAAACAAACCTGACTACTATTCCCAACACTGGCAAAATACCATTTTGATGTTGATAATGATGAAGATGGTGATTGATGTTAATGAGAGCTACCATTTATCTAAAGCCTGCCCCATCCAGAAACCTAGCTAAACTCTGCACATTTTTTTCTCTCATTTTATATAATCCTCTAACAATTAGAACTGGACATGGAACAACAGACTGGTTCCAAATAGGAAAAGGAGTACGTCAAGGCTGTATATTGTCACCCTGCTTATTTAACTTGTATGCAGAGTACATCATGAGAAACGCTGGACTGGAAGAAACACAAGCTGGAATCAAGATTGCTGGGAGAAATATCAATAACCTCAGATATGCAGATGACACCACCCTTATGGCAGAAAGTGAAGAGCAACTAAAAAGCCTCTTGATGAAAGTAAAAGAGGAGAGTGAAAAAGTTGGCTTAAAGCTCAACATTCAGAAAACGAAGATCATGGCATCTGGTCCCATCACTCCATGGGAAATAGATGGAGAAACAGTGGAAACAGTGTCAGACTTTATTTGGGGGGGCTCCAAAATCACTGCAGATGGTGACTGCAGCCATGAAATTAAAAGATGCTTACTCCTTGGAAGAAAAGTTATGACCAACCTAGATAGCATATTCAAAAGCAGAGACATTACTTTGCCAACTAAGGTCCGTCTAGTCAAAGCTATGGTTTTTCCAGTGGTCATGTATGGATGTGAAAGTTGGACTGTGAAGAAGGCTGAGGGCCAAAGAATTGATGCTTTTGAAATATGGTGTTGGAGAAGACTCTTGAGAGTCCCTTGGACTGCAAGGAGATCCAACCAGTCCATTCTGAAGATCAGCCCTGGGATTTCTTTGGAAGGAATGATGCTAAAGCTGAAACTCCAGTACTTTGGCCACCTCATGCGAAGAGTTGACTCACTGGAAAAGACTTTGATGCTGGGAGGGATTGGGGGCAGGAGGAGAAGGGGACGAGAGAGGATGAGATGGCTGGATGGCATCACTGACTCGATGGATGTGAGTCTGAGTGAACTCCGGGAGTTGGTGATGGACAGGGAGGCCTGGCGTGCTGCGATTCATGGGGTTGCAAAGAGTCGGACACGACTGAGCGACTGAACTGAACTGAAACAAAACTCTAGAGCTGATACTATTATTTTTAAAATTCAGAGATGTTTGGTTTCATGCCCAATGTCATAGCAACAGTTTAAAATTTGGGTTTCAAGCTGCGAATAATATGCTGTGTCTACTTTAAACAAAAAAGTGGGGCTACTCCTTTCCTATGATCTCTCCCCACCCTGGCCGCCTCACCACCTCGCCTCCATCCATTCAAATGCATGTGGTACTTTTGGTGTCTGAGTTAGATACTATTAGGTTCTGGGAATGCAGTGATGAATGTCTCCAACCTGGGGGAACAGGAACACACCTCAAATGATAACATGAGGGCTTGAGCACAGAAGTGAGGTCTCCTTCCTGGTTTGCTGCTGGGACAACCACCTTATGAGCCTATGGTTTCCATGCCTTCAGCCTCTGTGCTGGGTTCCCTCTCTCTCCAAAGTCCTGACTCCTTAGGAAGATGCAAATATGTCTTTTTAAAAAACCCAAAGAACAGGGTGGAGCCTTGGACAGTAAAGAGCATAGACTTTAGTGTAAATTAAAACTGGATTTTAACTCTGGATTTCCCAGCTACTTGCTGTGTGACCAGGAACAAGTCTGAGCCTCAGAGGCTCATATTTTAAATGGAGCTGACACTGTCAATTGAGGACAATCGAGAGCACTAAATGAGCTATCGCATCTAAAGGACTCGATTTAGGACTTGGCGCTGTAAGACCCTCAATTGTAGTAAATGCTCTTTCTATTGTAAAATCCAAGAAGAATGTTCAAAACCAGCCAGGCTTGAAGGGTAAAATCAACTGGAGACTGGGGCAGTGCCAGCAGGGCCATTCTGAAGCCTGTGAAATCCATAATATAACCTCCTTCCAGCATCTTTACTTGTCCAAAATTCCTCTGCCCAGGAAGATTGCTAATAAAATGGGAACAAAAGAAATCACGAGGAAACCATCCATTCAATAACCAAATAAAGCCAGTGCAAAACCACCTACTGCGGCCACAAGATAGGGAGTGGAGAGCGAGAGCAGCTGGAGAGCCCCGTTATTACCCAGAGCTCAGAAGAGAGGGTCGCTATTCACTGGCTGCAGTCCCCTGGGGGTGGGGTGAGGGTCTCAAGATTGTCCACCTTTTCCTAACAAACACTCATATCATCAATAGAGGACTGACATAGCACTAGGTGTAATTAATTGCCTTCTAATTCATGCCAGGGCTGGTCCTTGTTCTTAGGAAACTGTGAATTAATTTGGTATTTTGCCTTAATGAAAGAAAACAAGTCTTAAGTGTGAAAAAACTAGCTTTGTTGTGTGGCTAGCAAATATATCTGGTTTTCCTTGTTCACACCAACCAGATACTCTATTTTTCTCTCCTTGCCAAAGACTGTCAATGTGAGACAGACCAAAATGACAGTTTAAATGTGTACCCCAGGGCTTAAGTATCACAGTGCCAGAAAGTCTAGTGATCCTGGTTGATACAGACAGTCTGACCCCCAGCTGTGGGCTTTGGAAAAGGAAGTTGTGCTGCCCAAATACAAAATAAATAAGACCTTTTATATATATATATATATAAAGGATTCTGTCAAGTGTCTTTTTTATTTATCTTGCCTTTTGTCACACTCAATCAGAAGTCTGAATATGAAAATTCTTTCTTGCTGTTCTTGGTCCTTTTCTCAGTAAACACTTTCTTCATTTCATTTTATAAAGCAAGATACATGAACACATACAGTTAATTATTTTAAGGTAGAGCTTTAAAATAACAACTGATTAAAACAAAACCAAGCATTTTGACATGAGTACTGACATTACTATTGTTGTTTAGTCGATAAGTCATGTCTGACTCTTTGCGACCCTGTGGACTGCAGCTCACCAGGCTCCTCTGTTGATGGGATTTACTAGGCAAGAATATTGGAGTGAATTGCCATTTCCTTCTCCAGAGGATCTTCCCAACACAAGGATGGAACCCATGTCTCCTGCATTTCAGGCAGAATCTTTACTGCTGAGCCACAGGGAAGACCTTAGTAGCAATCTTAGGAAGTTCCACAAACACATTAAAGATGTATCTAATCCCTGGGTATCAGTGACTTTTCTTTCTTGCTGTCTGGGACCTGACTTGGTTTTGGAATTCTCCTTCCCCTGATGAGTCACAGATACATCCTGAGTTGCCCAGACCAGTGATGGAGATAGCATTTTTCTTGGTTTAGATGTGGGCCTGGTCACTAGTCCTGGTCAATGTGAGGGAAGGCCCATTGGGAGTTTTTAATGAATGATTTTAAAAAGAACCAACAAGTCCAGAGCCATCCTACTTTATAACATTTTGTTATAGAAGGTAATGTTTTTTCCCTTATTCTTTAAGCCTGTTGAGTTGGAGATTTCTTATTTGTCACTGAAAACATTCAAACTGATAAATGATAACTGCTCAACTCATTTTGCCATCTCCTCAATAGAAAATGCTGTCAGAATCAATTTAACACCATCACAGGGAAATTTGTGTAGCAGTCTCCTTTTGTGATTGCTCAGCATCTGTTCACCTTTCTTAGAAGAACAGTCAATGCTTCTCAGACTTGAATGTGCAGATGTTATCTAGGGGGTCTTGTGCAAACACGAATTCTGATTCTGTAAGTATTGGATGAGACCTGAGACTCCATATTTCTCCTTGAAGGCAGAAGTTGATGCTCCCTAGGCCACTCCCTACATAGCAAAGTGCTATATTTGCATTGGAAAAACCAGTCTTTCCCCATTGGCTATAATATTTAGGTGAAATTAATCTGAGACAGTAAGAGAAGTCTATTCCTGTACTATAGTTATTGGTTCAAAGATGGGCATCTCACCCAATACGAGCCAATGAGATGTGAGATGTTTGCTGGGAGCTGTGAATAAAAAGCTTTTATACTCTCCAAGAAAGCTACTGGGCCAGTTTTCTTTGTGTGATATGGTACAAGGATGTGATGACTGGACTTGTATACTACTGCTACAACGAGTGGAGCCACATGGGGACAAAACCCACCCACTGAAGATGGTAGAGCTGAGAGAAGCAGAGAGATAGAGTCCCTGGGAATGAAGTTCCAAGCTTCTGCATCAACCCTACCTACATTAGAGATTCTCTTGGAGTTTCCAGTGATGTGAGCCAGTAAAATCCATTTCCTCTCTGCTTAAAGCATTTTTGTCTTAAGTTTTCTAATGCCTGTGTGTGTGCTTCAGTCACATCTGACTCTTTGCAACTCTGGACTATAACCTGCCAGGCCCCTCAGTCCACAGGATTCTCCAGGCAAGAAAAATAGAGTGGGTTACCCTCCAGGGGATCCTTCTGACCCATGGATTAAACCCTCATCTCCTGCATTGCAAGTGAATTCTTTATCGCTGAGCCATCAGGAAAGCCCCAAGTTTGCTATTCAGTTCAGTTGCTCAGTCATGTCCAACTCTTTGTGACGCCATGGATTGAAGCACACCAGGCTTCCCTGTCCATCACCAACTCCCGGAGCTTACTCAAACTCATGTCTATTGAGTCAGTGATGCCATCCAACCATCTCCTCCTCTGTTATCCCCTTCTCCTCTTGCCTCAATCTTTCCCAGCATCAGTGTCTTTTTCAATCAGTCAGTTCTTCACATCAGGTGGCCAAAGTACTGGAATTTCAGCTTGAGCATCAGTCCTTCCAATGAATAATCAGGACTGATTTCCTTTAGGGTGGACTGGTTGGATCTCCTTGCAGTCCAAGAGATTCTCAAGAGCCTTCTCCAGTACCACAGTTGAGAAGCATCAATTCTTCAGCGCTCAGCTTTCTTTATAGTCCAACTCTCACAACCATACATGACTACTGGAAAAACCATAGCTTTGGCTAGACAGACATTTGTTAGCAAAGTAATGTCTCTGCTTTTTAATATGCTGTCTAGATCGGTCATAGCTTTTCTTCCAAGGAGCAAGCGTCTTTTAATTTCATGGCTGCAATCACAATCTGCAGTGATTTTGGAGCACCCAAAAATAAAGTCTCTCACTGTTTCCCTTGTTTCCCAATCTATTTGCCATGAAGTGATGGGACCAGATGCCATGAGCTTAGTTTTTTGGACGTTGAGTTTTAAGCTAACTTTTTCACTCTCCTCTTTCACTTTCAAGAGGTTTAGTTCTTCTTCCCTTTCTGCCATAAGTGTGGTGTCATCTACATATATGAGATTATTGATATTTCTCCCAGAAATCTTGTTTCCAGCTGTGCTTCATCCAGTCCAGCATTTCTCATGATGTACTCTGCATACAAGTTAAATAAGCAGGGTGACAATATAGAGCCTTGATGTACTCCTTTCCCGATTTGGAATCAGTCTGTTGTTCCATGTTCAGTTCTAACTGTTGCTTCTTGACCTACATACAGATTTCTCAGGTATGACCTAAGTCAAATCCCTTAAAATTATACAGTGGAAGTGACAAATAGATTCAATGGATAAGATCTGATAGACAGAGTGCCTGAAGAACTATGGACGGAGGTTTATGACATTGTACAGGAAGCAGTAATCAAGACCATCTCCAAGAAAAAGAAATGCAAAAAGGCAAAATGGTTGTCTGAGGAGGCCTTACAAATAGCTGTGAAAAGAAGAGAAGTGAAAGGCAAAGGAGAAAAAGAAAGATATACCCATCTCAATGCAGAGTTCCAAAGAATAGCAAGGAGAGATAAGAAAGCCTTCCTCAGTTATTGGTGCAAAGAAATAGAGGAAAACAACAGAATGGGAAAGACTAGAGATTTCTTCAAGAAAATTAGAGATAACAAGGGAACATTTCATGCAAATAAAGGACAGGAATTGTATGGACCTAACAGAAGCAGAAGACATTAAGAAGAGGTGGCAAGAGTACACAGAAGAACTGTACAAAAAAGATCTTCATACCCAGATAACCACGATGGTGTGATCACTGACCTAGAGCCAGACATCCTGGAATGGGAAGTCAAGGAGGCCTTAGGGAACATCTCTACAAACAAAGCTAGTGGAGGTGATGGAATTCCAATTGAGCTATTTCAAATCCTAAAGATGATGCTGTGACAGTGCTGCACTCAATATGCCAGCAAATTTGGAAAACTCAGTAGTGGCCACAGGACTGGAAAAGATCGGTTTTCATTCCAATCCCAAAGAAAGGTAATGCCAAAGAATGTTCAAACTACTGCACAATTGCACTCATCTCACATGCTAGCAAAGTAACGCTCAAAATTCTCCAAGCCAGGCTTCAACAGTACACGAACCATGAATGTCCAGATGTTCAAGCTGGGCTTAGAATAGGCAGAGGAACCAGAGATCCAAGTGCAAACATCTGCTGGATCATTGAAAAAGCAAGAGAGTTTCAGAAAAACATCTATTTCTGCTTTATTAACTATCCCAAAGCCTTTGACTGTGTGGATCACAACAAATTGTGGAAAATTCGGAAAGAGATGGGTATACCAGATCACCTGATCTGACCCCTGAGAAATCTGTATATAGGTGAAGAAGCAACAGTTAGAACGATATGGAACAACAGACTGGTTCCAAATCGGGGAAGTTTGCTGTTACTTATAATTAAAATAGTCCTAAGTAATGCAGTAAGAATCAATATTTTATAGCAGGGGTGGGCAAAGTATGGTCAGAAATCTGTTTTTGCATGGATCTGGAGCAAAGAATGGTGTTTACCTTTTTAAAGTGTGTAAAAGGAAGGAAGGGGAAAAAATAAGGAAGAAAGAAAAGGAGCAACAGCCAAGTAGATAGTATGTGGATCCAAATCATGGATTTGTTAGACTTTTCTGCAAAGAATGCGATAGAAAGTATTTTATGCTCTACAGGCCCTACAGTCGCTGTTGCAACACTCAACTCTGCTGTCCTAACTGAAAGTAGCCGTGTGTGTTAGTCACTCAGTTGTGTCCAACTGTTTGTGACACCATGGTCTGTACCCCGCCAGGCTCCTCTGTCCATGGGATTCTCCAGGTAAGAATAGTGGAATGGGTTGCCATTTCCTTCTCTGAAAGCAGCCATAGATAATATGTAAATGAATGAGCTTGACTGTGTACCAATAAAACTTTATTTATAAAAACAGGCAGCAGATCATATTTGGCCCACAGGCCCCAGTTTTCCTACCCCTGCTTTAAAGCCACAATTATTTTAACCAAAGAGAAAAAAAGAAAAAGATTTTTATCTGATCAAATGCTTCATTCAATAAACTTGTTTTTGAAAGAGCTTTGGATTTTAAAAAAATCAATTCCTCTCTTATGTAGTCATGAAAATTTATGATCAAGGGGAATATTATAAAGGATGAGCCAAAGATCCTGAAGAAGCTCCCAAGAAGGCATGACCAAAGTGCTAAGCTGTGGCCACATCTGGATCATCAGCAGTCTCGCAGATGTTCTACTTTGAGCTGTCTTCATAGACACACAAGCTCTGGTATGTTTGTATAACCTATTTTCCCAGGCCCATCAGTCACCAGATGTGAAAGGCAGACAGAAACTCAGCACCGGATTCTTCTGGCTTGACCTCACCACACTTATTCTGTGGGAAATTTGTCCCCTTTCAAATCTTCAAATGGTTGTTGTAGCTATAATCCTTGTCAGCTCTGAACATTAGACCTCATGCTACAGTTCCAAAAGTTTTTTGTCTTTTTTGCTCCAGATTTCTTTCGTGATAACAAGAGCAGCAGCTAGCCCAAGCCAAGGGACTACCATAAATGCACATGGTTCTACTAGGATCCTCCCAGCTCAGGTAATAATGAGTCCAAGGCCAAGGGCCCCGATATTTGAGACAACTGCTTATATTGTGGACATCAGTGACTCTGATGAATGACTTTGGGGGCTCACTATTGCTGCTGCCCTGCCTTTGCACGTGGTTGCCTATGCTAGTCTGCAGCTACCTAGACTTGGATGAAATAGGTTTTTATAGTGTACTCTCCCGTTTAGGTATGCATTCTTTCAGCTGAGCCTTGTTGTAGGTACACAGAGAAGGCAATGGCACCCTATTCCAGTACTCTTGCCTGGAAAATCCCATGGACAGAGGAGCCTGGTAGGCTGCAGTCCAAGGGGTCGCTGAGAATTGGACACGACTGAGCAACTTCACTTTCACTTTTCACTTTTCACTTTCATGCATTGGAGAAGGAAATGGCAACCCACTGCAGTGTTCTTGCTTGGAGAACCCCCGGGACGGTGAAGCCTGGTGGGCTGCCGTCTATGGGGTCGCACAGAGTTGGACACGACTAAAGCAACTTAGCAGCAGCATCAGGCAATAATCTTCCTCTATCATCAGATAATCCCCAGACGCTAGTTCTTGGATCCTGAGAATTTACCATATCTGACAAAAGAGACTTTGCAGATACGATTAAGCTAAGGATTTTGAGATGGGACAGTATTCTAGGTTATTTTTGGCTCTAAATATGGTCACACATCTCTGGAAGGTTGATTTGGGAAAGGCATGGCATAGAAGGAGATTTGATGACAGGGGAGGAGAAGACGACGTGGAAATGGAAGCAGACACCGGAGTGATGTGGCCGCAATCCAAGGAACGCGACAGCCTCCAAAAGCTGGAAGAAGCAAGGAAAAAAAAAAAAAAAAAAGACTTCCCCAGAACCTCTAGAAGGAACCAGCCATATCCACATCTTGATTTTACCCTCATTAAGCTAATTTCAACTTTCTGGCTTCCAGAAATGTAACAGTACAGTTCTGTTGTTGTAAGTCCCTTAAATATGTGGTAATTTGCTATAGTAGCAAGAAAAAGAAGAAAGAAAAACAAACAAAAGAATGAACACAAGCTTGGAGACAATCATCCTTATGTTAAGAATCCTTCAAAGTCCTTGAATCACCTATATTTCCTTAGGTTCACACCCTTGGCACACACATCCTACCAGTCCTCTGAACATAACCAAATATGCCTGAATTCAAGCTTAGGCTAAAGCAAGAAATTCTGATAATTATTTGTTTACAAGTTAGTCATATCACTTTTGTAACTGACCCTTGAATGTCAGCGTTTTGAAATTTTCCTCTCACTACTTTTTCTCTTCACTTACTCCTGGGTTAGATTATGTTAGTTATAATAAGGAGAGAAATGGTCCATCCAGCTTCTAAAGTTCTTTCCCAGGTCAATGTTGCTATAGTTTTATCTTGTAAAGAGAACTCAAAGCAATGAATATCACTCTTCCCAAGGGTGAACATAACTACCCTGCAACAGAGTGGTCTCCAAGGAAGAGGCATGATGGTGCTATAGAAAGGGAATCCAGCCAAAATTTGGCAGAAGGTATCAAAAGACTTTAATAAGGACATATACGCACATGCATGCTAAGTCACTTCAGTTATGCCCGACTCTTTGCGACCCTGTGGACTGTAGCCCACCAGGCTCCTCTATCCATTGGATTCTCCAGGCAAGAATACTGGAGTGGGTTGCCATGCCTTCCTCTAGGGGATCTTCCCAACCCAGGAACTGAACCCACATCTCCTGTGTCTCCTACATTGCAGGCAGATTCTTTACCCACTGAGCCACCTGAGAAGCCCAAGCACATACACATTTTCACCCCGAAATGTACTCCTAGCAATGTATTATAAATTAAAAATTTATAATCAAATTAATTCAGATGTGCATGAAGATATATATGCAAGGATGTTTATCACAATTTAGTTTATAGTTGTAAGAGGGGAAAATGATAAGAAATAGACAAAATATAACAGGAGATCCATTAAATAAATCATGGTACCATTTTATGATTGAATGCTATGCAACAATTAAAACGACATTATAAAAGATTAATGACATGGGAAATCTTCACATGAAATTATGAAGAGAAAAAAATCAGGCTCTGAAACAGTGTTTATTTTAGGTTACCCTGTGTGTATATTAGTTCGGTTCAGTCGCCCAGTCATGTTGACTCTTTGTGACTCCATGGACTGCAGCATGCCAAGCTCCCCTGTCCATCACCAATTCCTGGAGCTTACTCAAACTCATGTCCATTGAATTGATGATGCCATCCAACCATCTCATCCTCTGTCATCCCCTTCTCCTCCCACCTTCAATCTTTCCCAGCATCAGGGTCTTTCCAAAAGAGTCAGTTCTTTGCATCAGGTGGCCAAAATATTGGAGTTTCAGCTTCAGCATCAGACCTTCCAATGAATATTGAGGACTGATTTCCTTTACGATGGACTGGTTGGATCTCCTTGCAGCTCAAGGGACTCTCAACAGTCTTCTCCAACACCACAGTTCAAAAGCATCAATTCTTCGGCGCTCAGCTTTCTTTATAGTCCAACTCACATCCATACATGACTACTGGAAAAACAATAGCTTTGGCTAAACAGACCTTTGTTAGCAAAGTAACATCTCTGCTTTTTAATATGCTGTCTAGGTTGGTCATAACTTTTCTCCCAAGGAGTAAGCGTCTTTTAATTTCATGGCTGCAATCAACATCTGCAGTGATTTTGGAGACCAAGAAAATAAAGTCTCTCACTGTTTCCCTTGTTTCCCAATCTATTTGCCATGAAGTGATGGGACCAGATGCCATGATCTTCGTTTTCTGAATGTTGAGCTTTAAGCCAACTTTTGCACTCTCCTCTTTCACTTTTATCAAGAAGCTCTTTAGTTCTTCTTCGCTTTCTGCCATAAGGGTGGTGTCATCTGCATATCTGAGGTTATTGATATTTCTCCTGGCAATCTTGATTCCAGCTTGTGCTTCATCCAGCCCAGCATTTCACATGATGTACTTTGCATATAAGTTAAATAAGCAGGGTGACAATATAGAGCCTTGATGTACTCCTTTTCCTATTTGGAACCAGTCTGTTGTTCCATGTTCAGTTCTAACTGTTGCTTCTTGACCTGAATACAGATTTCTCAGGGGTCAGGTCAGGTGGTCTGGTATGCCCATCTGTTGAAGAATTTTTCAGTTTGTTGTGATCCACACAGTCAAAGTCTTTGGCATAGTCAATAAAGCAGAAGTAGATGTTTTCCTGGAACTCTCTTGCTTTTTCAATGATCCAGCATATGTTTGCAATTTGATCTCTGGTTCCTCTGCCTTTTCTAAATCCAGCTTGAACATCTGGACATTCACGGTTCATGTACTGTTGAAGCATGCCTTGGGGAATTTTGAGCATTACTTTGCTAGTGTGTGAGATGAGTGCAATTGTGTGGTAGTTTGGGTATTCTTTGGCATTGCCTTTCTTTGGGATTGGAATGAAAACTGACCTTTTCTAGTCCTCTGGCCACAGCTGAGTTTCCAAATTTGCTGGCATATTGAGTGCAGCACTTTCACAGCATCATCTTTTAGGATTTGGAATAGCTCATCTGGAAATAGCTTAAGTCTTTGTGTGTATACACAAAGATAAAAGACTGAAGTGATATACATTAAAATGTTAAAAATGGTTATTCCTTGGACATGGAATTAAAAATGATTTTTATTTTCTTGTATGTGTCTATATGTTTTTAGGTTTTCTACAATGAGTATGGAATTTATGTGACATAAATAAAAAATGAGAAAGTAAAAAGTAGATACAGCCCTCACCTGAGAGCCAGAATCTAGAGTTCCATTCTCATCTCCTTCAAAAACCTGTCGAGTGGCTTTGGGAAAGTCATTTCACTTCTCTGGGACTCAATGTCCTCATCAAAAAGATCCCCAGGGCTCACACAGGTGACCAGTGGGAGCTTGACTGAGTAGATGCATGGACCCCTGCTTCAGTCTAAACAACTATGCTTTTATCTGCTCCAAACATTGGGTCTGATGAACCATATGTTTTGTATGAAAAAAAAATTGTTTTTGGTTGTTAAAAATTTCTGTCTAGTCAAGGCTATGGTTTTTCCTGTGGTCATGTATGGATGTGAAAGTTGGACTGTAAAGAAAGCTGAGCACCGAAGAATTGATGCTTTTGAAATATGGTGTTGGAGAAGACTCTTGAGAGTCCCTTGGACTGCAAGGAGATCCAACCAGTCCATTCTGAAGGAGATCAGCCCTGGGATTTCTTTGGAAGGAATGATGCTAAAGCTGAAACTCTAGTACTTTGGCCACCTCATGCAAAGAGTTGACTCACTGGAAAAGACTCTGATGCTGGGAGGGACTGGGGGCAGGAGGAGAAGGGGACGACAGAGGATGAGATGGCTGGATGGCATCACTGACTCGATGGACGTGAGTCTGAGTGAACTCTGGGAGTTGGTGATGGACAGGGAGGCCTGGCATGCTGCGATTCATGGGGTTGCAAAGAGTCAGACACGACTGGGCAACTGAAATGAACTGAACTGATCTAGATAGTTTCCAAAATTCCTTCCAGCAATAGCATACTTTGATCTAGTGACTATGAGTTCATCTCCATTCTTATAACTATTTCCAAAGCACTCAGACTATGTCCTGCTTGACTTGGAGGCTCCTTTTCCAGTAGACCTGAGTAAAGATAGGAACCCCAGAAAGAGGAGCAAGACAGTTTATCTGCCAGCTTTTGGCACCTGGATGCATCATGTCAAGGCCATTTGGAGTCTGGATTCGGCCATCCATCCTACTCGCCTGTTCTCTGCTTGGTGCCTTCCACAAAGATCTTAAGCCACCTTTTGGTCAACTCTGCCACCTGTCTATATGTTCCACAGATGGATGATCACCTGGGTATTTTTTGTCCTTTTGCAAGACAACCAAAATTGACAGCCAGACATGTGAGTGAAGGCACTTCTGGATGATTTCAGCCCCTAGCATCAAATAACCATCAACCTCTGACTTTTCCCAGCTGAGACCCCAGACAACATAGGGTAGGGGCAAACTGTCTCTAATGCATGCTCTCTGAATTCTTGATCCATAGAATATATAAGCAACAGCAAGCAGTTGTTTTGTGCCACTAAGTTTAGGATGAACTTCAGCACAGGTAACGAGCTTGGCCCTCATCAGCTATGGCTTCAAAACTAATTGTATTCACTTTAATAAATCAGTTGCATTCCTCTTGCACCCACCTGTTCACACAGCCCTCCAAATTGTCCTGGAGGCTCCTGATGAGTCTCAGGTGCTTTTCACTGGGCTCTTGCCCTACCCATCGTCCTCTGTGTCTTGTCCACTGGGCATGCACAGGACCTAATAAATACCCTCCTTCTCCTCCAAGCCACCACTGCTCCCCAACCAGGTGAGGGCTGCCTTGCCCAGGGTGCTCTCTTTACGAGAACCGAGAAGCTACTCCTGGAATGAAGAGGTACAGAGAGGTTTATGACAACTGAGTAGATAAGAATGCCATAAACTGGTAGGGGTCAAGCGTGATAGTCATTAGGGGGTGGAGCATTGCCTGCTGAAGGGGATCTGAGTGGGGCACCAAGAACCTCTGCTTCAGAGAAGGAGAGAAAAAGGAGAGGGAACGTAGTTAAGGGCATGAGCTTTAGAGTCAAAATGCCTGAGTTCACATCACAGCTCCTGTCCTTATTTGCTGTACCACCTTGGGAAGTTGCTTTATTTTTGTGGCCAGTTTCCCTGGTGGCTCAGAGGTTAAAGCGTCTGCCTCCAATGCGGGAGACCCGGGTTTGATCCCTGGGTCGGGAAGATTCCCTGGAGAAGGAAATGGCAACCCACTCCAGTCCACTCCAGAGTCATGTCCGACTCTGTGCAACCCCATAGACGGCAGCCCACCAGGCTCCCCCATCCCTGGGATTCTCCAGGCAAGAACACTGGAGTGGGTTGCCATTTCCTTCTCCAATGCATGAAAGTGAAAAGTGAAAGTGAAGTCACTCAGTTGTGTCCAGCCCTCAGTGACCCCATGGACTGCAACCTTCCAGGCTTCTCCGTCCATGAGATTTTCCAGGCAAGAGTGCTGGAATGGGGTGCCATCGCTTTCTCCTACCTAATAAGAAAATACGTGTCAGGAGCTTGCCGCTTAGTGCTGTGTCCCTGCAGTAGGGAAAGGGAGCCCTTTAGACAGCTAGTTCCCAGGACATCTGATGAACTCAGCATGGGCCCCCAGAGGCTGCCCTTCTCCTCCTATACATGGGAAGTGAGGAAAGAAGTAAACAACAAAATATCCAGTAGCCTCATGCATTACTGAGGCTTAATAGTACCAGGAACAAGTGTCCCTAGAGAGGAGCTTTTCCAGAGACACTCAGCAGGGGTGGGGTGGGGGATGGGGAGAAGAAGGCAGAATTGTTCACTGGGCATTCCTTTAAGTGATTTCTGAGGGCTCATTTCTAAAGGAAAATACAGTAAACTGGCCCCCGAAGGAGTGACCCAGTGTACCAGAGGCTCCGAAAATATGCAGATGGAATTTCTGGGATTCGAGATGTTGCAATCAGTTGTTATCCCTTTTATTTATTTATTTTTCAAGAGTCAGCCCCGAGGGTGCTGGCAGCAAAGCTCTTCTCAATGCCATAGATAAGCAAAGAGCAGCTGAAGGAGACTCTCTTGCCTGTGCCCAAGGTGCAGACAGGCGGGGGTGCCGCACACAATTGGCATTTGCGCTAAGATGCTGTGCAGCTCTAATCCTGTGCCCTTTGACCCCGCACTATATTCCGATAGGTCAGAGCATCTTTGCTTGGCTTCCCTAATGCATATTATCCTCTCTGGTCAATAAAATTCCCCTCAGTCTCCATTGCTGACAATAGACGTGAAGGTCGGCTGGCCCACTCCAGCTGCAACAGAATCTGAGCTGTCAGTGGGAATTTAAATTAAGGATATAGGTAATCATTTCATTGCTTTTAGGCAAAAATGGGAGAGTCCATTACCTTGGCTGCAATCAGATCCTCAGAAGACAAGTGAAAAACATCTCTGGGCTCCCACGGGAAAAATATTTTAAAGTGCCAGAGAGGGTCTCAAGCACTGCCTCAAGTGGCAAATTTCCTAAGCCAGAGACTCTGTTATATTTTCCCTGGTACAAGCCACCTTCCTTCTCAGCTCTCACTGTCAAACAGTGTCACATCCAATGGATGGAGCAATCTTGACTAGAGTAAAATGACTCAGTGAAAGAGGTGATAAGAAAAGGACGGTGAGAGCAAATGAGGAGATCACTGGAGAACCGACTGGGAAGGAGGCAGCATGTGATTCAGGGGCCTGAGTCGACTCTGCCACTGACCAGCTGTGGGACCTTGGGTAGCACCATTAACCTCCCTGAGACTCAGTGTCCTTATCAGCAAAATAATTTGATTGAGGTTAAAATTTCTCTAAGGTCCTTTCGGGTGGGTTCCAGTATTTCCTGAGCTTAAAAGTCATTTCAGCTTAGAGACGTTTAGTGTGCACCAGTCTCATTTTGGACAAACTGGATGAGAGACGTATTTTGCCCTCAGATCCCTCAAATCCTATAAAGTTGAGCCGGAACAGAGCTCCACAGATTATCCTGTCCAACCTGCTCATTTAGAACATGGAGGAACTAATGTGGCTTTTCTCCTTGGCTTTTTAAACCAAAATTTCCCCCTTGATCTTCCGTTTTCTTTCCTCCCTCTCTTTCTACCTGTCTTTTCTTGACCTATGTTGATGGAAGATTTTCTAATTCAGTTCAGATTTTCTCGAGAAGTCAGTGAGAAATAGAACAGTCAGAAAGAGAAGGAAGTTGGTTTATACTTCTTTAAAAAGAACCAGATTCCTATTGCACACTTTGTATACAAATAATTGTAGGATGAGTAAAGATTTAATTGCAGAAGTCCAAACAGCAAAGTACTAGATAAAAATATAGAAAGATAAATACATTTAACCTTGCTATGGGTGACAATTTCTGAACATGATGCTAAAAGCAGAAACAAAAAATGAACAGATCAATATATTATGGTGACATAAAAGAGTTGCCTACACACACAAAATACCTACACACAATTGAATGTCAAAAGAAAACCATGGATGAAATGTGCGATTCATGCGGCCAATCGAGTTAGCCTTCTCGAAATATAAATGTTTCTTTCAATTTAAAAAATATAAGCACGTAGTAAAAGGAACAAAAGTTGTGAACTGCAAGTCACAGAAGTATGAATGACCATAAAAATGCAAAAATACTCTACCTTTAATTTCCAAATAAATACAAATTGTAAAAGCTGCTAATGTGCTTTGCTTATGAAGTTAACAAGCCTCGCTTTACTTTTGTTTTTTACCCCACTCCAGTACTCTTGCCTGGAAAATCCCATGGATGGAGGAGCCTAGAAGGCTGCAGGCCATGGGGTCGCTGAGGATTGGACATGACTGAGTGACTTCACTTTCACTTTTCACTTTCATGCATTGGAGAAGGAAATGGCAACCCACTCCAGTGTTCTTGTCTGGAGAATCCCAGGGAAGGGGGAGCCCAGTGGGTTGCCGTCTATGGGGTCACACAGAGTCGGACACAACTGAAGCGACTTAGCAGCAACAGCAGTAACAATATCCAGCATTGGGGAAATAAGTATTTTTAAATACTCTTCATGGAAATGTAAATGGGTATAGTTAGTAATTGGCAACACACAGCTATCTTTAAAACTGAATATGCTCTTTGAAAAAATTTACCTTTAGGAATTCTATCAATACACCTAATAATTAATTCCAAGTAAACAAGTTGGGATGCATTATCAGAGCACTTTTGGCACTGACTGCAGGGGGAAGTCACATCTGAGCATGGGGGTAAATGGGCTCTTGCCAGTTCAGACCCACAGGGGTCCCCAGGATAGACACATTTTCACTTAATCTCCTTACGTTAACCTCCCCAGCAACATCATTGAACAGAGACCCCCTGTATCAGTCTGCTGAGGCTGCCATGATAAAATACTACGGATGAAGTGACAGCAACAAAAATGTAATTTTTCATGGTTCTGGAGCCTGGAAGTCCAAGACCAGTGTGTCAGCTTGGTCTCTGGTGAGAGCCTACTTCCTGGATTACAGCAGGCAACCTTCTTACTATGTCCTCACATGAACTGTTCTCAGTGTGTGAGTGGAAATGGAAAGAGAGATCTCTATCTTTCCTCTTCTTATAAGGACACCAGTCCTATCAAATTAGGGGCCCACCTTTATAACCTCGCTTAACTTTACCTCCTTAAAGACCTATCTCTAAATACAGTCACGTTGAGGTTAAGGCTTCAACATATGACTTTGGGGAGGACAAAATTCAGTCCATGAACCCCAAATGAACTTACTTCTTGGGTCACATGGTTGTTTATTTAACCAATATTTATCAACCAACTACAAGTGCCCATCAGCCTGGTATATCTAGGATGTGTGGCTATTATGCTTGTCTTTCTTCCTTGACCCACAGAGAACACGAATGTGGGCTGAAGTTGTATCTAACCCAAATTCTCAAAGTTTCTTACTAAAAAACAGAAGGGCAGAAAATCATGTAGACAGAAAACCTGCACATGAATGTTTATAACAATTTGTTCATGATGGTTCAAACTTGCAAGCAGCCCAGGTGTCCTTTACTAGGTGAGTGGATACACAAACTTTGGAAAATCCAGGCATTGGAATATGATTTGGCGATAAAAAGAAATAAGCTATCTAACTACGAAAGGATGTGGAGAAAACTAAAATTTATCTTATTATATGAGAAAACCAATCGGTAAAGGCTACATTCTATGATTCCAAATATACCACATTCCAGAAAAGGCAAAACTATGGAGACAATAAAAGATCAGTGGTTGCCAGGGGTTGGTTGTCGGGGGATGAATAGACATAGCACAGAAGATTTTTAGGGCAGGAAACTGTTCTGCGTGATACTGCGGTGGTGGAAACACGTTGTACATTTGTCCAAACCCACAGAATACATATCACCAAGAGTAAACCCTTAGGTCAACTATGGACTTAAAGTCATAATTAGGCACTAGTATTGGCTCTGTGGGGCTTTCCCAATGGCTCTTCAGATAAAGAATCCACCTGTAATGTGATGCAGGAGATGCAGGAGATGGGTGTTCGAGCCCTGGGTCAGGAAGACCCCCCGGAGGAGGGCCTGGCCACCCACTCCAGGATTCTTGCTGGGTGAGGGTCACAAAGAGTCGGACACGACTGAAGCGACTGAGCACATTGGCTCCTTGACTGTAACAAACACACAACACTAGTGCAAGATGCTAATAATAGAGAAAATTGGAGGGAGAAAGAAAGGGTCTACTAGGAACTCTTTATTCCTTCCATTAGCTTTCCGTAAATTTAAATCAGACCTAACTACTCTGCCTGGAAAATCCCATGGATGGAGGAGCCTGGTGGGCTGCAGCCCATGGGGTCACTAGGAGTCGGACACGACTGAGCGACTTCCCTTTCACTTTTCACTTTCATGCATTGGAGAAGGCAATGGCAGCCCACTCCAGTGTTCTGGCCTGGAGAATCCCAGGGACAGGGGAGCCTGGTGGGCTGCCATCTATGGGGTCGCACAGAGTCGGAAGCGACTGAAGTGACTTAGCAGCAGCAAGAAACTAAAGTCTGTTAATGTATTTTCTTTATTTATTATTATTTTGGCTGCACCCTGTAGTAAGAATCTTAGTTCTCCCACCAGGGATCAAACCCATACCCCCTGCTTTGGAAGTATGGCATCTTAACTGTTGTACTGCCAGGGAAGCCCTTAATGTATTTTAAAAACAACGAAAAATAGAATGGCAGAAAACATTCTTCTCCACATACTTCCTCCCCTCCATATACACGTGTTCACTGAAAGGGCTCCTGAGAAGCTGACAATCTGAGCAGTGTAATATGGGGACCCTATCCTACGCAGCCTCTCTAGGATTTTTCTTCCTTCTATTCTGTCCAGCACTGCTAAGTATGCTTGCCATGATAACACTTGTCAAACATGCTGGACAGATTCAGCCACAGTTACCCTGCTTACTGCTACCCAAGTTCAGTACAGAACTGTTAAAAGATTCCATCAGACCCCTATCAGCCCAGGAAACACCTTTGAAAAAGATGACCCACCTCCCTAGTGTTATCTTTTGGTTATACTTGAAACCATTTTTAGGCAGGAGAGTTTGGTCAAGTCACAGTGGACTTAGCTCAGAGGTTAGTGGTAAAAAGGGGGAAAAATTGAAAGGGAAATTGCTGAGGATTTCAAGTTAGCTGATGTGGGATTTTTCTTGTTCAACTCATGTAATAGAGGCCTGCTGTCTTTAGGAACAGTGAAATCTGAGTCTTTGATGCTTTATGAATGGGGTCAGGAATCTGTTACATAATACACAATTTTAAATTTCAAAGACTTTTCTATTCCATGCCACTGTCAGCCTTTCTGCCTGGTCACCAAACATTCACATGGACCTTGCAAGGTATGATTCATACTTCATGTCCAGTTGGCAGCTGAGGGCATGGGGCTAACTCTGGCTATTACCAACTCAATTCCCCAGGCTCCATGGCTGGTCCTCTGGGCACCACACAAGGAAACACTTAGTGTGATCTGAAAAGACACAGGACAAGGGACATGGTCCCACTTCCACATCTCTCTTCCTCGGGCAGATGAAGGTGTTTGATTGCCAATACAATTCTGGGAAAGGAATAGACCCATTGACAAGCAAAAATAACAAGGGATGCTAAACTGTTCTAGGGGTATTAGAAATTTACTGTCAGCACTTGTACCTTTAAAAAATACTCTGAGAGACCAACTTCATGTCTTAGGTAAGTGCAAGCCTCCCTCCCTTGCCTTGTAATTGACAAATATATGAGTCCACTCTCCTTTGAGATGGCACAACCTATGATGGTTAGAACAATGTTAGAGGTCAAGCCAAAGTGGCCTTTCTCCATCTCCTACAGAAATGGACATTTTTCTCCTTGCAAGGGTAAGAGTACATTACTATAGCAATAATGCATTAAATGGTATTCCATGCTGTGTATGCTTAGTCGCTCAGTTGTGTCCGACTCTTTGTGATCCCATGGACTGTAGCCCATCAGGCTCCTCTGTCCATGGGGATTCTCCAGGCAAGAATCCTGGAGTGGGTTGCCATGCCCTCCTCCAGGGGATCTTCCTGACCCAGATATCAAACATAGGTCCCCCGCATTGCAGGTGAATTCTTTACCGTCTGAGCACAGGGAAGTCCAAATGATATTCTAGGTGGCCTTAAATAGATACTAAAGCTCTCTGAACACCTAACTTTTTATTGAGGAGGGAATCAAACACAGGGAATAATGGGATTTTTGCTTATTATCTGTACCACACTGGCTTCAGATAACCAACTCACCAAGAACTCACTTTCTAGCCCCACAATAATCTCACTGCAAATTGGAAGGCATCAAGTATCTCCATCTGTAAACTAGTCAAAACTGAAGCCGTGTCTAATCAACTGGAACAAAACGACCATGGAGCAATAGAACCCGTCACTTTGGATCACCATGGCTTATCTCCTCTGTCCGGATGGATGTGCTGCATGTGCCCTGACCACTCACAGAGTGATGCCCTGTTAAGACAGCATAGCGGCTGGCTCAGCAATGCTTCTGGCTGGTCATCTCACTGCATAGAAGCATGACCTTGAATCAAGCCACTCATTCTTCATGTCTGGCAAACAGTGTTCAAAGATTTAAGTATTTGAATTTTCAAACCGATGGCTCTTTTTCCCCTCCAAATTATATGCCAGGGTAAAAAGAATTATGTCTGAAAAATAACGTTCATCTGTCCCAAAGGCTGCTAAATAAATGCCTTTTTGTGAAGGTTTGCTTAGGGGGAAATAAGGGGAAGTGTTTTTGGTCCGTTCCACAGACTCATACATCCCTGCTGAAAAAATTGGCCCTAAATGACCTACTCCAGAGCTATGGCCTTTTTCTCAAGTCTCCATTATCCATTGTCCATTTGTCCAGTTGTGCTAGTGGGTGACAGACTGGAAAGAGAGTGAGAGTCTGCAGGGACTGGAAGTCTGACATTAGGCCCAATGTCCCAGTTTTACCAGTCTGGCATCTTGTGCCAGTCGATTTTATTGACATAATTTTTGTCCCAGTTTCAGTATATAATTGGCTAATTTTTTATCTGTGACTGTGAGTCACTTATTTCTCTTTGATGTTAATTGTATGGAAAGCAGTTGAAAGGAAAGTTCTGTTTCTCCTCTATCTATTAGAAAGCATGGTTGAAAGTCAGAATAGAGGAAAATGAGAGAATCTGATTAGTCAAATTGCCTTGGGAAGATACATGGCAGTCATTGATTGTGTTAGGAGATTTGATTTCCAAATGATTCCCACTGCTCAGAAGTGTAGCACAACCCTAATTCCATTCAACGTCACAGTTCAGATCAATAATTGATCAGCCTTTAAACAAAAACAAACTCCAGAGTCTAATCAGAATAATTGCTGAAAAGGTGACTCAAATAGTATCCAGTTTTAAGCAAAGACTAGCTCTTCCTTTGTGTTCACTGAAGGTCTATTCTGATATGGGAACTAGCCAGATGAGGAGTGCCAAGTATACAGAACCTGTGGCACTTTCCACTTTACATTCAGATTACCTGGTGTCACTGAAAACTAGTATTTCAGCAACCAAATGGAAAAACCTGGAGGAACTTGCAGTTAAACTGCTTGAAAGACACTTGTCTTTGTTACGTGTTTTCCTTAAGGAATATTTTTAGAGTCTTGAGAATACAACTCTTCAACTTTTAAAATATTTGCTATAATCCCTTGCTTCTCATTTATACAGGATTTTTTTTCCCTGAAGTTTGCCTACCAATACCCTAAGAATTCTGCAAAGATAGTTTTGTGATTCCCTGCAGCCATATGAGGACATTTTAAATTAGAAAACCAGTGATTAGAAATTGAAACCAAGAAACCTGTGGACTTTTTAAAAAAAATCTAAATCCAACTTGGAGTATCTTTTATGGCTCAAATGTAGAAATGCAATGTGAATCCAAGTATGTGATGCATTAGAGAAAATCTTATAGTAATGGAATAATGATTAGTATAGCATATAAGGATGAGAATGGCCATATATAACCACAAAATTGATAGAAGCCTCATATTCATTTTCATGCAATGATCACACACACCTAATTATCATATCTATCCTATTTTTGTTAGAGCTCACATAGTATATTGAGTGCTTGATTGACTAATGATTTACATTATACAATTGCTAAAGATCATGATAGTAGCAATTTAGAAGCATATCAGTGGGATTTGTTTGTTGTGCTGAATCAATCAAAATAGTGTTCCTAGTTTCCCTCTAATGGTTTTACTGAAGCAATTTATTCTGCCGGTAACCATCCATCTTTGTCATTTTCTGTTTTGAAAATATGGAAGAATTTTAAACTTAGGATGTGGGTAGAGATATGGAGCTACATACATAGAAATTTGTTCTTATTTTCAATTAAAGCATTTCTATTAACTTAGTTCTAAATTCTGGGAGATAGTGGAGGACAGAGGAGCTTGGCACACTGCAGTTCATGGTGTTGCAAAGAGTTGGACATGATTTAGTGACAGAACAACAATGGACAATTTATAGACAATATCACTGTGAAATGGGAAATGACTTGATGACGTATAACAGGATGTTTAGCTAGGCTGGACTAAGAACTCAGATATTTCTCATCAATAATTTGGTAAATAACCCCTTTACACCTTAAAATATATATATTTATCTCCTGAATTAGGCAGGGGCTAGGGAGACTCCTAGGGGAATAATAGCAAAAACAGTGTGGAAACACATTACTTAAAGTCAGCTGGACTATAAAGAAAGCTGAGAACCAAAGAACTGATGCTTTTGAACTGTGGCGTTGGAGAAGACTCCTGAGAGTCCCTTGGACTGCAAGGAGATCCAACCAGTCCATTCTAAAGGAGATCAGCCCTGGATATTCATTGGAAGGACTGATGCTGAAGCTGAAACTCCAATACTTTGGCCACCAAATTCGAAGAACTGACTCATTTGAAAAGACCCTGATGCTGGGAAAGATTGAAGGTGGGAAGAGAAGGGGGACGAGAGAGGAGGAGATGGTGGGATGGCATCACTGACTCAATAGACATGAGTTTGAGTAAACTCCAGGAGTTGGTGATGGACAGGGAGGCCTGGCCATGGAGTCACAAAGAGTCGGACACGAATGAGCGACTGAACTGAACTGTACTATGATTAATGCCATTGCAGAAAGAACATGCTAAAGGGAGTCAGGAAAGACTTTCTGGTGGTAGTGATGTTTGAGTTGACATCTGAAGAGGTCGATCATATGTGAAATAGATCACCAGTCCAGGTTCGATGCATGAGATAGTATTCTCAGGGCTGCTGCACTGGGATGACCCAGAGGGATGGGATGGGGAGGAAGGTGGGAGGGAGGGTCAGAATAGCCAACACATGTACACCCATGGCTGATTCATGTGAACGTATGGCAAAAACCACCACAATATTGTAAAGTAATTAGCCTCCAACTAAAAAAAAAAAAAAAAGACTCATATTCAGAGAGGGGTTGCCAGGAGGGTAAGAGGTTAGGTGAAAATAGGTGAAGAGGTTTATGAGGAATGAACCTCCAGCAACACAATAAATAAGCCATGGGAATGTAATAATATTGTAATAATTATATGGGGATAGATGGATACCAGACTTATTATGGTGGTTATTTCATAATGTATGCTAATGTCAAACCATGATTTAGTATACCTGGAACTAATAGAATATTGTATGTCAACTGTATTTCAATAGAAAAAGAATCATATGTTAATTCATTCTTTAAGTCTAAAATGAGATAAGTGGGACCTAAAAATTTATGTCAGTGTTTGGTAAACGAGATTATGGAATCACTATTTTATATATATCTATGTTCAAACTATTTTTCACACTAAGCCTGTATTTCTTTCATTAAAAATTACAATAATGTCTTTTGAAGAGAAAAAAGAAATGCAGTAAACAGAAAAAAAAATAAAGCAAATGAGAATGTGCCTTACTAATGTAAAATGCTAATAATAGGGGAAACTGGGTATGGGGTATATGTACTACTTTCTATCTTTACACCATCTGTGTGCTTCTATAAGCCTAAAACTGTTTTAAAATTAAAAAATTATTAGCAAAAAAAAAAAAAAAGAACTTGAGAGTTAAAAAAAAAAAAAAAAGAAGTTGGTCATCTCACCTAGGAGTCCTAGGAGGGAATTTATGAGTGGGATAAAAGAAGTATGGAAAGGCCAGCTCATGCACAGCCTTTTCAAGGATTCTGGTCCTTAAGAGCAATGTGTGTGTTAGTCGCTCAGACATGTCCAACTCTTTGTGACCCCATGGTTTGTAGCCCATCAGGCTCCTTTGTCAATAGGATTTTCCAGGCAAGAATACTGGAGTGGGTTGCCATTTCCTTTTCCAGGAGATCTTCCCAACCCAGGGATGGAACCTGGGTTCGATTGCAGGCAGATTTTTTACTGTCTGAGCCACCAGGGAAGACCCTAAGAGCAATGAGAAGCCACTTAAAAGGGTCCTTTAAGCATGCTCACGTTTGCATTTGGATTTCTGTGGAATATAGGAACATAGGAATGAACTAGAGGAAGCCTATTAACAAACTATCTAAGTTGTCCAGGTGAATTATGGTAACTGGGACCAGTGGAGATTGACATGGATGCAAAGAAGTGGACAGATTCAAAGCATTTGTGAGGCAGAATGTCCAGGTTTAGTGATGGTTACTATTTGGCGAGGAGGTGAGTGAGGGAGATGATTTCCAGTTTTCTCACTTGCTTAACTGAATAGCTATAATATTTACTAGACAGATAACCCTGGAAGAGGACCAGTCTGGAAGGAAATAAGTATTTGCCATTTTAATAAATTAAACTTGAGATTACCTTGAGACATCCAAGTAAAGAGGTCATATAGACAATGGCTTGTATGGTCTAGAACATAAAGAAAAAATGTGGACTATAGATATACATTTTGATATAGGTGGTAAAGCAGTTAAAGTAGAGGACATGAAGATGTTTCTTAGGAAGAATATTAGGAGAAGAAGAAAAGAGGACCAGGACTCAGCCTTGAAAAACTTGGATGTTAGGTAGCCAGCAAGAATACATAAGAGTGTGGTATCACAGTGACCTAAGAATAAGAGAACTTCAAGAAGAAAGGGAACATGGTAAATAGTACAAGGATCACCAAGAGATAGGATACAAAGGGCACTGAAAAAGTATCTATTACATTTGGTGACCTGGAAGGAGTATCAGAACTCTTCTGTTGCACAATGCAATCAGAGACCAGCCAGGTCAAGGAAAAAGGGGGACATGGGAAAAACAGAACTCTCAGGCAGAGAAAACCTTGTCAACTTGTAAGTTCCTGGGTGGATTCCTAGAAATAACTAAGGAGGGAGACTGTACAAGCATCACACTGGTGAAACTTAAGACCAATGAGAACTAGGGTGTTAATGTATATATTAATTTTATATTTACTACTTTAGGTTGAAGTTTGGTTAGTATTAAGGCCATTAAGCTTTAAACAATTACCCAATATATGATCAGATCATGTTTTGCCATCATAGAGCACAGCAAACCAATTGATTACTTGACAGGTGGCCTATAAACGATCAGTCCAGACAACATAGTCTTTGGTTCTGAACTGCCTCGACTATAAGTACAATCATGCATCCATGAGCAGAGGCAGTCAGTTTTGATTAATGTCAAAGGAGGTTAGGGAATGGTGTCTCTGTGAAAAGGGTGTCCATGGAGGTCAGGCAGGTAATATGAATGATCAAATGCAACTGCAGAAAACTAAAGGAACTATGTGTGCATGCTAAGTCACTTCATTCGTGTCTGACTCTTTGTGATCCCATGCATTGTAGCCCGGAGAAGGCAATGGCACCCCACTCCAGTACTCTTGCCTGGAAAATCCCATGGACAGAGGAGCCTGGAAGGCTGCAGTCCATGGGGTCACTAAGGATTGGACACGACTGAGCGACTTCACTTTCACTTTTCACTTTCATGCATTGGAGAAGGAAATGGCAACCCACTCCAGTGTTCTTGCCTGGAGAATCCCAGAGATGGGGGAGCCTGGTGGGCTGCCGTCTATGGGGTCACACAGAGTCAGACACAACTGAAGTGACTTAGCAGCAGCAGCAGCAGCATTGTAGCCCACCAGGCTCCTCTGTCCATGGGATTCTTCAGGTAAGAATACTGAAGTGGGTTGCCATGCCCTTCTCTAGGGGATCTTCCCAACCCAGGGATCAAACCTGCATCTCTTACATCTCCTGCATTGGCCTGTGAGTTCTTTACCACTAGCGCCACCTGGGAAGCTGAGGAAGTATACCCTCTTTAAAGGGCAGCTACCACTTTGTTCAAACTGATTATAGCCGTGGGAAATGCCAGACATCCAAAGTTTTATGTGAAATCTGCCAATAGGCCATTACGTCAAATTTTTAAAGATATTTCTGGCCTATGCCAGTTTGCGACTTCTAATGTAGGACTACAAACTTTAATTTAGTGGATGTTTCATGAGCACTTGCCATCTATAAACTGTGATAGAAGCTTGTGAATAAACACAGATGGCATGGCCCCTGCTCCCTGAAAGGCCATTATCTAGTCAGGAGACATGAAAGAGCTATCATATAAGGCAGAGAGAAAGAGATCCTAAAAGGAAGGACAAATTACAAGCTTCCAAAATGCAGAAGGGTGAACTGTTAATTTTGGCTGGAGAGAGCACCATTGGAAGACTCTATCAAGGTGTTATTTGTACTGGATTTTAAAAGATTTCAGTGGGGAGGAAGGAAATGGGAGGAATTCAGTTCTTCTCAGTGGTACCTCAAATCTTCCTTTACAATACGAAATGCAACCTTTGTAACCAGAATCAAAACAAATGCTAATAAAATATATAATTTTCTGGCTTAAAAATTTTTTGGCATGTGGAGTGCCCCCATCAAAAGAGATAGTAACCATGAAATTAAAAGACTCTTGCTCCTTGGAAGAAAGGCTACAACATACCTAGACAGTGTATTAAAAAGGAAAGACATCACTTTGACTATGAAGGTCCCTATAGTCAAAGCTATGGTTTTTCTAGTAGTCATGTACCAATGTGAGAGTTGGACCATAAAGAAGGCTGAGCAATAAAGAACTGATGCTTTCAAATTGTGGTGCTGGCAAAGACTCTTGAAGAGTCCCTTGGACTGCAAGGAGATCAAAATAGGCAATCCTAAGAAAATCAACCCTGAAAGGACTGGAAGGACTTCCTTGGAAGGACTGATGTTGAAGCTGAAACTCCAGTACTTTGGCCATCTGATGTGAAGGGCCAACTCATTAGAAAAGACCCTGATGCTGGGAAAGATTGAAAGCGGGAGGAGAAGGGGGCAACAAAAAGTGAGGTAGTTGGATGGCATCGCCCACTCAATGGACATGAAGTTGAGCAAACTCCAAGAGATAGTGAAGGACAGGGAAGCCTGTTGTGCTGCAGTCCATGGGGTCTCAAAGAGTCGAACATGACTAGCAACTGTAACAACAATTAGCAAATGACAACACTTAGTAATATGCTAATTGTTGTTAATGATAACAGTAACAATAAACACATGTACTGCTTTATAGTCAACCTATAGCATTCATTCCTTTTTCCTCAGTCAAGGATGCAATTTACCCAAAATTCTCCCAAGTCAGGATGGCTACCTGAGAACTTATCAGAGCTGTCTGTGGCCAGAGCATCCTACCCTCTGCTTATATTGCTGTGAATAGTGCAGGTTGAAGTGCCAGGCAAGGGCTTGCCTCCTGTACAGTTCTCAGTGCTAGTCTACTTCTGCTTTTTGGACTCTTTCCTGGTCCTTTTCCATGAGAAGTTTCAGATATTGTTTAATCCATTGAACATATTCATTCTCTATTCAAGGAAAATACAATGTGGAAGCAGAGATGAAGTGCGAAGGGCTGACCCACATTCAGGTTCTTAGGAACAACTGAATGTTGTTGCTGGCTATGAATCCTTGAGCTGCCATCTCACCCCCAGGGAGGATTTTAGCCTGTGAATTCTCTGAGTTGAGCAGGAGACAGAGTGTGTAGAGTAGGGCCACTCTGAGATGATATAGTACTACCCTGCCAATCCTCCTTCACCCCCTTGGTGGACCCTTGCCCCAAGGTGATGGGTGAGGCATGGTATACAAGCATTTTTCATGGTTCTCTGAGACCTGCATGGTACTGTCTGCAAGACTACACTAGTAAGAATTCTGCAGGAGGGCTTCCCTGGTGGTACAGTGAATAAGAATCCACCTGCCATTGCAGGGGACATGGGTTCAAATCTTTGGGAGGATTCCACATGCCATGGAGCAGCTGAGCTCGAATATGCAACTACTGAGCCTGAGTGAAACCACTGAAACCTGTGCACATAGAACCTGTGTTCTGCAACAAGAGAAGCCACTGCAGCGAGAAGCCCGAGCACCACGATGAAGAGCAGCTCCCACTAGCTGCAGCTAAAGAAAGCCATGCATAGCAGCAAAGACCCCGTGTAACCAAAAAAACAAAGCGAAACAAAAGAATACTGCAAGAGCGCCTTGAGCCCAGGGTGACATCTTACGTTTCATCACAAGAACAGAACTAGGTTGATAAAAAAAAAAAAAAAAAGTAAATTGGATTTTAAGACCTGCCAGCTCAAAATATTCCCAATCCACTGCAGTTATTTAGATGGCCCTGATGATAGGAGGTAAGCAATAAAAATATCACTGCCATAAATTGTCATTTTCCCCTAGAATCTGAGTAGATTGGTGTTTCTTAGTGGCAACTTTTCTCACATCTAAAATCAGGCCTTATTACCTTCAATCCCAACCCCATAAATTAGTAGTTCTCAAACATTTCTGATCCCCCAAATCACCTAGGTTCTAAGTTGATTCAGTTGTGTCCAACTCTCTGTGACCCTATAGCCTGCCAGCAATTCTGTCCATGGGATTCTCCAGGCAAGAATACTGGAGCGAGTTGCTATGCCCTCTTCCAGGGGATCTTCCTGACCCAGGGATCAAATCCGCGTCTCCTGTGGTTCCTGCACTGCTGGAGGATTCTTTACTGCTAAGACACCAGAGAAGCCCCAAATCACCTAGGCATGGTAATAAATGCAAATTCCTAAGACTCACACCAAAAGATTCAAAGTGGGGACCTAGAATCTAAATTTCTGGTGGAAATCCCAGTTGATTCTGAAGTAGGTGACAGTCCATGGACTTGCCTTTGAATACCACTGGTAAGAATCCTTATTTCCTCAAATCACTTCCCACCCCCAGACTGTACTTAACATCATGAACAGGTAGAAGTGAAGTAAGATGAAGCCCTACCAGAAGAGTGAAAGGGGCAAAGGCCCTTGTGATCAGGGCCTCCCACTCAATGACTGCCTCAATTTTAGATTCGGAGAGACATTATCTCCAATTAAAGTTATTTATATATTTAATTATAGAAGTGAACCAACAGAATTGGAAGAAGAGGGTGTTCATCAAATAATTTCAAACTTTTGTCCCATTACCAGATTATAATACTTATAGGTGATATAATTTCAAGATAAATCTTCTTATTACATTTCAAATGGCACAATTTTATTAAACTGTATTTTCTGTATTGAAAGTGAGACTATCTTAAATGAAAAGATATGAACTGAATAAGCTTTTGTAATTTTTACACTTGAACACTTATTTTTATTTTATACCAAAAGCCCCATTCTACCCTAACCTTATTTCCAAACATAGAAGTGACCTGGACTCTCAATATTGGTAGAGAAGGCATCTTAGGAGAGTAGAAAATGAAAGATAAACTTTCAAAAGGGTTACTTGCAAGGATTTTAAATATGCACCGATAAACCAGGGTCATTTATTTTGTCTCAGAATTTCAGGCTTAGCATGGCTGATATTCTTCCCAGTTGTAAATGGTACAATAGGAATTTATCTACATTAAGATGAAGAAAATAACTTTTCAATTCCCAAAACTAAATCAGAAGAAAGGTCTTTCAGATGAAGAAAATAACTTTACTCCCAAAAACTGAACCAGTAAAAAAAAAAAATGACTTATCTCTAGTTGTCACTAAGCTTATCTATCCCTGGACAGATGGTAACAAAGCATTCATTTACAGCTGGAAGATCCAGAACATTTACTGCATGCTTACCATCTATTTATGGTCTGCCTCTTTCCCTCCTTCTCTTTCTTGCCCTCAGTCACAGGCATACACACACACTCACACATATATCCCACACCCAAATATGACAACCAATACTCAGACGACAACCGGTACATCAGAGCTATAAGCCATTTCCTGTTACTTCTTTCATGATTTCCAGACACCTGTTGAGAAACTCATTCCATTCTGTTTCCTTAGCAAATTCCACACAGGGAATGCGCCTGGTGGATACTCAGCAGAGCTGTAAGGTTAATGGGCTTCTGGCAATTTTGTCAAACTAGTTGTTTTCTGGTGACTTATCTATAATACTGAGGGGACTACACAATGCTATCTGTTTGTAAATAATTGGAAATCCTTCCTGAGCTTACAGGAAGAAATGCTTTATGGCTAAATGGAGTTGATTCCCCTGGAAGTTTAGTTTTTTCTTACCCTTGCTGACTTCAAAATAATGCCTACCTTTTTTCATCCTTTTTCTCCCTAGAGAAGGAAAAAGAAATAAACAAAACCAGACTTGTTAGAAAACAATAGTATGTTAAGAGTGAACTAGATTAGTTGGTGATTAGTGCTATTTTAATTAAATAGCAAACAAAGATGGCACCCAAGGGAGGTTATTTACCTTTGGTGGAAATAAATTTAGGAGGAGAGATCACTCCTGGGCTTCTACAGTGGGAACGGGTTTTGTTTGAATTACAGTTTGATGATCACTGTTTTTCAAGATTTCACTCAATCTGAAGACCAAAGGCATTTAGACAATTGTTAAGCATATAATTCCTCAGGGTCAATTAAAATAACAATACTTTGCATTTGTTCTGGGCTTTCCAATTTACAGAATGCTTTGAGAGAGTTAAATTTTTCTTTCTCAGTTGTCTTAAAGCATCTTATCCCATCCACAGCAATTACATCAAATAATAGTCCCTTGTTGAAACCTCAAAGTTCTTTGAAATGAATTTCAATAGAGAATGGTACTCTTGAAAAATATTTTAAAATTTTAATTAAAATGCTCTCTCTATTTTGGTGCACACTTTCCATTATGCTGTTTTAAAAAATCTGCCACCTGAAAATTATATCTGGTTATATTCTAGACACAACCCAGTGGAGACAGAAATAAAGCCAACCTTATCAGAAGCCTTCTACTTCTTCAAGACTCTGAGGAGCGGGCAGTTGGAAATTAGTAATTTTCTGTCAGGCATAAGTGGTTTGGTATCAGAACATGCATCCATTAACCATCAAATGGGCTCAACTAACAGCGTTAAGTAACAGCTAGAAACAGGAGCCTTCTGCAATGGCCCCCGACTGCCAAGGGGCTGACCCGTGTGTGTAGGCATGACAGAGTTGTCTTTCTGATGGAAGCTGTCAAGGATTCCAGCATCCCATGCTGTCAAGAAGGGGAGTGAGGCAGCACAGTGGCCCTCTGGCTTCTCCTGCTTTGAAAAAAGCCTGGGAAGCCAGTCAGGAGTTTGTATTCCATAAAGGAGAATATTTTAGAGAAAAAAAGTAATGAAAGGCTTTTCAGAAGTTCAAAATAGCTCAGAAGAAGTAGATTTGCTGAAACTGGAGTCACAAAAAAGTGAGAGTTGCTCAATCATGTCCGACTCTGCGATCCATGGACTATACAGTCCATGGAATTTTCCAGACCAGAATACTATAGTGGGTAGACTTTCCCTTCTCCAGGGTATCTTCCCAACCCAGGGATCAAACCCAGGACTCCTGCATTGCAAGCAGATTCTTTACCAAGTGAGCTATGAGGGAAGCTCAGAGTCACAGAAGAAGAAACCAGACTTAAAAATTAGTGCATTAGGACCTTCCCTGGCAGTTCAGTACTTAAGGCTTCACCTTCTGATGCCAGGGGTGCAAGTTTGATCTCTGGTCGATCCCTGGTCAGGGAGTGAAGATCCCACATGCCTCGCAGCCAAAGAAACAAAACATAAAACAGAGAGAGTATCATAACAAATTCAATAAAGACTTAAAAAATGGTCCATATTTTAAATATCTTTTAAAAACAGTGCATTTTGCTGAGGTCACCCAGGAAATAAATACTCTTCCTGCAGAGAAAATTAACTTTAAAATCACAATATCAATAACTCATCAAAATTCATTTTTTTAGCACTCTCCTCCCATGTTTCTCGGCCTCATACTGGTACCAGAGGTTTGCAGTCAACCCAAGGAGCATCAGTCACTGTGGTAGACATATTTCAGATGGAAAGATCATTTTGTTTCCAGACACCATATCTAAGGACCTGGCAGTTGGTAAGTAACCCTCCTGCTGGGAGCAGGTGTCTTGACTTTGACAAGATTGCATTTTATACCGAAGGACTTGAAATGGACTGTAACTGGTAGCAGGTCAAACAAGTTGGTTTTTTTTTAAAATAGTTGGTTAACCAGCTTAAGGTGATGAGCAATAACATGGGAAATGAATTACCTGTTTACTAATGTCAAAATAATTTATCTATTCATTTTGACAGGAGCAGGCTCCTTACTGCATCCTGAGGTTCCAGACTCTGGAAGTCTCAATGGAAACTGTTTGCTGAGATGACAGTAAATTAAATTGCACACACACACACACACATGCACAGAAAAACAAACTAGATTTTGGAAAATAATTTCATAGTGTGAGCTAGTATTTTCCATCAGTGGAATATATCACACTTCACAAAGGTGAGTTTATTACCTTTGAGTTAATGCTTTCTGTAGGCTTCACAAGTGAAGCTAGTGGTAAAGAACCTGCCTACCAATGCAGGAGACCCGAGATGTGGGTTCGATCCCTGGGTTGGGAAGATCCCCTGGAGGAAGGCATTGAAACGCACTCCAGTTTTCTTGCCTGGAGAATCCCATGGACAGAGGAGCCTGGCGGGCTGCAGTCCAGAGCAGTCATACAGAGTCAGACACAACTGAATCGACTTAGCACAATGCTATCTGTAAACTACTCAACACAATTAAAAATGCTTAGGATAAATACCCAAACATGCAATGAGTGTAGAATGGTTAAGTAAACTGTAATACAGCTGCACCATGGATGAACAATTACCAATATATGAAACAATATGGATGATTCTCACAAGCACAAGGCTGACCAAAAGAAGTCACACACACACAAAAGTTCATGTTGCATCATTCCATTTGTAAGTACAGGACAGGAGACACTGAACCAGACAGGTGGCATTTTGGGGGAGGGACTCTGAGGAGCCCTGGTCCTTTATGTTTTAATGCAGAAAGAATTCACTGGGAGACAAAATGATAGATAAGAAGTGATTTATTAGAATAGGATGGTTGTAAGACTTACAAGTGGGAAGACAGCATTGCACTGAGCTTAGTACTTAGTAGCTTTCATTTTTATAATCAAAGGAAGAGAGGGTTGGGAGAGAAGACTTTATCTTTCCTGAGTAGATGTCATGCTTAGACCATTGGTTCCTCCTCCAGGTTGGTCGGGGGAATATTTTGTCTTTACATAGTTAAGCCTGGACTCTAAAAATTATTTCAGGTGTCTGACAATGAGCACCTTTCCATAAATTATTGTTTTCATTTGTTCAGAGAGCACATTCTAGGGGTGATTAACTTACTGAGGATTTTGGTCTCAAGCCACCATTGCTTATGTCTCCTGCTTCTATTGATTGGTTTTGTATTAAGCAAGCCTGCTTTGTTTCATGGTTAAACAAACCTGTGTTCTTGAGTAATCATTAACTTCAGGATTCTCCCATATTTTTTTCTACTTACAATCCCTCTGTGGGACTAGCTAATCATCTACTTTGTTCCTCTACTCGGTCCCTATCAATACTAGTGTCTGATTAGAAGGCAGGATTGTGGTTATTCTGAGGGGTTTGTTAGTGACTGAAAGGGCCAGAGGATGCCAGTCATATGCTGTTTCTTGATATCGGTGTTGCCTATGTGAATATGTCGTTTGTGATGATTCATCAGACTAAACACTAACATGCACTATCCTGCGTGTCCAACTCTTTGAGATCCCATAGACTGTAGCCCACTAGGCTCCTCCGTCCATGGGGATTCTCCATGGCAATAATACTGGAGTGGGTTGCCATGCCCTCCTTCAGGGGATCTTTCAAATCGAGGCCTTTCACATTGCAGGAGGATTCTTTACCATCTGAGCCACACCAGGGAAGCCCAAGAATACTGGAGTAGGCAGCTTATTCCTTCTCCAGGGGAACTTCCCAACCCAGGAATCATACCAGGGGAAAGGGCTTCACTGTACCTCAGCTGGTAAAGAAACTGCCTGCAACATGGAAAACCCCAGTTTGATTCCTGGGTCAGGAAGATCCTCTGGAGAAGGGCATGGCAATCCACTCCAGTATTCTTTCCTGGAGAATCCCCATGGACAAAGGGACCTGGAGCGTGACAGTTCAGGGGTTGCAAAGAGTCAGACATGACTGAGTGACTAAGCACAGCACTATGAGGGAAGCCCTGATGATTCTACATGCAATATCCTGCAGGTAGATTTTGTCTAAATTCAAAGTTAAAACATTACATTCCCCTAGTATATATGATGTTCTTTAAGAACATCTGATTTATACATTTTTTTTAATTTGGTAAACAATATACTGGACTGCTATAGAAAATCTATTAGGCTTCAGATTTTATTCTTAATGAGTGATGGTGGTGCCCATGACTTAGAGAGTCCTGGATCATGAACAGACTTGAGACATGAAACATCTGAAACAATCAGTGAATGTCTTGTGGGTAACTTCAAACACATGTTTTCAATTCTCTTCTTGATAAAATTTTAACCATGACCTATCTTGGGTTAACCTTCAATTGAAAATGCACTCTACTTCCATCTTATATCGAATGTAAAACTGTACCTGGTATATAAAAATAAATTATTTGGGAAAAGTATATTGCAAGCTTGGGAGAACAAAGGTTTGAAATTTTTTTCCCTCTAGATTCTTCTCCTTCTTCTTGCATGAATATTCATCTACCAAATCTTTTTCCCACTCAGTGGACTAGAACATAACTTGATTTTTAGTTCAGTGGTGAATTGTATCACAGTGCATGGGGTGATAATGAACTCACGTATTGAGAATGTTGACATTTAATCTCAGGTTTTCCACTCTCTCACACTGGAGTCTCAAGTAAATCACTTCTCTCAGAGACCTCAGTTTCTTCATCTACAGAATGGACCAGTTGATCTGAACTACCTCTTAAAATTTCAAGAATCAAGACACATGAAGAGATAAAAGTTTGACAAAGTCAGAGGTACTATAGTACAAATATTCCACCAGAAGTGTTTCTCAGATTCTTTTACTGGATGATTTTTAGGGGATGAGGGGAAGAAAGCCCCTAAGATTGATTGGATTATGGCAAAGAGTTTTCTCACCTGTCCTAGAATAGAAATTACATTTCAAATTGAATTAAGATGGTGCTAGAAGGTTCAGAAGTTATGATTAGATTTTTTTTGCCCTCTGTTCTACCTTTATCCCTGGTCATTACTCATTGTTGTCCTCACTTAAAACACTGCAGTTCTTACAAAGAGAGAACAAAATGGCCCCCCAGAATGGAATATGTCCAACCAGAGTGATCTTTGTCCTTCAGGGTCAAGGAAGTAAATCTTAACCTGATGCTCAGAAATCCTGCCATTTTTGTGATCCCACCCCATCAGCTTGTAACCAGGATTAGAGTATCCAGCTGGGCTGTCCTCCCAGCCCCTGGAGGAGAAGTGGTTTATGAAGGACTGGCAGGTTTGAGGTTAAGGGAATAACTCTCAACCTGAATCGGTATCAAACTGAGTGACACTATTGTCACAAAGGGGTCATTTTCAACACTGTAAAGTTTCCTTATTTCTTCTTGTACTTAGAGGTGGTATAAGCTACAAGGCTATCAGCAGAGAGGACCTAAGTCCTTCTGGGCATATAATTCAGGCATAATATGGAAGTCAAGGCTTGGGATGTGAGAAGAGCTGCCACGTCACATGACTTCAATCCTGTCTTCCCCTGGCAACTGTGATAATCAGAGGCTGCTGGTCCGCTATTCATGGAGAACTGGAGACAGACAGAAACGGACTTCCCAGATTAATGCCCCAAGCTTGGGACCATTTTAATGAGGAAAAAAGCTAACCTTTCATCACACTGAAGTTTGATCCTCCAAGGCAGTTTCAAGGTATCCCACAGCCTGTTTATTAGATTTTTTTAAAATGAGGTGACTGACTCTGAATCTCCAGACGATAGCACTCTAAGAGATTTGCCTCCTTCCTTCCTTAAAGTTATCTTTTCTGATTTAGAAATAATTCCAGAAGGATTGCCTATGAGACCCTTGGAACTATCCCAGATTGTTGCCTGCTTCAAGACCTCATAGAATGTCCTTAATGCATTTTTCCTGATAGGTGAAGGGAAAGCAACTGAAAACCACTTTGATTGCCCTGAGTGGTTGTGATGGTTGCCTATTTTTAACTCTCAAACTGCCTACTAATGAGACTTATGAGGCGATTTGCCTTTTCCAGATTACAATAGCTCACTCAAAATTTGAGGGGTGGGGAAGGCTGTTTTTGGCTTATGTCTGGTGAAGTAAGTCAATAGATGGACTAGTATAACATGGACCTTGTGTGTGAAAGATTATTACAACATTGGACTTGAGGTCAGAATTTGTTTTCAATGGGTGTTACTCCTAAAGTGGTCAATTTTTCCCTTAGGGTGGGTTATTTGCATAAGCAACATATTTGAGTTAGCACAAGTATTTAAAGTACTGGGTGGTAATTTTAGCTTTACACCAAGTATCTGCTGTCTTCACTCTTTCAAGGATTGCTAATCTCATTAAATGAACCTTTTGTAAATGAGTTCTATATTTGACTCTTACCTAATTTCACCTGGGCTCAACTTGGAGTATAACTAGACACTAGGGCTGCCCAGGTGGCTCAGTGGTAAAGAATCTTTCTGCCAATGCAGGAGATGTGGGTTCAATCCCCAAGTCAGGAAGATCCTTTGGAGAAATAAATTGCAACCCACTCCAGTATTCTTGCTTGGGAAATCCCATGGACAGAGGAGCCTGGCAGGCTACAGTCCACTGGGTCACATAAGAATCGGACATGACTTAGCAACAAAAAACAAACACAAAAAGACACTATTGTATTATTAATCATACCTGTGCCTTTTAAATGCAAAAGGAGATGCTATCTGGTCCTCAGAACACAGTTTTTCTTTATAATAATAATCTTTTAAAAGAATTTATACATGTGAACTTTGCTATCTGAACTAATCTCATCTGATCCAGTTTCATCTGGACTAACACATGAACTAATTTAGGATAGAGTCCAAAATTACCCTTGCAGATATTGTTTGATTCTGAAGCAAATTGTACAAATTGTTCATTACTGGTTACTAAAACAGTAGAATGTATGTATGTGTTGGAGGGAAGTTGGTATAATCGGTGCCTTTATTTTTGGCTAGTGGAAAGGGACTTTCAATTAAGGAGAAATAGCTGTATTTTAGTTTGGTAAGTATGCATACATATTCAGACGGGGTTCTATGTGCCACTGGGGAAGACCCATTATTAAAATTGCAAAATACTTCCTCCTTACCAATTGGAATCCCCCCGCCTTCACTCCCTACCCCAGCCCTAAAGTGGCTATCCCAAGGATGCCAAAATCTATCCAGGATCCAGCAATCAAAGTAATTTAATCAGCAGAGCAAGGGGCCTCTAGGACCCAGTGCAGCATTAGTTACCTTAATCAGCCTTCCTGTCTGAACTGGGGATTCTGGATAAGCTTGGCCAGCACGCATCTTTGAATGTGCTGTCAGTTAACAGCATGGGCTCTGGCCAGCATCCTGGCTCCTCTAATGACTAGCTGGGTAACCTTGTGCAAGTAGCTTAACCTTTCTGAGCCTAGCTTCCTTAAATCTGTAAGATGAGGATAGTGATAATATTTACCCCATGGGATTGTTGATACAATTAAATTGAACTTAAGTACGCCCAATGCCTAGAACAGGGCTTGTGTAAGTGTTGAGGGTTACATAGTGATAAAGTGGATGAAAATGATGACTGGTCTAGATGTGAGCAAGGCCACCTGACCGTGAGGTGAACCTCTGATTAAGTGGGGTGTTCAATACCGAATGATGAAAACTAACTTGATCACATCTTCTCTCTTGGGAATTATGATTACTGATTTACACTGAGGGGATTCTTTCTTTGAGTTTGAGCGATATTCCAAACAGTGGGGAGCTAACATTCTTATTCTCCATGAGGACAAGCAATATACCAATAGGATTGCAATAAACCACCATTATTAAAGTTATTCTGGGTTTATATCCTCCATGCTGCCCAAAAGACCATACATGATACAGCTAGATGAATGAAAGTTCTCATTAGTGAATCATATATCTTTGCAAAATTCTCATTTTTAGAGTCTTTCAAGAGAATATCAGTTCTTAGAATGGTGGTTCTTGCCCTTAAGAGTAACATGTGCTGCTCTCCTAGAATCTCCCAGATGACTGTAGACCAGCATAGTGTGGCATTTTTCATCTGGGTAAAGTCCATAGTCAGTTTACATTTTTAAAAAGAGAAGGATAAAGAATAAATTTTAAAAATGTAATCCCAAAAGAGGGAAAACAAAAGGAAAGGAAGAGATACCTTGTATTTTTAGAGCAACTTTTTACCAGTAAAGCAGGAGTATGAAGGAGGGATTCAAAATGATGGTGCTTCCTATTATTACTTGTTTAAATGGAAAGTACACCAGGAGGTCGTTTGAGATTAATACAAGGAATGTTGATTGATTAGGTGTAAGGAGAATAAGAAAGGATGGGTAAGAGTATATCTGATCAGCTGGCCTAAGACCACCCTACTTCCTTCCCATCCTGCACTGCCCCTCCCCCACATCCCATTTTCCCTCTCAATGAACCCCTTAGAGGCACAAAAATGAGGTCTCAGGGCAAAATCTCAATAGCTACGATTGGAATGGATCAGAATGGAGTACCTTTGAGACTGAAGACAATTGAAGAAATCCCCTGCTCTGTGACTGTATCTATGGCCTCCGTGCATTTCTTCTATTGTAACAGGCAGGTTCACAAAAGAACGTGGAAACTTTGTCTTAAAGAAGTCCATGTAGTCCAAAAACCGGAGAAAGACTATTCTAGGAAAAGCCAGTGCATTTTATGGCTTTGCACCATCATGGAGCGCTGGATAGGGCAAAACCCCACAAGGTAAAAAAGACGACAGGCGAGTGTCATTCAGATGTTTCACCTGCACCGCGTTCCTTCTCTAGTCGTATTCCTCGTGTGCAGTAAGATTAGATCTGAAAGATGGAAAACCGTGTTCTCCATGCACTCAGAATATTAACAGTGTCTTTGCATCTCTTTCTGCACAAGCGTTTTTTGCCAAATCATTAGGGAGCACGGGATGCTGTCATCTATATTGTTTATGGTTTTAAGATTTCTTAACCCACATCTCTACGAAGAGAAAATAAGTTTACTTTTGGTGTGAGCAAGAATTATATTTACTAAATAATCTAAAAGTACAAGTTCAAATGGGAGGAAAATGCAGGTGCACTGGAGAAATTCTGATCAAAAGAATCTTGCTGCAACACACAGCTTCCCTCATCTATCAGAGCCGAGCAAGAAAGCCGTTCTCTTATTTTCCTAAGTCCCCAGATATGTCAAGGGCAGGGAGCCCACCTTACCTCTGATTTGTGCAGAAAATGCTGACAGGAATGGAGCAGTATGCAAGGGGAAGGAAATACAGTTAGCAAATTTTCTCCAATTTGATATGCAGCCCAGAACACCCTGAACAGACTTGACTCTTGGCCACCAAGCTCAGAGCTCTGTAAAGCTGCAGAACTGAGGGATCCTTACCCCTGAATTTCTGGTCCACTGTGGCGTCTTTGCTTCATCCAGGGGGAACGAGGCAAAGCTGTCGAGGACATAAAGATTACCCCCAATTGCTGATAGCAGATGGTGGCTAATGGCAAGTGTTTTTAATGGAGCTTTATTGTTCCAGGTTGAGACATTAACATGTCTCTGTGGGGTTTTTCCTAGCTTTATTTATTTATTTGCTATTTTAAAAAGTCACTTTGTAAAATGACAGTGTGACACCCATTATAATTTTTGCAAACGCTGGGCTCCCATGTGGTATTTGTCTTCTCATTTTCCTGATGTGCGGGTGGCATTTGGGATCCAACCACAAGCAAGTCTGTATTATTTTGAGCCTGGACAATTAATAAGGAAAGCATCACTTATTCCAAATGAGAGCAAGGAATTGTTCCCCCCTTTTCTGAGCAATTGCAAGAGTTTTAAAATCAAAGCAAATACAGCCTGTTTCCACATGCAAGGTGGGTTTCACATCACTCAGTGCAAACAGCCCCAAACCTGTTTGTGCCAGCTGCAACTGTTCAGCAGCCTTAGACGAAAAAGCTTCTCACCACTTTAATTTCTCTAACAAAACAACTTTAGTCACTGCAGATTTAAATCTGATTTCTAGGCGATTATCTTTTCGTTTGATTTCTAAATCCCAAGTATTTCACTGGACTCCAACAAGTTGTGACTAAAGCATCAGGCAGTTGATTAATGCAGACACAAAGGAAAGCTGGAAATGGAGGAAGGATCCAAGACCCCTTCTACATCTTCCTCCCCATCAGAGTCCATCTCAATTATCGACAGAGGAAAATCATAGAAGGAGAGGAACCAGCCTCCTTCCCACCACCTTGCTCTAGTCCAGGGACCAAGAGAATCAGTCTCAGCAGCCTAGCTGCAAGTGTGAACACCCGCGGAAAGGAAGGAAGCACTACACTTTCTGAATCTCCATCAACAATTCCTGGGCATAATCTGAACCATATCGCTAGGCTCTAGGCTCTCCCCTCATCCAAAAATTAAGACATAGCTTCACACCTCTAAAAAACTAGATGCAGTGGGGTGGTGATCACAGTGTATTCTGGGATCCAGCTTCCCATCAGCCTTTTGTGGCTGTCATTAGACTGATTGGAGAGAGTGGGCAGCAGGAAGGAAGGATGGCTATCTGTTGCTCTGAGTATTTTCCTATTTCGGCAGGACCTTGCAGAGCAAGACCTTCCTAGGAAGGAAATGCTGGAGCAAGTCCTTTTGTCTGTCTGGTGCAGACATCTCGCCTGCTGCTCTGGAATCCAGACCAGCCCCAAGACCTGCCTGGGGGTGTCCAACACAGCCTCTTGGTTGGAAGCCTGGAAAGCCTTCCTTGACCACCAGCTATTTCCAATGTTAAGAGAAAACAATGAACAAGCAAACAAAAGGAAACAAAAGATCTGATCCTTTATTTGGCAGTTATCAGCTGCTTAGAATGGTTGTATTCTCTCAGGAGAAGCTGTAGAAAGTCTCCTGCCCTTTTTAAATTGCAAAACAAGCAGCTCAACCTCTGAGATGCCAATATTGCCACAGGGTGAAGGTGCCAAATAAACAGATTTTCCTCATCTCCCCTTCTTCCCGGCAGTGTCAAGCATCTTGGACAGTATTTGTACCTCAGGAGAAAAGAAAAACAGTGAATTTTGTACTTTTGATGCCTGCAAGAGTCCCATTACTAATTAAACCACAGCAGCCTGAACATGGAAGCATTAGCCAGTAGGTACCTCCAGCAGTGTTGGAAGATTCTGTTGAAATGGGTTATAGGGATTTTGTGCCTCAGATAGAAACAGCCTTGATGTCATACCCCACGACCTCCTCATTTCACATCTATCTTCCCTCCCCACACTAGGCTGTCTGGGAAAGCTGGATCCCAACAAATCCTTCTTGCCCGTGGCTTCCAAATCTTACAAGGGCCAGTTAAGTGATGTTTAAGCCTAGAGACTTAAAGATTGCTATTGTATCAAGTAGGATGATTTGGGCCATAAATAATAAACCTCACCTGGCATAAACAAGTAAGGGGAATTATGACTTATGTAACAATAATTCCTAGCATATGTTAGCTCTAGGATGGCACCATAACACAGTTCAAGGACAACAAGATCTTGGTTTAATCTTCATTCCTCTATGCCAACCTCAGAAAATTGGCCTTGTTCTTATCAAGTTCCTGTCAAACTCACGAGATGATTTCCAAAACCACAAACATCATCTGCAAATGTGGATATGCAGTCAGATGAGAGAAAAATTGCATATTGTCATTTGTCCATTTTAAAGAAGAATTTCTTTGCTAGAAAATACCCATCATATCTCCTCAATTCTCATTGGCTCTCATGCCCACTTGCCTACCCAGTTACAGGCTAGGAAACTGGAACTGCAGTCGTTGACTAAGATGAATCAGGATTTTCAAGAGTAAAGTGGGAATAAAGGCAGAAACCTCAGTGGAATCAGGAATTTGGGAGCAGAGAAGAGTAGACGGTTGTCGGGTATGAAACCAACATGCCTGGCCCAGTTTCAAAAGCCAAATAAAGCTCCTGAATGCCATGAATCCAGTATGCCATGAAATCTTTTTGGAGTAAAGTCTCCTTTGCCAACAGTAGGGATAAAAATAAGAAATGCTTACTTAGTCACATTTCCTAGTGCTTGTGCTCAAAAGTTCAAGATATAAGCATATGTAGGATCACTAAGACTAGAACAAAAATATACGCATAGCATTTATTTCTCTGGTTAATTTTTTTATGCTGAAACAGGCTTCTCTGCTGGTGTAGTAGTAAAGAATCTGCTTGCCAATGCAGGAGACACATGATATGAAGGTTTGATTCCTGGGTCAGGAAGACCCCTGGAGAAGGGAATGGCAACTCACTCCAGTATTCTTGCCTGGATAATTCCATGGGTCACAAAGAAACAGACATGGCTGAGCAACTAACACTTCCACTTTCATTTGGGGTTTCAGAGACAGTATTTTAGTGACATTATCTTATTTAATGATGAAATTCCAGTTGAGCTATTTCAAATCCTAAAAGATGATGCTGTTAAGTGCTGCATTCAATATACCAGCAAATCTGGAAAATTCAGCAGTGGCCACAGGAAAAGGAGAGTTTTAATCCCAACCCCAAAGAAAGGCAATGCCAAAGAATGTTCAAATTACTGCACAATTGCACTCATCTCACACACTAGCAAAGTAATGCTCAAAATTCTCCAAGCCAAGCTTCAACAGTACATGAACCGTGAACATCTGGATGTTCAAGCTGGATTTAGAAAAGGCAGAGGAACCAGAGATCAAATGGCCAACATCCATTGGATCATCAAAAAATCAAGAGTTTCAGAGAAACATCTACTTCTGCATTATTGACTATGTCAAAGCCTTTGACTGTGCAGATCACAAAAAACTGTGGAAAATTCTGAAAGAGATGGGAATACCGGACCACCTGACCTGCCTCTTGAGAAAGCTGTATGCAGGTCAAGAAGCAACAGTTAGAACTGAACATGGAAGAACAGACTGGTTCCAAATCGGGAAAGGAGTACATCAAGGCTGTATATTGTCACCTTGCTTATTTAACTTATATGCAGAGTACATCATGCTAAATCCTGGGCTGGATGAAACACAAGCACAATGCTGGAACAAGATTGCTGGGAGAAATATCAATAACCTCATATACGTAGATGACACCACCCTTATGGCAGAAAGTGAAGAACTAAAGAGCCTCTTGATGAAAGTGAAAGAGGAGAGTGAAAAAGTTGGCTTAAAGCTCAACATTCAGAAAACGAAGATCATGGCATCCAGTCCCATCAATTCATGGCAAATAGATGGAGAAACAATGGAAAGAGACTTTATTTTTCTGGGCTCCAAAACCACTGCAGATGGTGACTGCAGCCATGAAATTAAAAGACACTTACTCCTTGGAAAAAAGCTATGACCTACCTAGACAGCATATTAAAAAGCAGAGACAGTACTTTGCCAACAAAGGTCCGTCTAGCCAAAGCTATGGTTTTTCCAGTAGTCATGTATGGTTGTGAGAGTTGGACTATAAAGAAAGCTGAGCACAGAAGCATTGAAGCTTTTGAACTGTGGTGTTGGAGAAGACTCTTCAGAGTTCCTTGAACTGCAAGGAGATCCAACCAGTCCATCCTAAAGGATGGACTGAATATTCAGTCCTGAATATTCATTGGAAGGACTGATGCTGAAGCTGAAACGCCAATACTTTGGCCACTTGATTCAACGAGCTGACTCACTGGAAAAGACCCTGCTGCTGGGGAAGATTGAAGGTGAAGGAGAGGAGAATGACAGAGGATGAGATGGTAGGATGGCCTCACTGACTCAATGGACATGAGTTCAAGTAAGCTCTGGATGTTTGTGATGGACAGGGAGGCCTGGTGTGCTGAGGTCACAAAGAGTCAGACAGGACTGAGTGACTGAACTGAAAAACTGAATCCTATTTTAGATTTTGTATCTAGAATTTCTAGATTTTGTTTCTAGATTTTATTTCTAGAAAAGCAATATACTTTTTTCACTGGATAGCTCTGGTTACTGTGTGGATGGGAGCCTTCAACTTAGTCTTACCTGGGAAGTGTGAATCCTACCCAGTAGAGCAATTTTTCTACCCCGTTAAAGTTCACAGACTTCAGATACACCTCTTCTTCTAGGCGGGCTCCTCTTCCTGAACTCACAGTCCAGGATGGGGCACAGCACTGGCATGCTGTGCTGTGCTTAGTCACTCAGTCATGTCCCCTCTGTGATCCCATAGCTTTCAGCCCACCAGGCTCCTCTGTCCTTGGGGATTCTCCAGGCAGGAATACTGGAGGGGTTGCCATGCAACTGGAAAGGGGATCTTTCCAACTCAGGGACTGAACCCAGGTCACCCACATTTCAGGCAGATTCTTTACTGACTCAGCCACCAGGGATGTCGCAGCCACAGCCAATTCTCATTGAGATAAAAGACAAAATAAACCTGGGGCCGGAGAGCTGATTATTGCTGTTATTATTAGAGCTGATTGTAAGTGTTATTATTATTTATTTCTTCTCTTTCTTACTCATTCCTTTCATTATTTTTCATTTGTAAAAAAATTGAAGTATAGCTGATTTACAACATTGTAAATATCAGTGAGAGATTTTTGTTTGTTTAAAATATTTCTTTATTTATCCGGCGGCGGCAGGTCTTAGTTGTGGCATGCAGGATCTTTCTTTGTGGCTCAGGGGCTCTCTAGCTGTGGTTCACAGGTTCCAGAGCATGAGTCCAGTAGTTGCCCTGCATGGGCTTAGTTGCCCTGAGGCACATGGGATCTTAGTTCCCTAACCAGGTATTGTGCCTGGGTCCCCTGCATTGGAAGGTGGATTCTTAACCACTGCACCACCAGGGAAGTCCCATCATCAGTGTTTTAAAAAAACAAATACTGTAGATTATCTAAATGATACAACTGACAGGAATTTTTTTTACACTATAGAGACCATAAAAAAGAATTCCTTGTGTCTGTTTCATTAAACAACAATTATATTTTATACTGCACAGCATAGTTTTAGAAATCATTTATAGAAATGGTACGTTCCATTGTGATGGTTGATTTTATGTGTCAACTTGACTGGACAAAGGGATGCCCAGATAACTGTGAAGTGAAAGTGAAACTCAGTCGTGTCTGACTCTTTGCCACCCCATGGACTGTAGCCTGCCAGGCTCTTCTGTCCATGGAATTCTGCAAACCAGTATACTGGAGTGGGTAGCCATTCCCATCTCCAGGGGATCTTCCCAACCCATGGATCGAACCCAGGTCTCCCATCTGAGCCGCCAGGGAACTGATAAAACATTATTTCTGAATGTGTCTGTGAGGGTGTTTCCAGTAGAGATTAGCATCTGAATTGGTAGACTTGAGTTTAAAAGATTGTGCACAAATGTGGGCAGTCAGCATCCAATCTCTTGAGGGCTTACATACAGGGGAAAAAAAAGGCTAAGGAAGGGTAAATTTGCTCTCTTCGCTTGAACTGGTCTTCAGTCTTCTGTTCAGATAGGTTCTTGGGTCTTTGGACTGTGATCAGCACTTACACCATTGATCCCTGATACTCAGGCCTTCCGAATTGGACTGAATTACGCCACTGGCCTTCCTGGATCTCCAGCTCACAGACACCAGATCATGGGACTTCTTGGCCTCCATAACCATATGAGTCAATTCCTATAATAAATCTCCTCTTGTATATGCCTCTATACATCCTGTTGGTCCTGCTTTTCTGGTGAACCCTAACTAATATGCAAAAATTCTCTAGTGTCTGTTGTTTGGCAAACCCATGCCTAATAACTTTGAATCATTTATAAGTTGCTGTATTTTATGGATTTTATAGGCTATGTTGCTGCAAGGCCAGACAGGTTGGTAAAAACTTGTTTGGGGAGGAGTGCTGGTCTTGGCAAGATGGCAGATGAGATAAAATGACAATCCTCCAGCTATAAAGACTTAGAAAATGCAGCAAAAATAAAAAGTTTAAATGCACAAAGAACTCAAAAATAAGAAGAGGAACACCCAAGTTGTCTGAAACAAAGGTGGAATTAAAATGAGTTAAAAGCACATGAGCTAATGGATCAAGAGTGTCAGAGTGGGGTTAGCATGCTGCTGCTGCTAAGTCGCTTCAGTCGTGTCCAACTCTGTGGGACCCCATAGACGGCAGCCCACCATGCTTCCCCATCCCTGGGATTCTCCAGGCAAGAACACTGGAGTGGGTTGACATTTCCTTCTCCAATGCATGAAAGTGAAAAGTGAAAAGTGAAAGTGAAGTCGCTCAGTCGTGTCCGACTCTTAGCGACCCCATGGACTGCAGCCTACCAGGGTCCTCCATCCATGGGATTCTCCAGGTAAAAGTACTGGAGTGGGGTGCCATTGCCTTCTCCTGGGGTTAGCATAGGGGCATTCTAATACTCTTTGCGGCTACATGAGACAGGGCCTTTGAACCAAGTGAGGGGGAAGTGGGAACCAAGATTATAGAATAAAGCCAGGTGCTCCCAAGTGGGGCAGCCTCATTGGAAAGGTCAACTTGAAAATATTATCCTGGTTGGGGGCATGATATAGAAGCTTGTCCATCTCTGCTTGAGATTTGGGTGGGAAAATAATTCTTCCCTGAAGGGAAAAATAAATTGAAACCAGGTCTGTACTTAGCGTGATCAGTGGTCACAGTCTGCCCACAGTCTATCCTGGTTTTAAATCTGAGAGTCTTGCATCCTGGGAACCCTGTGTGTGTATGTGTGTGGGTGTGTTCTCAGCCACTTCGTTGTCCAATTCTTTGAGACCCCAGGGACTGTAGCCCTCCAGGCTCCTCTGTCCATGGGATTCTTCAGGCAGGAATACTGGACTGGGTTGCCATTTCCTTCTCCAGGGGGTCTTCCTGATCCAGGGATCAAACCCGAGTCTCCTGTGTCTCCTGCACTGACAGGTAGATTCTTTACCACTGTGCCACCTGGGAAGCCCAGGAATACCCACAGGCTTAGACACACCATGACAACTGGTTACCCTACCTGCACCTTGTGTAGTAGAGACATCGTAATTCCCTCTAACCTGTTTTCAGAAACTCCCACCAAAGAGTTAACCTAATATGGTCTCAAAGTTGGTGATCCCTCTGAGGTTCTTGGCAGAAGCAAATGCCAGTCCTCTCGGGTCTCACAGCCCTGGGATGAGTTAAGGGCTGGGGAGAAGTGTCTGTTAACAGTGGGCCTACAATGAAACTCATCATAAAGACATGAGGTGTCAATCCACCAGGTGCAAAAGTCAGCAGATAAAGCAGGATGAAAGCTCCAGAACCTGGAATAAGGAAAGTGGAACATGGAAGTAATGATACAGTAAGAATGTAAAAAAACACTAAATATATAGAATGGATGTGTAAGTGCAAACCCTAAGAAAACCACTAGGCACTAAGTAAAAGCACTGAAAGATTTAGAAAGGAAAAAAATATGATGTCTATTTATCATTTTCTAGTTGTAATTCTGTCAATTTTCTTTTGTATATTTTATGCCTTGTTGGGGTTTCAAGTTAGTTATACATAACACATACATTACTCCTGATAAATGTGGTCCTGGTAAATATTTCCTTTTGACATTAAATTATGATTTTCTTTAGTCTTAGTAAGGCTTTGTTTCTTCCAGTCTTTTGCTAATATTAATATAGATAACAAGTCTGGGGGTTTTTTTTCTTGATTTTTTAAGTGTTTGCTTTGTGGGGAGGAAGTGGTGTACAAGTCTGGTCCATCCATTGCCTCCAAGATGGCATTAGAAATGCAAGAAATTTATTTTTGTCAGAGAAAATATTGAAGGAACTGAGAGAGGCTGAGAGAACCATTAGACTACAATGCAAGACTGACCCCCGAGTAAAGGAGAGCAGAAGGAAGGAAGGTTGGGTGGAAGCACCTTAGGTTGCTAGCATGCATGCTAAGTTGCTTCCGTCATGTCAGACTCTGCATCCCTATGAACTGTACCCCATCAGACTCCTCTGTCCATAGGATTCTCCAGGCAAGAATACTGGAGTGGGTTGCATGCCTGCCTCCAGGGGATCTTCCTGATCTAGGGATCGAACCCGCATCTCCTGTGGCTCCTGCTTGCAGGCAGATTCTTTACCTCAGAACCACTGAGGAAGCCCATCTTAGATATAGTCCAGTCTAAAAGAAGTTTACTTAGGTTATTAGAGAGTCCTCAAGCTAGTCAGTCACCTGTCAGAGGAATTCCATGTCTCCCAGGAACCTCCATACCTGCCACATGAAGCCAGTGATTGGGAATAGCGCCAGGGAAGCTTGATCCAGAGCACATCAGCTGGTTTTCTTGGTCATCTATGCTCCTCTCTACATCAGAGATCTGAGAGGTGTGTTCTCATGACTGCCAGTTAGTACTGGGCTTGTATTTTTCATAGCACCCCTTTACTTTTAATGTTTCATATTATTTGGCACATATTGATTGTAAGCAGTTTGTAGCTGGACTTTCAAATATCCAGGCTGAGGATATTTTTGTACCATTTTGTAACTGGTGAGTTTAGCTCATTAACAATAATTATCATTACTGATATAATTGACTTTGTTCCTCTTATAACATTTGTTCTTCTAATTTACCATACTTTTCTTTGCCTCTTTTTGTTTTTGGTTTTCATTAACTATATTCTAATGATGATTTGTAGGGTCTGTAAAATAGTAAACACAATAATAGGTAAAAAGACACTATATGATTGTAAAGATGTCAATTTACCAGACTGCTCTTTATTTCCTTTTTTCTTTGTATTGGTTTAGAAGTTACATGTCCCATTTCTATTTTTTTTAATGGTTATTCTTTGAATTTTAGATTGTATCCTTATCTCAACAAAGTCTAAAATTAATCAAGTTTCTCCAAATAAATTTAAATTCAACACAGTTACAAGAAAAATGTCAATAGTTTTCTTTTTGGAACTTAGCAAGTGTGCATTAGAAATTGTGATATGATTCTAAAATATATATGGAACAGCAAAAGACCATGAATAGTCTAGATAATCTTAAAGATGAAGAAAGAGGAAGAGCAAGAGGAAGGATTCACCTTCTCAGATAACAAGACTTTCTATAAAACTAAAGTAAATTTAGGGGAATTAGCACAGTGGCACACAAACAGCAGACTAGACAGCTGGCACAAACACAGCAGAATAGAGAGCCCAGGCACAACCTCTCCCTTATCTGCTTTCTTTCTTTCTCTCTCCCTCTTCTCCCTCCTCTGCATGCTGGCTCTTTCATGTTCTCTCTCTCTCACACACAATATGGATGTATAACAAAAGTGGCATTTCCAGCCAATTAAGAAAGGATAGTCTGTTTAATAAAAGATGCTAAAACATTAGATATCTGAAGGAGACTATTAGAGAATTTTATAGAGAGAAGAGAGTTTAGATTTTCAACTTATCCCTTAAACACACACACTCACACACAATTCCAAATGAATTAGACTTAAATATGAAAAAAGCAAAACCTAGCATTTCAGAAAAAAAATACAGAAAACTAAAATAAGATTATGATGAGAGAATTTTAAAACTAAAAAACAAAACCTATAGGCTATAAAAGAAACGGATAAATTTACTATTAAAAACTAAAACCAATGTATGATAAAAAGCATTTAAAAAATAGACCTTGAGGTCATTATCACAGACGAAATAAGTTAGACAAATGCTGTATTCTATTACTTGTATATAAGACCGAAAAAGCTTAACTTATAGAAAGAGAGAAATGAATGGTGGATACCAGAGGTTAGGGGTTCAGGGGAGTGGAGGCTTTGGTCAAAGGATATGCAGATGATACCACCCTTATGGCAGAAAGTGAAGAACTAAAGAGACTCTTGATGAAAGTGAAAGAGAAGAGTGAAAAAGTTGGCTTAAAACTCAACATTCAGAAAACTAAGATCATGGCATCCAGTCCCATCAATTCATGGCAAATAGATGGGGAAACAGAGACAGACTTTATTTTTTTGGGCTCCAAAATCACTGCAGATGGTGATTGCAGCCATGAAATTAAAAGATGATTGCTCCTTGGAAGAAAAGTTATGACCAGCCTAGACACCATATTAAAAAGCAGAGACATTACTTTGATAACAGAGGTCCGTCAAGTCAAGGCTATAGTTTTTCCAGTGGTCATGTATGGATGTGAGAGTTGGACTATAAAGAAAGCTGAGTGCCAAAGAATTGATGCTTTTGAATTGTGGTGTTGGAGAAGACTTGAGAGTCCCTTGGACTGCAAGGAGATCCAACCAGTCCATCCTAAAGGAGATCAGCCCTGTATATTCATTGGAAGGACTAATGCTGAAGCTGAAACTCCAATACTTTGGCCACTTGATGCGAAGAACCGACTCATTTGAAAAGACCCTGCTGCTGGGAAAGATTGAAGGCAGGAGGAGACGGTGATGACAGAGAATGAGATGGTTGGATGGCATCACCAACTCAATGGACATGAGTTTGGGTAAACTCTGGGAGTTGGTGATGGACAGGGAGACTTGGCGTGCTGCAGTCCATGGGGTCATAAAGAGTTGGACACAACTGAGTGACTGAACTGACTGACAAACTTCTAGGTATAAGTTCTTGGGCTCTATCCTACTACATGGTGATTAGAGTCAAATTGTATCAATACTTGAAAGTTGCCAAGAGAACAGATCTTAAATGTTCTCACCACAAAAAAGAAAAAGAAAATTATGTGAGGTGATGGATGTATTAACTAACTCCATTGTGGTAATTATTTTGCAATGTTCAGTTCAGTACAATTGCTCAGTCGTGTCCGACTCTTTGAGACCCCATGGACTGCAGCTTAAGTCATCACATTGTGCCTTAAAACTTACACAATGTTACATGTCAATTATATCTCAATAAAGCTGGAAAATTTTTAAATTTTCTTTTAATTTGGGCAAAACACTTGAAATCAGAAGATGATCTTTGCATCTTTGTGATCTCTTTTTAACAGACATAAAATGAATATTTCAAACATGTCTCACAAATTAATAAGATAAAAACTATATAACCCACTAGAAAACAGACAAAAATTAAAAAAGAATTTCACTGCAGGGGAAATGAAAATGATCAATAAAGATGAGAATTTGCTCAGCTTCACTACTAAACAGAAAAATGAATACAGAAGTGAACTAATGAAACAGAGCCGTTACACTGGCAAAAAAAAAAAAAAGTCGTCAGATAACAGAGATTTGGGAAAATGTAGAGAAATGATAATGTTTATATCTTGCTGCTAAATGTGAACATGTCTGTCTACAATGTTGGTGAGAAGTTTGGCAAAAACTAGAAAGTTCCAGATTTGCTTAACTTCCACGTGTGAAGGTCATCCTTTGGAAAGTCCCTGTTTATACACACAGAGCTACATACAAGGACATCACTGCAGCCCTGTAAGCAGAAGACAAAAAGAACAAACCACCAACTTGTCCATTCACAGGAGGGAAAAATAAAGTGAGGCTTATTAACACAATGCAGTACCACATAAGCAGTTATGATGAATTAGATCTATGTGGACCAAAAACCAATGCTGTGTCCTGGCAAACTACTCAAGACAAATGAAAACATCTGTCCATTCAACAACAGGTACATGAATGCTTATCACAACAGCCAAATGATACAAACAACCCATATGTCCATCGACTGAGGAAGAGATAAACAAATTGTGGTATATCCACACAATGGAATATTACAACATGCACAAAACTCGAAAACATTATGCTAAGTGAAAAACTTCGCAAAAAACTAAAAATTATATGCGTCCATTTATATAAAATGTCTAGAATAGGCAAGCCTACAGAGACTAAAACTTGTTTAACGGCTGCTTACAACTGGGGTTAGGGGGAGGACTGATGAAAGAATGGGGGATGATAAGTGAAGATACAGGATTTCTTTTTAAGGTGATGAAGATGTTATAAAATTGACTGTAGTGATGGTTGCAAATATCTTTGAATATAGTAAAATCCATTCAATTGTAAAATTTATTTTTTTTTATTCTTTGGCTGCACCAGGTCTTAAATGTGGCATGCAGGATCTTTAGTCACAGCATGTGGTATCTAGTTTCCTGACCAGGGATCAAACCCAGGCCCCCTGCATTGGGAGCACAGAGTCTTAACCACTGAACCACCAGTGCGTGCGTGCTAAGTTGCTTCAGTCACGTCAGACTCTTTGTGACCCTATGGACTATAGCCCATCAGGCTCCCCTGTCCATGGGATTCTCCAGGCAAGAATATTAGAGTGGGTTGCCATGCCCTTCTTCAGGGTATCTTCCTGAGTCAGGGATCGAACCTACGTCTCTTTTGTCTCCTCCATTGGCAGGTGGGTTTTTTACCACTAGAGCCTACCAGGGAAGGTAACCACCAGGGAAGTCCTGAAATTGTACACTGGAAAAGGATGAATTGTATCATATTATATTGTATTCTATTATTAATTATATTATATTATAATTTATTATATCACATTAATTATATCTCAATAAATTTGTTTGAAAAAAAAGATGTAGACTTGACTAGTATAGCGTTTACGTAAATGAGAAAACAAAAGTAGAAAAACTACATGTTGTTTGGGGACATATATACATACACGGTAAGCATCAAAATAGGCGTTGCACTGATTGATGCACATCAAATTCAGATAAAGGTTACCACTGTAGTGGAGGACAAATGGGAGGACATTTGAGTGTACCTATAAGAGTATTTCTTTTACAAAGGCATGCCAGAAAAATATAGAAAATTAACATAAGTTTGTACTTCATAATTTACACATAGATACCGTTGTATTATTTCCTGGGTTGGAAATCCTTTAAAACTATTTTTTTTTACCTTAAAAAATTCTTACAGTCTGTTAAATTCATTGAAATGAAAATTTAACCTTCAAGGGAGGAAGTAAATTTTTTCCCTTGCTCTGATCTTGTAGACAATAAATCTGTCCTCTTTTTCTCCCTTTGACTATGTTTTACAATTGCAGAGGATGGTCTCAAGTGATAGGTGTTTGAGTCCATAAAGTGTGTTTTGCATGAATCACACACCTTTCAAATGAATGTGGTATAATTCCAGCAACAGAGAACTACAAAGTGGTGCTTTTTGTCAGTGTAGGACAGGATTTATAAAATAATTTTTTCCAACAGCAAAGATATTCACTAATTTATTTTCAGTATAATTACCAAAATCAGGAGCTATAACAGTAACACAATTCACCATTCTAGGCACAGCATTTTCAGCCCCTCTGGTCCAAAATTCAAATTAGAACAGATTTTTATTATCCCTTCAGGAATGTTATGAATTAAGTCATTCTTCCACCATGATAATGTTAGCACATTTTAGCCTCAGTTTCTATATGTATCACATTGGTTTGTTTTTCCAGAATGAAGATCATTATATGGTAATGGTGGTGGTAAGAGAAAATTCAGGAATTTAGACATTTTTGAAAACGAAAAGAGTTGTGGTTCTCTACAATCAGACTGTCAAAACGAGAACATGTAGGTTGTGAAAAATGTAAATATTTTGTAGGCCAACTAAATCCAAGTTTGAAATGTGAAAGGCACATAAAAATCAGTGCTGTGTTCTCATCTCAGAAATGATCTCTTTTACTGCAAACTGTAAAATATACTCAGCTACTCTAGTCCTTCTAAAGTGACATGTAAATGGATACCTACAATATCCCGAGGATATCATGAGTGCCTGCGTGCATGTCACTCAGTCATGTTTGAGTCTTTGAGACCCTATGGACTGTAACCTACTAAGCTCCTATTCCCATTGGATTTTCCAGGCAAGAATATCGGAGTGGGTTGCCATACCCTCCACCAGGGGATCTACAATGTTTTAAGAATACTATGGGTGCAACAAAGTAAATTATGGAAACCTGTGCCATACAGTAAAAGGAAACTAATTGCAAAGTATATGCCATCAGGATTACTTTTGTTGTCAGATATCGTAGGAGTCATTGCATAGGTCTTGTTTGGGGAGGTATTTATGACCAATCCCCAGTGTGTCTGAAATCACAGATATAAGATGCTGGCAAAATCCACTATGCTTACTGGCTTAGCTGACCATCACGCCCAAGAGGAAAGGTTTTTATGGAGAAAAGTCTTTTAAATATGTGGCTGACTGCTAATAGATGGAACCAATTACCCAAGAAATTAAAATGAATAGATGGTTAGTCATCACTGCTTGGATTACTGTAATAGCCTGTTTGTGACTAAGACTTCTTCCTGCATAGATAATGATATCCCCTCAAAGGACGAATACCCAAGTTCTAAAAATCACTGATAACTTACAATTTCTTTCACTGGAAATTACCCTTGGTGTACACTTCTACACCTCTGTAATCCACCAAAATAGTGGTTTATAATGAACTTTAGTATATTCTTTATATGTCCCCTGAATCAAACAGTATGAAGTCTACTCTTTTTTCCTGGACCATTTTCAAAAGAAGTTTTTGAGCAATCAGTTTGCTCATAAAATCAATCTGATGTGTTCTTAAAACACTGGATGTATTTGAAACTAACGTTTAAATCACATAGACATTCCCTTGCTCAACAAATTAATAGAGCAGTCCCCAAGGCCTGAGTAATTCGTTTCAGATGCAGCATATAAAGGTATTAGACTCGTTCATGATTTTATGATCAACATCAAATTCATATTATGTCAATGAAAAAGCTGAGATAAATGGAATTTTTAGGAGGTTTATGACAATGTTGTCCAGATTGGCAACTTGATAAGTAGAATCTAATATCCTTTCAAAAGGATTTCAAAATAACTGTTAAAATTAAAATTTAGATACTATTTGGACCACCATTTCTTCAAATGTGTTCAATCTCATACAAGTCCCAGGAAATGTTACTAAAATGGGGGTAGGTTTGAAGGAGAAGGGCTCTCTAATCAAAGTTTTTTTTTTTTTCCCAAACTGTATATTCTAACCTCTTTTTGAAGAGTCCCAGTGTATATTAGCATTTGAAGGACACTGAGAAGTCCTACCACAAAGAAAACTATCCCTAACGCAGCATTTGATCAATGAGTCCTATTTTATTTATGGCTGTGCTGAGTCTTCATCGCTGTTCACCGGCTTTCTCTAGTTGCGGCAAGTGCTGGGCTACCCGCTAGTTGCAGCGCTTGAGCTTCTCACTGTGGAGGCTTCTCTTGTCGTGGAGCATGCCCTCTAGGCACAGGGCCTTCGGGAGTTGCAACCCTCGGGCTCTACAGCACGGACTCAGTGGTTGTGGCGTGCAAGCTTAGTTCTCCACGGCATGTGGAATCTTCCCGACCAGGGATCAAACCCGTGTCTCCTGCGTTGGCAGATGAATGAATCCTATTTTTGTCTAACATTTATTCCACACTATGCACACTGGAAAACATCCATAGGGACTAACATCTCTTATGAATAATGACTTAGAAAGTTTAAACTACTCACCCAAGATCACACGAGCACTTTTAGTTGAAAAATCAGGAACCGTGACTCCCTATCAGGGCTCCTTCAAGGGGAGGATGCAGTTAAGGGTAAGGTTGTCCACATGATACTCTCAAATTACAAGAATTTTTTAAAATAATAAGAAATAAAGCAATTTAGGAATTATCAAGAAACCTAAAAATAGTTAGGCACTGTTTTTCTCTCTGGTTTCCAAGTAGATGGATAACGGGTAGGAGAGAGATCTTCCGCTCCATGGCAGGTAATGCCATCTCACTCCAAGGTCCCTCTCTACTTTCCTTCCTTTCTCACCATCTACATTAATACTGCAGTTCCACGCCCAGATCCCCACTGGAAAAAATTTTTTTGTAAATAAAACAGTGGGCTCAGATCACGGAAACAGTGGTGGGACTGAGTTCTTGATAACCCAGAGATGAAGAATGTTCGGAGGTCTCTTCCTTACATCATGCTTCCAATTATACATCAGTACTAGTGGGAGACCCTCAGGAAAACCCCCATCTGTGTCTGAGACCCTCTGACTTCACCATGTAACTATCTGTCCTTCCCGTCAAAAGCAGATGGAATTAATAGACTATGACAATTGCCTATTGTTCTAAGCAAGTTGTGCCATGATCTGTATGCCTCTTTCCCAGAAGATGGACGGCAGAGCACAATGAGGAATGAGAATGTGTAATGTCTGCGACTTTCTGGTGAAAAGTCGCTCTTTGTTTGGAAGTCATGCGCTAGCTTGACTTTCTGTGTTCTACTGGTTAGTATAAGAATCTTGGTCCTCAGTGTCCTTGATGAAATTAGACTCATGATCGGGTGTCACCAGGGTCTCTTGGTTTTCTGCCTTAAGCATAAAGCAGGGGTCAGAACATCTCCTCCTTTGGAAAGGAAAATTCCTCAGGCCTGCAGACCACCCCCACCGCTACACCAGAGAGCCAGTTTGGAAAGGAAAATTCTTCAGGCCTGCAGACCACCCCCACCCCTGCATCAGAGAGCCAGGCACTCATCTGTCATCTGTCCAACCCACCACAGAGAAAGCCAAGTCATCCAGGGCTCAGACATTCTAATGATTGAAGGACCCACCTTCAGGCAGAGGCTAGAAGCCTCTGGGTGGGGATATCTTGTTATTCTTTCTTTCTTTTTTTTTTTTTTAATATTTGGTTGCACTAGGTCTTAATTGCAGCATACAAACTCTCAATTGTGGCAGGTGGAATCTAGTCTCCTGACCAGGGGTCGAACCCAAGCTCCCTGCATTGGGAGCTCAGAGTCTTAGCCAGTGAACTGCCAGAAAAGTCCCTGGCTAGTCTTACCTTAGTCTTTGATAGTGTAGTCTTTGATAGGGAATAAGGGTGAGGCCCTTGCCTCTCGGTTTCTCTGAAATCTTGATCTTACTTTAGGTGGCCTGTACTCAAGAGAACATCACCCTGCAATTCATATACTGATAGTTTCTAAGTCAGCATGATTACACTTTTTCACAGCAATTAATTGTATATAATCCACTTCTGTTTCAATGTTGTCATTGTTGTTTTCAGTCATGTCTGACTCTGCAACCCCGTGGACTGCATGCAGCACCCCAGGCTTCCCTGTCCTTCACTATCTCCCGGAGTTTGCTCAAACTCATGTCCGTTGAATCAGTGATGCCATCCAACTATCTCATCCTCCATTTCAATAAACAGTGCATTTTTTAATGAGGAAATGCCTCATTTGTATCTATGATTGGTATCTGTTGATACCAATTATTAATGCTTGTTTACCCCTTGTACTTACAAAAGTTGCCTGCCTAGAGCTCCATCTGGAACCTAGGAAGATGGAATAAACTATTTTTTTGCATCTACTGTGTGTCAGGCACTATGCTAGGGCTTCCATATATTACTATTAATTTTCAGCCTGACCTTGGAAAAATAACCTTCATTGTCATCTCTATTATACACAATAAAACTAAGAATCATAAAGGATCATTTAGTCTATTCAGTCAGCATTTACTACCTATTAATTTTAAGGAGGAGGAGAAATAAGAGGGGAAATAAAGAAGCAGAGAGGCTAAGCTAATCTAAGCCCTTGATCCTCACATTGACAAAACCTAGATTCAGTGTTCTTGCCTGGAGAATCCCAGGGACAGCGGAGCCTGGTGGGCTGCTCTCTATGGGGTCACACAGAGTCGGACACGACTGAAGCAACTTAGCAGCAGCAGCAGCAGCAGCAGATTCTTATTAGAAATGCAGGTTCCTGGGCAACTCCTGATCTACTGTGTCAGACTATGAAACAAGATCCCAGGCGATCCACGTGTAAAGTCTGAGAGGCAATATCTATCCAATTAAAACCTGACCCAGTAGGAAGGAAAGAGAGAGGAAAGGAAAGTCTCTATAGGGAAGACAGAAAGACAAAGCTGTGAGACATGTGAAAACAAAAATCTTTAGACATTGGGCTGTGTCTGGCAGAGAGGCCGGTTGGGGAAATAGCAGTTTAGTGTTTTTTGTTTGTTTATATTTCCCTGTGGTTTTTAAATTATTTCCCTTTTTAATGTTTTTTAGGTGAACACAGTACAATTTTGAATTTCATTTTCCATTTTCTTCATTTCAGGTCTGATCCGGACCTTTCTCTGTACCATGAAGATTCCAGACTTCCACGTAAGTTGCTACTTAATCAAACCTGTTGAGCTTCACTAAATTGAAAGACCCGATGTGGTTCCTGATTCTGTGAAGAGAACCAGGCTTGCGGCGCTAGCGTCTTCCACCTCTCCCATCGGGTTATTAGGTGTGGGATACCTAGCCCTAAAGGGGCTTCCCTGGTGGCTCAGAAGGCAAAGGCTCTGCCTGCAATGCAGGAGACCCAGGTTTGATCCCCAGAAAATCCCCTGGGGAAGGGAATGGCAACCCACTTCAGTATCCTTGCCTGGACAATTCCATGGACAGAGGAGCCTGGAGGGCTACAGTCCATGAGGTCGCAAAAAGCTGGACGTTACTGAGCAACTTTCCCTTCACTCGGTCCTGACAAGCTTGCTTCCACCTAGGAAAGCATACAGTAGTCAAATTTGGGGCCGCAGATTGGGCCCCATGAGATGCTGAGTCCAGGGAGCCACTGTGCATGTCCTGCAGCCACCCTGGGCCCCCGCAGAGCCTTGTCACTCAACGTGTGAGCCAACAGGCAGGCAGCAGTGGCAGCACGGAGGAGCCTGTTAGAACGCAGCCGGGAAGCCGCTCTCTTACCTGCAGCGTCAGAAGCAGACGTGAGTGATCATGCGCGCTTCAAAGGCTGACTGCACTGCCGTGGCCGTGTTCACGTTATCTTTTATAACTTCTTCCCTCCAACTGATCCCTCTTCTGAGTCTGCTCAGGCTGCTATAACGAAATACCTTTGACTGGGTGACTCATTAAAAAAAAAAAAAAAAAAAAGATTTATTTCTCACACTTCTGGGGGCTGGAAATCTAAGGAGCTGAAGGCTGAGGACCCTGTTCTAGGTCACAGAGCTCCTTGTATACCCACGTGGTGAAGGAAGGGCCAGCCAGCTTTCCAGAGCGTCTTCCACAGGTACACCAATTCAGTTCACGAGGGCTCCCTCCTCATGACCCAATCACCTCTCCAAGGCCTACCGACTAATATCGCCACCTTGTGGTACATCTCAACATATGAATAAGGGTGGTGAGAAACACACCAAGATCACAGCACCTTTCAAATCTATCCTTAGCACGTACAGAGAGAATTCAGCGTATTTTTCTACAAATATCTCCCAGGCCAGACCTCCCAAAGTGCCTCAGGAGACAGTGTGATGCTGAAGAGATGCCAAATGCAATTTTTGGCAGAGGCGGAGCAAAAATCATGGATTATCTACTCTATGCTAGAGGGCAGAGGGATGTTAACCTTTTCTGGGTCTTATTTACTTAATTATAGAGCCATTAACGCCATAGGTGTTTCAGCAAATCTGACTCCCAGGTTTGAACCCAAATATAAAGATTTCACTACTATAGAATTTGGAGCCTTAGGGATTTTCATATTCCATAACTAGCTTGGTTTTAGTGATACTGAGAGCAGGATCTTCTTTTTGTAGATATGTAGAAAAATGACTGGCTTTATCACATAACCTGGCAACTCCGCTCCTAGGTATACATCCAAGAGAAATGAAAACATAGAGTCATACAAAACCTTGTGCTCGAATGTTCATAGTGGTGTTATTCACAATAGCCCCCAAATGAACACAACCCAAGTGTCCATCAACTGACAAATGGATAAATAAATGAGGTATGTCCATACAATAGAATGTTATTTAGCCATAAAAAGAAATGAAGTCCTGATGCATGCTATGAAATGGGTGACCCTTAAAAATATTATGCTAAGTTAAATAAGCCAGACTCAAAAGGACAAATGTTGTAGGATTCCATTTACATGAAATGTCTATTACAGACAAGTCCATAGAAACAGAAAGTAGATCAGTGGTTGCCAGGGGCTGAATGAGGGGTGGAGGAGGACTGGAGAATTACTGCTAATGGGTATGGATTTTTTTTTTTTTCAGGGTGTTGAAAAAGTGATGATGGTGATGACTCCACAACCCTGTAAAACACTAAAAAACAAAAAACGCTGCATTGCAGACATTAGATTGTACAGTATATGAATTATATAACAATAAAGTTGTTTTAGGAAATGACTGACTCTGAGACAAGAGAAGCTCCATGTTTGAGATGAAAGTCAGCTGAAGGGGGTTGTGCAGCCCCACCCAGGACAAGTGACAAGGAGAGGTACAGCTCCATGGCAATCAACTTTTGTCTTATAGGCTCCAGCTGAGCATGAGAGATGCTTCTTCACACCCAAGATCCCAGAAATGAACGTGACTTCAGCATAACCCCCTGATTGGGGCAGGTTATTTCTGACACTAATCACTTCTTTTCCCCCACAAAATGAGCCTCACTTAGTTTTATACTAAGTCACTTGGCCAGGATATATCTCTACTGTGGTAATAGTAAAGGAAATAATATCTATTGGAAATATGCTGTTAATTCTCCTTGGTTCTAAGTTGAGCTTAAGCTCCTTGTGGGGAGTTACTAGACCCTGAGAGTTGCTCAAGTGAATCAACTCTACCTTATAAGGGAGTCCCATTACAGACTAACAACAGGCATTGTCATCTGTAATGCAGATTTCTAGTGCATAGTGAAAAATGCACGGACACTGGTTCATAAGAATTTCAAATCAGTGAGTGTAGAGCAGGCACTGGGATCTCCCAAGTGTGCCACTCTGTGCAGTGTAACCCTGGGTGGATAAATAGATGAGAGAGGGAGAGATGGAGAAGCTCTCATCCTTACATACATGAACATAATTCCATGTCCTTTATTGGACATGCTATTTCTTGTTAATAAAAGCTACTTCAAGATGGTATATTTCTAAGGAGTGCACAGAAGTAATAGTATAATTTGATTTTTTTAGGAATTCTCCAAGTGTTTCATTAACATAGTCTATTTCAAGGGCTTTACTTTGCAAATTATTTTACCTCCCAACATTACTGTAATGTTGAAAGACAAAATTTTAGCATCCATTTTACTTACAGAAAAATTGTCAAGTAAAGCCTTTTAGAGAGAATACCCAAAGGCAGGGAAGCACAGTGGGAGAGATAGCATTTTACACTTCTCCTGTTTCTTTTTAGAGCAAGCTATTCTTGCCTGGAGAATCCCAGGGACAGAGGAGCCTTTTGGGCTGCTGTGTATGGGGTCGCACAGAGTCGGACACGACTGAAGCGACTCAGCAGCAGCAGCAGCATGATAAATATGGTAGTAGTATGGAGAGACTGCACATCAGTTCATAATATTGATATATGCAATAACAACAATAATAATAATTACCAAATGACGTTATCAAATGTTTACAATGCACCAGGTACTGTGATAATCCCTTTACATATTTTATGTTTGATTTTTACTCCAAAACTCTTGCCTGAATTGATCGCTTGTTCACTCAGAGGTAAGTACTTGTCTGTGTCAGACTGTGTGCTTGTGTGTTGGCACAGTATGAGTCTAAATTAGCTTTCATAAGCAGTAATTCTCTTTTAACAGAAATATTTTATGTTAGCCATTGCACAATTATCCCAAAGTTGACCACTGATCATATTGTGAACCTAAAATGGCCTCTTGCTTCAGACAGGCATGGTGTGATGGTGAAGAATTCAGGCACAGGGGTCAGGATGTCTGGGATTCAGTCTCGGTCATAACTGCTCACCAGCTGTGCAACCTTGAGCTAATCAATTATCCCCCCTTGACGTGGCTTCCCTTTTTATAAAATGGAGATGACAATAGTACTCACCATGGAGTTATTGTGAGGACCAAATGAATATATATCTGAAGCAAAGGTCCCCAATCCCTGGTCCACAAACCAGTACTGGTCCTCGGCCTCTTAGGAAATGGGCTGGACAGCAGGAGGTGAGCAGCAGGCTGGGTGAGTCATCGAAGCCTCTGTTCCCATCACTCCCCATCCTCCAGTTACCACCTTAATCACCCCACTGCCCCATCAAAGAAATTTTGTCATCCATGAAACTGGTTCCTGGTTGCCGAAAGGTTGGGGGCTGCAAATCTAATGTATTGTATTATAGTGGCATTAGCTGTTGCTATTGTTACCGTTATTACATAAAACATCTGACCTTAACATCATGGGTTATGGAGATTGTCCACCAGTGTTGTTTCTATGTATGCAGCACATCTTGATAACATATTAAGTTGTTTTTCAGTACAATGCATGGTGTTTCTCTAAGAAGCAAGATAACAAGCCCCCTGGGCAGAATGAATGGTGGGAAATGATGGGGCTACGGAGGCTGACTCCTAGACCAGAAAAAATAGATAAGCACAGTGCTAAGCTCTTTTAAACAGTGCTTAAATCAACATCAGTCTTAGTCATGATTCTAGCCATAGTTGGCTTCCAACTGCAGGGTACTAGGGAACCAGATAATCATCATGAAAACCTCTTTCTGGGGAGTAAAATGCCACAACTGGGTTGGGGTCAGGGGTAAAACTTCCCATTCCACACAGGAGGAAAAAGTCATCAGGAATAAGGCAGACCTGGGACTTTCTGGTGGTCCAGTGTCTACTCCATGCTCCCAACGCAGGGGGCCAAGGTTTGATCCCTGGTCAGGGAACTGATCCCACATGCCACAAATGAGAGATCGCATGAGTCCCCACGGATCAAGGATTCTGTATGCCACAACTGAGACCCAATGTAGCCAAATAAATGCAAATATTTTTTAAAAAAATACTGAGGCAGAGCCATAAAGCCCCAGCTCCTAGGGCCTGGAAACAGCAGGACTTCAGTCCTAGAAGGGCAGGAGCTGGGCAGAAAGTCAGCTGTCATTTGGGAGACTCCAATGCCACGTGTCCCTCCAAGGGCACCGATTAGTCTGCGTCCCATTTGTGGGTGAAGGGAAATGTTAGCAGTCCTGCAGGTGTGACTGGGCCAGATCTGTAATGGTAGCATAAATTGGAGTGTGCACCTCCTGGTAGAGAAAGAGGGCATGGCTGTGGACACATGGTCATCCTCCATCAGGACTGGAAAAAAACAGAATTAAGGTGGAGTCTCCAGGGAGGAAATCAGTGGTCCAGCTGTGAGGAAATAGGGACCCAAAGGCTGAGGAACAGGATGGCGGCAGCCTCACCAGCCCAGCCGCCCTTGCCTCCTGTGCCCACCTGACCCCTAGTCACCACTCAGACCCTGGTAACCCTGTGAACCCCGTGTGTTGTGACCCCTCTGGTCAAGAATGACCTCTCTGTTTCTCTCCACTCAGGTGAACTGCACTTGCTTTCAAGGCCAACCTCAGATTCCACATACATTATATGCTGACCTTCCTTGCTCTGCCCCTTCTTTGGGGGGGTTTGCTGAGTACCTGGCAGGGACTTAGAGAGGGTGCAGGTGAGAGAAGAGGTAAAAGCTCCATGTGTGTGCCTGCTCAGTCACTCAGTCATGCCTGACTCTTTGTGACCCCATGGACTGTAGCCCACCAGGCTCCTCTGTCCATGGGATTTTCCAGGCAAGAATACTGGTTGCCACTTCCTATTCCAGGGGAATCTTCCCAGGCCAGGGATCAAACCTGCGTCTCTTGCATCTCCCGAATCGGCAGGCGGTTCTTTACCACCGTGCCACCTGGAAGGCTCCACAGCTGATGCCAAACACTGCAGTTTTATTGGCCCTCTTAGAAACAAACGCCCTTCCTTTGTTGCCTTAAAAACCTAAAGGAACTTCTTTGTTTCCTTTTTTATCGGTTTACTTTTTAAACCTTTTTTGCTGTGTCGGGTCTTCGTTGCCGCACACGTTGCTTTCTCTAGTTGCCGCGAGCTAGGGCTACTCTTCTTTACAGTGCACATGCTTCTCTTGTTGCAGAGCATGGGCTTTAGAGCTCGGGCTTCCATAATTGTAGCGCATGGGCCTCGTTTCCTTGGGGCATGTGGAATTTTCCCGGATCAGAGATCAAACCCATGTCCCCTGCATTGGCAGGCAGATTCCCTGCACTGGACCACCAGGGAAGTCCAAGCCACATGTTTTAAGTAATGTGAGTCTGTCCTCCCCATCTTCAAATTTGCTTTGAGTCTATAGGTTGTCTTTATGCTACTCTTTTTACATTTTAAGACTGAAGTTAATTCTACCCAAGTATTGTTTAAATAAAAATATTGGAAGAAACCACAATATAATTTGCCTTGGACCTAAATCTCTGAAATGGCCTTAGCTAGATATTTGCACATCAGTCGCATAGTAGGAACTCCAAAATGCTTGTTAATGTGTGCTACTGCTAAGTCACTTCAGTCGTGTCCAACTCTGTGCGACCTCATCGACAGCAGCCCACCAGGCTCCCCCGTCCCTGGGATTCTCCAAGCAAGAACAGTGGAGTGGGCTGCCATTTCCTTCTCCAACGTATGAAAGTGTAAAGTGAAAGTGAATTCGCTCAGTCGTGTCGGACTCTTAGCAACCCCATGGACTGCAGCCTACCAGGCTCCTCTGTCCATGGGATTTTCCAGGCAAGAGTACTGGAGTGGGGTGCCACTGCCTTCTCCATGTTAATATGTAAACAGATAAAATAATTTTTATTAATATTCTGAGCTTGTAGTGGGCTACTGTCTAAATGGCAACCCACTCCAGTATTCTTGCCTGGAGAATCCCATGAACGGAGAAGCTTGGTGGGCTACAGTCCACAGGTCGCAAAGAGTCGGACACAACTGAGCGACTTCACTTCACTTTCACTTTCTGTTGAATGAGAAGAATCAGTATATTAGGATAATATATTTAGATAATGAGGTTTCTAAAAATGTTTAGTATGTCTTTGAGCAGAAATCATCACCTTTATCTTGGATTCTGTGTTACCGTGCCAAGGTGTCAACCTGAGTCTAAAGGAAGAGGCAGAGGGGAGCAGATTCAAGGCCCTGATCTAGGATGGAATCAGGAGAATGGGAGCCCCTGGGGATGGCCCAGCTGTGGTACATAAATGTATAGTTTTAGTTCCCCCTATTGCTCAGACAGTTTGCCCACATGTATCATGCTAGCTTATGTAAAGTTCACAGCCCACACCACAAAGGGCAGGCGATGCTGAGCACATCCACTAATTTCACAGGGACAAAAATGAAAAGTGACAGCAGCTTCCTGAGAGCTTTGTGAGCTGACACATTAAAACCTGCCTATTGGCAACAGCTGAAGCAGAGAGTGGCGGTAAGCACTCTGGGTGTGATGTTTTTCGAGCAACAGTTTTAGCAGCCTGCTTCTCAGAGGTGGAATGTGCTAAAAATGCCCAGGCCTGAGGTTTACCTCAAAGAGCCAGACCTGAGGTCATGAAGAATAACTTTCAGGAAAGTTAGGTAACTTTTGCAATATCAGCAATTTAACCTTTTAGCCTCAAATCTAGCAATGAACATGTGGGGTTCAATAAAGTGATGACATAAAGGAAAACACACATATTGTTTTTAATGAACTATGGTCAGCCTGGGGTGGATATCTGTCAGTCAATTGGTCAGAAATGATATTCACTCTGGCTCTCCAAGGGAAAGATTTGAGAATTTTATGAGATGCGGAGGAGACTCTATTTGATGTATAATGAATTCAGATGGAAATTAAATGGGATATGAGTTGAAATCTGTTATTAAAGTCCAGCTGGATCTCTCTTTTGATGATGCCCATAATGATGGTCCTAATGGTTCCTGTTTTCTTTTCACCTCCTAAAGTACACTTTTATTGACGTGTTCCATTACTGTCAGAGGTGAGGGCTTTGAATTGACAATATCATTACCCTCCATGCATGCTGCTACGATTTTAGGAATTACACAGAAATGAACTATTTGTGGTTTTCCTTAAGTCTTTTTATATATATGCTCTAATTTAGTGCAATTTTCCAGGGATAATTGTTTAGAATCATTTCTGTGTTCCAGAAGGTAATGATATACCCTAATGAATGACTCCAGTGTCTCCCATGAAACTACTAAATCACTGACAATAGAGACGTTTGTGCCTAAGAATATACAATGTGTTAATTAATCTAGTCAATAAATATCTAGTCATTAAGAGAGGCATAATGAAATCCCCATATTTTAAATCCCTGGACACATCTGTGCAAAACCAGAATATACAAACATCATCTTAAATGCTCATCAGTAAACACCAAACACCCACATGTGTGAAGGCAAGGTAAATAGAGTTATATCAGTAAACAAGTGTCAACAACAAAAAAGTCTCTAAAAACAGTAGATTGAGTAGATATGCCAAAGAATAGCCTAATTTCCCTGATCCATGTTCTAAGTGGATTCATCTTGCCTTTTGCTGGGAAAATCCCAGCTAACCCCAGCAGTCTCATTTTCATCATCTTTTTTTTTTTTTTGGCTGCAGCATTGGTCATGCTTGTTGGTCAATGACATCAGGCTTGGCCAGATCTCCTGGCACAGAAATCTCTCTTTTATGCAATACACAGCAAGCACTCATAGGCTTGTAACATGATTTGAAGAAGACCACAGGACTACCATTCTCTTGTTACCCGTCAGCCTTACAATCTTGATTCTCTCTCCAAACCGTTTGAAATGAGTCAGGATGTTCCCATATGCAAGTGTACACGAAGGCTTTTGTGCATGTGATTGTGTGCTCAGTTGTGTCTGCAACTTTTTGTGACCCCATGGACTGTAGCTCTGCTGTCCATGGGATTTTTCAGGCAAGAATCCTGGAGTGAGTTATCATTTCTTCCTCCAGGAGCCTTCCCGATCCAGGGACTGAAGCCACATCTCCTGCATTGGAAGGCAGTTCCTTACCACTGAGCCACCAAGGAGGCTTAGAGCTTCACAATCCCCTAGTAGCTTTATATTATAATAAAATAATAAATAAATAATAAAAAGAAACAGACTCAAGAGAATTTCCTTGTCTTCTGGAGGCATTCCACATCTGGATCACTTGTAGATACACCTGGGAGGCTGTCTGTGGATGGAAGAGGCTTAGAAATTCACTCTAGATCTACTTTCTTGTGGGAGTATATTCATGTCATCTAATATCTTAGCCAGGAATCCTTGCATTACACCAAACAGAACTCCACTCAAAATAGACTAAGCCAACCAGGCAATTTCATCGACAGCAACTGCTCCTAGGGATGAAAAGGTGAATATCAAGAACTGAGGCTGCTTGTCTGACCCTAAATGAACCCCTACTCTTCTCTCTGTAGACTGAGACACTTCTCTGCTTCCCCAAGTTTTCAGCTTGCATGAAATTCTGCTTGGCTCCAAATCTACATGACTTCAGTCCTTATTTCCCCTATTACATAACTCCAGGCTTCTTGAATTGTGTCCACAGACCAGTCTTGCTTCCTCCATCTTCCACCCACAAATGGAGACCCTGGATAAACATCTGGTGACCCAAACTCTGCGTCAATGCCTGCTTCCAGTGACTCAAATTCTCACAGTGCCAATAGATTAAAATGTATGTCAGACTAAGACATACAGGAAACATAAGTTCAAAGCAATGGAACTAACCCACATGTGAACCGGGGCTGCTCAGAAAAGAGTCTCTAGGAAAGAATGGCATTGGAATTGAATCTGGAGAATGAATAGAAAATTGAGGCAGCAAGCAGCATAACATAATCAGATGCAGGAAATGAATTGTGCAAAAACAAGGAAGCAGGTTCTGGGCATAGTGAGTTTTTGTCATTTGGGTCTCATTTCAAACATCGCCTCCTCCAGAAGATTTCTCAGACCTTCTAATTTAGAGAAGCCACTGCTATCCCTGCTCAAGTCACTCTAACATCCCATGGAAATGTTTAGAAGTGCAACTGGAAAGTCTATGGGGAATAGACCAGAAAGGGCTGAGTTTCAAAGCTTAATTCTGAGAGCCACAGGAAGGCTTTAGAAGATTGGAACTGCACTTCCTGTAGCATCCGAGTTGTGCTTTAGAAATGTACTTGGCTGCTGCATGAAGACATTAATGAAGTGGGGGTAAGAGTGGTGACAGGAGGATCAGTTCAGAGGCTTTGTCCTGATACGGATTTAAAAGATCACAACCAAAGGAAGGTGCGAAAGACTGTGTTAAGCAATGGCTCTCAAATGTTGAAGTGAATCTGAATCACCTGGGCATCTTGCTAAAATGCACATTTTGGAGCAGGAGGTCTGAGATGGGGCTCACAACTGTATTTCCAACAAGCCTCTTGATGATGAGAGCACTACTAGTCTCTCGGGACATCAAGAATCTCTTTGGCAAGCTATTAACCAGAAGGTGATGTGTGCTGCCCTAATATAAGAGGGCTACACATGTTCATAATTCTGTAAGGCAAAACCATGCTCTGATAGCCAATAACCAGGATAGATATGCATAGGTATTTGATGCACAGACAATTGGAGACACGCCAGTCACAGAGATGGCTATCTTATCTCAAATGACCATAAACCTCTCCAAGAATGATATTCGGGTATGCAGTTAGTGTAACGATTGCTTCGTGTCACCTGCAATTGACCAGGAATTAGATAATATAACTACAAATGGATTGAGTCAGCTTTTGGCTTCTGCAGGAGCTCTAGAGTCATCACAGTTTCAGCTGTTGTTAGTTCATCCAAAACTTGGTTTCCATAGGAAAAAATGCACAGCTAGCCAAATTCTTCTCTAGGTTATAATTAGAAACCTTATTAGTAAAACCAATGATCAAATATACCTTAAAATGGCGAATTTGGATGAGCACATCTGAACGCTTAATTATCCCATTGAAGTCAGCTATAAAAGACAGCTCTATTAGGGTCACACATGCGAACATGCACACCAGCCTTAACAGCACTGCCTATTTTCAGCTTAGACAGTTGATGTCATCTTCTCTCCCCTTCCTCGATGTCCCCTCACCTCCCTCTGCCCCTGCATCCACTAGACATTTGTCACAGCAGAATATGGAATCCCTAGTCCCTGACATTGAACCCCCATTATTTTGAAATTTAGGTTTTTTTCTTCTGTCTTTAAATGTCATTGGGGAAAACTTGGAAAAGCTACAGATTGTTAGCTTTTAGATTTTAATCTGGTATTAAGTCTCCGTGTCTATTGATATATTGCTGCCAAATAAAATGGATATTACCTTGTGTACTGATCTTCCATAAATTTGCATGGTGCCTTAAAACTTCTTCATTCTATACATACACATGTGTTTTTGCATGTATTGCTATAGTAGAACTTGGATTCACACACATCAACATATTTTAACTTTAAAAATAAGATTTTTTAAACTAGGTACTTTGGGGGAAGAATACATATATTTACATCTAATTACACAGCAGTCGTCTGGATTTTAGTTTTTAATTGTCTCTTCAGGAAAAATGAAAAGTGTGGTTTTGCTATTCTCAGTTCACATTTGGTAACATGCACTCTGTAAAGAATAAGTACTTGCAAATACTGTGAAATATCACTGGGACTGACAATCTCAGGCAGGGAGGAAGGACAGGAAATATTAATTATAAGGTTGTGATTCGATTTGGAAGACTCTAAGAGTAGCATCTAAATTTAGAGTGAATGTGCCATAGGGTGTTAGTAATCTGCCCCTTACTGCTAGTCATTTCCGTGTGAATCCTGAACTTGGTTTAATTAAGACTGAACCTTGTGAATTGAACAACACATAACATTGTTAAAAGAACAAAATGAAAGGATTGAAGTGTTTTAGAGGGAAATTAGAAATTCTATATAACGCTGATAGCCATTTCTGAAGCAAAAAATAATACTACAAGTGGGTTAAAGTACATGAAACTGCATTGGAAATATAGAGCATTATAGATGTAGGGGATTATTACTATTATTATTTAAAAGAATGCGGCGAGAGGGAAAGAGGCCTCTTGGTGGGAGAATCATAAATCTTCAGGCTGGGAAAATAAAATAAGTGCATACCTCTGGCAGAGGAAATAATACAAGTGTGGAAAGCAAACAGCAGCCAAGTAAAACCCGTTCAAATATCCGTCGCTGAAGTGTTTTCACGTGCACCAGTTGGATGCTACAGGCTGTGGTTATCACCAGGGGATTTTTTTCGTTCCCACAACATATTTCCAGAAGACCCAGAACAAGGGCTCAGAGTGCTATCATAACATTATTGTTGCACAGGCATCTGGGATTTGCATACTGTAATTAGTGGTAGATTTAGTACAGGGTTAGTAAAGCTGAAGCTTCAAGGCCTCGGGAATGCAGGGAGTTGCAGGGTATTCCAGGTGGTGAGTAGAAAGCAGGTGGCAAGAGGAACCATTTCTGTTTAAGTGTTTCTGGCAAATTGCCTGAAGAGATCACAGAAGAATGGGTCTTGAATTGCCAGGGCTCCGGGCATTTGTTTTGATTTCTCTTTTTACTTGAAATAAATAGGTACATCCATACCTGTTTCCGTGCTTGAAACAAGGATAAGGCATCTGACTTCTTTCTTTTGATTCGTCTATTTCCATATAACATGAAGTTTACTAAAAGCTGATCTGTCTCAGCTATTCAGTAGAAATTCTAAAATGCCCACAAGTTGAATTGACCAATCAGTCTTCAAGCCCTATTAGAGAAAATACAGTAAGTCCCCTACATATGAATCTTCAACTTGTGAACTTTCAAAGATGTGAATGTGGCTGCAAGCCCCTGGACGCCAGCTGCTGTACTGTTCTAAAGAATCCACCTCAAGGCAGGAGACCTGGGGTCGATCCCTGGGTCGGGGAGATCCCCAGGAGAAGGGAATAGCTACCTTCTCCTCTTGCCTGGAGAATCCCATGGACAGAGGAGCCTGGTGGGCTACAGTCCATTGGGTCACAAAGAGTCCGACATGACTGAGTGACTAAGCGAACACACACAGCACCCACTGTATTTTCAAGGTACTGTACTGTAAGATTAAAAATGTTTTTATTTGTGTGTTTGCTTTTATGTATTATTTGTATAAAAGGTATTATAAACTGATTACACTATAGTACTATATAGCCAATTGTGTTAGTTGGGTACCTACACTTTGTTGGGCTTCCCTTATAGCTCAGTTGGGAAAGAATCTGCCTGCAATGCAGAAGACCTGGGTTCAATTCCTGGGTAGGGAAGATCCCCTGGAGAAGGAACCCACTCCAGTATTCTTGCCTGGAGAACCTCATGGACAGAGGAGCCTGGCAGGCTACTGTCCATGGGGTAGCAAGAGTCGGACACAACTTAGTGACAAAGCCACCACCACCACTTTGTTGGACTTATAAACAAATTGGACTTATGAATGAGCTCTCAGGGTAGAATTCTTTAATATGTCACGGACTTGCTGTTCATTAGTCAATAGATTTCTTAGAAAAGTCTAGACATTTTGGTCTCAGAAACTGGTGCAATACCCCGGGGGTGGTGGTGCATCAACTCTAACATTACTACAGGGCTTGGCTCCTTGGCCACATGCTCAGTCCAGGCTTATTAATTCTCCCTCCATTTCTTTTCACAATCAAAAATGTCTACCTTTTTGCCAGCCCTTCTATCAGTCTTTTTTAGATATATTTTCATGACAACCCTAAAAGATAGGTACTAATATCATTCTCATGTTGGAGAACCCAGGGGCAGCCACAAAGCTAGTAAGCGGTTTAGTCTTGATTTAAAACAGGCTGTCTGCCTCGGAGTCTGACATCTTACACCATTGGTTGTACCGCCTCAGTGAGCTGAAGCTGTCATAACCTCCTGCTGGCCTCCCTTCTCCAGTGTATCCTGGTTCCAATCCATGCATTAAACCAGTGGTTCTCAACTAGGGACTATTTTTTTATCCCAGCAGATATCTGGCAAGGATGGAGACAGTTCTGATAGTCAGGATTGGGGAGGTGCAATTGCATCTAGTGGACAGAGGTCAGAGATGTTGCTAAACATCCCACAGTGCACCGGCAGCCCCACGACAGAGAATTATCCAGTTCTGGATGTCAACGGCACCACTGTTGAGAAATGCTATGTTAAATGCTATGTTATTTAGTATCAATAATCCGTTTCAAACACATCATCCATCATCCCTCTATCGTGCAACTCCTCCTTATTCCTTTCCAGATCAAATGTATAAGCTTTGGACTTGAATTCTCTGCCTCCCATAAGATGCCCTTTTCTGCTTTATCCACTTATAGTTTTCAGTTCTGCCACCAGCATCTCCACCCCTGTATAGCCTGTTGCCTGTACACTGACCCTAGAGATGGAAAATCTGGGCTTTGTTCCTGGCTCTGTCACCACTGGCACATTAGGCAGCCTCTCTAGAACTCAGTCTCTTCATCTGTTAAATGATGAAATTGGGCTAAAAGATCTCTTGGACCCCTTCTAGCAGGGACACTTGTTCTGGTTCCCCTTGGCAGGAGGAGACAGTCCCACAGAAAGGCTTGTCTCTTTGCCTGGCACCTGACTGATAATCAGGTTTGTTCCTAGAACAACCAGGAACAGATGAACAGTGAGGACAGAGACCAAGGCTGCAGACAGGAAAGGTGACAAGAGGTCCAGAGTCATAGGAAAGAGGTAGAATGTGAACTACGACAAGACAAAAAATTTTGCAGTGAAGGTCATGAGCAAAGACAGAAGAGTCAAGTAAGAATTCAGAGGCTCCTTCTCAGCCTGTGTTAGATTGGCATTGCTTGCTATGAGTCAAGATTGAAAGTGGACTCTGCGGGGTCTGCATTTCACGTGGCACTGCCCAAGGTGACCAGAATGGTGGGGGGGGGCTGTTCTCAGAAGAACTGGGATGTGAAGAGTGATGATGACAGGACCTCAGTTTAGTAATCAAAACACTCACCAGATTTAGACTCAATGAGTCTAATCAGCAATAAGCCCTGGCTCCACCCACTATCCAGTTCCATACTGTCTTCTCCTTTCAGACACCCCTAATGAGACCCCCTGAAAAGAGGCCTCCATGTTGGCTTCTGGCCACTTCCCTAGGATGAGGAAATTCTTCTCTTTATCTCTGTCCCTGAGCCTCCTTGGTACCTTTCCTTCTTTGAGAGACTTGATAATAATACTCTAAACAACTGGAGTGTGTGTGTGTGTGTGTGTGTGTGTGTGTGTGTGTGTGTGTGTAAAACAATCTCAATTGTTCAGAAAAATTGCAAGAAAAGTACAAGAATGTTTTTTTCTGAACTGTTGAAGAGTAATTTGTTAACATGATGCCCTATCACTCTTGAATGCTTTAGTATACAATTCTTACAAACAAGGACCTTCTCCTATAGGATCCAATGTGTATGTGCCCCTGCATGCTCAGTTGTGTCCCCACAGGCTCAGAGAACCCTGCAGGCTCCTCTGTCCATGAAATTCTCCAGGCAAGAATACTGGAGTGGGTTGCCATTTCCTCCTCCAGGGGATCTTCCCAACCCAGGGATCAAACCCATGTCTCTGGCATCTCCTTCATTGGCAGGTGGATTCTTTCCCACTGAGCCACCTGGAAAGCCCCACATGACTCAATACAACCATCAAAACTAGGACTGTAACACTGACACACCAGTACCATCTTATTTTCAGAACCATTGCAGTATCACCTGCTGTCACAATAATATCATTCATAGCCAAATAAACCAGTCTGAAATCACAAGTTGCATTTAGTTACCATGTCTCTTTAGTGCTCTTCAATTTGAAGACTGTTCAATCTTTCAGATCATGATCATTTAAAAATTACAGAAAAGTTATTTTGTAGATTGGTCCTCAATTTGGGGTTGTCGATGACTTTGCACAATTAGATTCTGATTATGCATCTTTGGTTTTGGCGGGAACACCACCAAAGCGATGCTGTGTTCTTTTCACTGCATCCTATTAGGTGGCATGTGATTTCAATTAGGTGGAAATGGGATTCAACATCACATTGCTGATTGTCAAGTAATAATCAGCTGATCAGTTGTCTGTCTGCTCACTGCAGATTTACCTTATTTCCTTTGTGTTTAATAAGTATTTTGTAGGAAGGTACTTTGAGCTTTTATATTCTACTCTTTATCAAACTTTCAACATATTCATTTGCTTATTGATATCCGTATGGACTCAGACACCTCACATTCAGTGGCTTAAATTACAATCATAATTTATTTTGATGCTCGAATTGTCCCAGTTTTGTTCAATAGGAGCCCCTCAGGCTACATTCTGTGTCCTTTGACATGTCCTATCATTCATCGGGTATATCATTACTTTCTGGCACAATGCAGTGTTCTGGAATTACTTATAATTTCTCTGCCCCATTTCCGGGGCTTCTTCAGAGGTCCTTTTGAATGGAGAATGACATTTAGTTTCCAAGATCTAGACGTTTGATGTGTTTATTGCTACTGGGTTGTCACTGCTCCCAGATTCTCTTTGTGAGCAGAGCTAGAGAATATATGCATGTCACACATTTACACCCAATTATATATCAACAACTCTGATTTCACATCAATATCTCCAATTTCAATCTAACACCATACGGTTCACTCTATTTTTTTTCCTCTTTTCATATTTATAACTACCTTCCCTGCCAATGAGAAACCTTGTTCCTATTATCTTTAAAATACTTACCTATTTGCCCAAACCGCCTATCTGTATCCAACACCCTGTTGCTACTAGATTAATTGCCCTCTGCTGCACAGACGCCCTCTTTATCCCACTCAGATTCTGACACCACATGCTGGGCTGTGTCCCCCCTCACATGCCCCTCCCTCACAGATGTCCTCCTCGGCTGTCTCAGGCTCCAACAACCCCACATCAGGCCACCACTGATGCTGCTGCCCTGCCTGAGGCTTTTCTCACTCTGTCCCACCACCAGCACTGGCTCTTCCTGTGTACACCCAGGGACAGCATCCTCATTCTTCTCAGGTTCTGACATCCTGCACCACACACATCCACACGCATAACTTCCTCACCTCACTGAGCCTCTGATACCTCTGTACAGTACAGTTCAGTCACTCAGTCATGTCTGACTCTGCAACCCCATGAACTGCAGCACACCAGGCCTCACTATCCACCACCAACTCCTGGAGTTAACTCAAACTCATGTCCATCGAGTCAGTGATACCATCCAATCATCTAATTTTCTGTTGTCCCCTTCTCCTCCCACTTTCAATCTTTCCCAGCATCAGGGTCTTTTCAAATGAGTCAGTTCTTTGCATCAGGTTGGCAAAGTATTGGAGTTTCAGCTTCAACATCAGTCCTTCCAATGAATATTCAGGGCTGATTTCCTTTAGGATTGACTGGTTGGATCTCCTTGCAGTCCAAGGAACTCTCAAGAGTCTTCTCTAACACCATAGTTCAAAATCATCAATTCTTCAGCGCTCGGCTTTCTTTATAATCCAACTCTCACATCCATACATGACTACTGGAAAAACCATAGCCTTGACTAGACAGACCTTTGTTGGCAAAGTAATGTCTCTGCTTTTTAATATGCTGTCTAGGTTGGTCATAACTTTTCTCCCAAGGAGTAAGCGTCTTTTAATTTCATGGCTGCAGTTACCATCTGCAGTGATTTTGGAGCTCCCAAAAATTAAGTCTGCCACTGTTTCCACTGTTTCCCCATCTATTTCCCATGAAGTGATGGGACTTGATGCCATGATTTTAGTTTTCTGAATGTTGAGCTTTAAGCCAACTCTTTCACTCTCCTCTTTCACTTTCATCAAGAGGCTTTTTAGTTCCTCTTCACTCTCTGCCATAAGGGTGGTGTCATCTGCATATCTGAGGTTATTGATATTTATCCCAGCAATCTTGATTCCAGCTTGTGCTTCATCCAGCCCAGCATTTCTCATGATGTACTCTGCATATAAGTTAAATAAGCAGGGTGACAATATACAGCCTTGATGTACTCTTTTTCCTATTTGGAACCAGTCTGTTGTTCCATGTCCAGTTCTTACTATTGCTTCCTGACCTGGATACACGATTCTCAAGAGGCAGGTCAGGTGGTCTGGTATTCCCTCCTCTTTCAGAATTTTCCACATTTTATTGTGAACCACACAGTCAAAGGCTTAAGCATAGTCAATGAAGCAGAAATGTTTTTCTGGAACTCTCTTGCTTTTTTGATGATCCAGCAGATGTTGGCAATTTGATCCCTGTTTCCTCTGCCTTTTCTAAAACCAGCTTGAACATCAGGGAGTTCACAGTTCATGTATCGTTGAAGCCTGGCTTGGAGAATTTTGAGCGTTACTTTGCTAGCGTGTGAGATGAGTGCAATTGTGCGGTAGTTTGAGCATTCTTTGGCATTGCTTTTCTTTGGGATTGGAATGAAAGCTGACCTTTTCCAGTCCGGTGGCCACTTCTGAGTTTTCCAAATTTGCTGGCATATTGAGTGCAGCACTTTCACAGCATCATCTTTCAGGATTTGAAATAGCTCCACTGGAATGCCATCACCTCCACTGGAATGCCATCACCTCCACTAGCTTTATTCGTAGTGATGCTTTCTAAGGCCCACTTGACTTCACATTCCAGGATGTCTGGCTCTAGGTGAGTGATCACACCATTGTGATTATCCAGGTTGTGAAGATCTTTTTTGTACAGTTCTTCTGTGTATTCTTGCCACCTCTTCTTAATATCTTCTGCTTCTGTTAGGTCCATACCATTTCTGTCCTTTATTGAGGCCATCTTTGCATGAAATGTTCCCTTGGTATCTCCAATTTTCTTGTAGAGATCTTGAGTCTTTCCCATTCTATCGTTTTCCTCTATTTCTTTGCACTGATCACTGAGGAAGGCTTTCTTATCTCTCCTTGCTAGTCTTTGGAACTCTGCATTCAAATGGGTATATCTTTCCTTTTCTCCTTTGCTTTTCACTTCTCTTCTTTTCACAGCTATTTTTAAGGCCTCCTCAGACAGCCATTTTTCCTTTTTTGCATTTCTTTTTCTTGGGAATGGTCTTGCTCCCTGACTCCTGAACAATGTCACAAACCTCCATCCATAGTTCATCAGGCACTCTGTCTATCAGATCTAGTCCCTTAAATCTATTTCTCATGTTCACCGAATAATCATTAGGGATTTGATTTAGGTCATACCTGAATGGTCTAGTGGTTTTCCCCACTTTCTTCAATTTAAGTCTGAATTTGACAATAAGGAGTTCATGATCTGAGCAACAGTCAGCTCCCGGTCTTGTTTTTGCTGACTGTATAGGGCTTCATTTTTGGCTGCAAAGAATATAATCAATCTGATTTCGGTGTTGACATCTGGTGATGTCCATGTGTAGAGTCTTCTCTTGTGTTGTTGGAAGAGGGTGTTTGCTATGACTAGTGCGTTCTCTTGGCAAAACTCTATTAGTCTTGCCCTGTTACATTCTGTATTCCAAGGCCAAATTTGCCTGTTACTCCAGGTGTTTCTTGACTTCCTACTTTTGCATTCCAGTCCCCTATAATGAAAAGGACAACTTTTGGGGGTGTTAGTTCTAGAAGGTCTTGTAGGTCTTCACAGAACTGTTCAACTTCAGCTTCTTCAGCATTACTGGTCGGGACATAGATGTCAATTACCATGATACTGAATGGTTTGCCTTGGAAACGAACAGAGATCATTCTGTCATTTTTGAGACTGCATCCAAGTACTGCATTTTGGACTCTTTTGTTGACTATGATGGCTACTCCATTTCTTCTAAGGGATTCTTGCCCACAGTAAGAATACCTCTGTACAGCATCTGCCTATCTTGCTGTGATTTTGAGGGTCTACACCAGACCACCACCCACCTGTTGGATAACCTCTTCACCCTACATGGGCTACGATGCTACACCAGGACCCCTCTTACCATGTGGGTGCTTATACTCCATCCACCTAATGACTTTTGAACTGAAGTGTTTAGAAAGAGAAGGGATGTGATGGGATGTGGCAGAGAGGAAAGAGGAAAGGAAAGAGAGGGAAAGAGGAGGAGAACACTGCTCCTGGGGTAGTGCGTGGTGTGCACTCCTAGGTCAGTCAATGCTCGGTGTATAAAGCAAACCCCTCCAGGTATTTTAAGCAGTAGGTGTTTACTTTAGGGAACCGGATGCTTACAGGCTCCTTGAGGGCTGCAGCAGCAGATTCTAGGCTGAGCCTTTGGGAATGATTTTTGAAAACATGCGGGACTGAGGCTGGTGTTGGATCATGCTGGTTCAGTCCCTTCCACAGCAGTGTCTGGTGGTGGTTTAGCCTCTAAGTTGTGTCTGTTTCTTTGCTACCCCATGGACTGGAGCCCACCAGGCTCCTCTGTCCATTGGACTTCCCAGGCAAGAATACTGGAGTGGGTTGCCATTTCCTTCTCCAGGGGATCTTCCTGACCCACGGATCAGACCTGGGTCTCCTGCATTGTGGGTGGATTCTTTACCAACTGAGCCACCAGGAAAGGTAGCCCCTTCCACAGCAGTGTCTAAGCACCTTAAAACCTTGAAAGGACACCCAAAAATGTTATCCATGTATCAGGGAGTCAAAAAAAGAGAGTTGCTGCTACCATCACTGTTACTGAAGAATAAATTCCAGAAATTGCCACAGATAAGCTACAACCTTGCTAACCTATGGCAGCAACCTGAAACTGATCCTGTGCTTCTTCCTTCTGTTTTCTAAGTCACACAAGTGCATCTCGCTGGAGGATACTAATTCAGCTGGGGCTCCAGCTTGAAAAGTTTCAGTAGATGTTTTTGGTTCACATAAATTTGTTTTGTTTTGTTCCTTAGGGTTTGTTTGATTTTTAGATTTCCAACCTATTCAAACAGAAGGAAGATGAAATGGGGATCGAGTGGCCAATCCCAGAAATTTCCCTCCCCATTATTATATCCAGTTATTTATCATGTTAGGGGATCTATGCTTTGTACAAACCTAATGAAATATTGGCATCTTAGTACACAACATATTCAGATCTTTTTGTGAGTGTTCCAAATATATACAATATTTAATTTCTAAGTCAATAAATAATTTGTAAGTTCCAAATATATACATTATTTAATTTCTAAAGTCAAACAGAAAATGTTACCAAGGAACTCCAAGCCCTGACATGGACACTGGGATATAGCCTTATGTCCATCCCAGGATTACTTCTGGCCGCCAAGCCTCCTGATTCATCTCCTAATCAGTGGCCTTCAAATCCCATTTCTTTTCTTTTTTTTTAATGTTTATTTATTTGTAACTGATTGATGATTGGTTTACAATATTGGTTTGTCCCATTTCTTTTTTTAGCCATCACTTTTCTTTTTCTTTCCAATTTTCCCTCCATCCTCTTAGACTCTTCTTTCATTGGTTTCCTTTTACATTTTCAGGCTACTACCCACTCATCCTCAGCACATATGAACATGAACATGAACATGAACAAGATTTCATTGTATGGCTTCTTCTCCAGCTTTTATGAGTCACCATTGGCAGGAGAACATAGGTCCATTCAGATTTAACAAACCATAACTGACTTCTACCTAAGGCAGTCAAGTGAGTTATTATCCATAACAGTGTTTAGCCCCAGGATGCCTGCGGATGCTCCTCCCTGATGCCCTCAAATCCTTCGACCATGTCCTGCACCACCAGAGTGTTTTCCAGAGTGTTTTCACTTCCAGTAGCTGGCATCTCTTTGCCGAAGCTCTTTGCTGGAGGGCTGTCCTCAGGCTGCTGATATCCACATTGCCTTTTGTGGAAGGTGGAGAGTCAGCAGTGCCTGGAAAAGTCCGTGTTCTTTCCCTGAGCATCATCAACAACGACTAAGGAAGGGAGGAATAAAGAAATACTTCAGCTCCTCAGGCACCTGGTTGGGTTGCTGTGAGGCATGACTCCAGAGCAAGCCCAGCTACCCCACAGTTACCTTCCATTTGACTTTGCTTGATGTCTCACATCTGGTTGGCCCACTTTGCTGTAGCCTGTCTTTTATTGGAAATACTTCCTAATAAATCACTTTCACATGAACCCTCAGGGACCAGCTCTGAAGACTCTAACCTAAGACATTTGGAGAGATTGCATCCACTCTTTCAGTCCCCTTCCAAACAGGGCACTGTGTCAGGGTGCATACTCCTAATGCCTCCACTTCTATCAGCATGGGCTTGTTTAACAGCTTCCATTTCTATTTGGAGGAACTTTATATTACCCATTGAAACTATTATTAACACAAAACAATCAGAGAGGCTAATAAGAGTCTAAATTTGCACATGATTTTCTTTTTTAAAAATCTTATTCTTTAATGAGCTGATAGAAATGAAAAAGCTTCAACTTTTCTAGAAATAAAGTAATAAAAAGTACAGCCAAGAAGGAATGCTGTTTCTTACTTATCCAATTAACAAAGATTTTATTCCATTCTGGCAAAGGTAAGGTGAGACACAGTCATACACTCCTGGTGGGAGTGTAAATTGATACCACCCCCCTGAAAAGCAATTTGTCAAAATATGTCAAGAGTCTCAGAGATGTTCCAGCACTTGGGCTCAATTTGTACACATTTAGAAACCTATCCTGAGAAAAATACTTTGAAATTTGGGGTAAAGATTTATGCACAAAGACACCCTCTTTTTTTCACCTCAACATTTTTGGCAATAAGCATGTATTAGTTTTCTCATGAAAAACATATGCTTTAAATCATCACACAAGTTGTCTACCCCTTTAATGTTTCCAGGACACACACTTTCAAACTATGCTTGTTTTTTTGTTTTTTTTTTTCTTTATCCTCATAATACCAGTTTTAGGGTTTACTTCAAGAGGAAACTTTCTTGTAAACAATTCATTGAAAGGCAGGTGATATTCTATATTAAGCTCTAAGAAAATGTCTTAAATGTACTCTGGGTACACAGTTCTCATTGTATATAAGTCTCTCTACTGCTATTCCTTCATTATACATTTATATGGAAAGAAAACTTGTGGGATTTTTGAAGTTTTCCTCCATCCTGAGTGTCTATCCTGTCAAAAAATCATAGGAGATGTTATATGTCATATAATCCATTCATAATGTTCTTTCAGCCTTCACATTTGCCAAGAAGAAAACAAGGGATGGAAAGAAAATGAATCAGTGAACCTGCAAGTACAAAACTTGAATGGAAAAAAAAAAAAGGTAATGAAACAATATGGTAAAAAAAAAACATGCAAAATATAATCAGAACCCTATTCCATTATGGAGTTTATCCAATTTTCTTAAGGAGTATGAACATTATAAGGAAATCTATGTTTTATTCCTATGTAACACTTAATAATCATCAATTAAATGATATCTGTATATAACAAAAAACAGATTTTTTCTGTATTATAATTCCCAGGCTTCTAGTCTAAATAAGTCTCCTAGTCCCACACTATCCTAAGCCATCTCAGAAAAGGATCAAACAGTACAATATAAATCTTTTAAAAAATAAAAGATTATAATGAAAATTGCCACCCTTTACAATTCTATATTCACTGCAGATATACTCTGATTCTCTGGGTAGATTGGCTATAAAGGTTTTAGATGTGATAATAGATATAATGTGTCATCAGTGACTGAGACAAGAGAACAATAAATGAGGAAATAGCAAGCAAATACACTTGGGTAGTGAGTCCCTGAAGTGGGAGAGAGGTTTAAAAGAAAGGATCAGGGAAAAGGATGAGATAAATGCAGGAAAATGAGCTGCAGTGGGTGGCCAGGAAGTCAGCAGCTGGTGTTTAAGTGTGGCCAAGAGAGAGAAGAGAGAAAGTACTGAAGAGGGACTTGAGAGATTGAGGGAGCCTAGGGAGAGCAGCGTGTTCAAAGGTCCTGGGAAGTAATCCAAGGAACCATACACTAGTTTAACAAGGCCCCAGTGGTTGCTAAGAGCTCAAATTTGACCGGAGTGGAAGGTTGAGCTTGGAACCCTATAGAAAAGAACAAATAATCTCAGTGAAGGCAGTGCTAACACTCAATTGTCTGACTCAGAAGAGAGACGGGGGAAAGAGAGAGACAGAGAAGATAGAGGCTGCTCATGAGTTTAACCTGAATCAGTCTAAAGGCTGGGTCCATGTGGTTTTCCTTTTCTCTAGGAGACTTTGGTGGCCATATCAATATCTCTTTGGCCTCTTTGGATTGGGGCATCTTTGAACAATAGGTGATGAACAATGAAAAGCAGAAGCGATAGTGATGTTTTCTGAAACTCTGAAACCTAACGTCACAGAGAGAGTGATGAGCTTTCCTGTGCAACACTCTGGGATGGTGCCCAGAAGTTGTATTAATGGCTGCTTTCAGCCAGGGGTGTGTTAGCAAGGCAGGAAGGGGCCTTGAGCAAAGCGGGTGTGGGAGGATGCTCAGAGTTGCATGGGCTGCCTTTCCCAGGCCACTCAAGGGGCCTTGTCTACAAGCTGGAAGCAATTTTTTCCTGATGGGAGCATTGAAGCCAAGACTTTTTATTCTGCTGTGTATAATGATAAAAGAAGAAAATGCTCTATGCCCTTTTAAGTGAATCCTGTTTGAGAGGGCCTTACCAACTCTCCTTGCACAGAATCTAGTGCCCCCCCAAAGAGGGAAGCAGATCTTAAAAGCTATGAGCAGAAATGTACCCACCTTCAACTCTCACCTGTCTTTGCTGTCAGCATATTTCGATGAGAATTTATAACTGGTCCTCTATCTCCTTGATCAGGCCCCTCCATAATCTCCCTGCTTTCTCCATCAATCAAAGGGAATTAGAATATTTGCCCTAGAGACAGGGAGTGCAAAGAAACTCGTTCAAACCTCTGCAACTAAGGCGTGACTCCAGTGGGGCTTGATACCCGTGCCTAGCAGTGGTTTGCAAAATGGAGGTGTCAAGCTGTGCAAAGATGAAAAGAAATAGGCCCTGGGAGATCTGTGAAGACAGTGAGAAAACACAGAAGCTGAGAGTCTTCTATTTTTACCTGGCAGTCAGGTGGTTCATCCTAGGGCAAGCTCCCAGGCAGGGAGAGGTCCAAGTCTCCCCAGGAATCCTGTTTGTAGCTTCCTGGGATCATTATCTGTTAGAGAGGCAAACACTGAGGGTGCCTTGCTGAGAAGACCTGCTGTGGGATTAACTTTGCATGGTAAGTCACGAGAGGGAGAGGGTTGTTTTAACATTTTTCTCTCCGAATCTGCACTTGACTTCTTACACAAATTTCCAGGCACGTTTGCCATCAGTATTTTCTTAATTTCTCCTTTCCGTCTCTCCACCCAGTGCCGTGTCCATGTCACCCGGAACTCCCATGCTGGCTTGGCTGCCCAGGGACTCTTTATGCATTGTCTCCTTATTTGTCATTCACACATGGGTTGAATACTTAATAGAATCCAAGCATTCTGGCCAATCACTAGATATATGGAGCTGAATAAGAAGCAACCCATGCCATTTAGGAGCAGAGTCTTGTATAGAGATAGAGAGGGGGAAAAAATGTGTTCGGTTCAGTCGTTCAGTTGTGTCCGATTCTTTGCGACCCCATGAACCACAGCACACCAGGCCTCCCTGTCCATCACCAACTCCAGGAGTCCACCCAAACCCATGTCCATCGAGTCAGTGATGCCATCCAACCATCTCATCCTCTGTCATCCCCTTCTCCTCCTGCCCTCAATCTTTCCCAGCATCAGGGTCTTTTCAAATAAATCAGCTCTTTGCATCAGGTGGCCAAAGTATTGGAGTTTCAGCTTCAACTTCAGTCTTTCCAATGAACACTCAGGACCTATCTCCTTTAGGATGGACTGGTTGGATCTCCTTGCAGTCCAAGGGACTCTCAAGAGTCTTCTCCAACACCACAGTTCAAAAGCATCAATTCTTCTGTGCTCAGCTTTCTTCACAGTCCAACTCTCACATCCATACATGACCACTGGAAAACCATATCCTTGACTAGATGGACCTTTGTTGGCAAAGTAATGTCTCTGCTTTTTAATATGCTACCTAGGTGTGGTACACTGTAAATCCAAGAATAAAGGTATAGGTGTGCTATGGGGACCAAAAGGAAGGGGAACCAAAGTTTAAGAGATAAAACTTAGGGTTAGGGGGTAGAGAGTCTAGCTGGGTTTTCTCAAAAGAGATGGCATTTCCATCAGGGAAGGAACAGATCCAGGGAACAGCATGAACAAGGTCTAGGGTTGGACAGTGTACAGGCATTCCAGAAAGACAGAAGGCAGCCAAGAAGGCAAAGTGTGGGATAAAGGAAAGGAGGGCAGAGTGGCCAGGAGGAAGCTGAACTAGGAGGTTTGAGTGTTTGAAGGCCATATTAAGAAGTTTGGACTTTCTAGATAGTGGCAAGTCTCTGAATACTTTAAAGCAGATGACTGTTGTTTTTTTTTTTAAGAAAGAGCAGTGCGACTGCAAGATGGGAAAATGAATAGTAAGAGGAGAAATCTGGGCAGGTGGCTAATTCAATAGACTGGGCATGGGATGATGAGAATCTGAAGTAGGGAAGTGGTAGCGAAGAGAAGAAAGTAAAGGGGCTGTTTAGAGAGACGGGTCAGAGAGAATTAACAGGTTTGGTCGATCATGAAATATGAGTGTTGAGAGAGACTGGAATACACAATAACTGAGTTTTCTGACTTGCGCAGAGGCTAGACTGAGTGATATGTCCATGGACTGACATGAGTCTGGGAGAAATGCTCACAGGAACTCATGAGCTCCTCAGGACTATAGAGGAGCCTACAAGATGGCCAGAGGAGTTGAAGTTCAAAGCTGAGGAGAGGGCCAGCCTTGCAGGCATCAGCTAGAGAATCATGAGGACATGCATGACGGAAACAGAGAAAATCAACCAGAGAGGGTCTGAAGTCTTACTGTGGGTAATACCTTATATTTCAAAATTATTTCTATCTCTCCTATGAATTAAAATTTCAATCACTTTCAACCCTTCCATGCCACGATCTCAACATACTTTTAAGGAGAAAGCAGATGTCTATGTTATTTTTTCATACTGTTCATGGAGTTCTCAAGGCAAGAGTGTTGCCATGGTTTGCCATTCCCTTCTCCAGTGAACCACATTTTGTCAGAACTCTCCACCATGACCCATCCGTCTTGAGTGGCTGTATATGGCATGGCTTATAGTTTCATTGAGTTAGGCAAGGCTGTGGTCCACACAAAACGCTGGGCGGGAAGAAGCACAAGCAGGAATCAAGACTGCCAGGAGAAATATCAATAACCTCAGATATGCAGATGACACCACCCTTATGGAAGAAAGGGAAGAAGAACTAAAGAGCCTCTTGATGAAGGTGCAAGAGAAGAATGAAAAGGCTGGGTTAAAACTTTACATTCAAAAAACAAAGATTATAGCATCCGGTCCCATCACTTCATGGCAAATAGATGGGGAAACAGTGGAAACAGTGGCAGACTTAATTTTGAAGGGCTCCAAAATCACTGCAGCTGGTGATTGCAGCCATGAAATTAAAAGATGCTTACTCCTTGGGAGAAAAGTTATGACAGACCTAGACAGCGTATTAAAAAGCAGAGATGTTACTTTGTCAACAAAGGTCTGTCTAGTCAAGGCTATGGTTTTTCCAGTGGTCATGTATGGATGTGAGAGTTGGACTATAAAGAAAGCTGAGTGCTGAAGAATTGATGCTTTTGAACTATGGTGTTGGAGAAGACTCTTGAGAGTCCCTTGGACTGCAGGGAGATCCAACCAGTCCATTCTAAAGGAGACCAGTCCTGAATATTTTATACATGGTGTGTACATGTCAATGCTATCTCTCAGTTTGTCCTACCCTCCCCTTCTTCCCATGCCCACAAGTCCATTCTCTATATGTGTGTCTCTGTTGCTGCCCTGCAAATAGATTTATCAATGCCATCTTTCTAGATTCCATATAAATGTGTTAATACACCATATTTGTTTTTCTCTTTCTAAGTTACTTCACTCCATATGACAGACTCTAGGTTCATCCACATCACTACAAATGACCCAGTTTCATTCCCTTTTATGGCGAGCAATATTCTGCTAAGGCCAGTATTCTTGACCACTGTTGGCAATGAAGAAGTACCTTTCTTCCTTAGTGTGAAGCAGAAAGAGGGAGGGCAGTGGAAAGTTTATGGCAGCAGAAACTGTCCAAGAAGCCACATTTTGGGAGTCTTTCTCCAGATTTGCTTTCTTACAGGATTTCAAAGTCGGATGCTTATTTCACAAAAGGCATGCGTTTCAATTGTTGGCTTGGGTCGGGCCCCACAGGTCATAATACCAGAGGCCCATTTTGCAGCTTTCTCTGTAAAATCTGCGTTGTCTTTCAATTCTCAAATGAACTGCAATATATATATATATTTTTTTTTTCTACCAAAATCACTCAGATATCAATGCTTAAGTGAAAGACTAGCACTTTTAGAGTTATGTGTATTGTCAATATTTCATAGCTTTCAATCCCAGAGTAAAGAGCATAATCTTAATAGTTTTTCATTCTAATGCCCTGTTATTTACCCAATATGATTGGAAAAAGAGAAAGAGAAAGACCTTGACCTTTTGCAGTTTTTTTTTTTTTAAGTGCATTTTATAGTCTGCATAACAAGCCAGTGGTTGTTTAGGCTATATTGCGCCCTGTAATTCATGTTAAAGGTATCTTCACCAGAGACCTGAAATGGAATTTTTATTTGATTTACATTTATAATGAAATTTTCTCTGGCATGTTACTTTTCTTGCAAGTTGCACCAAAACATGAGGCAAATAAGTAGATTACATTACTAAACAAAGAACAACAAAAAAAAAAACATATTTAAAAAAACTAGATTCAGAATAATTATTTTTTTTAAAGACTGCATCAATCTACATACCTGATTTCCACTTCAGAAACTGGAAAACTTAAAAAGATATGAAGTGAAGTGAAGTGAAGTCGCTCAGTTGTGTCTGACTCTTTGCAACCCCATGGACTGTAGCCTATCAGGCTCCTCCGTCCATGGGATTTTCCAGGCAAGAGTCCTGGAGTGGATTGCCATTTCCTTCACCAGGGGATCTTCCCAACCCAGGAATCAAACCTGGGTCTCCCGCATTGCAGGCAAATTCTTAATGGCTTTGTAAACCAGCAAGACACAATTATAGAAAAAGTACAATTTTTCACCACAGTTTCATTGGTATTTATACAGCCAACAGATATTAAATTCTTAGTTAAAATCATTGAGCTGAGTGCTTGGGATAATGCAGTCAATTATACAAAATAGTTTTATCCCTCATGGAACTTTTATAACCTAGCAGAGCAGCAAGAAAGAAAGAGGTCACACATGTATATATACATGCCTATATTTATACAGGTGAAAGTGAAAGTGAAAGTTAAGTCACTCCATCTTGTCCGACTCTGCCACCCCATGGACTATGGCCCACCAGGCTCCTCCATCCATGGGATTCTCCAGGCAAGAATACTGGAGTGGGTTGCCATTTCCTTCTCTAAGGGATCTTCCTGACCCAGAGATCGAACCCAGGTCTCCCACACTGCAGGCAGACACTTTAACCTCTGAGCCACCAGGGAAGCCCTTTATTATACAGATACATACATACAAATATATATATATATATATATATATATATACACACACATGCATATACGGAATTATACCTATATTCTACTAATGTGTTTTAATGGAGAGATTACATCATTTCCATTTTAACTGACATCTGATTTCTATAAAGCTTAAATAATCTTTTATGATTTTTGCCAGTTATATTTCTCCTTTAAAAAATTGGCTATGACATGCGTTACTTAGTTGTGGCTCAGGGATTTTCTTCTCAGTTTGAATGATGTATTTATATAATCATGTCATATTTACTGAAAGTGTTTCCCAGCTTCATATACATTTATATGAAAATTCTATCTATATGAACATTAAAAAATTATTATATAATCAACCTGATCAGTCTTATTCTTTCTGATCTGTGTTTTTATTTCGGAACTTAGAAAATCTCACCCAGAACTCCTACTTCTTCTCCTTCCACCAACCTGAGTCCAATAGGAAAGAAGGAAGAAAACAGTTCCATGTTTTGAGATCCCTACTTTTCTACGTGTTAATCATTCAGTCATGTCTGACTCTTTGTGACCCCATGGACTGCAGTCCACCAGGCTCCTCTGTCCATGGGATTCTTCAGGCAAGAATACTGGAGTGGGTTGCCATTTCTTTCTCCAGGGGATGTTCCCAACCTAAGGGTCAAACCCAGGTCTTCAGCAATGCGGGCAGATTCTTTACCATCTGAGCCACCCGGGAAGCCCAATAGATTGATTTATATGTCTGTGCTATTTAATATGTATTATTCTATAGACAATAAATGGAGAAGATAATGGCACCCCACTCCAGTACTCTTGCTTGGAAAATCCCATGGATGGAGGAGCCTGGTGGGCGGCAGTCCATGGGGTCTCTAAGAGTTGGACACGACTCAGTGACTTCATTTTCACTTTTCACTTTCATGCATTGGAGAAGGAAACGGCAACCCACTCCAATGTTCTTGCCTGGAGAATCCCAGGGACGGCAGAGCCTGGTGGGCTGCCGTCTATGGGGTCGCACAGAGTCAGACACCACTGAAGCAACTTAGCAGCACAGACAATAAAAATGTGATAAAAACATACCTACTATTTTATAATCTTTATTTTTTCACCTTTCTTATAATAACACATTTTTCCATGTCAGTAACTACTTATCTGACCATGTTTTTGAATATATATAGTTTTTACAGATACCCTCCAACTAATAAATATTTAGAATTGTTTCAAATTAAAATTAAGACTGCTATGGTTTCCAAGAACAAAGTCTGGTATTCATGAAGCTTAAAGTCAGGGAAAAAGCATTTAAAGAAAGAATAATCAGCTGTGGCAAATGAAGCAGAATAATCAATTCACTGCTGAGAAATGACCATTGGATTTGGAAAAATGTAAGTTGTTAGTAGTCTTAACATATCAGTTTCCATGGCATGCTGGAGAGGAAAGTCTGAAGAGGTAAGAGGTGGTAAGGATGAGTTGACAGTGAATTAGAGCAGATTTCTTGGGCTGCTTGACTTTAATGGAGGGCATTTCTAACAAGGAGGTAAGAGATGGGTAAAGTCAAACTTACCCATATTTTTTAAGATGGGAGATGCTGGGGTTTGAGAGAACCAATAGAAAACACCCCTGTCATATCTGTCCGAATTCTGAATCTATGACACATAGGAAACAGGCAGTCTAAGATCAGAATATTACTTACTGACAAAACTGTTAAGGTAGATGGATTAAGTCCATCAGCCATATGCAACTATATTTTACAGAGAATTAGGTAGACTTACCCTGCCCAGTACCTGGCAGCCCTGAACAACTGTAGAGCTTCCCCACTGGGGTCTGCCCTTGTAATACAAGGATAATAGGTGGATTTTCTTTAGGCAGGTAGAAGCCCAAGGAGAAAGAGAGAAGAAGCTGAGTGGAGCTTCTTTATTCACCAATCAGATCATTTCCCCATTCCCTGGAGGATGAATGAGTTCTTTCCTAACAAAAGATATCTCACTGTGTCTGCTTACCAATAGAAACAGGAAAAACTGAAGATCCAGGGGAGAAGACCAGAATTCTTGAGTATGTTACAGTAGATGAGATCTAGTACACAAGCATTTGATAGGAACTAGGGAAGTTTATCCCATTTACTAGGAGAGGAGACAGAAAGTAAGGGTACAGATAAAGTGCAATTGACAAATTTGGTGTTGGAAAATGCATTTCTCTCTTCTGATTGTTCTTATTTCTCTGTGAAGTAGGAAGCGAGATCATCAGTTATGAGTGAAAAGAGGAGAACAGTTTCAAAGAGACAGATGGTGTGAAATAATCTTCTCCAAGAGTGGGAAAGGAAATTGACTAGAGAGATGAAGACTGGCTGAGCAGCGCTGAGGGTCCACTTGAGTTTTGTGGTTATAAATTTTGAGTGAGTTCATGCAGTGTAGTAATAGATTTTTTTCTCTCCTGGCCACACTGCTCAAATGCAGGAAAAGACCAGGCAGAGAGCTTTATTTATCCAAGACTGTGCTTTTGCCAGGTGACTCTTAGAGAGAGAGAAAGAAACGGTGTTTCGGTTGTATGCAAGGGGGTGATGAAGCATAGAACTTGGTTTAGTTAAAGGGAACAGAAAGGATGAGAGATACAATAAAAAGAAACAGGCAAGGGCAATGAACTGAAGTTCCTAACGGGGTCAAAGAAATGTTGATTTATGAGTACTGGGATAAATATGTTGGAAAGTTAGGTGTAACTGTTACAGAATAAAGTGTTTGAAATTGAGATATGTAAAAGGCAATGACAGGGTCCAGAGTTTAGCTCTGAGAGTCAGTAGCCAAGGGGGGTGGGTTGAAGACATCATTCCAAGTAAAGAGGTCAAGGTTCTGAGAGGACAGTTTGCAGGATGGACCATCTACATAACTGTTGAAGATGATGCCAGAAACACTGGGCCAAGTGCTAAAAGCTTCAGTTTGAGTCGTATAACTGAAAGATTAGAGAACTATTTCAGGGAGGAAGAGTGGAAAGTAGCTTTGTCTACTTTTGGGTTCTGGAAGAAGATAGAAGAGAAAAAATATCTGAGGAAACAATGGCAAATAAGAAGGGCACCAATTATCTTGGGTCCACAGTGTGGGGACTGGGTGAGAAAAAGCAGGTACCACTTGAGAGGGCCTCAACTACTTTCTTTGACTTTTTAGATAGATCATAAGATAAAGAGATGAGTGTTCCTGGGAGAGACCACGGTTGTGGAAGATGATGCCAAAGAAAGAACATAAGTGACAGAAAGCTGAGTGAAAGGATTTAGATGATTAGGGGACATAGATCTGTATATGTGGAGATGTTCCTGTGTGTTCTTTGCTGACCTGGGTTCCTGGACATCTGGAAGAGATAGAGGTAAATGAGGCATACTGGCATTAGTCCTGATTGTCTCTTTGGAGAACAGAGGTCCTTGATTCCATTTACAGCCTTTTGCTTGGTTATAATAGGGGAGAAGTGGAGTATCTGATGATGAGAATGGTGGTCTTACCATGGACTTATAGAAATCTGGAAAGTTCTTTAAATCCAGCTGAGGGAAACACTATAGTATACTGAGCTATTCACTTTGCTCTTTTCTGTCCAGAATTTTCTGTGTCTGGTCTGTTTAGTCTCTGTAATGTAATGTGCACACATGTTCAGTCACTCGGTTGTGTCCAACTCTTTATGACCCCGTGGGCTATAGCCCCCCAGGCTCCTCTGTCCATGGGATTCTCCAGGCAAGAAAACTGGAGTGGGCTGCCATTTCCTCCTCCAGGGGATCTTCCCGACCCAGGGATTAAACCTGCATACCCTGTAGCTCCTGCACTGGCAGGATTCTTTACCACTGAGCCACCTGGGAATTCCATGCAATGTAATATTACATTGCAAACTTTGAAAAAAATTCCTCTGAATTTTTGATGTTGATTAGGGTGTTCTTTGCAAGGAATGATGCTAAAGCTGAAACTCCAGTACTTTGGCCACCTCATGCAAAGAGTTGACTCATTGGAAAAGACTCTGATGCTGGGAGGGATTGGGGGCAGGAGCAAAAGGGGATGACAGAGGATGAGATGGCTTGATGGCATCATCGACTTGATGGACGTGAGTTTGAGTGAACTCCAGGAGTTGGTGATGGACAGGGAGGCCTGGCGTGCTGCGATTCACGAGATCGCAAAGAGTCGGACACAACTGAGCGACTGAACTTAACTGAACTGAACTGAACTGAATTCTTAAGATTGATTTGAAGCTTAGTAGAAAAATATCAGAATCCTCCTCTTCCTTCCACTCAGAAATAAATTCTCTCCCTCCTCTGAATTTCTCATAACCTTTTACTTAGATCTCTCATAACATTTTATCACAATTATTTTTTGTGAATGTCTTATATATATGACATATACAACTTTCTATTACACGGCAGTGCCCCCAAACTGTACCTTAAATATAGTGCTTCTGAAATAAATATATGTGGGGAATGTATGAATAAAAAAGCAATGAACAAGCTGGGAATCTGAAAGTCTGCATTTGAGAATCATTCTGCCTCTTACTAGGCACATAATCTTGAGCAAGTTATTTAACTTCTCATACTTGTATCTGTAGGATGGGAATAATAATGGTCTTCTCTACTTATAGCTGCTGAAGTAAAAAGTGTGAAAATTAGATACAGTACTGGTGCATGCTTTGAAAACTCATTCAAGGATGTGATTTAAAAATGACATTTGAAAAAAATATTATCATTCATTACAAGACAATTTGATAATTTGCAAGAAGCACTCTATTATATGTCCAGCAATTATTTTTTGGCTCAAATATGTCTCGAAGTAAAAAACCTGGCTGGGACACAGATGGTAATGAGGCTCTTTCATTCCACCATGAATGAAATACTTTACTTTAAAGTACTTTCCATACTTTAGCATGGAAGTACTACTGAAGGTAGTGGCCAGGAACTGACATTTAACTCTAAACCCAACAAAAACATGCTATTCCTTCATACCACACCAAAATCCCAACATTACTTATTCCCTAGAGTTCAATATTGTCTTTATGCTTGAATTCTATTTCAAAGAATGTAGAGGAAAAGTATAGTACAGTGGCTTGAATTTGAATCCCAGTTTTGTGACTTAATGGATTTAAAACTTTAACAGGGTTTCCTAATTTATAAAATAGAAATGATAGTATCTTCCTTCTAAAGTTATTCTGAGGACAAAATATGACAATATTTAAAATATGTATGTGAGCGTTTTGATGTGATACCTGGCCAATGATAATATCTCAAAAAATGTTGGGGATGTTTAAAATCATCATAAAATATCTAGTAACATACCAAGGATGATAAATGAAATGGAAAACAAAGAGCTAATACAGAGAATCAACAAATCTGAAAAGCTGTTCTCGGGGAAAGATTAATAAAATAACCAAACCTATGGGGAAACTGATCAAGAAAAGTAGAGCAAGAACACATAAGAAATGCTAGAAATGAAAGAGGGATATAACTGCAGATATAGCATAAGTTAACATTTAATAAGACAATATTGTTTAGTGCCAATAAGTTCAAAAGGTTAGACAAAAGAGATACATTTCTGGAAGAGAACTATAAATTACCAAGCTTGGGAAGAAACAGAAAGTTAAAATATTCTTACGAAGGAAGAAAATTAAAGCATTAGTCATTCTGTCATATCCAACTCTTTGAAACCCCATGGACTGTAGCCCACCAGGCTCCTCTGCCCATGGAATTCTCCAGACTGGGTGAGTAGCCATTCCCTTCTCCAGGGGATCTTCCCAACCCATGGATCAAACCAGGTCTCCTGCTTTGCAGGTAGATTCTTTATCATCTAAGCCATCATGTTCCTCTAATCCTTAAAGAAATTGAATTAGTAGTATCAAACCTTCTCATAACAGGTCAAGATAATTTTATAAGTGAGTTACACCAAAGCTTTAGGAAGCAGATAACATTCATCTTATTCAATCTAGAGAACAGAGAAAGAAGTAAAGCTCCTCAAACTCACTTTGCAAGATGAGTAAAGCTTTGATGTCAGAACTAGAAGAATATAAGAAACTAAAATTGCAGTTTAATCTGAGTCATAAACATAGATTCAGTGTCCTACCTAAACCAAAATTTATAAAATGAAGTCCATCAAAACAAACAAAAAATAATACATCTAAGAAATAAAAGGTTGAAACATTATAAATCTACTGATACAGTTTTCAAAATTAATATTTAAAGAAGAAAAATCATATAGTCATCTTAACAGATGCAAATAAGGCAATTGATACAACTCAACAACCTTAGCAAAAAAAATTGAAGAAATTTTCTTTAACTTGATAAAGTGTGTCTGCCACAAATATATAATAAGCATTGTGATAATGGTGAAAAATTAGAATCATTCCATTTAATCTTAGGAATATAGTGAAGATACTACTATTATTACTTTGATTCAACAATGTACTAGAGATCTAGCTGGAGCAGTAAAGCAAGATAAAAGAAGATATAAATATATGGAAGTGTGTCTACCTGCTTGGGTTGCTATAACAACATATGATAAACTGGGTGGTTTAAACAACAGACCAAGGTTCTAGCCAATTTGGTTCCTGTTATGATCTTGCTTCCTGGCTTGCAAACAGCTAGCTTCTTGCTGTGTCCTCATATGGCAGAAGGAGAAGGAGAGGGAGAGAGAAAGAGAGAGCAAGCAAGCATGAAAGTAAGCTCCTGACGTCTTCTTATAAGGTTACTAAACCCATCATGAGGACGCCATCCTCATAACCTAATGTAAATTACTTACCTCCCAAAGGCCCCATCTTCAAATGCCATCACACTGAGAGTTAGGACTTCAACATAAGAATTTGGAGGTAAGAGAGGCCATAACTTGAGGTAACAATTCAGTCTGTAGCAAGAAGATATCAAAACATCTAAATGATTGATTTTCTGCATAGGAAATCAAATGGATCTACAGAAAAATATTGTTGATAACTGTGATTAGCAAAATGGCCAAAATAGGATTAATATATAAAAATCAGTCACTTTTTTTCTACTAGAAACAAATAGACAATAAATATTTTGAAATATAAAATTTATAGTAGCAATTAAAAAACCATAAAATACCTAAGAATAAATCTTAGAAAGTGTGTGTAAGTATTCATAGAGAAAATTTGAAAACTTCATTAAACAACATTAAGGAAGATCTAAATAAATGGAAAGAAAAGTAGACCAACTACACAGAATAGAGAGCTCAGTATATAAGAGAACTTTACATATATGACAAAATGAAGCCATAAGTAAATGGGGAGAGAATGTGTAACTTAGTAGATGGTGTTGGAAAATTTGACTTACTTTAGGAAAAAAAAATGTGGACATCTCTATAACACTGCTTACAAAAGTGAACTATATGGATGAATTAAAAATCTAACTGTAAGAATTACATTTTAAAATTCTTAAAAAGAAACACAGGAAAATAACTTTGTAACTTAGAATATTGGTTTTCTATTGGTGTTAAAAAATTACCATAAACTTAGTGGCTTAAACAACAGAAATTTATTGTCAGAAGTTTTAAAGATAGGGTGCCTATAAGTTGTGTTTCTTCTGGATCCTCTAGAAAAGAACCCCTTTTCTTATCTTTCCCTGCTTCTAGAGGCCATTTGCATTCCTTGGCTTCTGGTCCCTTCTTCAGTCATCAAAGCTAGCATCATAGCATCTTCAAATCAAGAAGGACAAGAACACTCTTTGACATAAATCACAGCAATACCTTTTTTGATTCATCTCCTAAAGTAACGGAAATAAAAATAAATGGGACCTAATTAAACTCAAAAGCTTTTGCACAGCAAAGGAAACCATAAACAAAATGAAAAGACAACCCACAGAATGGGAAAAAATAGTTGCAAACCATGCAACTGACAAGGAATTAATCTCCAAAATTTACAAACAGCTCATGTAGTTCAATATCAAAAAAATAAACAAACAACCCAGTCAAAAAAACCATGGGCAGAAGATCTAAACAGATGTTTCTCCAAAGAAGACATACAGATGGCCAAAAGGCATGTGAAAAGATGCTCAACAGTGCTAATTATTAGAGAAATGCAAATCAAAACTACGATAAGATAGCAGTCATAATGGCCATCATCAAAAAGTCTACAAACAAATTCTGGAGAGGGTGTGGAGAAAAGAGAACCCTCTTACACTATTGCTAAGTTGCTTCAGTCGTGTCTGACTCTGTGCGACCTCATAGACGGCAGCCCCCCAGGCTCCCCCGTCCCTGGGATTCTCCAGGCAAGAACACTGGAGTGGGTTGCCATTTCCTTCTCCATTACACTAGCGGAGGTAATGAAAATTGGCACAATCCCTATGGAGAATAGTATGGAAGCTTCTTATAAAACTAAAAACTCAGTTACCATATGACCCAGCAATCCCACTCCTGGGCATATATCCAGAAAAAAACCCACGGTTTGAAAGGATACATGTACACCAGTGTTCACTGCAGCATGATTTACAATAGCCAAGACATGCTGCTGCTAAGTCACATCAGTCGTGTCCGACTCTGTGCGACCCCATAGATGGCGGTCCACCGGGCTCCCGGCCCTGGGATTCTCCAGGCAAGCATACTGGAGCAGGTTGCCATTTCTTTCTCCAGTGCATGGAAGTGAAAAGGGAAAGTGAAGTTGCTCAGTCCTGTCCTGTCCAACTCTTCGCGACCCCATGGACTGCAGCCTACCAGGCTTCTCCGTCCATGGGATTTCCCAGGCAAGAGTACTGGAGTGGGGTGCCACCTAAATGTCCATCAGTAGATGAGCAGGTAGAGAAGGTGTGGCACATGTATAAAATGGAATATACTCAGCCATTAAGAAGAATGAAATAAAGCCATTGGCAGCAACATGGATGGACCTAGAGATTATCATATTAAGTGAAGTAAGTCAGAGAAAGACAAGTATCATATATCATTTATGTGAGGAATCTTTAAAAAAAAATGATACAGATGAACTTATTTACAAAAGAGAATTCCAAACTCACAAACTTAGAGAACAAACTTATGGTCACTGTGGGGGAAAGGTTAGTGGGGATAGTTAGGGAGTTTGGGATTGACATGTACACACTGCTATATTCTAAATGGATAACCAACAAGGACTACTGTATAGCACAGGGAACTCACAACTTTTTGCATTTTGTTGCCCAATAAATCTGATACTATTTTGGTTAAAAAAAAAAATATGTAATAACCTAAATGGGAAAAGAATTGGAAAAGTAATGGATACATGTTTGTTTATAACTTTGCTGTATACCTGAAATGAACACATTTTTAATCAACTATACACCAATATAAAATAAATTTTTAAATGTCTATCTCTTCTGATCTCTGCTTCTGCCATTATACCTATTTCTTCACTCTCTTGTTTCCCTGTTTCCTTATAAGGACCCTCGTGATTACACTGGGCCCACCCAGATAATCAAGGAAATCTTCCCATCTCAAGATCTTTATCATACCTGTAGAGTCTCTTTTTCCACATAAGGTTATGTATTCATATGTTCCAAGGATTAGGATACAGATGTCTTTGGGGGCCATATTCTGTCTATCACACTTAGAAGCAGGAAAAGGACTCTTCGGGAATATTTCAGAAAGTTAAATCATAAGGGGGGAAAAATTGATTGCATCAAAATGAAGAACTTCTGAAAGTAACTGCAGAAGACACAAATAAATGGAAAGATATTTCATGCTCATGGGTTGGAAGAATTAATATTTTTAAAATGTCCATACTTTCCAATGTGATCTACCGATTCAATAAAATCCCTACTGAATTTTCAATGTCATTTTTCACAGCAATAGAACAAATAATCCTAAAATATGTATGGAACACACCACAAATGACCTCAAATAGATACAGAAATCCTGAGAACAAACAACCAGAGGTAACACTTTCTGATTTCAAGCTATATTACAAAAGTAAAATAATCAAAATAGTATGGTAGTCTGAGAAAGTAGACACTTAGACCAATGGAAGAGCATAAACCCACATATCTATAAGGTCAGTTAGTTTCTGAACAAAGGAGCCAAGACTATGCAATGGAGAGAGTATAGTCTATTTAATAAATGTTGTTGGGAAAACCATTCACCATGTATAAGAATGAAACTTAACCACCATCTTACATCATACGCAAAAACTGACTCAAAATGAATTAAAGACTTGAACTTAAGACCTGAAACCATAAAACTTCTAAAATATGGCAAAACCAATACAGAATTGTAAAGTAAAATAAAAAATAAATAAATTGAAAAAAAAAAAAGAAAACATAGGAAGTTAAGCTCCTGGGAGGATTTTTTGGACTTGATATCAAATACAAAGGCAACAAAAGCAAAGATAAACAAGTGTGACTACCTCCAACTAAAAACTTCTGTACAGCAAAGGAAACCATCAACAAAATTAAAAGACAATCTATGTAATATTAACAAATATTTTCAAATTCTGTATCTGGTGAAATGTCGCAAGTTCAAAAATGACAGAAGTCAAACCAATTAATCACTGAAGTAGTAATCAGTAAAAGTTTATTGTGCGTACACCAAAACAGACCGTCTGCAAACCAGGATCACTGAGGTTCAGGGGGATATTGTTATAGAGCAGTTATATAGTGAGAAAGCAGAGATCTTTATTCTTTACAGTGACTGGTCATTTCATTAGAATTTCCTTCAGTGATAGGAAATTGGTTAGTGATTACCTCATATCAGCCTTGGTAAACAGTGTAAGTATTGCTTCTGATCTCCAGAAGCATAAGCAAGAAATGACCCAGATCAAGTTAGCCTTGCAAAGTGAGCTAAATTAAACTTTGCCAATATGATTAAACTGGTTTTGTCTACTCAGGAAATTTTCAAGGTTGGTCTCCAATTTTTTTTTAAATTTTTAACAGGGTTCATATCTAAAATATACAAAGAATTCACATAACTCAATATTAAAAAAAAAAAGATCAATTAAAACTAGGCTGCTGCTAAGTCACTTCAGTCGTGTCCAACTCTGTGCGACCCCATAGATGGCAGCCCACCAGGCTTCCCCATCCCTGGGATTCTCCAGGGAAGAACACTGGAGTGGGTTGCCATTTCCTTCTCCAATGCATGAAAGTGAAAAGTGAAAAGTGAAAGTGAAGTCGCTCAGTCGTGTCCAACTCTTAGCAACCCTGTGGACTGCAGCCTACCAGGCTCCTCTGCCCACAGGATTTTCCCGGCAAGAGTACTGGAGTGGGTTGCCATTGCCTTCTTCTAAAACTAGGCAGAGGAACTAAATAGACATTTTTCCAAAGAGGAATACAAATGGCCAACAGGTATCATAAAAAACATTACAAATAACAAGTGTTGGTGAGAATGTGGAGAAAAAGGAAACTAGTACACTGTTGGCAGAAATGTAAATTGGTGCAGCCACTATGGAAAACAACATGGAGATCCTCAAAAAATAAAAAATAGAACAGCCATATGATCTAGCAATTCCACTTCTGAATACATATATTTGAAACAAGCAAAAGCATTATCTCAAAGAGCTGTCTCTACCCTTGTGTTCACTGTAGCATTATTCGCAATAGCCAAAACATGTAAACAAATTAACTATCCATTGATAGATAAATGGGTAAAGAAAACATACTGTTCTTTAAGGTAATACTGTTCAGTTATTAAAAAAAAATCTTGTCATTTGCAACAACATAGATGGATCTTGAGGACATTATGTTAAGTGAAATAAGTCAAAAAGAAAGACAAATACTGTGTGATCTCACTTATAATGTGGAATCTAAGAAACCTGAACTCATAGAGAATAGACTGGTGGTTGCCAGAGATGAGGGGAGGGGGAATGGCAGAAAAGGGTGAAGTTGGTCAAAGGGTACAAACTGACAGTTACAAAATTAATAGGCTCTGGTGTAAAATGTACAGCATGGTGATTACAGTTGACAATACTGTATTGCATATTTGGAAGTTGCTAGGAAAGTAGATTTTATTTTCTTGGGCTCCAAAATCACTGTGGCTGGTGACTACAGCCATGAAATTAAAAGATGCTTGTTCCTTGGATGGAAAGCTATGCCAAACCTAGGCAGTGTATTAAAAAGCAGAGACATCATTTTGCCAACACAAGTCCATAAGGTCAAAGCTATGGTTTTTCTAGGAGTCATGTGTACAGATATGAGAGTTGGACCTTAAAAAAGGCTGAGCATCAAAGAATTGATGTTTTTGAATTGTGGTGCTGGAGAAGACTCTTGAGAGTCCCTTGGGTTGCAAGGAGATCAAACTAGTCAATCCTAAAGGAAATCAGCCTGAATATTCATTGGAAGGACTGATGCTGAAGCTGAAGCTCCAATACTTTGGCCACCTGATGTGACGTGCTGACTTGTTGGAAAAGACTATGATGCTAGGAAAGATTGAAGGCAAAAGGAGAGGAAGAGGGGTCAGAGGATGAGATGGTTAGATAGCATCCATGACTCAATAGACGTGAATTTGAGCAATTCCAGAGATAATGGAGGATAGAAGAGCCTGACATGCTGAAGTCCATGGGTTCGCAAAGAGTCAGATAGGACTTAGCAACTGAACATCAACAGGAGAGTAGATCTTAAAAGTTCTCATCAGAAGAAAAAAAAATGTAATTATATGAGGTGATGAATGTAACTAAACTTGTAATTACTTCACAGTATATACATATGTTAAATCATTTTGTTGTATATCTCAAACTGATAGAATGTTTTATGTCAATTATATTTCTATTGTTGTTTTTGTTCAGTCACCCAGTCATGTCCAACTCTTTGCAACCCCATGGACTGCAGCACACCAGGCCTCACTATCCCTCACCATCTCTTGGAGTTTGCCCAGGTTCATATTTATTATATCCAGACATCTCATCCTCTGATGCCCTCTTCTCCTTCTGCCCTCAATCTTTCCCAGCATCAGGGTCTTTTCCAATGAGTCAACTCTTCGCATTAGGTGGCCAAAGTATTGGAGCTTCAGCTTCAGTATCAGTCCTTCCAGTGAATATTCAGGGTTGATCTCCCTTAAGATTGACTGATCTGATACCCTTGCCATCCAAGGGATTAAATTTTAAAAATAAAGAACTTCTGTTCAGCAAAAGATATTGTAGAAAAAGTTAATAGATATAAAATATAAAAGAAGGTATTGTCTAAAATAGATAAGGGATTAATATCTAGAATATATAAGAATGCCTTATCCAGCAGTCCTAATGGAAAAATATTCATCTCATCACATCACAGGAAAATGACAGCAAAGGAAATCCAAAAGGGAAAAAATCATGTCAAGAGATTCTAAGTCATTAGTAATCAAGAAAATAAATGTTAAATAAAGTTATATTCTCTTATACCTACAAGATTAGAAAGTTGGATAATGCAACAGGAAGACAGGCAGTGGGAACTACACACTGAAACCATTCTGAGAGAAATCTGTCAAAATGTAGTGCTCTATCCATATTCATCATCTGTGACAAATCCCTTCTCTAAGTGAATAACCCCCAAAGAAATTTACCTCCACACAACTGAACCAGGTTGTTCATGGAACTATTATTTGTGTGTATGTGAGCAGGGCAGGGTGAGTTGAAGTTAACTGGGGGAATGAATAAATGAAATAAAGCAGCTTCACATGTTGGCATTCTATGCACCCATTAGCAAGAACCATCTAGTTAGACATACAAGCACTTAAATGTATCTGAAACAGGACTGAGAAGAGTAATAAATGATATTACAGAAAAGCATTTCCAGAAATTAAAATACACACAAAAGCATATGTTACAAAAACACAGACCACAAAAGCATATGTTACAAAAACACAGACTAAAAGATTCACATCAAATTAATTGGAATTTTGCCAATGATGGGCAAGGGAGAGGAAGGCTGGGAAAGAGGGATGGAGTGAGAAGGGAGGGAGGAAGGGAAGGGGGATGGAAGGAAGGACCGAGGAATGAAGGAAGAATGTTCAAGGGTCTAAACACTGAATATTGTAAGTATATCAATTCTCTCCAAATTGATTTATAAACTCAATAAAATCCTAACATAAATCCCTATAGGATTCTAAGTGAAACCTGACAAGTCGATTCTAAAATTTATGTAGAAGAACAAAAGGTTAGAATGGTTACTGTACTCTTCAGGAAGAATAACAAGACAAGGAGACTGCAAAAATCAGGACTTACTGCAAAGCTTTCACAGTTAAGAATATGATCTTGTAACGTGTAGCAGAAAGACCCATGGAATATAATATAGAACCCACATTCATGGAAACCTGATATATGATAGGGGGCTAGTATACAGACTATGCAATAAATAGTAACATGGCGAGGCACTTGGTTATACATTTGAAGAAAGAAAATGGATTCATTCCTATTCCATGGATATAAACCAGTTACATGTATAGTGTGAAAACAAAACTTGAAGATAGTCTATTTAGGAGACAAAAGAGAATATCTTTATGATCTTGATGTCAGACATGACTCCTTAAACAAGATTAAAGAGGTAGCTATAATAAAATATTGGTAAATTTTGACAGTTAAAATTTAGAACTCCTGTTCATCAAGGGGCTTCATAAAGAAAGTAAAAGGGCATTTCTCACATGTAAAATTGAAATATCTGGAATATAGGTTTTTTACAAATTATTCTATATCGACAAAACTAAAAAAAAAAAAAAAAAACAGAAGAAAAATAGCCAAAAGACATGAATTCAAAATAGGAGGTATGAATGGCAGATAAACATATGAAAAGGTACTCAGGCTTGTTAGTATTCAGAGAGGCATGAATTAAAATCCTAAGGATGTACTATTTCATACACATCAGAATGGTACATTTTCTAAAGTCTGATAACACTGAATGTTGCTGAGGAGCTAAGACAGCCTAGCTTTCATATTTGGCTGGTGGGAATGTACATTTGTATAACACCAAACAATTTGGCATTAGTGAGCAAAACTGATGGTGAACCTACCCCATGGTCCTGCTTTTTCGCGCATATTTTGTGCCCTAGAGAAAATTTTGCATGTGTACACCAGGAGTCAGGCAAGAGAATGTTCCCAGAAGCACTGCTCTCATTAGCAAATGAACCAGAAAGCGCACAATGCCCATAGTGAAGCAAAATGGGTAATACACTGGGAGGTAGGCATAACATAAAATCCACTACAGTGTCTTGAACCACATTCATTCATTCATTCATTCATACTGCATTCAACTACATTCGTAATATACACTACATAGAATAACAAGGATGAATCTCAAAAACCAGATTGAGTAGAAAAAGCAAGTTGTAGACAACCAGATTTCATTTCCTATTCATGCAAATTCTGAAACCATAAATGTAACAATGCTTGTTTAGGGATAGTTACATATGTAACAAAGCCCAAAATGAAAGAGAATTATCAACAGTAGATAGAAGCAGGAAGAATTCAACTAGGGACATATTAATACAGAACTTTTTAAAAAACTTTTATTTCTTAAGCTATGTGCTATGTACATGGGGTTTTATTTTTCTTTTTGCTCGTAATATATACATATATACATACATATATAGACACACAGAATGTACATATAAATATCTGTTATGTTCATTATCATATTTGTATTCACATTCTTTTGTGTGTATTATTTCATGGTAAAACTGCAAACAATGAAAGAAGTGAAACTTCCAGTTGGCATATAAAAGGTTTCCAATATAAGCTGTCACAGCTGATGCTCAGGCTCCATAATTTTCCCAAGCCTAGAATTTCCATATCTTGTGGCTTTATGCAAAAGTAATTCCACAAAGCCTGTGGCTGGGAACATACGCTCTTACACAGGTCTGAAAGACACACACACACAGATGGCAACCACAGTTGTCACCCTTCTTTCCCCTTTTGAGCTCCGTTGCTGAGACTGGCAAATTAGCAGCCCTTTATCTTGGATGAACAAAGCCCGAAAAAAGGCCGACCATCTAGATTTCCTTATATACCTGAAGGAGAAGAGGGCTCAGACACTGGTGGGCAACTTGGCAGAGCCTAGGGGGTTTTCATGCAGGAGAGAGCTCTATGAAGAGTGCTGGGGAATGCTGGCCTGTGGGAAGGACAGGCATGGAGTTGACTTCTGAGAGCAGTATTAGGCGTATCAAATGTACTCACCATCCTGAGAATTCCTTCTCCCCTTTGACATTGCTAAAAATGGAATCAGTTGCAAACAGTATGTGACTGTGTATGGTAATTTGGGTAAAGCTTGTCAAGGGTGACATGTAGCCAGAAACATGGTGTGGTCTAGGATCAAAATATTGTTTTTAAGATGATGTTATTGTTCAAGCTTCCTCAGGAGCTTACAAATCTATTCGGAAGATTTACCTGAGTTCAGTCACGTCCACAGTCCAGATAGTCTCATCATATTATTAACCCAAGGTTGTATCCTTGGGAAGCTTCTGGGAGCAAGGAGCTGGGAAGGTAAACAAGCACACACTCCAAAAACAGGGGGAAGGGTGAGGAACCTTCAAACGCCCGGGTCCAGCTTTCAGGTCAAGCCAGCAGGCAGTCACCTATTCTTGAAGGCTTTCCCCTGACAGATGAAGCCAATGCTATTTCAGAAGACTGTTCAATCCTTAAAGGAAAGAGAAAAAAACCTTCGCTTTCTCCCAAAATACTCTCCACACCCTGACAGTAGCGAAGCAGCCCCTTCTAGTAAACTGCTATGGTGGGGGAAATCTTACCACTCACTCAGCTGTAGGCAGTCCCAGGGGACTACCTCGGACTAACAGAGCAATGTCGGGCTTGAAGCAGAGGCAGGTGATATCCAGGAGAGCTGGGGAGATTTCCAGAGTGATTGCAGCTAGTGAAAACACCATGTTCTTTCTATAAGTTTTGCTTTCTTGTGAATTGAGATCACATGACAAGGGAGCGAGTTACATCTAGTCCTTCAGTCAAATATAATTTTTGACATGATTTTTCTGCCTTTGGCTTGCTGTTAAGTCTACCTCTGCTAACAAATACACTTAACTTTAAATGTTTTGAATTATAGCAACTGTAAAACCAAGGGGTCCCACCCACCAGCTGTAAGAAATTTGTATTAATTCTAGGAAATGGGAAGCTCTTAAAGAAAGATGTTTGGTTTTCTCCCAGTCATTCAAGTGTGTCACCAGACATAATAAAATCATACCAAATTGTGTTTTTATTTTGTCACGAAGAATGCTGACCTTGAGGGATATGGCATGATGTGCCTAAGTAATGGAATTAACTTGAAGAGAGTCTACTTTTTTTTTTTAATGCAAACCCAGTAATTTGTTAGAATGGTCTGGATCTCAAATTGGTTTGATGTCCTAGTCTATTCAAGGTACTGTTAAAAAATATTACAAACTAGATAGCTTATGAACAACATAAGTTTATTTCTCGTAGTTTTGAAGGCCGGGAAGTTCAAGGTCAGGGTGCCAGCATAGTTGTGTGAGGGCCCTGTTCAGGGTTGCAGATGTCTTATTCTTTGTATCTTCACATCGGGGAAGAGGCATGGGTTAACTTCCTGGAGTCTCTTTTGTAAGAACCCTAATCCCATTCACGAGGGGTCTACTCTAGTGATCTTATCCCTTCCCCAAAGGTGCCACCTCCTAACACCATCACTTTGGGGATTAGGTTTTCAACATATGGATTTTGGTGTGGCAGCACACAAGCAGTCAGATCATAGCACTTAGGTTACTTCCCCAACTTGTTAACTGCTTCCCCTGGATACATGGTACAAACAGGAGAATCTTCCAAAAGTCAAGAAAAAGAGAAAGAAAAATGGAATGTAAACAGGAAGGAAGGATAAAGACGAGAAGGAAGAAAGAGAAGCAAAGATGAAATGAAGAAAGAGTATGAAAGAGGGTAAAAAAGTAGATGAGAGTAGCGGGAGATGAAAAAAGGGAGGTGAAATGCCCATTTAACACTCTGAACTGAGCAGGTTCCCACAAGGCTCAAGGAGGTTCCCAGTGATATTGCAATGTCCCTTTGGTGAAAGCATCAAATTAAGGGTTTCATTCCAAATTATTTTTACTTTTTTTTCCCTAAGAGAAAGTACTCTATTAGATTAACTAGCCATTTGAGCGTGGAGCCTGCCGGTACTGGTCTAATTAAGATCTAGTTCCATCTAGGGGGATGGTGCTCTGTATCCTGAGCCCATCTGCTCCTGTGTGACACTTGACCCGTTCAGCAACTCTCAGAACAGCACCAAGTGGACAGCTCACGTTTACAGAAACAGAATTTAATCTGGAAGGTGTAGAGTATATTTTGCCCACTGAGTTTTGTCTATTTGACGTAAACACATGCACATGTCTATAGGTACATATATATATACGTAAACAAAATGTTTGGATTTAAGGCTTTTCAGATAATTAAGCAGGGACATGTTACCCATCATTGTGTCTTTCTGTAGCACAGTAAGATACCAGTGTTTTCAGGCCAGTGGTGACATCTGCTCAAGGATTTCTGTAACAAGACCAGCCCACCACACAATCACTAGCTGGTTGGCTTTGGTGCCCCATTCTTTCTCCCTGTCAGCAGCCCTGAATGACAATGTCACTCTTTCTTATGGTCCTGAGGACACTCAGGGAGTCTGTTATTTATTTAACAAAAAGAAGAGCTCATTTCAAAAGCACACAGTGAAGAGGCCCTGGGCCATACCAGCTAAATCCTACTTTTGTATTTGATGAGCTGTATTGAGGATTTGCATACTCAGTAAGGAAAATTGACGGTCACTCAGTCAGCTCCCTGTTATTATTTCACATCCTATCAGTGCCTCTCTTTTGTCCAGTTTGAACCCCTGGAATATTCCTCTTAATTTTTAACATTTTGTCATTCCTGCAAGGATACAATCTTAGCATTATGTTGCCAGGATGAAACGGAGAGAAACATGAAGTCCTTTGCAAATGATATCTGAAAAGAAGGATAAATTCATAAACTGTTACATAGCTAGTAACCTAAATATTTGCTTGAAAAAAGTAAAGTGAAAATTTTAGTCTCTCAGTCATATCTGACTCTTTGTGACCCCATGGACTGTAACCCATTAGGCAACTCTGTCCCTGGAATTCTCCAGGCAAGAATATTAGAGTGGGTAGCCATTCCCTTCTCCAGGGGATCTTCCCGACCCAGAGATAGAACCTGAGTCTCCTGCATTGCAGGCGGATTCTTTACTGTCTGAGCCACCAAGGAAGCACTATTCAATTTTTTATTATTGGATTACTAGAACATTATTAGAGTGTTATGCAAAGGAAATAACAAAAGTTTACAGGTAGAGCATATGTAGCCTGAGTAGCTCTCATACTTATTGTGCCAGTCACATTAGTATACATCTTCACATATTGTCTCTAAGTCTTCACCACTAACCCAACAGGCGAATATCACTATCCCCATGTTACAGATGAATAGACTGAAGCTTAACAAAGTGAAGTGACTTGCCAAGGTTATGGGCTAGTAAGTGGAAGAACAGAGATTCATACCCTGTCTGATAGACTTCTCTGCCTAACCCATGTCCTGGATTAGACTGTCTGGTTCAAATCCTGACTCAGCGATACTGTGTGTATATATTGATATATGACTATGAGTCAGTCACTAAACCTTTTTTTTACTCAGTTTCTTACCATAAACTGCAAATAATAATAGGAGCTATCATCACAGAGTTGTGAGAATTAAATGAAATGACACAAGTACTTACAATTGTGCACTTAACCACATGCATGATATGCGTCCATAAATGTAGATACTATTTAAAATGTTTGTAATGAATGCATATAATCACCCTTCACTGTATGGCACTTGTTCCTTTATCTTGGTTCTAACAGATCTATTGTACTTGTGTCTTTTAATGAAAGCTTACTCAAATCTGTTTTGGAACCAAAATGGGTATAAGTAACAAATGCTTGAATTAATTTCAGGTTTTGCTCCACTGAAGGACCTGTTGCAGAAATGTTTCCCCTGTCCCCTTCCAGTGGCCCTGAGCAGGAACTGTCCATCTACACGACGACACCACCTGGTGACAACGAAATGGTGCCCTCCCTGCATTTCCTCTACAGCAAGACCGACAGCAGATGATTAGTGAAAATAAAACTGTAGTTGGAAATTATTTGGAAATAGTTCAACTCTCACATATGGATGCAGCCTGACTGGAACTGGAAAGATCTATCCTATTTGGTTTCTTGTCAAGGTCTTGAGAAGAGCTCTAAAAAACATCTCAGGCCATCTGGCCTATTTTTTCATATGTGTGACTCCTACAAGGAAATGTGGTCAGAGAAGATATACAGAAGCTCCCAGGTATCTTCCTTAAAAGATAGCAGAGGCTTGCTCTGGGCATGGCCCACACCTCCTTCATTGTCTGGCTACGTTCCGAACAAGAGGCAGATGGCTGTACTTTAAGGCCAGCTAGAAGAAACCCCAAAATACCCAGGCCAGGATTCAGGCAATAACTGGCTTGACTCTAAGTCCATGCTCTTTCCACCGAGCCATTTTTTCAAGGCCTTATTCACAAAAGTTTACCCAGTAATAAACATAAGACAAGTATGTAAAGAACAGAATGAAGTCTGAGCAAGGTCAGTATTGATTCCATGAACTTTTGGAGTGAAAGTCTCCCCTACGTAGTAAGTGTAATATTGGGCAAGTAAATAAACCTTTCCAAGCTGCAGTTTTCGCATCTATAAACTGAATAATAATATTGAAAATATTTAATGAAATAATCAGTGTAAAGTGTTTAACACAATCCCTGGCATAAAAATTGTAGCCACTGTCTATGCTCATCTCCTTCCCCTCCTCTTTCTTATTTTCCAATTTAGAATACATACCAGAAGAAAAGCACTAAGTATTTTAAAAAGAGAAATTCTTCTTATCTGGGTTTTAAAATATTTCAGTTTTTTGAGGTAATCAGTTCCTATCTCTAGAAATTCTGAGACTAGGCCTAGAAATCTGCATTTTAAGGAGTATCTTTGTTGATTATTTTTCAGGTGGACCATGGACCACGGACCACGGACCACGGACCACATTTTGAGAAATGTTTGGTTGGGCAATAACATTGGACAAACAGTGGAAGAAAAGACAAAGAAAGAGGAAAAAAATACAGGCTATGAAGATGAATGTCGGACAACCCTCAATGCTGGACTTCAAAACTTGAAATTAACAGTTAATGAAGCCATTTTATGTTTTTTAATAGAGTTTTTAATCCCATCTTTATTTAAGAAAAGCAGTTTGGTAATTGTATGTTGGAAGATAAGATAATTGAATTAGGTATCTTCCGTGTGTGCTGTTGCAAGGTGAGGTAACAGAAAGAACTGGTAAACAATGGAAAGATTTTAAAAATGTTGTGTGGGAGGTGAATGATGATGAACTTGGATTTGAATGTGTTTTATTGAACGTGCTGTTGGGACACGTAGCAGTCAGGGAAAATGCAGATCTATAGTTGCTAAGGGAAACGCTAATGAAATCTATGTCATTTCCCAAGTTTGGGAACTTTTTTCTTTTGTAAATATGAACGATAACTTCACCACCAACAATAATACTTTGCACAAAAAAGTGACTATGATTATTTCTACCTTACACATTCAACTGCGTTGGGATCATATGATTGGTCTGAACTGTCATCACTATCAGTTAGCAAGTCACTAAGCTGCCTTCCAGCAGCTGAAGAGCAGAGCGAATGGGGACTGTGTGTAACCCAATGCCACCAGTGGTGCCAACCCACAGAGCGCATACAGTTGCCCGGAGCTGAGGCCACACGCCCAAGCCTGTAACTCAATAATCCTGTCAAAGTAATTGGCCACAGGTGGTCCCCACAGCTGGGTGAACAGCTGAGCTTGTTCACTATTTTTGAGGCTGTCTTAACAAGTTGCTTGAAGTTGGGTGTGTTGATCTCTCTACTGTACATGGTTCTCACCCTGGAGTGATTTTTGCCTCTTAGGGAATATCTGAAGACATTTTTTATTGCCATGACTTGTGGAGGTGTTGCTATTGGCACCGAGAGGGTAGAGGCTGGGGATGCTACTAAATATCCTATACTGCTCAAGACAGCCCCCCGCAAAACAAATAATTACTCAGTCTAAAATGTCAATAGAACTAAACTGGAGAAATCATGCTTTATTAAAACACAGACCTGGGCTCCACCTCTAGCAAATTTGCTTTGCTTTGTTTAGCAGAACGCAATCGCTGGGTGATGATCAGGAACCACAGAGAAGGTGACTTATCCCTGAACTTTCCAGGCCTTGAACTTGAGAAAGGTATTAATGGGTCCTGAACTTGGCAATGGAATAATGTGTTTCATCTCATATGTGTGCATGTGCGTCTGTGTGTGTGTGAGCATGTGTGTATGAGAGAGAGAGAGAAAAGAGGAGGGGAAGGAAGGGGAGGGGAGGAGAGGAGAGGAGAGGCGTTGTTGCGAAAAATAATTTGCAAGCAGAGACAGCAATCCAAATCTGAACAAAGAAAAGCGTTGAATGCTAAGCCCCGACAGCACATGCATAGCAATGCCAGGATAGTGAATGACTGGGATGACTCTAACCCAATAACCTCCAACAAAATGCACACAAATTTTATACAAAAAGCAGAATCCCTCCTCCCCCTTCCCCTGCAACAGCAAGCAACAAAAAGCAAGTTATGGAAATTCAGTCCTTCACCAACATTTATCCTGTAATTTTCTACAGATTGGCAGTGATAGCAGGAGTGGAATAAAAATATTGAAAAGGCAGGGAAGAAATGGCATTCCCACGGTCAGTACTGGCAGCACTTCACCTGGAAGACAGGCATTGGGAATTTCCTGTCGGGATGTAGAGAATCTGCCCAGTGGGTGGTTCTGGACAGTGGGGAAGTAGGGAAGGCTCTGCGGGACACAATGATCATGGAAACAGTGGTCTCCAGTACAACTCTTGGTCCAGTCTAACCCCCATGAACCCTGTAGGTATGAAAGCACTGGTCTGGAAAGAGCAGAAAGGTGAGCAAGTTTGGAGGCACTCTGACAGGGTTACGTAGGGGAACATTTGTTCTATTGCACTTCACATTGTTTCCTATGCGTAATCTTACCCCTTAAATCAGGGTCAAGAAAATGACCCTAGCCTCCTTTTAAAAAGGAAAGGTTATATAAGCTATCAGCTCTAGAATCTGCCACCTTAGGATTGATGACTACAAATGAAGAATTCCTTATGAAATTCAATGGAAGTGCCAGTGAACTTTCCTTTTCAAAAGAAGCAGTGACTTTTCCTAGAGTATTTTCTGTTCCCCTATTGCTGTGACTCTGGGCGCCTTCCTATCCCACTGCCTTGCTGTCTGTACTAGTTTCCCACGGCTTCCATAACATACTGCTACAAATTCAGTGGCTCAAAGTAACACAGCTCTATTATTTTATGGCTCTGGAGTTCAGAAGTCCAGCATGGGTCTCACTGGGCTAAAATCTAAGTGTCAAGAGTACTATATTCCTTCTAGAAGATCTATGGAAAAATCTGTTCTTTTGCCTTTTCCAGGTTCCAGAGGACACTTGTATTCTTGGGTTCAAGCCCCCTTTTATCTTCAAAGCCAGCAGTGGCCTGTTGAGTCTTTCTCATTTGGCATCACTCTGACATTGGCTCTTCTGCCTACATATTCCATCTTTTAGGAACCACTGCAAGTACATTGAGCCCACATAGACAGTCTAGGATAATATGCCTTTTTTAAGGTCACCTGATCAGACACCTAATTTCCATTTGTAGACCTTAACTTCCCCCTTGCCATACAATATAACATGTCCATGTAGGTTCTGAGGATTAAGATGTAGACGTCTTTGGAGGAGCCATGACTCTACCACAGCTTCTCTATTTGATCACCTTTGTGGCTCTGGGTTAGCAGCTCATGGAGGGCACATGTAATGCCAACAAGTATCCATAAATATTATATATATACTTGCCATTAGGATTCAAATCATGCACATTTGTATATCTCTTAGCTATGTTGCTTAAACTTCCTCCAAGAGAAACAAATATTACATATATGCATGTGTAAACAAAATAGAAATGGGGCATGGGGTAGGGATAAATTAGGAGTTTGGGATCAACATATACACACTGCTATATACAAAACAGATAAACAACAAGGGCCTACTGTATAGCCCAGGGAACTATATTCAGTATCTTGTGATAATCTAAAATGGAAAAGAACCTGAAAAAGAATAGATTTAAATATATATATGTAACTGAGGAGATCCAACCAGTCCATTCTGAAGGAGATCAGCCCTGGGATTTCTTTGGAAGGAATGATGCTAAAGCTGAAGCTCCAGTACTCTGGCCACCTCATGAGAAGAGTTGACTCATTGGAAAAGACCCTGATGCTGGGAGGGATTGGGGGCAGGAGGAGAAGGGGACGAGAGAGGATGAGATGGCTGGATGGCATCACGGACTCGATGGAGGTGAGTGTGAGTGAACTCTGGGAGACGGTGATGGACAGGGAGGCCTGGCGTACTGCGATTCATGGGGTCGCAAAGAGTCGGACACGACTGAGCGACTGAACTGAATTGAACTGAATCACTTTTCTGTACGCCTGAAACAAGCAACATTGTGAATCAATGATCCTTCGATTAAAAAATAAAGGGAAAAGATAAATGGAAATATATATCAAATGAATGAATTCAGCTTCCTGACTTGACTATAAATTCCAAAAATAAATGTAATTAATGGAATCTTTCTCCCCGACAACTGATAAAAACCCTTCAGGGACCATGTGCTCCATCTGTGGGCAGCTTAGCCAAACTTCCAGCTTCACTTCTGACTTTGGTGACTCTGTCTCTTGGCCTTTTCAGGATTTAGTCATTTGAGACCAGAACAAGCAAGGTTTTTTTCCCATCTTCCCCCACATAATCGAGATACTCAATTATGCAAACTTTGCTCTTTCACAGCAATACCCTTTATCCGTTTGATTTTTTTTAATCACCGCAATTCAGGATGATTCTTTAAAAAGAAAAAAAAATCCCATGAATTTTTTCTAACTAATCAACCCCTTTCCCATTCACTCCAGGGTTTGGGCTTAGGAGTTCTGACTTGAATGAGGTCAGTCAGTCACTGTGGAGTTTTTATTTACTGGACTCCTCTGGAAAGTATTGAGCCCATCTGGACTCAGATTTATTTTCCTATTAGGTTCTGTGAAATTCTGACAGCTGCAAAAATAATTATGATGCTAGAATAGAACATAAATGCGTGTGTAGAACAAACACACTTTATCCTTTCTCAATTAAAAGGAACGATTTGCCCTTTTATCCTAGAGACTATTAAGGACAGATTTACCTCTCTGTTCTAAGGAGAGGATTTGGCTGATGGAGGTTTTGCTGGGAACATGCACTCCTGTGCTGGGCTCCCTCCACCAGTCACTGTGTCCAAAACCCGCCTCATTTAGAGTATCGTTTAAGGATGCTAATTTTTAGTATTAGCCTAATCAAAATACATTCCCAAACTACTGTCTTTATTTGCCTAATTCTATCGTTCAACCCCTTTCATCTAAAATGTTTGCTCTAAAACAGAGGGAATTATGTAAACATCTGGCTACCAGTTGTGACAGTCATTAATCATAATATGTTTTGCACCCCAGTTCATTAAAGAATAGTCTTTGGTCCAAAGTTACCCAACAATCAGTGACAAAGTTAACAGGAAGCTACATCGTCTCGCAACCTCCTTCCTCAGTCTCTGACAAACACGTTCACCAGCATCAACCTGCTCCTGGCAGTGATGCTGATTGTGGGTAGTGAAAGCTACCACTGACTGAGCTTGAGTCCTTCCTGAAGATCAAACCCTCTGTGATGCACTGAGTACATTTCCACTTTATTCTTCACAATCATGGGGGGCTTGTGCTGTTCCCATTTCATAGATAAGAAAACTAGAGCTTAGAGATAGACATTAATTTACCCAACGTCATACCACTAAAAAGTGGCAGATAGAAACAATTTTTTTAGAGCTCCATAATTCCCAAAGCCCCAATTCTTACTGTTTTTTCTAACTCTTAAAGATATGTTTACTATTCTAAGTTGAAAAAAAGGAGAACAAAAAAGATTATAATGGGGATTTTTGTTCATAATGGAATGGAAAAATATATTTATGGGGTAAAATTTGTAAAATTAATTTTAAAACGTACTTTGGGTAATTCCTTGCTTTGTGCTAATCTATAGTCTTTTTGCCGTTAGAATGGCTACTTAGGACGTGCTCCATGAGATTTGTCTTTGTCTTGGAATTCTCAGCTCAGTGTCCTCACTTCGTAACACTGCTCTCTGCTGAAGAGACCTACACTTTCATTATTGGGGGACAGGGGTGCCGCACTACATTTTTTAGTGGTCCCCGTCTGTCATAGGAGCATCATCAGTTCTGGCTCTCTGCTGTCTGGACTGCCCGCTTCACCCCACATTCCCCAGGTGTGCTCTGCTTCTTGCTCAGCTGCACCCGTGTCCAGCCTCCTCTGCCACTCCCCTCTCTCCTACACCACCTTTTCATCTGTTACCTTGCATCCCACCTTTCCTGGTCAAGTCTCAGCCAGCTGTGACCCTCTATTCTCTTTCTTAATTCAGCAAGTGTCCCTTAAGGGGTCATTACATTGGCACCTCAAGTTCCATACATTATAATCTTCCTTTTGTTCTTTTTTTTTCACTTTTCTATCATTGCATCTTTCTTTTCTGTCATGCTCCAATAAGTAGCAAGTAGAGATGAGGGACCAGGCCTATCTGTGAATTTATGTATGTGTAGTGGAGAGTGGGGTCCACAGGAATTGTGGTCCATGACTGCTGAGGCATTTGAATGACTTGTGGGTTACTTGAGGGACCTCTCCATCCCTCTGTTCTTTCTCCCTCACAGTATATCTTTCAAAACAGGGTCCCAGATTATTGTCAACACCACTTAGTTCCACCCAAGAAACCAACCCACAGAAACGTTCTCAGAGGTAGCACCGTCACTTAGAGTCAAAGATGTTAATATCAGCAGGCTGTCTAAAGATAATGCGGGGAGTAATTTTTTTTCTCTCAGAAACAAGAAAATCCACAGTATCTCATAAGGCAAACAAATCTTTGTAATCCTACCCAGAACTTTCTTTCACAAACTTTGAAAGTGCCCATCCATAACTTGTTCAGAAATTGTGTTATTTTGTAGAAGAATTGCATTTTTAAAATATCACTCTTTCATGAAAATATAATGGCTGTAAAACAAGGGAAAGTGAAAGTCTCTCAGTCATGTCCAACTCTCTGGGACCCCATGGACTCTACAGTCCATGGAATTCTTCAAACCAGAATACTGAAGTGGGTAGCCTTTCCCTTCTCCAGGGGATCTTCCCAACTCAGGGATCAAACCCAGGTCTCCCGCCTTGCAGGCAGAGTCTTTACCAGCTGGGCCACAAAGGAAGCCCAGGTATACCAGAGTGCGTAGCCTCTCCCTTTTCCAGGGGATCTTCCTGACCCAGGAATTGAACCACGGTCTCCTGCATTGCAGGTGAATTCTTTACCGAGTTATCAGGGAAGCCTGATTAAACAAGCTGCTCTATCAATTCATCCATCTGTCCTTCAGTTACTAATGCTCCTTTTATGTACAGACAGGATGTTCAGGCATTATGAATAAGACAGAGTATAGTCTACCCTGCTCCTTCTCTGAAAGACTTAACAGCTGTGGGGACAGGGAACAAATACACAAAACAAAAACACATATCACAACTCGGGCATTCTGATGCAGACAAGATGTGGAGAGGAGTCACCCTCCCCTCAACGTAGTGTTTTTTAAACTGGTTTATCTGAACACACAAGCAGTCACAGTCGTTTTTAGGGTTCCTCAAAGAGGATGATCAAGTAGAGATAGGTTGGGGGTTCTTGTGTCACTCCAAGCCTCACATCAGTCTGACATTTAACAAAGCCTTCTCCCCATGGCTATGAACAGCAGTGAGCAATGGGCACAAGTGTGATTCCAGACCTCACTCACTGCTCAGAGGGAGGCCATTCTGCTTCCATTATTCTATTATCCAAATGCTGGGAGCAGTGGCATCCTCTGCCAAGAGCCCAGTTACTGAGGAGGGGACTAAAAAGGAGAAATATATGTTCACTGGCAGGGCCGCCCAAGTAAGCATGACCAAGAAATCCATATACTGGAAGGAGGAACCCCTTCCTCCTCTCTGTGCTTACACCAGGTACCGAATCTAATTAGGACTTCTGACCTTGACTCTTTCCTTGCCTGAAATCATGGCCAGGCCAACACAATGAAGACGGTACTCTCATACTTCCCTTCCTTTTGTAAGATTTTGATTTCTATTAAAATACAAGATACCCTAAGAAACTTACTCTTGAAGTTGTGATAATAATTCACCAATACATATTAATTTTCTATGAAAAATACTTCTGTTCCAGAGACACAAAGGCAAGGGGTACTTAAGTGGCAAGGGGAAGGAAGTCCTTTAGTCAGGGGAAAGCCCAGAGATGAGACTCCATAGAACATATGCCACCTATTTCCCTATTTTGTTTGGATACAGCCTGCTAAGAGGTAGAAAATGTGTTTGTCCACTATTACTGTAGATATTCCATTTTGTTACTGACTGCTCCTTTCTTCACACTGATTTAAGCGGCCAACTATTACTTGAGAGTGACTCCACTCCCATAAAGTGACTTTTTCCCTAAAGAAGTGTTAGCGACTAACAAAACTGCCTTGGCACCTCACAGAACCAGCCTATAAAAGAGATGAAGGACGACTGAGCTGGATGGAGCCCTTGAATGTATTCTCCAGGATAAGAGCTGAAAGTCAAAAGGGTGCTAAAATGTAGGAAGAAGAGACCTTTGTGAGACGAAATGGAGGTGGGATTGGATGGCCTCCTTTCTTTAGTGAATTGCCCTCTCAAGAAACCCTTGAAATGTTAGTCATTCAGTCGTGTCCGACTCTTTGCAACCTTACGGACTGTAGCCCGCCAGGCTCCTCTGCCCAGTGGGATTTCCCAGGCAAGAATACTGGGGTGGGTTGCCACTCCCTTCTCCAGGGAATCTTCCCAACTCAGGGATGGAACCCAAGTCTCCTGCATTGCAGGCAGATTCTTTATCACCTTAGCCACCTTCAACTTGTAACAAACCACAGGCAGGAACCTACTGACTCCAAGCCTCTCTGCTCCCAGGTGCCAGCACTTCTGGGAAGAGATAAGAAGCCCTTCTTTTCAAACCTCCAGCTTCTTCATCGGCAACTACCATTGTCCCAGCAATTCCAAAAGCCAAAACCAGCCTTCTTCTCACCTCCACTCAAGCACAACCTCCAGTTCCATGGCCTCTACTCTGTCCTGATCTTTCATTTTCCTAAGCCATGTCAGCGCATGTAATACACTGCTGCTGCTGCTGCTGCTGCTAAGTCGCTTCAGTCGAGTCCGACTCTGTGCGACCCCAGAGACGGCAGCCCACCAGGCTCCCCCGTCCCTGGGATTCTCCAGGCAAGAACACTACTCACGAATAAACAATAAAAAATGGCCTTATTCATAATCTCAAATCCTTTGGGGGAATAATTCAGGGTATTATTTAATGTTTCATATTGTCCTTTGTTTCACATGTGATAATCTCATTTCTCTGGATCAGTAATTCTGCAAAGGCAGGACAAATAACCCTGTAAGTCACAAAACCTGATGGAGATCTTGCTTCCAAATTATAATTCAAATCATATGGGTCTACAAGTTCATGTCTTAAAATAATAGGAAGGAATACTGTAAATTTGAGGTGTCTATGAATTTCCATGTGGTCACTATGCTCATATATCTGGGGTCATTCTCTTACACTGAAGCCAGTACTTAATCAGGGCCTACAATGACTTGCTTGAAGGATGCAAAGCATCTAAAAAAAATATCTTCAGGAATTTCTAGTATCCAGTTCCACATGTAAGGAGTTTAGAAGTCACCAATCCATTCTAACAATCCATTCTAACAATAAATAACAGCCTAGACAGCCTGAAAGTTTAACAACTCTTCTTGAATCTGTAACAGAGAGGAAGACACAGAGGAAACCATCACCCCAAATACTGGACTGACAGACAGGCGAACACTAGGAGTCCAAGTTTATCAGAGCAGAGACTCAGGAGCAGAAACCACTACAGGAACCAGGCCTGGGGTGGGAAAGCCTGAATTGTATCAGTAATTGACTGATGGCTGGAGGCCCAGCATGAACAACTCTGAGAATTAAAAGCTCGAAAAAGACCCAGTCTTTTGTGGGTTTTATGTCCAGGAGCCCAAGAAATTTGTCACAGTAAATATTGGAGAAAAACTCCCTCCTGTTTTAGGAAGGGCAAGAGGAAAAGGAAGGATTTTGAAATATGCTAGAGCACACTGATCTTAGCGAGATCTGCCCTCAGGAGACACTTGTTAACTAGAGTCTAACCTGCTGGGGTGCTTTGGGAGCTTAACTGACCTGAGGGAAAGAAAGGACCTAGCTCTGGTCAGCTAGCCTACCACGTGAGTGAAGTGAAATAATCAACCGTGGTCCACTCTAACCATCCTGTCCCACCTAAGGAGGAGAATTTTAAAAAAGCAACTCAGTAGTGCTTATGAGTAGTGCATCATGAGAAATGCTGGGCTAGAAGAAGGACAAGCTAGAATCAAGATTGCTGGGAGAAATATCAATAACTTCAGATATGCAGATGACACCACCCTTATGGCAGAGAGTGAAGAGGAACTAAAAAGCCTCTTGATGAAAGTGAAAGTGGAGAGTGAAAAAGTTGGCTTAGAGTTCAACATTCAGAAAACGAAGATCATGACATCTGGTCCCATCACTTCATGGGAAATAGATAGGGAAACAGTCGAAACAGTGTCAGACTTTATTTTGGGGGGCTCCAAAATCACTGCAGATGGTGATTGCAGCCATGAAATTAAAAGACGCTTACTCCTTGGAAGGAGAGTTATGACCAACCTAGATAGCATATTGAAAAGCAGAGACATTACTTTGCCAACAAGGGTCCGTCTAGTTAAGGCTATGATTTTTCCAGTGGTCATGTATGGATGTGACAGTTGGACTGTGAAGAAGGCAGAGCACTGGAGAATTGATGCTTTTGAACTGTGGTGTTGAAGAAGACTCTTGAGGGTCCCTTGGACTGCAAGGAGATCCAACCAGTCCATTCTGAAGGAGATCAGCCCTGGGATTTCTTGGGAAGGAATGATGCTAAAGCTGAAACTCCAGTACTTTGGCCACCTCATGCGAAGAGGTGACTCATTGGAAAAGACTCTGATGCTGGGAGGGACTGGGGGCAGGAGAAGGGGACGACAGAGGATGAGATGGCTGGATGACATCACTGACTCGATGGACGTGAATCTGAGTGAACTCCGGGAGTTGGTGATGGACAGGGAGGCCTGGCATGCTGCGATTCATGGGGTCGCAAAGAGTCAGACACTACTGAGTGACTGAACTGAACTGAACTGAGTGCTTATGAAGTTCATAGTCCAAAGGCTCACTCAAAGAATTAGACCTAACCATAGACAATAAAACTTTTCTCCACTATTCTCCCACCGACCACCACAATATTGAAGGTCTGTGTATGGCAGGTTCTTTTATGGGTTCATCATGTCTGCTATGAAATTACAAGGCATACTAAAAAGTAGTATACACAATTTGAAGAGACAGAGGAAACATCAGAACCAGACATGGCATGGATACTAGAATTGTCAGACTGTGAATTTAAAACAAGTATGATTAATATGCTAAGGGCTGTAAATGGCTAAAGTAGACAGCATGCAAAAACAGATGAGCAATATAAATACAAGTGGAGAGGTAGAAATCCTAAGAAAGAATCAAAAAGGAATGCTGCTGCTGCTGCTGCTGCTAAGTTGCTTCAGTCATGTCCGACTCTGTGTGACCCCATAGATGGCAGCCCACCAGGCTGCCCCGTCCCTGGGATTCTCCAGGCAAGAACACTGGAGTGGGTTGCCATTTCCTTCTCCAATGATGAAAGTGAAAAGTCAAAGGAATGTTAGAGAGACCAAAAACAGTATAGCACAAATGAAGAATGCTTTTGATAAGCTTATCAGTAGACAAGAAACAGCTAAGGAAAGAATCACTGCTCTTGAGGATATAGCTATAGAAACCTCCAAAACTGAAAAGCAAAGAGAACAAGGACTGAAAGAAAAATTATGACAGAATACCCAAGGATTGTGGAAAAACTACATATTTAATGGGGATACTAGAAGAAGAAGTAGAGACAGGGACAATATTTGAAACAATAATGACTAAGAATATCCACCAATAATGTCAGACACCAACCACCAGACATCAGAAAACTCAAAGAACATCAAGCAGAATAAATATCCCCCTCCAAATTACACATTAGCATATCATTTTCAAACTAGGGAAAATGACTTTTTCTCAGAAAACACGCAAGCAAGAAGATAGAGAAGTAAAATATTTAAGGTGTTAGAGAAAAAACCCACTAACACAGAATTTTGTACCCTATTAAATTATTCTGCACAAGTGAAGGAGAAATAGGGACTTTCTCAGACAAACAAAACTTGAAGAAAATTCTGTCAGTAGACTGGTCTTGAAAGAAATGTTAAAAGAAGATTAACATTTAGAGAGAAGGGGAAAATATGGTATAAGTCAGAAACTTGAATCTACATAAAGAAAGAAGTACCAAGAATGAATAAGTGAAGGTAAAATAGAAACATTTATTTTTCTTATTCTTAATTAATATAATACATAAGAGTTGGTTAAAATAACAATAGCCACAACATAGTTGATTATATATGTACATCATTATGTATGCTTATACATAGGTGAAATGAATGACAGCAGTGATACAAGAAATGGAAGGAATTAGGATTATTTGGTTATTATAAAGTATACCACATGTGAAGAGGTATAGTATTATTTAAAAGTGGACTTGGACTAGCTGTAAAAGGATATTGCAAAGTCTAGGAAAACTACTTAAAAAAACCTCTATACTAAGAGAGAAAGTGGAATCATATAACAATAAATTAAATCAAGCCACAATTAAAACCACAAATGGCAGAAAAATAGTGGAAAAAATAGGAATAAAGAACAATGGCAACAAGTAGCAAACACTAACAAATATGGTAGCCATAATCCAACTATATCAATAATCATCATGAATGTTAATGACCTAAATGCACCAATTAAAAGACAGATATTGTCATCAGTTCAGTTCAGTTCAGTTGCTCAGTCGTATCCAGCTCTTTGCGACCCCATTAATCGCAGCATGCCAGGCCTCCCTGTCCATCATCAACTCCTGGACTTTATCCAAACTCATGTCTATTGAGTCAGTGATGCCATCCAACCATCTCCTCCTCTATTGTCCCCTTCTCCTCCTGCCCTCAATCTTTCCCAGCATCAGGGTCTTTTCAAATGAGTCAGCTCTTCACATCAGGTGGCCAAAGTATTGGAGTTTCAGCTTCAACATCAGTCCTTCCAATGAACACCCAGGACTGATCTCCTTTAGGATGGACTGGTTGGATCTCCTTGCAGTTCAAGGGACTCTCAAGAGTCTTCTCCAACACCACTGTTCAAAAGCATCAGTTCTTTGGTGCTCAGCTTTCTTTATAGTCCAACTGTCACATCCATACATGACCACTGGAAAAACCATAGACTTGACTAGACAGACTTTTGTTGGCCAAGTAATGTCTCTGCTTTTTAATATGCTGTCCAGGTTGTCCAACTTTCCTTCCAAGGAGTAAGCATCTTTTAATTTCATGGCTGCAATCACCATCTGCAGTGATTTTGGAGCCCCCCAAAATAAAGTCTCTTACTGTTTGCACTGTTTCCCCATCTATTTCCAATGAAGTGATAGGACCGGATGCCATGACCTTAGTTTTCTGAATGTTGAGCTTTAAGCCAACTTTTTCACTCTCATCTTTCACTTTCATCAAGAGGCTTTTGAGTTCCTCTTCTCTTTCTGCCATAAGGGTGGTGTCATCTGCATATCTGAGGTTATTTATATTTCTCCCAGCAATCTTGATTCCAGCTTGTGCTTCCTCCAGCCCAGCACTTCTCATGATGTACTCTGCATAGAAGTTAAATAAGCAGGGTGACAATACACAGCCTTGACGTACTCTTTTTCCTATTTGGAACCAGTTTGTGGTTCCATGTCCGGTTCTAACTGTTGCTTACTGACCTGCATACAGATTTCTCAGGAGACAGGTAAGGTGGCCTGGTATTCCCATCTCTTGAAGAATTTTCCACAGTTTATTATGATCCACACAGTCAAAGGCTTTGGCATACTCAATAAAGCAGATATCAATGTTTTTCTGGAATTCTCTTGCTTTTTCAATGATCCAGCAAATGTTGGTAATTTTATCTCTGGTTCCTCTGCCTTTTCTAAAACCAGCTTGAATATCTAAAATTTCATGGTTCATGTATTGCTGAAGCCTGGCTTGGAGAATTTTGAGCATTACTTTACTAGCATGTGACATGAGTGCAATTGTGCGGTAGTTTGAGCATTCTTTGGCATTGCCTTTCTTTGGGATTGGAATGAAAACTGACCTTTTCCAGTCCTGTGGCCACTGCTGAGTTTTCCAAATTTGCTGCATATTGAGTGCAGCACTTTCACAGCATCATCTTTCAGGATTTGAAATAGCTCAACTGGAATTCCATCACCTCCACTACCTTTATTCATAGTGATGCTTCCTAAGGCCCATTTGAGTATGCATTCCAGGATGTCTGGCATTAGGTGAGTGATCACACCATTGTGATTATCTGGGTTGTGAAGATCTTTTTTGTATAGTGTATCAAAAAAGAAAGACCCAGGCGGCCATAAGATGGCAGAGGAATAGGACGGGGAGACCACTTTCTCCCTCACAAATTCATCAAAGGAACATTTCAACGCTGAGCAAACTCCACAAAACAACTTCTGAATGCTGGCAGAGGACATCAGGCACCCAGAAAAGCAGATCATTGTCTTCAAAAACAGGTAGGAAAAAATATAAAACACGAAAAAAGAGACAAATGAAGTGGGGAGGGAGCTCCGTCCTGGGAAGGGAATCCCGTCCCGGGAAGGGAATCTTAAGAAGAGAAGTTTCCAAACACTAGGAAACACTCTCCCTGCCGTGTCTGTGGCGAGCCTTGGAGGCACAGAGGGCAACTAGGAAGGAAAAATAAATAAATAATTAAAACCAACAGATTACAAGCCCAACAGTAACTCCCCCAGGGGAAAAGCAGCACAGACGCCTGCATCTGCCACGGGCAAGTAGGGGCAGGGCAGGGAGGTGCAGGAGGCGCGGGCTGCAGTGCTTTTTAAGAATCGGGCAGAAACGCCCCGCGGGTAACCAGAACGAACTAACTTGGGCTAGCAAACCAGACTGTGGGATAGCTACCACGCGAAAAGCTCGAACTTACACTGCCAGGACCGTGCACAGAACAAAGGGTGGAACGGAAATAGCCGGCTGCAGACCATCCCCCGCCGGGGACAGGCAGCCAGAGCCGTAAGGGCTAGAAGTGGGCAATCGCCGGAGAGACTTTACCTACCAAACTGCAAGCAGGCTTCTTTGCTAAGACTTCTGGGGGTGCTGGACAGTCACCATCTGCCTCACAAGGGGCGCCAGCAGTACACCCAGAAAACTGAGCAGCAGAGATGGGAAAGGCAATAAGTCGCAGCGACCACACTCGCCAAACACCTGAGCTATTTGGACCTGGGAAGGGCACAAAACGCAGTCCCAACCGAATCTGCGCCTCTGAGGGCTACTTGAGCGGCAAACCTGAGCGGCTTAGACTGGGAGGTGCAAGCAGCCTAGGGCCGGCCTCAGACGGTTCCCCGCTGAGCATCGTAGAGCTGGAGCGGTTCGTGCACCGCGAGCAGGGGCAGGCCCAGCGAGGCTGAGACACTGCATGCCCACGACAGTGATATTTGTCTGCAGCATCCCTCCCTCCCCACAGCGCGACTGAACAAGTGAGCCTAAAAAAAAAAAAAGTGTCCACCACCGCAACCCCCCAGCCGTGTCAGGGTGGAAATCAGACACTGAAGAGACCAGCAAACAGAAGAAGTTAAACAGAGGGAACCACCTTGGAAGTGACCCCACACTGCCCACAACACCAGAGAAAGGGCCAGATATATCTTTACTATTTTTAAGATCTTTTTTTTTCTTTTTCTTTTTTTTTTTTGGTTGATGTTGTTGTGTGGTTGTTTTTTCTTCTTTTTTTCTTTCTAACTTTTTAAAATTATTAAGTCCTCTATTTATCATTTAATTTTTATTTCTATAACTTATTATTACTTTTCAAAAAAAAAAGACCCTATTTTTTAAAGCAAATGCCATAGATAGTCTATGTGTGGTTGTTGTTGTTTAATAATTCTTGTGGCTTTGTTTCTTTTTCTTCTTCTTCTTTTCTTTAATATTGTATTTTTGAAAATCCAGCCTCTACTCTAGATTTTTAATCTTTGCTTTTTGGTTTTTGTTGTCAATTTTGTATATTTAAAAACCCAAACTTCACTACCCAATTTTACCTGAGAGCGAGGTTGCTACCTTGACCACTCTCTCCTCCTTTGGACTCTCCTTTTTCTCCACCAGGTGGCCTCTGTCTCTTCCCTCCCCTTCTCTTCTCTACCCAACTCTGGGAATCTCTGTGTGTTCCAGACGGTGGAGAACACCTAAGGAACTGGTTACTGGCTGGATCTGTCTCTCTCCTTTTCATTTCCCTCTTTTATCCTCCTGGCCACCTCTGTCTACTTCCTCCCTCTCCTCTTCCCTGTATAACTCCGTGAATACCTCTGAGTGGTCTAGACTGTGAAGCGCACATAAGGAAGTGATTACTGGCTAGCTTGCTCTCTCCTCTTTTGATCCCACCTCGTCTCATTCCAGTCACCTCTAACTATTCACTCTCTCTTCTCTTCTCCATGTAACTCGGTGAACCTCTCTGGGTGTCCCTCATGTGGAGAAACTTTTCATCTTTAACCTAGATGTTTTATCGTCGGTGCTATATAGATGGAGAAGTCTTGAGGCTACTGTAAAAATAAAACTGAAAACCAGAAGCAGGAGGCTTAAGTCCAAATCCTGAGAACATCAGAGAACTCCTGAATCCAGGGGACATTAATCAATAGGAGCTCATCAAACGCCTCCATACCTACACTGAAACCAAGCACCACCCAAGGGCCAACAAGTTCCAGAGCAAGACATACCATGCAAATTCTCCAGCAACACAGGAACACACCCCTGAGCTTCAATATACAGGCAGCTCAAAGTTACTCCAAACCATTGATGTCTCATAACCCATTACTGGTCACTCCATTGCACTCCAGAGAGAAGAAATCCAGCTCCACCCACCAGAACTCCAACACAAGCCTCCCTAACCAAGAAACCTTGACAAGCCACTGATACAACCCCACCCACAGTGAGGAAGCTCCATAATAAAGAGAACTCCACAAATTCCCAGAATATAGAAAGGCCACCCCAAATGCAGCAATATAACCAAGATGAAGAGACAGAGGAATACTCAGCAGGTAAAGGAACAGGAGAAATGCCCACCAAACCAAACAAAAGAGGAAGAGATAGGGAATCTACCTGAGAAAGAATTCCAAATATTGATGGTGAAAATGATCCAAAATCTTGAAATCAAAATGGAATCACAGATAAATAGTCTGGAGACAAGGATTGAGAAGATGCAATAAAGGTTTAACAAAGACCTAGAAGAAATAAAAAAGAGACAATATATAATGAATAACGCAATAAATGAGATCAGAAACATTCTGGAGGCAACAAATAGTAGAATAATGGAGGCAGAAGATAGGAATAGTGAAATAGAAGATAGAATGGTAGAAATAAATGAATCAGAGAGGAAAAAAGAAAAACGAATTAAAAGAAATGAGGACAATCTCAGAGACCTCCAGGACAATATGAAACGCTCCAACATTCGAATTATAGGAGTCCCAGAAGAAGAAGACAAAAAGAAAGACCATGAGAAAATCCTTGAGGAGATAATAGTTGAAAACTTCCCTAAAATGGGGAAGGAAATAATTACCCAAGTCCAAGAAACTCAGAGAGTTCCAAATAGGATAAACCCAAGGCCAAACACCCCAAGACACATATTAATCAAATTAACAAAATTCAAACACAAAGAACAAATATTAAAAGCAGCAAGGGAAAAACAACAAATAACACACAAGGGGATTCCCATAAGGATAACAGCTGATCTCTCAATAGAAACTCTTCAGGCCAGGAGGGAATGGCAAGACATACTTAAAGTGATGAAAGAAAATAACCTACAGCCCAGATTACTGTACCCAGCAAGGATCTCATTCAAATATGAAGGAGAAATCAAAAGCTTTACAGACAAGCAAAAGCTGAGAGAATTCAGCACCACCAAACCAGCTCTCCAACAAATGCTAAAGGATATTCTCTAGACAGGAAACACAAAAAGGGTGTATAAACCCGAACCCAAAACAGTAAAGTAAATGGCAATGGGATCATACTTATCAATAATTACCTTAAACGTAAATGGGTTGAATGCCCCAACCAAAAGGCAAAGACTGCCTGAATGGATACAAAAACAAGACCCCTATATATGCTGCCTACAAGAGACCCACCTCAAAACAAGGGACACATACAGACTGAAAGTGAAGGGCTGGAAAAAGATATTTCATGTAAATAGAAACCAAAAGAAAGCAGGAGTGGCAATAGTCATATCTGATAAAATAGACTTTATTTTTTTTATTATTACAATTTTATTTTATTTTATTTTTTCTTTTATTTTCTTTTTTATTTTACTTTACAATTCTGTATTGGTTTTGCCATACATTGACATGAATCCACCACAGGTGTACATGCATTCCCAAACATGAATACCCCTCCCATCCCCCTCCCCACAACATCTCTCTGGGTCATCCCTGTGTACCAGCCCCAAGTGTGCCGTATCCTGCATCGGACATAGGCTGGCAATTCGATTCTTACATGATATTATACATGTTTCAATGCCATTCTCCCAAATCATCTCACCCTCTCCCTCTCCCTCTGAGTCCAAAAGTCCACTATACACATCTGTGTCTTTTTTGCTGTCCTGCATACAGGGTCATCATTGCCATCTTTCTAAATTCCATATATATGTGTTAGTATACTGTATTGGTGTTTTTCTTTCTGGCTTACTTAAAACAAAGGCTGTGAAAACAGACAAAGAGGCCACTACATAATGATCAAAGGATCAATCCAAGAAGAAGATATAACAATTATAAATATATATGCACCCAACATAGGAGCACCGCAATATGTAAGACAAATGCTAACAAGTATGAAAGGGGAAATTAACAGTAACACAATAATAGTGGGAGACTTTAATACCCCACTCACACCTATGGACAGATCAACTAAACAGAAAATTAACAAAGAAACGCAAACTTTAAATGATACAATAGACCAGTTAGACCTAATTGATATCTATAGGGCATTTCACCCCCAAAACAATGAATTTCACCTTTGTCTCAAGTGCTCACGGAAACTTCTCCAGGATAGATCACATCCTGGGCCATAAATCTAACCTTGATAATTCAAAAAAATCGAAATCATTCCAAGCATCTTTTCTGACCATAATACATTAAGATTAGATCTCAATTACAGGAGAAAAACTATTAAGAATTCCAACATATGGAGGCTGAACAACATGCTTCTGAATAACCAACAAATCACAGAAGAAATCAAAAAAGAAATCAAAGTATGCATAGAAACAAATGAAAATGAAAACACAACAACCCAAAACCTGTGGGACACTATAAAAGCAGTGCTAACAGGAAAGTTCATAGCAATACAGGCATACCTCAAGAAACAAGAAAAAAGTCAAATAAATAACCTAACTCTACACCTAAAGCAACTAGAAAAGGAAGAAATGGAGAACCCCAGAGTTAGTAGAAGGAAAGAAATCTTAAAAATTAGGGCAGAAATAAATGCAAAAGAAACAAAAGAGACCATAGCAAAAATCAACAGAGCCAAAAGCTGGTTCTTTGAAAGGATAAATAAAATTGACAAACCATTAGCCAGACTCATCAAGAAACAAAGACAGAAAAATCAAATCAATAAAATTAGAAACGAAAATGGAGAGATCACAACAGACAACACAGAAATACAAAGGATCATAAGAGACTACTATCAGCAATTATATGCCAATAAAATGGACAACGTGGAAGAAATGGACAAATTCTTAGAAAAGTACAACTTTCCAAAACTGAACCAGAAAGAAATAGAAAATCTTAACAGACCCATCACAAGCATGGAAATTGAAACTGTAATCAGAAATCTTCCAGCAAACAAAAGCCCAGGTCCAGACGGCTTCACAGCTGAATTCTACCAAAAATTTCGAGAAGAGCTAACACCTATCCTACTCAAACTCTTCCAGAAAATTGCAGAGGAAGGTAAACTTCCAAACTCATTCTATGAGGCCACCATCACCCTAATACCAAAACCTGACAAAGATGCTACAAAAAAAGAAAACTACAGGCCAATATCACTGATGAACATAGATGCAAAAATCCTTAAGAAAATTATAGCAAACAGAATCCAACAACACATTAAAAAGATCATACACCATGACCACGTGGGCTTTATCCCAGGGATGCAAGGATTCTTCAATATCCGCAAATCAATCAATGTAATTCACCACATTCATTAACAAACTGAAAAATAAAAGCCATATGATTATCTCAACAGATGCAGAAAAGGCCTTTGACAAAATTCAACATCCATTTATGATAAAAAACTCTCCAGAAAGCAGGAATAGAAGGAACATACCTCGACATAATAAAAGCTATATATGACAAACCCACAGCAAACATTATCCTCAATGGTGAAAAATTGAAAGTATTTCCCCTTAAGTCAGGAACAAGACAAGGGTGCCCACTTTCACTGCTACTATTCAACATAGTTCTGGAAGTTTTGACCACAGCAATCAGAGCAGAAAAAGAAATAAAAGGAATCCAAATTGGAAAAGAAGAAGTAAAACTCTCACTGTGTGCAGATGACATGATCCTCTACATAGAAAACCCTAAAGACTCCACCAGAAAATTACTAGAGCTAATCAATGAATATAGTAAAGTTGCAGGATATAAAATCAACACGCAGAAATCCCTTGCATTCTTATACACTAATAATGAGAAACTAGAAAAAGAAATTAAGGAAACAATTCCAGTCACCATTGCAACAAAAAGAATAAAATACTTAGGAATACATCTACCCTAAAGAAACTAAAGACCTATATATAGAAAACTATAAAACACTGATGAAAGAAATCAAAGAGGACACTAATAGATGGAGAAATATACCATGTTCATGGATTGGAAGAATCAATATAGTCAAAATGAGTATACTACCCAAAGCAATCTACAGATTCAATGCAATCCCTATCAAGCTACCAGCGGTATTTTTCACGGAACTAGAACAAATAATTTCAAGATTTGTATGGAAATACAAAAAACCTCGAATAGCCAAAGCAATCTTGAGAAAGAAGAATGGAACTGGAGGAATCAACTTGCCTGACTTCAGGCTCTACTACAAAGCCACAGTCATCAAGACGGTATGGTACTGGCACAAAGACAGAAATATAGATCAATGGAACAACATAGAAAGCCCAGAGATAAATCCACACACATATGGACACCTTATCTTTGACAAAGGAGGCAAGAATATACAATGGAGTAAAGACAATCTCTTTAACAAGTGGTGCTGGGAAAACTGGTCAACCACTTGTAAAAGAATGAAACTAGATCACTTTCTAACACCACACACAAAAATAAACTCAAAATGGATTAAAGATCTAAACGTAAGACCAGAAACTATAAAACTCTTAGAGGAGAACATAGGCAAAACACTCTCCGACATACATCACAGCAGGATCCTCTATGATCCACCTCCCAGAATTCTGGAAATAAAAGCAAAAATAAACAAATGGGATCTAATTAAAATTAAAAGCTTCTGCACAACCAAGGAAAATATAAACAAGGTGAAAAGACAGACTTCTGAATGGGAGAAAATAATAGCAAATGAAGCAATGGACAAACAACTAATCTCAAAAATATACACGCAACTTATGCAGCTCAATTCCAGAAAAATAAATAATCCAATCCAAAAATGGGCCAAAGAACTAAATAGACATTTCTCCAAAGAAGACATACGGATGGCTAACAAACACATGAAAAGATGCTCAACATCACTGATTATTAGAGAAATGCAAATCAAGACCACAATGAGGTACCACTTCACACCAGTCAGAATGGCTGTGATCCAAAAGCCTGCAAGCAATAAATGCTGGAGAGGGTGTGGAGAAAAGGGAACCCTCTTACACTGTTGGTGGGAATGCAAACTAGTACAGCCACTATGGAGAAGAGTGTGGAGATTCCTTTAAAAATTGCAAATAGAACTGCCTTTGACCCAGCAATCCCACTGCTGGGCATACACACCGAGGAAACTAGAATTGAAAGAGACACATGTACCCCAATGTTCATTGCAGCACTGTTTATAATAGCCAGGACATGGAAACAACCTAGATGTCCATCAGCAGATGAATGGATAAGAAAGCTGTGGTACATATACACAATGGAGTGTTACTCAGCCATTAAAAAGAATACATTTGAATCAGCTCTAATGAGATGGATGAAACTGGATCCGATTATACAGAGTGAAGTAAGCCAGAAAGAAAAACACCAATACAGTATACTAACACATATATATGGAATTTAGAAAGATGGTAATGATGACCCTGTATGCGAGACAGCAAAAGAGACACAGATGTGTAGAGCGGACTTTTGGACTGTGAGGGAGAGGGAGAGGGCGGGATGATTTGGGAGAATGGCATTGAAACATGTATACTATCATGTAAGAAACAAATCGCCAGTCTATGTTTGATGCAGGATACAGGATGCTTGGGGCTGGTGCACGGGGATGATCCAGAGAGATGATATGGGGTGGGAGATGGGAGGGGGGTTCATGTTTGGGAACTCATGTACACCCGTGGTGGATTCATGTCAATGTATGGCAGAACCAATACAGTATTGTAAAGTAAAATAAAGTAAAAATTAAAAAAAAAAGAAAGACCCAACTGTATGTTATCTACAGGAAACCCACTTTAAATATAAAGACATATATAGATTAAAAATAAATGGATGGAGAAAAATATACCATGCTAATGGCTAATCAAAAGAAATTGGGAGTAGCTACTTCATTCATTTCAGACAGAGCAAACATCAAAGCAAAAAAAGTTATCAAAGATAAAGAAGGACATTACATAATCATAAAGGGGTCAATTCTCCAAGAAGACATAACAATCCTAAACTTGTATGTACCTGACAACAGAGTATCAAACTATATGAGGAAAAAACCACTAAATGTGCAAGAAGAAATGGATTCTACTACCACAGTTGAAGACTTTACCTTTACCAGAAATGGATAAATCCAGCAAGCAGAAAATTAGTAAGGGCATAGTTGAACTGAGCAACAGTAATAATAAACTGGATATAAACATTTTTAATACCACAAATAAACAAGTGAAGTTTGAAATTCAAAACCCAATACGATTTACATTGGCATCCCAAATTAAATACTTAGCTATAAACCTAATATGATATGTAGAAGGTTGATAGATCTATAAGGGAATCTATAAAACCCTAATGAATGAAATCAACGGAGAACTAAATAAATGGAGAGATATTTCATCTTTACGGATAAGAAGAAAACATTGTCATGATATCAGTTCTTCCCAACTTGATCAAGAGATTCAGTACAATCCCAACAAAAATCCCAGAAAATTATTTTGTTAATATTGACGAACTGATTCTAAAGTTATTGTGGAAAGGCAATAGACCTTGAATAACCAAGACAACATTTAAGATAGAACAAAGTTGGAGGGCTGACACTACTTGATGCTAAGATTTACTGTAAAGCTATAATAATCAAGACACTGTGGTATTGGTGAAAACATTGATGAATGGAACTGAATCAGTTCAGTTCAGTTCAGTCGCTCAGTCGTGTCTGACTCTTTGCGACCCCATGAATTGCAGTACGCCAGGCCTCCCTGTCCATCACCATCTCCCAGAGTTCACTCAGACTCACGTCCATCGAGTCCGTGATGCCATCCAGCCATCTCATCCTCTCTCATCCCCTTCTCCTCCTGCCCCCAATCCCTCCCAGCATCAGAGTCTTTTCCAATGAGTCAACTCTTTGCATGAGGTGGCCAAACTGGAGTTTCAGCTTTAGCATCATTCCTTCCAAAGAAATCCCAGGGCTGATCTCCTTCAGAATGGACTGGTTGGATCTCCTTGCAGTCCAAGGGACTCTCAAGAGTCTTCTTCAACACCACAGTTCAAAAGCATCAATTCTTTGGCGCTCAGCCTTCTTCACAGTCCAACTCTCACATCCATACATGACCACAGGAAAAACCATAGCCTTGACTAGATAGACCCTTGTTGGCAAAGTAATGTCTCTGCTTTTGAATATACTATCTAGGTTGCTCATAACTTTTCTTCCAAGGAGTAAGCGTCTTTTAATTTCATGGCTGCAATCACCATCTGCAGGGATTTTGGAGCCCCAAAAAATAAAGTCTGACACTGTTTCGACTGTTTCCCCATCTATTTCCCATGAAGTGATGGGACCAGGGGCCATGATCTTCATTTTCTGAATGTTGAGCTTTTAAGCCAACTTTTTCGCTCTCCTCTTTCACTTTCATCAAGAGGCTTTTTAGCTGCTCTTCACTTTCTGCCATAAGGGTGGTGTCATCTGCATATCTGAGGTTATTGATATTTCTCCCGGCAATCTTGATTCCAGCTCAGAAATAGACTTACATACATATAATCAATTAACCGATCTTTGACAAAGGAGCAAAGGCAACACAATGGAGCAAAGAGTGTTTTTAACAAGTGGTGTTGGAGTAATTGCAAAAAAAAAAAAAATCAGTCTAGATATAGATAAAATGAACTCTTCACAAAACTAGTTCAAAAGTATCATAGACCTAAATGTAAAATGCAAAACTACAAAACTCCTAGAAGATTAATAAGATAGGAGAAAAGCTTAGATAACCATGATTATGGTAATGACATTTTAGATATGGCACCAAAGGGACAATCCATGAAAAAAAAATCAATAGCTGGACTTCATTAAAATTAAAAATGTCTGCTCTGCAAAAGGCACTGTGAAGAAACTGAGAAAAAAAAGCCACAGACTGCTGGAAAATATTTGGAAAAACATATATCTGTGAAAGGACTGTTATCCAAAATATACAAAAAGCCTTTGAAATTCAACAATAAGAAAACAAACATTCTGGATTAAAAAAAAAGGGGGGGCCAAAAGACCTTAATAGACACCTCACCAAAACAGAGATACAAGTGATAAATAATTATGTAAAATGAAGCTCTAGATCCTACTTGATCAAGGAAACTCAAATTAAAACAACAAAAAGATACCATTAGTCATCAAAATCTGAAACACTGATAATACCAAATGCTAGCCAGGATATGAAGCAACAGGAATTTTCATTCATTGCTGATGGGAATGCAAAATGGTATGGCCGCTTTGGAAGGCAGTTGGCACTTTCTTATAAAACATATCATTATACATTTGTCCAAACTCAGAATGGCCAAGAGTGAGCCCTAAGATAAACTCTGGACTTTAGGTGATTACATTGTGTCAGTGCAATTTGGGAATTGTAACAGTTCAGTTCATGAAATGTACCACCCTTGGTGAAGGATATTGATAATAAGGAAGGCTTTGGATGTGTGGGAATGGGGTATACGGGAAATCTCCTTAATTTCCTCTTCATTTTGCTGTGAATGTAAACTCCTCTAAAACACACACACACACACACACTCACACAGACACACACAATCAACAACAACATAAAACACCAAAGTCTTGTAAATAAATACACAGAAAAAAAATTTTCTGGAAGCACTGGTTTTATTCTATGGTAAATAATCTAAACATTATTTATACATGAACACAAACAGACATTTTAAAGAGTCGAGTGGAAAATGTACACTATTATCTAAGATAAAACTTGATTTGAATGAAATTTCATCCTCACAGCACACTTGTCAACACCCACCGCCTCCCCCAAGCCTGTATCAAGCTCTTCCTCGAGTCTAAGTCCACACTCTCTTGTTTAAGGTCTTAGTGTTCATATTCAAAAACCTCTGCTCTTACATTCCCATGACAGAACAGAAGAGCGTACACTCTTGATAAATATTTATTGACAAATCGATTCATCATTTCTTCAAAATTCAGAGCAGGTACAGGGAGTTGAACCCAAATTGTTTAGGTGGAAGTAGAAAGAAATGGCCGTCTTGGCAATGGAGAAGCATCCTGCCAAGGAAGTGTTCTAGATGGCCACTATGTGAGGGTTCCCTCATCGATGAAATGGTAGTGAGAAAGAGAACATGGTTCCAGGGAAGAAGAAACCCTGGAAGGGTGAAACAAAAAGAATGACAAGGCAAGTATGACCAAAAAGAAGAGGATGGAGCAGAGCTCAGAGACACGAGCCTCAGAAGAAGCAAGTGCATTCAAGCAAAGCCACAGGCAAGTCTTGTTTTCCCTCCAAATACAAATATTCAAGAAATCAACAGTTGGTTTTTGTTTATTTGGGGCTTTCTTTTTATTTTGCTTGTGTGCCTTAGAAAGGACCAGAGAAATACAGTAGCTCAGGTGAAACCCTTATGTCAGCAGGAGAGTCAGAACCCAGATTAACCACCTTGGCAGCACTTACCGCAGCTGCGCTCAAGCACAGAGCAAGCGCCCTCTCTTGTTTCGAGAAATCCCAGCCAAAACCAAAATTGCTTAGCCAACTTTGCCAAGTGGAAACTTGCGTTAACATGATTTTTTAAAGCCTTCTAATTTGATCATTTTCAAGTTACCACGACTTCTCCCATTTGGGCTCCATGACTAAACAGCTTCGCTTCACTTTGCAGTATGCAGACTTGTTGCTGGGCACCTACTTGTGCAACACAAGCCCTGGGCTCCCTATATCGTCTCTAGGTAGGATTACAATGTCTCAGGAAAGGGGTGTAGCCCAACCAGTTTCTCCACGTTAGCAGCCAAGGATGCCTACTGGAGACCTGTCCTCAGATCTGGCCTCCTGGGTGTGTTAGTGTCTCTAATGGCTGTGGGATTCACTCAGCTTGTCATAGCCTGGCAAAGATTGGTCCTTCAAGGAATGGTACTAGCTCTCCTCTAGGTTCCCAGTCTTTGGTTTCAGAGACAAGTGGCACTGGGCTGTGAGCAGTGTGAGAATCAGGAGGGTGGGTTGGGGTGAGGGGGAGTGGAGTGAGGCAGCAGCCATTCCTATGTGCACTGTACTTGCATGCTGGAGTACTTAATGGTCACACCTTGGGAAGGATCTTAGGAATCATCTAGTAACCAATTCATTATACAGAAGTCAAAGCTGAGTCTCAAAGAGGTTGAATGATATACCGAAGGTTAGACAGCAAGCTGTTTGTGGGGAAGAAGGATAGAAATGTACATTACTTTTGCTTTTAGAGGGAATACTCTCAACATGCCAGGCATTTTTCAGAATACTTTGCATAATCAATCTTTTCTAACTTTACAAACATGTGTGGCAGGTAATCTCAACTCTTCATGGCCCTATTTTATGAAGAAGGATGTAGGTTCTGAGAAGTAAGTTAAATCTGAATCCACATCTGTCCATAAACCCCATGCCCTTTCCTCAATGCACCCAATGCCCATGCCCATGTGTGTTTGTGTGTGTATTATCAGTTAGTCATCTCTGACTCTTTGCAAGGCACAGACTATAGCTGGATAGGCTCCTCCATCCACAGAATTCTCCAGGCAAGAATACTGGAGTGGGTAGCTATTCCCTTCTCCAGGGTATCTTCCTGACCCAGAGATTGAACCTGGTCTCCTGCACTGCAGACAGATTCCTTACCATCTGAGCCACCAGGGAAGCCCCAACCCATCTCCTACTCAGCTGAATTCATTAACATTTTCCCCAGAAATCAACCCAGGGTCTGAGGACTCGGCTTCTGCAGCCATGCAGCAGGCGGTGAAGAGGGAGAATGACTATCTCTAGGGCTGCAAGTTGTACCTAAGAATACATTCATACATAGAAACAATGATATAAATTGATACTTAGGTTTGCATAATGAATACTAGAACTATTCTATGTTGAATAGTTAGTCCAATGTTTTCCGGCCCCATTGTTTGAGTGCAATACATGTTCTGAGCTCCTAATAACTAATTTACTTTAACGTGCCTACTAGAGATGTTATTAAAGGACATTTAAATTCAGTAGATCTACATTTGGGTCACGGATTCTACATTTCTTCTAGCTCCCAGGTGATACTGAATTGACCAGTCCATGAACCACACTTTGAGTAACAACATTTTCAACCAAATTCAATTCAGGAATAGGGGACTCACTCTAGATCAAAAACGGCTAATTAATTGCAGTGGTTTACTTGTTTGTTTGTTTAATGGGATTAACCCCTAAGTCAGCTATGGTTTCCTAACCATTTTGTTTGGAAAAATCTTCCTATTTCCCATGCAGTAAGCCACTGCCCACCCTTAGTATTTCACCTTCTCCAAGACACATCTAGGCTCTGCAAAAAATTATCTTCTATAACTCCACAAGGAAATGCCAATCTTGTGCTCTCATGAACACACATATGTGCCAGCTGGCAGCAACCTTTCTGCTCTTTCCAACAAGAAAACCAAAGCTTAACAAGTCCCATCATCAAAGTCTCTGGATGAGCCGTGCATGCCCTTCTGGAAGTTCCCCATTCTCCTCCCACAGTATGAAGGTCTTTCAGCTCTGCCTTCTCAATGAACCCTTCAGCTGAGCACTTCAAAGCAAGCACTCTCCTTCCAATTTGTCTTACACATTTGGCCTATAAGATCCTCTTACTGAGTCATCTTTTTTGTTTGTGTGTCTTGTTTTCTTAACTAAATCTTCAGCTCTTTGGGAGCAGAAGCTCCATTTAGTGTCTCATTGCATCATCCAACAAAGCTTAGTCCAATGTTTTGCTCCAATTGTGGGCTAAATAATTCTCTCTTAATTTCCTGAAAATCCTTTTTTTTTTCCCCTATTGTGTGAGAATAAAAGCTCCCAGTGGGCCTGCAAAGACTGTCTGTGAAGATCAGAGAATGGAGTCTTCAAACACTATGTAGTCAACAAATTAATTTCTCACCTATGGTAAGACAGACCATTTCTTACCTATGGTAAGAAATTGTAAAAATTCATGCCAGAATTCACATCAGTAGTGTACAAGAATCATAGGAGATAATGCATGTGAAAGTATTTAATAAAGTATAAAGCCCTCTGTGAATGTAAAATATTATCTTGTTGTTACTATTATTTAACACATATGTTTCTACCAGAATCACAGGATCACCAAGAAATGACAGACAGGCTTTAAATCCACCCCATCTGAAAAGAGCCTTTTTTTCATTCATTCATCCTTGAATTACAAGTCAATAAACTAAGATTCTCTCCTGGGCCAGGAAATAGAAGAAAGAGGAAACATTAGGATAGATCTGAAAACCTATGCTAGTATCACATGGCAACTCCCATTTCCTGAAGCTCAGGGGTAGCCAGGTACAATTTAATATGACCAGGGGAGCTATTTCATGGGCTGCAAGAGGCAGTGAGATGAATGTCATTCACAGCAGGGCAGCATAATAGCATCCATGTGTTTGTCTGAATATACACAGGCACTCTGTATGCCTGACTCTTCCACCTTATTGAATAAATCAGGTTACCTCACACTTTCCTCCTGCTGCCAAGACATTCTCTGCCCCACCCCTTTCTCACTGCAGTCTCTTTGTTAGCAATGACTTGCAGTGGTCCTGGGCCCTGTATCCTAGGCACACTTCTCCTAGAACCTCAGCAGCTCCTCCCAGTCCTCCTCCTTTGAAGACCCATTTATACTTCCTTTTTGGCTCCATCTGGCTGTTATGGAAAACATTCCATACTGGATTTACCAATTACTTTAAACTCAACACACCTTAAACAGAACCATCCTTCATGTTGGGGCTTCTCCACTCCTAGCATTTCTGCATCTCAGAGAATGCCACCAGCAGCTACCCAGAGAACTAGAGTGACCAAAACAGGCCAACACCCATGGCTCTCCAAAGCACTGTCTGTTAAATGCTGATCTGACACGTTTAGAAGAGTCACAAGAGCTGCTTGCGGGAAGACAGAGCCCTGCTGAGGGCTGTGCTCACTGCTCCCTCCTGTCCTAAGTCATTCAGCTCTGCCCTCACCCTGACAAGCTGCAGTTAAGCGGACTCACTCTCTTAGGGTGACCAATTCATCCCAGTTTACCCAGAACTTCCTTGATTTTATCCTTGAAAACCCCATTCTTTGGAACACACCTTAAGGGATGCATGTGCTCAGGTGTGTCTGACTCTTTGGGACCTCATGGACTGCAGTCCACCAGGCTGTCCTCTATCCACAGGATTTCCCAGGCAAGGATACTGAAAAGGGTTGCCATTTCCTTCTCCAGGGGACCTTCCTGACCCAAGAATTGAACCGGTGTCTTTCATGTCTCCTGCACTGGCAGGCAGGTTTTTTATCACTGAACCACTGGGAAGCTCCTTTTGGAACCCCCATGCTGCTGCTGAGTCGCTTCAGTCGTGTCTGACTCTTTGTGATCCCATGGACTGTAGCCCACCAGGCTTTTCTGTCCATGAGGATTCTTCAGGCAAGAATACTGGAGTGGGTTGCCATGCCCTCCTACAGGGGATCTTCCCGACCCAAGGATCAAACCAGCATCTCTTATGTCTCCAGCATTGGTAGGCAGGTTCTTTACCACTAGTGCCACTGGGAATTTCTTGGAAACTGTATTATTGTTGTTGTTCAGTCACCCAGTCGTGTCCAACTCTTTGCGACCCCATGGACTGCAGCACACCAGGCTTCCCTGTCCCTCACCATCTCCTGGAGTTTGCCCAAGTTCATCTTCATTGCATCAGTGATGCTGTCCAGCCATCTCATCCTCTGAGGCCCTCTTCTCTTTCTGCCCTCAATCTTACCCAGCATCAGGAACCCCCTGGTCCTGGGCAAATCTGGACAGTTGATTTCTCTCTCTCTTTCTCCCTCACCACAGAAGGAAGTTTAGAGACCATCTATCCATGGGGTCGCTAAGTCGGACATGCATGACTGAGCGACTTCACTTTCACCTTTCGCTTTCATGCATTGGAGAAGGAAATGGCAACCCACTCCAGTGTTCTTGCCTGGAGAATCCCAGGGATGGGGGAGCCTGGTGGGCTGCCATCTATGGGGTTGCACAGAGTTGGACACGACTGAAGTGACTTAGCAATGGTAGGTTGGGAAGATCCCTTGGAGTAGGAAATGGTAACCCACTCCAGTATTTTTGTCTCAGAAATCCCATGGACAGAGCAGCCTGATGGCCTACAGTTCATGGGGTCACAAAGAGTAGGACATGACCAAACAATTGAGCACACACACATGGTTACTTGCTGCACTAGCTTCTCTGGGCCGCTGTAACTAAGTACCATCAGCTGGGTGGCCTTTACAACAGAAATGTATGTCTTACAATTCTGGAAACTGGGAGTCCAAAATCAAGATACTGGCAGGGTTGGTTCCTTCTGGGGGCCATGAGAAAGCATCTATTCTGTATCATTCCAGACAGCTTCTGGTGGTTTGCTTGCAATCTGTGGCATTCCTAAGCTTGTACAGACAACACCCTGATCCCTGCCTTCATCTTCATGTGGCTTTGTCGCTGTGGATGTGTTTGTGCCCAAAATTTCCCCTTTTAAAATGACACCACTCATATTGGAATAAAACCCCACCCAGGTGCAGTATGACCTCATCCTAACTTAACTAATTACATCTGCAGTGACCCTATTTACAAATAAGGTCACATTCTGAAGCACTGGAGACTAGAACTTCAACAGATGAAGTTTAGGGGAACACAATTCAACCCACAAAATTTGGTGTTGGTTACTTGGGAAATCTGACCTCCCAGGCCTATTTCAACCACCTCATGTAGCACATGGAGATCAGTTATAGTCAGGAATCTCCCAAAGTGAAACTGCTGCTGCTGCTAAGTCACTGGAGTCGTGTCCTACTCTATGCGACCCCATAGACGGCAGCCCACCAGGCTCCACCGCCCCTGGGGTTCTCCAGGCAAGAACACTGGAGTGGGTTGCTATTGCCTTCTCCAAAGCATGAAAGGGAAAAGTAAAAGTGAAGTCCCTCAGTAGTGTCCGACTCTTCGAGACCCCATGGACTGCAGCCTACCAGGCTGCTCCATCCATGGGATTTTCCAGGCAAGAGTACTGGAGTGGGTTGCTATTGCCTTCTCCGAAAGTGAAACTAGTCAATATGATTTTTTTTTTCTACTTCATTTTATGTTCCATGTTCTTTGATGATCTTTCTAGATTAGTTCCAGGAAGCTGATAAGCCAGGCCCCAGGCTTTACCCGGGAGTCTCCTAGAGTCTCCTATTCACTCCTACCATTATTTGATTTTTATCCCTTAAATGTCTCTCAAGTCAATCTCTACCACCAGTATCTTAACTCAGACTCTCATCACAACAGCCTAACTCACCTTTCCCTTTGCTCTGATTCAGGGGGCCACCCTTCTAGCTTTCCCTGCACTCTGGTTTCTACAGTGCACATTCCAACAACCTGCTCCCACACGTAAAGCCCTCAATGGCTCTGCATAGAGCAGGCAGAATTCAAATGCCTTTGCTTCACACCCAGGGGTTTGGGTGACCTGACTCCTGCCTGACTTCTCAGCCTCACTCTCTCCTGCCTTGTCTTCACACACAGCAAATCCCAGTGACACTCAACTCTGTGGTTCACCAGATTGTGCTTGTGGGATCTTAGTTCCCTGACCTGGGATTGAACCCAGGCCCCCTGGAGTGGAAGCATGGAGGCTTAACCACTGGACCATCGGATCGTGCTATAGTCTCTGGCTCCCTGCCTCTGCACACACTTTTCCCTCTACCCCAGATGCCCTTCTCCCCACCGCTGGACATCTAAGAAGCTCCTATTTATCCTTTACATCTGTTCAAGTATGACTTCTTCTGGGAAGTTGCCCCTGATCCTGAAGAATGATTTATGCTGTTCCCACAGAACTACTCCCTGCACTTACCACAAATCAATGCACTTTTTATCAGTCTCTTCTTCTTGGTCAGAGGACAAGAAGTTCATGAACCATCTAAAACTGTACCAAAAATGCACTTTGTACCTCATCTCCCCTCCCTACTAGATGTGTACCCTGGGGCAAATTACTTAACCATTTTAAGCCAAGAGGTTCCACACTGAATGGCAGATAATAAAAGTATCTGCTTATGATGTTAGGACTAGTACTAAATGAAATAATTAACATAGAGACTTTTACACATGGCCTGGTACACAGCACTTATTCTCAGAAACTGTTGCTGTTATTATGTTGTTCTCATTGTGGTTAATTTCAGAAACACAGCAGTTTCATATGAGGCTCTAGACTTGTACTGACTAGGAGTAAATTCTGGTTCTCAGCACTTATTAGCACTGTGTCCTTGGGCTTATGTCTCATCATCTGTATATCTGCAGATAATAATAACCACCTTATAGATATCTGAGGATAAAATATGCTACTTTTGAAGCATTGGGATAGAATGTGGCATGTAGTAAGTGCTCAATAGATAACAGCCTGTAATATAATGGGCTTTCATCAGATTCCTGAAGGGTTCCATGACTGCAGAGGAGATCGAGAATCAATTTTATAGTCTGGAATACCTTGAGGAAGTCATTGTGTATTAATCTTTGTATTCCAATCATATACTATAGCACTGGACACACAGTAGAGGCTCAATAACTTTTTAAATGAATGGATGAAATTTATGTAAATTGAGCAATAAATGCCAAGTTAAATAATGTCACTTTTCAAGATGTCACAAACAGAGCAACCTCATCCCCTGAGAACATGGTTGAAATTCAGGAAATGGGAGAAGTGTATGTTCCAAAAATGGTGGCTTAAAGCTCCCATACTTTATTCAGAGGAATCATAAAATGTTAGAGCTGAAGTAAACTTTAGCAATGATCTATTACAGCTCCCTCATTTTGCAGATGAGGAAAATGAGCTGACTCTCAGGTCTGATTTCCTCTCCCTTTATGTATAATTCTAAGGTTCGTCATCTGGCTACCTGGCCAAAGCTCATCGAGGACAGCAAATCTGGAGAGGAAAATGGAGAGGGAGAACTATGTGCACCCACGATAAGTACCAAGAAGTAAAAGCTGGGCTGGGGACAGGGAAACAAAATAAAAAAAAGACCCAAAGACTGAAGACTCAGCAGAGCCTACAACACTGGCATGGGGGTAAAAGTGCTCCTTTCTCAACAGATCCACAGGACCTGGACAGTGAGCCGGTCCCAACCATGGAAGAGATTACCTGATGCTTCAGAAAAGCAAGGTTTGCAAGAAATTTAATGTCTGTTAGCTCATAGTATTTCTATTAAGAGCTCTTATTGCACTGAGTGGGTTAGGAATTCAAACCTCGAGTTTTCATAGCACCACCCTAGACTTCATAACTCTGAGGTTACAGCAAAGCTTCCAAGAGATGTCAATAATGTTGAAACACTGGCGAGTTGGTCACCGGGTCCCTGAGTCACCGGCACACAGGGGTGAGCTCACTTTTGCCCTCGGCACTCCTGCTCCTCACCCATCCTTGGCATCAGTCCTGCAGAGTAATGATCTTCCTGAAAAGCTCTGCCTGGCTCTTCTGGAGGCAGCACTCATGCATTCCTGTCCAGGCAAGGGAGGGCTGCATCTCTCTCTACCTCTCTGTGCCTCTCCTGCCCTTCTCCCATTCTCCCCACCCCCTTCTTTCTCTGTAGCTTTTCCTTCTCCTCTTCTGCCCTGGGGTGCATGTATTTTTAGTCTGAAGGATTATCCTTCTTCAGGCATGTTTCCACAGCCCAAGTCTGCTTTCTTTCAGCCACTCTCCTAATCCACTAAGTTGTTCTAAGAACCTGGGCCTTTGAACCACAAAACCCAGACAGATGCACAGTGTATTTCCACCTTCCACCCCATCATAGTCCTCCTTTGAGACAATGAAAGAAAACTGATCCTGCTTGGATAAGGGAAAGGGAAAAAGAGAAAAGCAGAGAGGGGAAAACATAGTGCATATCTCAAAATGCATTATCCCATCACATATGTAATATATTCCAGAAATGCTGTTGCCCAAATGATATTCGAAAGAGAGTTAACAGCCATAAAAAAGAATGAAATTTTGATATCTACAGCAACATGGATGGACTTGGATGGCATTATGCTTAGTGAAATAATTCAGACAAAGAAAGACCAATACTGTATGATCTCATTTATATGAGAAATCTTAAAAATACAACAAATGAGTGAATACAGCAAAAAAAAAAAAAAACCAACAGCAGAATCAGGTATATAGAGAATAGAACAAGGTTGTTAGTAGGGAGAGGGACGCAGGGAGGGGTAAGAAAGAGATACTAACTTTTATATGTAAAATAAGCTATAAGGCTCTGCCATGACCTAGAGGGCTCCAATGGGAGAAGGGGAAAGAGGCTCAAGAAGTAGGTGAAATATGTATAATTATGTCTGATTTGCATTGTTGCACAACAGAAACCAGGGCTTTCCTGGTGGCTCAGCCAGTAAAGAATCCACCTGTAATGCAGGAGCCTCAGGAGATGCAGGTTCAATCCCTGGGTCAGGAATATCCCCTGGTGGAGGGCATGGCAATCCACTCCAATATTCTTGCCTGGATAATCTTACGGACAGAGGAGCCTGGTGGGCTACAGTCCTTAGTCCTTAGGTTACAGTCTTTGCAGAGTCTGACACAACCGAGCAACTAAGCCCACACACGTGGCAGAAACCAACACAGCACTGTAATCTTCCTCCAATTAAAAAAATTGAAAATAAAATAAGCTAAAAGGATATATTATACAACATTGGGAATATATCAATTGTTTCTTAAAAAATAGATAGTATAATCTTTGAAAATTGTGAATCACTATGTTGTATACCTGTAGCATATAATATTGTACAACAACTACACTTCAATTTAAAAGAAGGAGTTTTTTTAAAAAAAGAGAGAGTTAATTTTCAATCATCCAGAAAATTTATGGCTGTGCAATAGCTCATTCTCATGCATGCTGAATAAATAAATGCCTTGTTACTGGATGCCTATAATAGCACTGCGCACCATTTCCCAAAACATATAGGAAAGATCTCATTGATATTTTGTACTGATGACAAATTCAAGGTGAAGAAACGCAGAACTTTTCCATAACATGTGCTGAGGACAGAAATGGGATTGGGTGAGTCACTGCTGACAAGGAGTGAACAGACCAGTACCAATCCTTAGAGCAGAGAGCCTTTATTTTCTCTGTAAGCCTTGATGCTTTCAAATTGTGGTGCTGCAGAAGACTCTTGGGAGTCCCTTGGATGGCAAGGAAATCAAGCCAGTCAATTCTAAAGGAAATCAACTCCAAAAATTTATTGGAAGGACTGATGCTGAAGCTGAAACTCCAATGCTTCGGCCACCTGATGTGAAGAGCTGACTCATTAGAAAAGACCCTAGTGCTGGGAAAGATTGAAGGCAGGAGGAGAAGGGGACGACAGAGGATGAAATGGTTGGATGGCATCACCGACTCGATGGACATGAGTTTGAGTGAGCTCCAGGAGATAGTGAAGGACAGGGAAGCCTGGTGTGCTGCAGTCCGTGGGGCTGCAAAGAGTCGGACACCACTTAAAAACTGAACAACAGCTTGAAGGGTTTTGTAGCCCAAAGCTGAAAATGACAAAGCTGTCAGGTCCACTGTTGAGTTAGTGGCACAGTGGATGCTGAGGCATAGTGCTCTGGGGTCAGTGCATGGGCCCCTAGCTTTACGCTGCCCTCTACCCACCCAGGATGATAACTGTATCTTCAAAGTTACTCAGCCCATGCCTATTTGATTGCACAAGAAGTCAAGAGAAAAAGAATCATTTGAGATGTTGGTATCTCTGGTCTTATTTCCAACAGAAAAAACAGATAATTGAATTATGTCATCTTCCCTTTGTACAGAGAAGAAAAGGCTCAAGTTAGACAAGAAATCACAGAATTGCTTTCTGAAAGATGAAGGCACTGAAATTATGTAATAATAGGTCAAGAAAGGTGCTGAAATACTCTGAATGCTAACACAGTGAGCTCAGCAGAAAGGCACAGATTCGGGAAATTCCTAATTCACATTCTATACACCTGTAAAGTAGTTTCAGTTCGAGAAAGAGTATTTGGACATCTCAGAAACGTTTGCAAATGTTAGGGGCTTCCCTAGTGGCTCAGATGGCAAGCGTCTGTCTGAAATGCAGAAGACCTGGGTTCGATCCCTGGGTTGGGGAGATTCCCTGGAGAAGGAAATGGCAGCCCACTCCAGTATTCTTGCCTGGAAAATCCCATGGATTTCGGAGCCTGGTAGGCTACCGTCCATGGGGTCACAAAGAGTTGGACACGACTGAGAGACTTCACTTTCATCAGGATCTTAAAATGTAAAATTAAAACCTTTTCATTTGTAATGCTCTTTACAGTATGAAAGTGGAGTGAAAGCCGCTCAGTCTTGTCCGACTCTTTGCGACCCCATGAACTATACAGTCCCTGGAATTCTCAAGGCCAGAATACCGGTGTGGGTAGCCTTTCCCTTATCCAGGGGATCTTTCCAACCCAGGGATGAAACTCAGGTCTCCCAAATTTTAGGCAGATTCTTTACCAGCTGAGCCACAAGGGAAGCCCTCTTTACAATATAGCCACTGTCTAAATTTTGAACCACATCTCCAAGTTTCCCCTCAGATAGCCTATATTTCCAGGTTTTGTAAGTATTTTTTCAGCCCTTAGTCCCATCATCTTTTCTCACTATTCTATGTCCTGGTGTTTCTGCTCACCCTCCAGTCCACTGGGAAAATGTCTATTTCTCCTCTAAGACACAGATCTAGGGTTAGCATCAGTGTACAAAATGGCCCCCACCTCTCAGAGATTTGGTTCCTCTGGTCTCTGGGTTCCTATTTCATCTCAGAGAGATATCTGTAGTAGTTAGCACAGTGGAATTAAAGAGGGAAATATGCTTGGAGCTCCTGTTGCACTTAGTTATATAATCTTGGGTGAGCTACCTAACCTCTCTCTCTGCTTCAGCTGCCTCATCTCTAAACTTCACATAAAGTTTAAATGACAAAAGAATGAGTTTTCGCATGGTACCTATTACATATGTGTTCCATCAAAACATTAGTTATTGTATTACAGTTAGTGATTTTCATCTGAGCAAGCCTCGATTTGAAAGTCTGCCATATTTGTTTTGTATTCTTCATTTTTGGCACAGTGCCTGACACACAGTAGGCACTCAAAAAACAATTTTAATTAGCTAATTAATAAATGGAGAGATGAAGGGGCTATGTTTCTGAGGGGCCATGATCTCTAGGAGACAAGGCAGGAGTAAGTAATAGTGTGCTGGGAGAGTAGGTCCCTGAATACCAACAGGACTGGATTTGGCACAGGGTCCCTGGGAGCCAAGAGTCATGAGACTCAGGACCAGCCATGGAGCTCAGAGACAGCACCTGAGGATATTTCATGAGTACCTGAACAAAGGACATAACTTTAAGAAGTAAACAGAAGTAGGTAAAGCCTTGTACGCTCACTATACAGGAGGGCACAGAACTCTCTCAGGATGAGGGAGATCAGAGCATATTTGAAGGCTTTGAAAGGAAAGATTCATTGGAGAGGAGGAGTTGAAGAACTTGATGATGAACAGAGGATGGAGGAGAGCAAAAAACTGAGTCCTTAGAAAGAGCTAGGGCCAAGGACACAGGTGGGGGGCCGGCCTCCTATGATAAATGCTATTTTCCTAGTCTGAAATAAGGAGACGAGAATGGCTGGACCTCCATGTTTTACATCTTTAATGTTGTCCTCATCACCTCTAGAATCTTAACTTTACACTCGATCGCTTTGCTTTGTCTCCCACCCCCAAGGACAAATTATATAGAGCTGGAGCCAAGGACAGCTCTAAAACTTAATATATAAAACTGAACATAATATATACAACTGAATGGCAAATGCTGTGGACTAAATGTGCCTCCTGCAAATTCATATATTGAAGCCCTAACCCCTAAAGTGGTGGTTCAGTTCAGTTCAGTTGCTCAGTCGTGCCTGACTCTTTGTGACCCCATAGACTGCAGCACGCCAGGCTTCCTTGTCCATCACGAACTCTCAAGAGCTTGCTCAAAGTCATGTCCATCGAGTCAGTGATGCCATCCAACCATCTCATCCTCTGCCTTCTCCTTCTGCCTTCAATCTTTCCCAGCATCAGGGTCTTTTCAAATGAGTCAGTTCTTCACATCAGGTGGCCAAAGTTTTGGAGTTTCAGCTTCAATATCAGTCCTTCCAATGAATATTCAGGACTGATTTCCTTTAGGATTGACAGTTTGATCTCCTTGCAGTCCAAGGGACTCTCAAGAGTCTTCTCTAACACCACAGTTCAAAAGCATCAATTCTGTGTTCAGCTTTCTTTATAGTCCAACTCTCACATCCATACATGACTACTGCAAAAACCATAGCTTTGACTAGACAGACCTTAGTTGGCAAAGTAATGCCTCTGCTTTTTAATATGCTGTCTAAGTTGGTCATAGCTTTTCTTCCAAGGAGCAAGCATCTTTTAATTTCATGGCTGCAGTCACCATCTGCAGTGATTTTGGAGCCCCCCAAAATAAAGTCTCTCACTGTTTCTATTGTTTCCCCATCTATTTGCCATGAAGTGATGGGACCAGATGCCATGGTGGTATTCAGAGACAAAGTCTTTGGGAGGTAACTAGGATTAGGTGAGGCAATGAGGGTGGGGCCCTGATCTGATAGGATCAGTGCCCTCCTAAGAAGAGACTATAGAGAGCTCGTGCTGTCTCTCTATGTACGCACAAAAGAGTGGTCATGTCAACACACAATGAGAAAGCAGCCACCTGCAAGCCAGAAACTGTCCTCACCAGAACCCAACTATGCTGAGACTCTCATCTCAGACTTCTGGCCTCCAAATCTGTGCAAAAATGTATTTCTATTGTTTAAACAAACAAGCAAAAACCATAATACAAAAAGAGAAAATGTGTAAGAAAGCCTGTATGTTACATGGACTTTCTCAATGATGTAGGAAGCAAAATTGGCTCCTGTGAGAGAAGGGATGGGAATATAAAGATGTGATCCAGACATCTCTAGATTATCCAGTGTCAAACTGTGACAACATGACCAATCTGTCCCCAATCCCCATGGTCCTGGGAAAATTCCTTTCACTCCTTGTGCCTCAGTTGTCTCATCTGTAAAATGGGAAATACAATAATACCTACCTCTCTCATAGAACTACTAGAAGAATTCAGTGACTAAATAACTGCTAAACACTTATTGGAAAGCCTGAACTAGAGTAAGTAGTATAGTAGCATTTGCTATTATTGTTGTTTTATTTTGTTTATTAACATTATTAATGTTATTATCAGAGAAGGAAGAAGAGCCTTCTGTGTATTAGAACATGTTTGGACCAGTCATTATGGGAAGTGCCCAGGAAAATCAATAAGAAATCGATATTGTGCAGCACATGTGTTGCAGTGGACATAGCCACATTATGGTCCTGTGTCCTTCAACAAGCAGGGAATAGAGGCAAGGAGCAGAGAAAGTAGGAATCTGTCCCTGGGGGTGGGAGATAAAGCAAAGTGACAGAGTAGAAAGTTAAGATTCTAGAGAGTGTGATGAAGACAACATTAAAGATGTCAAACATGGAGGCCCAGCCAGGCAAGGAATCAAGGGAAGCTGGGCATGGGCTAACGGACCAGTTATGGGTCCAGAGAGTAATATATATCCATTTGTAGAGGCTAGAGTTAATGGCTTTCAAGCTATAGTATAAGTCATCTCTCAATTCTGTTCAGCCGCTCAGTCGTGTCCAGCTCTTTGCCATCCCCATGGACTGCAGCATGCAGCATCCCTGTCCATCACCAACTCCCAGAGCTTGCTCAAACTCATGTCCATCAAATCAGTGATGCCATCCAACCATCTCATCCCCTGTCATCCCCCTCTCCTCTTGCCTTCAATTCTCTACCAAATGTCTATTAAATTTGGCAGTGAGAACCAAAAGGTCGCTTGGCCTGTAGTAGGTGTGAGATATTCTGAGTAAAAGAACATCTCTAGAAATATGACACAGTTATTCCAGACTTCCTTCCCATCCATTCTCTGTTCCCTCATCAGCACTACCCTCGACACAGATAAACACTGAAAGCAAGACAAGAGCATCGACGGGAGTGGATGACCCAGAAATGCAGAAGGACAAGTTCAGTCCCTGACAGAGTAGAGAGAGGAGCCAATCAGGAGGCTTTGTTGAGAGGGAGGGGACATCAAGTTGGAGATTTCACTGTCACCTTAGTTCCATCGGTTGGTTTTTTAATGTCGATTTCTTACATGAAAATTGTATTTTCTTATCACTTTATTTTACATTTCTTTGATTGCTAGTGAAATTGAATGTTTATTCATATGTGCATCATCTTCATTTTTTAAACCAGTTTTCCAGTAGAGATCTTAGAGATCTTTCTATTGATTGGAAAAGCTCTTTATACATTTATGATATCAGTCTCTTGCCATATTTATTGCAAGTTCTCCCAGTTTGACATTTATCATTAATAGTGTTTATAATCTATTGTGACATACTGAATTCTTAAATTATTATGTAGTCAAATCTACTTTTTTCTGTCATATTTTCTTCTATTGCTTTAGAGAGGCCTTTCTGGCCTGCAACAAGTAAACATTTATTTATATTCTTCTTGCATTTTAATGAGTTGCACTTTTTTCTTTTTACATTTAATTGTTACACTAAAGTGGGAATTATTTTGATTTTTGGTTTACAGAGTTACTAAGGGAGGATAATACTATTTTCCAAATACCTAAATAGTTCTGAATAATCTTTTTTTTTTTTTGTCTTGTCTATAAGACACTGCCTTTTAATTAAAAACTTCAGGAAACAAGAGATCTTTGAGATATCCTCAAAAGACCCAACATGCAATTTCAGTTTCTGAAACTGTGGTGGGTGAAACAGTGGTGGGTTAGATTTCATGTTCTGAAGGGGACAGAAGGAGGTGGGCAGAGAAAATTTCTCAGCATCTCTCAGATCATCTGAAGAAATCTCTAAATAAGGTTCCTGTGGTTGGATAGTCACTTCATCATTATTGCATTTAAGATCAAGCATCATAAAGGAAGCGGGACATTCAAGCTGTGATATCCTAAAGTAGAGGCTGTATACAGCAAGGGTCTAGAGGGTGCTGGCTTGGTTCAGGAAAGCACACATGCGTCCTAATTAAAGACATAATTAAGACAAATAGATCCTGTGTCTATGGGAGCGCAAGCTCCCTAAAGACAGAAACTTCCTCTTCTGTTTTCACCACTAGCTCTTCTTCCCTAGTCCTCTATCCCCCTGGTTTGCCCTCTTGAATAGAAGAGGCATCAGCAAACTGGTGACCAACCTGAACACTACTTCTTGGCTCCAGAATCATCTGCCTCCATCTCTTGTCTCAATTCTTTACACTTTCTTCATTCCTTTGAGTCCCATCCCCTGAGACCCTCCCTCCATCTGAAAGAAGGCAGTGCATTTACGAGTGTTTCTCTTTCTAGAATAGCCTCCAAGGCACCTGTGAGAGAGTGGGCAGAGGGAAGAACAGCAAGGCCCATGGGTCATGTAGCCAGGATGTGGCCACAAGAATGAAAATCCAGCTCTGACCTCATTGGGGCAAGATGGCCTGCTGGTCTTGTGGGTGCCATCAGAGAACAAAGAGGAAAGAAAGCTGGCTTCTCCCCAGTCATTTTCCTGGGTGGCAGTTGTGATTTCTCAGAGCTGAAAGTATGTCAGATATCAATGATCAGTTCAGTTCAGTTCAGTTGCTCAATCGTGTCCGACTCTTTGTGACCCCATGAATCCCAGCACGCCAGGCCTCCCTGTCCATCACCAACTCCCAGAGTTCACTCAGACTCACGTCCATCGAGTCAGTGATGCCAGCCAGCCATCTCATCCTCTGTCGTCCCCTTCTCCTCCTGCCCCCAATCCCTCCCAGCCTCAGAGTCTTTTCCAATGAGTCACCTCTTCGCATGAGGTGGCCAAAGTACTGGAGCTTCAGCTTCAGCACTCTTGCTTTTCACAGTGATGCAACTAGGTCTAGAGCATGAGAGAAGGGTTTAGGGTGGAAGGATGGCAAAAGAGTGATCCAAAGCCAGTGCTGGACCCCAGAAGCTGACGTCCTTGCCACATAGGAGGGAGCCCATGTGTGTAGAAGCTTGGCTGCCTCTCCAGGCCAAGAGCCTGCCCTGCCCTAGCTCACACACACAGACTGATCGGTATTTACTCTCTCAGGGAAACACAGAACCAGGCACGGCTGACCAGAGTTGCCATCAAGACCAGAATTCCCAGAGAAGCGTGGGAGACAGAGACCGACATCGCATCTGTCACAGGCCAGAGGGTTCTGAGGACGGAAGCTGAGTATGGCTGATGCATGCCTCACAGACAGTGACTCCCTGCTGGGAGCACCTCTCCCAGTGCCCACTCAGCGTTTTCACCTGTGCCTGCAGGGGCACTTTATCTCCCACCTTCAGCATGTGCTTCTCCTTGGAGATATACCACACCCCTACTTGTGTGGAGAACAGGACTGGAAAGAGCCAAGGATCCCTAAGAAATGGAGATCAAAGAGTTGCGGGTTCAGTCCCTGAGTTGGGAAGATATCCCCTAGAGGAGGGCATGTCAACCCACTCCAGTATTCTTGCCTGGAGAATCCCATGGACAGCGGAGCCTGGTAGGCTACAGTCCAGAGTCACAAAGAGTCGGACATGACTGAGCGACTTGACACACATGCACACCTTCTCTTATTTGGCAGCTTGAAAGCTGGACTGAAGCTGAAGGCATAATTCCCATAGTAACAGGGCCAGCCCAACAGGAGGGGATCCAGAGCTGTGGAGTACATTTGTGAGAGAGTCAGTAAGACTTCCATTGATCCTATCCAGGTTTTTCAAGTTATGACTCTCTTTGGCTAAGCCAATGGAAGTCCCTGAATGGCCTTCTATATTCACTATGATCATCCTGAAATTTTTAGAGATAGTTTATCACATAAAAAGAACTTTTTTAAAACCATTTTATTGTGTGAGACTCTGTACAAATACAAAAACATATTAAGATCCAAACTCTAAGTTCAAGGAGATTTTGTAGCAGAGGAACCAGGATATCAAGTTTTAAAGAGCTGAATACAAGTTCTAAATGATGATGGAAAACAGCAACAGAAAAACAGTAATAATACAGTTCAGTTCAGTTCAGTCGCTCAGTGGTGTCTGACTCTTTGTGACCCCCTGAACCACAGCATACCAGGCCTCCCTGTCCATCACCAACTCCCAGAGTTTACTCAAACTCATGTCCATTGAGTTGGTGATGCCATCTAATCATCTCATCCTCTGTCATCCCCTTCTCCCCCTGCCTTCAATCTTTCCCAACATCAGAGTTTTTCAAATGAGTCAGCTCTTCACATCAGGTAGCCAAAGTATCGGAGTTTAAGCTTCAACATCAGTTCTTCCAATGAACACCCAGGACTGATCTCCTTTAGGATGGACTGGCTGGACCTCCTTGCAGTCCAAGGGACTCTCAAGAGTCTTCTCCAACACCATAGTTCAAAAGCATCAATTCTTCAGCACTCAGCTTTCTTCACAGTCCAACTCTCACATCCATACATGACTACTGGAAAAACCATAGCCTTGACTGGATGGACCTTTGTTGGCAAAGTAATGTCTCTGCTTTTTAATATGCTGTCCAGGTTGGTCATAACTTTCCTTCTAAGGAATAAGCGTCTTTTAATTTCATGGCTGTGATCACCAGCTGCAGTGATTTTGGAGCACAAGAAAATAAAGTCAGCCACTGTTTCCCCAAGTATTTGCCATGAAGTGATGGGAAAAGATGCCATGATCTTAGTTTTCTAAATGTTGAGCTTTAAGCCAACTTTTTTCACTCTCCTCTTTCACTTTCATCAAGATGCTCTTTAGTTCTTCACTTTCTGCCATAAGGGGGGGTGTCATCTGCATATCTGAGGTTATTGATATTTCTCCTGGCAATCTTGATTCCAGCTTGTGCTTCTTCCAGCCCAGTGTTTCTCATGATGTATTCTGCATATAAGTTAAATAAGCAGGGTGACAATATACAGCCTTGACGTACTCTTTTTCCTATTTGGAACCAGTCTGTTGTTCCATGTCCAGTTCTAACTGTTGCTTCCTGACCTGCATACAGGTTTCTCAGCAAATGACTAATTGCCCATGCATAGGACACACAACAACCTACTGAGGGATCCATGTCAGGGAAATTTTGGAAGATCTTACAAAGTTGGCAAGATTTGAGCTGAGTTCAAGATGGGTAGGTCCTGCCTGGCTTGAAAGAATGAAAGAGAAGGGGCAGTCCAGGAGAAAGCTAAAGCTCAGAGCAGAAAGCAGAACCTGTGGTCAGGGAACAATGAATGAACACCTCTACTGAAGTCTGGTTTGCCTTGGAAACGAACAGAGATCATTCTGTTGTTTTTGAGATTGCATCCAAGTACTGCATTTCGGACTCTTGTTGCCCATGATGGCTACTCCATTTTTTCTAAGGGATTCCTGCCCGCAGTAGTAGATATAATGGTCATCTGAGTTAAATTCACTCATTCCAATCCATTTTAGTTCGCTGATTTCTAGAATGTCAACATTCACTCTTGCCATCTCCTGTTTGACCACTTCCAATTTGCCTTGATTCATGGACCTGACATTCCAGGTTCCTATGCAATATTGCTCTTTACAGCATCAGACCTTGCTTCTATCACCGGTCACATCCACAACTGGGTATTGTTTTTGCTTTGGCCCCATCCCTTCATTCTTTCTGGAGTTATTTCTCCACTGATCTCCAGCAGCATATTAGGCACCTACTGACCTGGGGAGTTTCTTTTTCAGTATCCTATCATTTTGCCTTTTCATACTGTTCATGGGGTTCTCAAGGCAAGAATACTGAAGTGGTTTGCCATTCCCTTCTCCAATGGACTTCATTGGGTCAGACCTCTCCACCATGCCCCCCCGTCTTGAGTTGCCCCGCGGGCATGGCTTAGTTTCATTAAGTTAGACGAGGCTGTGGTCCTAGTGTGATTAGATTGACTAGTTTTCTGTGATTATGCAAAACTTACCATCTTACTTGGGTTTCTCTTACCTTGGACGTGGGGTATCTCTACATGGTTGCTCCAGCAAAGCGCAGCCGCTGCTCCTTACATTGGACAAGGGGTAAATTCTGAAAGAGATGGGAATGCCAGACCACCTGACCTGCCTCTTGAGAAACTTATATGCAGGTCAGGAAGCAACAGTTAGAACTGGACATGGAACAACAGACTGGTTCCAAATAGGAAAAAGAGTACATCAAGGCTGTATATTGTCACCCTGCTTATTTAACTTATATGCAGAGTACATCATGAGAAATGCTGGGCTGGAAGAAGCACAAGCTGGAATCAAGATTGCCGGGAGAAATATCAATAACCTCAGATATGCAGATGACACCTCCCTTATGGCAGAAAGTGAAGAGGAACTAAAAAGCCTCTTGATGAAAGTGAAAGTGGAGAGTGAAAAAGTTGGCTTAAAGCTCAACATTCAGAAAATGAAGATCATGGCATCTGGTCCCATCACTTCATGGGAAATAGATGGGGAAACAGTAGAAACAATGTCAGACTTTATTTTGGGGAGCTCTAAAATCACTGCAGATGGTGACTGCAGCCATGAAATTAAAAGATGCTTACTCCTTGGAAGGAAAGTTAAGACCAACCTAGATAGTATATTCAAAAGCAGAGACATTACTTTGCCAACAAGCATCCGTCTAGTCAAGGCTATGATTTTTCCAGTGGTCATGTATGGATGTGAGAGTTGGACTGTGAAGAAAGCTGAGCACCGAAGAATTGATGCTTTTGAACTGTGGTGTTGGAGAAGACTCTTGAGAGTCCCTTGGACTGCAAGGAGATCCAACCAGTCCATTCTGAAGGAGATCAGCCCTGGGATTTCTTTGGAGGGAATGATGCTAAAGCTGAAACTCCAGTACTCTGGCCACCTCATGCGAAGAGGTGACTCATTGGAAAAAGACTCTGATGCTGGGAGGGGTTGGGGGCAGGAGAAGAAGGGGACGAGAGAGGATGAGATGGCTGGATGGCATCACTGACTCGATGGACGTGAGTCTGAGCGAACTCCGGGGGTTGGTGATGGACAGGGAGGCCTGGCGTGCTGCGATTCATGGGGTCGCAAAGAGTCGGACACGACTGAGTGACTGAACTGAACTGAACTGAAGTCTGGGGCTCATGTGTGGCCTGTGGGGAGATGAGTCTATGGAATAGCTCCATTCTGAAGGGACATAAAATGACACACATGATAGACATAAAATGAAACACATTTGATTACAAGAAAGGCTATGAGCATGGAAACCAGAGTGAGGGTGATCAGGGCCATTAGGGACAAGTATATGGGCACTGAATCCCCAAGAGATGGGGCACCTAAAAGTCAGTGAGCACCGAAGATAAATTTATGCAATTTTGTAGCTTTGCTACAGACCACTTGCAGCATGAAATTAAAAGTCACTTGCTCTTTGGAAGGAAATCTATGACAAACCTAGACAGCATATTAAAAAGCAGAGACATCACTTTGCCAACAAAGGTCTGTATAGTCAAAGCTATGGTTTTTCCAGTAGTCATGTATTGGTGTGAGAGTTGGACCATAAAGAAAGCTGAGCACCAAATAATTGATGCTTTTGAACTGTGGTACTGAAGAAGACTCTTGAGAGTCCTTTGGACTGCAAGGAGATCCAACCAGTCCATCTTAAAGGAAATCAACCTTGAATATTCATTGGAAGGACTGATGCTGAAGCTGAAGCTCCAATTCTTTGGCCACCTGATGTGAAGAGCTGATTCACTGGAAAAGGCCTTGATGTTGAGGAAGACTGAAGGCAAAATGAGAAGGGGGTGGCAGAGAATGAGATGATTAGACAGCATCACCTAATCAATGGACATGAATTTGAGCAAACTCCGGGAGATAGCAGAGGACAGAGGTGCCTGACATGCTGCAGTCCACGGGATTGCAGAGTCAGACAGGATTTAGTGACTGAACAACAACAAACCTCTGGGGATAAGAACGCAGTAACTCACTCATCCCAGAGCAAGCTGATCAGCACGTAGGAGCAACTGCTCATCTGTTGTTAAAACCTAATTGGTCCTTAGTGAAGGCCAAATATTGCCTTTAACAATACTACAAACACAAAGCATGTGACCTGTCTACAGAGAAGCACAGAAAATATCCTGATTGGTGATAAAATCAAATGTAAGAGGGCATGTGCACACACATGTTCCATGGATGTAGGGGCAATCTGAACTTCCAAATATACATGCATACAAAATATTGAACTCCAACAACTTAAAACCATTGATTTTTGGCTAAGCACCTTCAACATTTTTTTCAGAAGCCATCTCAAGCATCTTAAAATGCATGAATCCACAGAAGTTTCAAAAATCAAGCCACCGTTTTTCTCCAGTAAGAGATCATAGCATGCCTGAGCTTGCTTTGTCTCCTTACCAACATTGGAAAGGAATCTCAAGTTGAATCCTGTCCATTTTTCATGGCCATGAAACCTTCTCCCATGCTCTGGCCCACACTGATTTTTCTAGTTTTCTACATATTTGGATACTTAATGATACCTAGTTTTCCTGATCTCTGCCTCTAACATGTGTGACTTTTCTGCAACGGTCTTGTCACCTGTAGCATCAGCATCTCTCAGGGGGATGTCAGGAATGCAGAATGTCTTCCTTGGAAAGGTCTTTATGCACTTTTGCCCAAGATTCATTTCCTCTTCCTGTTCCAGCGCTCTGACCCGCCCAGTGCAGTGTTCAAGCCTTAACTATCCTCCATGCCCATGGATGCCCCCATTCCTAACCTGTGCCCCATATTCCCCTCCTGCTTGCAATAGCCCTGTTTCCTTGATCACAACCCAAGTGACCATATGTTCATGGTGCTCCTGGTTGGGAATGGACTTGAATCTTTTTGATTCTGACTGTTTATCAAGTCCGGATTTCTGTGGGTAACCCAAACAACAGAAGTTGTGTGTTTTGCCTCCTCAAAGACCTGGGCACCTAAGTAATGACAACTCCAATCAGAGAAGTAGTTTCAATAACCAAGTGCTGTAATGCTGTTGCTGCTGCTGCTGCTAAGTTGCTTCAGTCGTGTCCAACTCTGTGCGATCCCACAGACAGAAGCCCACCAGGCTCCACCGTCCCCGGGATTCTCCAGACAAGAACATTGGAGTGGGTTGTCATTTCCTTCTCCAATGCATGAAAGTGAAAAGTGAAAGGGAAGTCGCTCAGTCGTGTCCGACTCTTCGCGACCCCCTGGACTGCAGCCCACCAGGCTCCTCCATCCATGGGATTTTCCAGGCAAGAGGACTGGAGTGGGGTGCCATTGCCTTCTCTGCTGTAATGCTAAACTATGAGAAAAGAAAAGCAGCATCTCAGACTTCATCCCAGACAAACTGAATCAGAAACTGCTATTTAATAAGACCCTGGAAGTTTGGGAGCACACAAACATTTGAGAGGCATTTCTCTAGGAGACAGGGACCTTGTTCTATATTTCATTTTTATTTGCACCCTTCCAAAATTACATGGAATCATGGCAGCCATGAAATAGATTGAAGATATTCTTGCTAAATTTCGTTGAAATGGTTCTCAGTGGCCAACTACTCTTACAAAGGAAATGGTGCCTTAACCATTTTATTGGATTGAAACAATCACCCAGGGAGACAGGCAAAAAAATTTTCATTCCCATTTTATGAATAAGGAAATAGAGGCTAAGAAAGGCTTCAGAATTTAAGGTCAAACAACTAAAATTTAGGAAATACCAATGATTGTCAAAGGAAATTAAATAAAGTGATAATTAAAGACAGATGGTAACTACCAAGAAGGAAGAAAGAACAATTTGAAAACAAATAGAAAACTTTAATATTTAAGAAAAACTTCACTCTGTCTTATCTTTTAACCTTAATTTCAAACTTTTTAATCTCTTTTGCATGATACTCACATGCTGAAGCGATGGTGTGGAATCTTGTAATACTCCTTTAGTAGATAAACTCCTGGGCCTTGCACTACACACATAAACAAATATAGAACCCATGGCATATCCAAATTATTGTCAAGCATGTACTAAAAAGACTTAAAACTTTTGTTGATGTTTCTGACTGCCTTGCCCCAAAATAACCTCATCTTAAAAGTAAAATTTCTTTTATTCAAGGCATTGTTTAGGAAGAAAAAGGAAAACCTAAAATCTTCTTATTTTGTCTTTCTCCAGGATGAATGAGACTATTTTCAAAACAAGGATGTCTTTTTTTTTTAACCTGTTTTTTAAAGATATAACACTAGAAATGTTGATAATATTTATTTGAGAAAAATACAATAAAATTTCCCAAAAGTTTGATAATAACTTTTTAGAAAAAATAAACATAATAATCAAATGCATTCTTTTAGACTCGTTGCAAATAGCTAGAGACAAAATAAAATAAAAAGATTATATTACAACTGAAATGGTTAAATGCATATTTATTTAATTCAAGACATAAATGACTTATTCAAATAAAAATTGAAACTCATAGTGGGAGAAATAAAAGATAAGAGGAATAATTTGAGAGAGATATATTGATCCTTGTTGGAAAGACCATATACAGTAGAAATGACAATAAGTCCTAAGCAAATATTTATAGATTTTATGCAAAACCAAGATCCCAAATGAATACATTATAGACTCTGACAAACTCTCAGTGTAATTCATCTAGAAGAATAAGCTATCAAGAATACTGAAGTGTTCTTTTAAAAAGGATAATTACAATGGCTTGCTATACAAGATTTTAAAACATGATTTATAGCAACAATTATCAAAACAATCAGTTATTGGGTTAAAAATAAGAAAAGTTGATCAGTGTTTAAAATCTCAGAATAGTGATTCTAAACTAAGTATTTAACATCCAAATAACCAAAGCAACAGCCACACTACACTAATGACATATTGAATTTACTGTCAGGTTAGATTTCAAATCTTTTGTACATATTGTATTCTCTATCCAAGTTTTTTTCCCATTCTCTATTTTGTTAAAGAATAACTTTCAAAGTAAGGTAAAATTATGATTCTCACATAAATATAAAATGAAGATTTTATTTAACTCACTATCTAATAAGAGAACCCAGCAGATGTTACTTTTCATTCAAAGGAGAATCCAAAGAACAGACACACTTATAGATCAGGAATATTGAAATAAATTGGCAAATAGGTGCAAATCTAGTGAATCTGCGGTGTCAACTGAACTTCTACTAGACAAAATTTACTTGCATTGACAAGTCTATAGATGAGAATTACTTTAAACTGCTACAGTTATCTATTAATACAACTCACATAACTGTAAAATAGTTCAAAGGCAATGAAAGATGAAGACTCTCCATAGAATCAGAATCAGGTAGTTCAGAACCATGGATCCTAAATAACGCACTGTCTGCCACTGAAGCACACGTTTTTCTCTACCATTCGCATAGTTGTTTTTGTACCCAGCTGAGAGCTTTACATTTGTGTTTATTAGACCCAATATTGATAGACTCAGGCAATCATAATCATCCCTCCAAGCTATATGAGTGTGTGTATTTGATCAGGATGTTATCAATACCATTGTCCAAGACATTGATTTTTTTGTAAACAAGTTGAACATAACAGAAAATCAAAGCACATATATATCTGACATAATGTAGAGCAATATCATCCTTTCAAACAGCAAAAAATAGATACCAAACACAGAAAACAGAAAGCAGCAGGATGAGTAAAATAGATATGCTTTTTCACCTATGTAACAGGTGTCTTTTTGAGGACAGCTGGGTGCTAGGTAGTGTCCTAGGTGCTGAGGGCACTATGACAAATGAAGACAAACACCTGCACTCACGGCAATTTATAGTCTGGGGTGGAGTGGGGAAAACAGATATTAAACAATTTATATGTCGGAATAATGGTAAGTGATGTGCTGAATGTGGTAAGTGATACCAGAGAGAGTTACAGGATGTTTAGCAAGTGTGGAAGGTTGATATGAACATATTAATCATTATCATTTGTTTCAGTCTTGCAGATATTAGGTCTCTCTCTTTTATTTTCTCTGTCTTTGGGAGTTTGTAAGGATGTTGAAGTAGAAACCAAGAGTCCAGAGCTGAGAGAGAACTGCTACTCACCAGCAAAATGAGGATGGTCAGTAGTTTGCTTGATTTTTCTCCTCTTTCAGAACAACCAACAGTACCAAGCAAGTGCTTCCTTTCAGTAGTTTTCTTTCAGTAGGATGTGCATGAAGAAGACAAAGCCTTAGCTATTTGGATTCTATTATAACCAAATGTATAAAACACTGTTACTACAGACATTAGTATATAAAATAGCTTTGTTATACTGCTAGAGAAATGTACTTTTTCTATGCAAATAGAGCTAACCCTGCACATGCATACAACAAATGGTGAAAATACTAGCATAATTTTATGAGAAATTAAAGTTTAATCAAAACTAGTAGAAGACATTTGCCACACATCATAATTAACAAATGATTGGGTACTGAATATTTAAATACTCCATAAAATTAACAAATAATTCCATAGAAACTGGACATTTCATGAAAGAAAAAAGACTTATGGCCAGAAAGTATATGAAATATGTTCAACCTCATCAAAAGGCAGAATCTAAATTTAAACCACTAATACTTTGCTCCCAGCAGACTGGCAAAGATACAAAATTTGGCAATAACTAGTGTTGAAGAGAACGTAGAATAATCAGAATTCCTATACATTGCTGGACGAGTGTAAACCATGCTGGAAGGAAAACAATCTGTCATTACCTAATCAAGTGGCAGATGTTTGTTTCCTACTACATCACTATTTGGATCTTGGAAGACACCTGCACATGTGCTCCAGAAACCATGAACAAGAATGTACATAAAAGCATGCATTGTAATTCCTAGAAAGAGCCTAAATGTCTATTGACAACAATATGAAGAAACAAACTGTGGTGTGGTCTTACAAGAGATACCACATAGCGGTAAAACAGAATTCACAAAGCACAAAGATGAGAGGGGAAAAGTTTCAGGAGAATGTATACAGTATTGTCTCCCACTTGTATACAATTTAAACAATTTAGGGATATAAATTTGGTAAACACTAAAGAAAAACAAGAGAATAAGAAAAATAATTCAAGATAGTGGTTAGCTCTAGGAGGCAGGCAAGGGATCTGAGCAGGATAAACACACAGGATGCTTAGATATGTTTTAAGCTTGTTGGTGAGTCCACTGGTGTTCATTTCATCATTGCTCTTTAAAAGTTCAACAGTTTAAATTATATATATATATATATATATAATTTTGTATTGTTATGTTTAATAAAAATAAATAGTAATATTCTAATATATTCACTTAGTTTTATTACATATAACCACACAAAATTATGGGCTTCCTTGGTGGCTCAGACAGTAAAGAATCTGCCTGCATGCAGATGTGGAAGACCCAGATTCAATCCCTGGGTCAGCAAGATCCCCCGGGGAAGAGAATGGCTACCCACTCCAGTATTTTTGCCTGGAGAATTCCATGAGCAGAGGAGCCTAATGGGTTCCATATATATATATATATATATATATATATGTAAATAACACAAGTATTTGTCAATGCAGTTACCAAAGCTTTGAGGTCAGTCCTTAAAGAATGTGAGCTTTATTTATTTGTGTGTTTTAATGTGCTCTTGCTCTAGGCATTTTGGTTACTATTCATTACTTTATAGATATGCAACACTGAAATTCTCCAGGTTTATTTTACCCCAATATGAAAATGTTTCTGAAAATAATTGCTCTAAAAATGCCTTCTCTTCTGCTTTGCTATGGGGGAAGGTGTAATAAATTATCTTAACTTTTGGATGAAAAAGAAATAATTTCTAACATGAGTGTTATCTGGAAAGCTCTTCCTGTACACTCTGAAGTTCTTTATAGTGATTTCTCATATAACACTATCAAATATACCACCTGGCTGCAACAGCTGTGGATAAAACCTGTCCTCTTGCTTTCTCACTGGGTTTGTGCTGTTTAATATTTTAATTCCGACTCCAAATGGATCTTACTAGGAGAAATCGTGTCCGTGGGTCTGGGGTCTCTCCCCAAGTCACTCTTAAGACTTCCTCGTGCGCTCTCTCTAGTCTGAACACTCATCTTCCAGCCTGACAAGTCCTGCAGGCTGCCTTGTGGTGTTCGCTACTCCCTTATAACCTCCATCTGGAAAGTTTAGAAGAAATTAATTGACTGATTTCCCAAACACGTGGAATCTCTGCTTGCGTGCTAAATGCCAAATGCCAATTCAGTGGGTTCCTTCTTTAAAGATACATTTTGCTTTCACGTTACTTATTTCTATATGTCCAGATGCACTCACAGTGAGAGGGCATGGCAGGCTCTGTCAGTCATTGTCACTGACTCTCTAAACTGGATCACCAAGCCTCACCAGTATTTGACAGCTTTGCAGTATTCCTGACATGGAGATAACACTTTCCTAAAAGACTGCCTCCTATTTACTCCAGTTTCTCCCATTTTGTTCCCATTATTACAGAAAACACAAGGACATGGCACTGGGGATTATCAGGGATGTGTTTCTGGGGTCATCAGAGATTTTCCAGCACAATCTCCAGTATACATGTCTTCAGCCCCATGTTCTGCCCTGTTCATGTAAAGAAAGAATTGACCACTCTTACAAACTGATGCCAACTGTATATGCAGAGCCAAGTTTCTCACATTAAAACATAGGGCATGTTCAAAAAGTTCATTTTTAGGTCAGCCACTGAAATGTGAAATTCATTTTCTTCTAAAAAAAAAACAATGTTTTCAGTGTCAGTGCTGACCACAGGCCTGGCCCCAGTACTCTATCTAACAAAGTATCAGAAATAGCATGCTACTGCAATGAAAATAAGGAGAACACAACATTGTGTACCATGGATAATAAAATACCATGCCCAACAGTGGCAAATAAATAATTTTTATTTATTTGAATTCTGGTGATTGAGGAAAGGTTAATTCATCTAGCAGACAAAAAGGCAGATGAAAACTTCTGTAAATATTCTGAAAGAGAATTCAGGCAACCGTCAAAGATTTGAAGATATTGATGAGTCTGCTTTTTAGTAGCAGTAGTAGTAGTGGTAGGAGGAGGAGGAGCAGGGGAAGGGGAGAGGGAGGAGGGGGAAAATTGTCATCATCGTGCAAGCTTTTCACTTCAACATTTCTGTCTTTTCATTGATACAACTCTATCATTTGTAGAACTCAAGTTATTGGTTGGTTTACAACAAAATAATAGAGAATTGAAAGGGGAAAGGCTGAAACTGAGAAATCAGAGTTTGTCCTGAATAAACAAAAGAAGCATCTTGAGTAGGATTCACTGATTAAAAACCCACACATGTTTATTCAGCATCCACTATTTGCCCAGCTCTATGCTAGGTCTTAGGGATATAACAAAGAAGAATAAGACAATTGCTACCATCTTGGGGCCAACATACTGCAGTGGGTGGTGGAACAAAATGAGGCAAGGGGCCTAGGAGTAAGGATTGACACATAAACATATAAATTACACACTATGTGCTAAACACTGTATTAAAGGAAGAGCAAGGTACTGTTTGTGGGAGTCTGGAAATACGTCCCCTAAATGACATTTTATCTTCAAAAATGAATGAGAATTTTTCAGAAGGAACAGAACATACAAAAGAACAGGCATAAAATCTCATTTTTAAATGATGTGAGGTCCAGAGTAAGTGCAGGGGGAAAAGGAGGAAATAGAGACAAGGCTGAAGAATTAAGGAGGAAACTAACTAACCCTACATCCTGGAATGCCCAACAGAGAGTTTAAACTCAATTCCATAGGAAACTTGGAGACAACAGCTTCAATTGATAACAGAATGTTAGAACAACCAACGAAATTAACAGAGGAGTTAATCGATATTTGCATGACTTAAAAGGGAGAAGACAGCATCAGGAAATCATGGTTCTCTCGGTGGATATAGAAAGGAATGATCAAAAGGTATCAGCTCGGAGCTCTTCTTGGCCCTGGAAGCTACTGAGACAGTTCAGTGGCTTTTCAAGGGGAAGCGGAATTGGGAAAGGGATGGGCCCTGGGGTCTTTGGGAGGCAGAGTGCACAAGCCTTTCACAGGATCATTCCATTTTAAGATTGAGCATAGAGTGAGTTGTATATCTTTGTGTCAGTGACTGCTGAAGAAATGGAAATCATGTGCTAGCAGGTCATCTGCAAGTCCTGGGTCGTATGTAAATGGGGAATTCATGTTTAATCATTGACAGCAGCTAATGAACAATCGCTTACTTGTTTGAACCTCCCTTCGGCATTTCTGCAATGTGGTTCCGAGAATCGTACTTTTCTTTTTCTTCCTTTCTACCCCCCAACTTTCCCCAGTAAAAGAGTGCTTTGGCAGCAATAAACCCCTCCAGTGAAGAATTTCTCTCACAGTAAATTCATGGCATTTCAACAGGTCCACTTTGATATATCTCCGGTTTTTTGGCTTGTCACAGGTCTTAAGTTTCAGAACTTCGGGCAAGAATAAGAATGTGGGTAGCTAAACAAGAAAATGAGATAATTAAAACATCAGAAATTAATAAAACCTCGCATGTTCATCAGGCTCCTCAAGTGGCACTAGTGATAAAGAATCCGCCTGATCCCTGGGTTGGGAAGATCCCCTGGAGTAGGAAATGGCAACGCACTCCAGTACTCTTGCCTGGAAAATTCCAAGGGCAGAGGAGCCTGGTGGGCTACAGTCCATGGGGCTGCAAAGACTTGGACACAAATGAGCACACACATATTAAGAGTGCTAAATCCTTTACCTGATTCTGCTGTGTATGGAAAAACTGTCCTGGGCCGAGGTGATGGCCTAGTCTCTGGCACTGTATGCACTGGGAAGCTCCTCAGGAAATGAACGGGCTCAGATATCTAGCTATGTTTAGAGAAGGAAGGCACTGCCACCTACAGGTTGTAAAATCAGCAACATAATACATTAATATTTAATTTGTAGAAAAAAAATATTTTATTAATGTAACATTTTCATAGCCCTAAAAGCCTCAAAGTTAGCTAGTTTATCCTCCTGCCTCTGGGCAGATCTGTTCCTAAATATGCAGGAATTTTCACTGAGATTAAAGAAGCTCAGTTCTCAGACAATTAAAATCCAAGTCAGATTTGCCCTGAAGGAATTGGGAATTATGCTGGACCTGCCACAGGGTAGGCAGCGAAGAGGTGGTGGGTAATTGCCTCTTTATTCACTCTGAACTCAGAACTCCTTGGGCCTCAGTTTATTCATTTGTAAACTGAAATGATGGATTTAAACTGGTAATTCTCAAACTGTGATCCGTGGACCAGCATCACCAGGGAATTGTTAAATATGTAAATCTTTCTGGCCCTGTCCCAGACCCAGACCCCAGACCTAATGAACTGAAAACCCTCTGGGTAGGACCCTCTGAGATTTAACAAGCCCTCCAAGTGACTGTAATGTACACAAAAATGGGAGAATCACTGGATTGGATGATCTAGAAACACCTGATAAACATGCTATTCCACATCACTAAAGTGATGTCACCTGCAGTTCAAACACCTGCCTGTGGAGGAGCTGAATCCCTGGGAAAGCCTGACCTTGGAGGAAGAGAAGGCAACTGTGGAAAAGTTGAAACTGAAGGAGCGGGTTTACCACTCTACCAGGGGGATATGTGGCCATCGATGGACCATCTCAGTGATCAACTGGACATCTAAAAACTAAAAATATTTTCACCCTAGTTCATCAACATAAAATTGTATCAGAACATCAATCTCCTCTGCCTGGCTTTGTCTAATTAATCTCTTCCCTGGCTGAACTCCAACTACCAAGTATAGTCCTTCAAAAACCAGGTTTTCTCTCTTTCACAAAGACTTTTGTGAACAGCAATACATCCATATTTTTCAATTACTCTGAATCCCTTTGACCCCTCAAGTCTGTAGTAGAAAATTTAGTACTTAATGATCTATCTCCTAGAATATTCTCAAATTGTTTCTCATGATTATCTCATCTCACTGTCCACATCTCCCCAAGGATTTTTGCTTATATGACTCATATACTTATCCCTATGTTTCTGACAAGTTCCCAACATAGCTCTGGCACATATTGGTATTTAACAACTTGTTGATGGGTTTTATGTGGTTCTCTGACAATACAGAGTGGGGTCTTTGGATAGGTCTTAAGCCCCTCATTCCTTCATTGTGCTCATGAAGTGAAGTCGCTCAGTCGTGTCCGACTCTTTGTGAGCCTGTGGACTGTAGCCCACCAAGCTCCTCCATCCATGGGATTCTCCAGGCAAAAAGTACTGGAGTCGGTTGCCATTTCCTTCTCCAGGGGATCTTCCCAACCCAGGGATCGAACCCAGGTCTCCCACATTGCAGGCAGACGCTTTAACCTCTGAGAGGCCAAGGAAGTCTTGTGCTCATGAAGGATTCTGCAAAATGGTCAGGTTGACTTCAAAAATAGCTAAGATTCACAAAAAGCAGTTGAAATGAAAGGGTGAGGACCTCTAAGCATTATCTTAGACCCACGTGCATAGATCAATGAGATAATCACAATTCAAGCTTCCTCCATTATGGGGCATTTACTCGGACAGTTAAAAAAATAAAATGTGAACCACACGGAACAAAAAATTAAGTCATCCTTTCGAAGAGAACTTAATGAACGTTGTGCTCAGATGTAGTTAGCTCTTGAAAGAAACTCAAATCACTAATGTTTCAGGAAGGCAGATCCCTTCCAGGGCCTGAAACTGGGCTCTTGTCTAACACTCAGAAATGAATTGTCCGAGGAGACACACGTGCTGACAAAGCAAGAGATTTTATTGGGAAAGGGCACCCGGGTGGAGAGCAGTAGGGTAAGGGAACCCAGGAGAACTGCTCTGCCAGGTGGCTCGCAGTCTCAGGTTTTATGGTGATGGGATTAGTTTCCAGGTGGTCTTTGACCCATCATTCTAATTCAGAGTCTTTCCTGGTGGCGCACGCATCACTCAGCGAAGATGGATGCTAGCAAGAGTGATTCTGGGAAGTGGATGGACACACAGTGTCTCCTTTAGACCTTTCCCGAACTCTTCCGGTTGGTGGTGGCTTATTAGTTCCGTATTCCTTATCAGGATCTCCTGTCATAAAACAACTCATGCAAATGGTTACTATGGTATCTGGCCAGGGTGGGCGGTTTCAATCAGTGTGCTTCCCCTAACAGTAATTTCTGGTATTGTGACTATAACGTCATTTATGCAAATAATTACTGAAAACCTCCATGAATATGTTCTGGATTTCCTTTAGTACTAAGAAGGAATCTGAGGACAAACTGAGATGGCCTTTAGCTATTAGAGTTGTTCTAGTTGTGTGCTCTGCTAAGAGAGACCATCTGTTGTAAAGGAAAAAGAGTCAGGATTCGGAAATTACCCAAGCCCCTTCCTTTTATGTAGGGAATGTGAACATCTGAATGTACATGACTCTGAGGCCAGAAAATGTCCAATTCATGTTAGCCTACCAGCTCCTAGCCCAGCTCTGTCACATAACAAAGCCTTCATTAACCTAAGTTAGGCAAAAACATACTGCTTCCCAGGTGCCACTAGTGGTAAAGAACCCACTTGCCAATGCAGGAGACACGGTAGACGTTGAGTTCAATCACTGGGTGGGGAAAATCTCCTGGAGGAGAGCATGGCAACCTGCTCCCGTATTCTTGCCTAGAGAAACCCATGGACAGAGAAGGCTGGTGGGCTACAGTCCCTGGGGTCACAAAGAGTTGGACATGACTGAAGTAACTTAGCATGCATGTAGGACACATTCATACTAATATAGCCATAGTTATTTGGGGGCAAGACCAAATAAAGTTTATTCTACCACTCTCAAATTTTATTTATACAATTCCCATTCTAAGAGGCCTAATTGTTTATAGTAAAGAGACCACTTTGAATAGGACAAAAATGGATAGGGTCAAAGTTTGGATCTTCATTGCCAAACAAATCAACATCGTTTTAAGAGTCAGTCCAGTTTTCTCAGGATTGGTTGGGAGAATGGTTTGGGTTTGTTGTGTGCATTTCACAAAAATCCAGACTTTCTCTATAACTTGTAGGCTTCATGCTGTCCTCCTGAACTCTCATGTGTATGATATTCCAGATGACCTAGAATTGAGAGATGTGTTCTGCACAGCTCAGAACAGCTGTCTGCCAGCTGCACGGCGGAGGTGGTGGCATTTCAGCAGGGTCGGTCAGTGAAAGACCCTTTATTGTCTAACAGCAGAGGACCGAGCTGTGAAGTGTATTGTGTGCTCGGCAATCCTTTGAGATAAAAGGTGCAGAAGAAGGAGAATGGACTCTATTCAGCTTCGTGGCAGCAGAACAGAGACTGTCTTCATGGGGTCGGATTCTATGCTTTGGGTGGAAGAGGGCACTGGCAGTAGAGCCTCATGGGTGCAGAGGGGTGAGGGACCCTCTTGCAGTTCCTCTGGGTGGCTCTGAGTCCAGGCCTACACAAGCATTGCTAAAGAATCACTGCACTGTTGCAACAAGCATATGTGGTCCCCTTGAAAGACATTCTGTGTGTTCCCATGTGGGAGAAGAGCAATAGAGGTCTCCCCAAGAGGACAAGCAGTGGAGACCACACAGCTGGAGGGATCCTACGGAATGCCCAGCCCCCACCTCTCCACAGCGATTCCCCGGTTACAGGTTACTTTCAGAGGCAGACCTCATACAAGTCTTGAAACACCTCTGGAAAACATACAGAGCAGATATTAATACTTTTGTTTAATAGAATTAAATACTTCTATTTAACAGATGCAGAGAATGAAGTCCAAGAGTTTACGTGATTTGCCCAAATTTATGTGGTCAGTGAATCATAAGATCTGAGACCAGAGCTCTTATCTTCACATCCTAGTTAGTGTTTCATCCTCCATCACTAGGCAGCTTCTCACAGTCTGCCTCTCATGTATAACCAGAAGCCACATGGCCCTGCGGTCTGAAGAGGGTGGCCCCACCTTCCTGGTCAAGCTTCCTCTTGACTCCCAGCCACATATGCACTTACCACAGTACACTCTCAGGGTCTAGAAATGGGGGCAGGACATTAAATTGGCAGGACATGGTGATGGACATGGCAGGAACTAAGGGACACCCATGACCTCTGTGGGCTGGTAGTCCTTCTCTTAGAGGAGAGCCCCCAGCCCCTAACCCCAAGCCCCAGGGACTTGTGGAGCCTTCCAAATTTCAACCAAAGGCAAATAAGAAGGCAGAGTCAGGTTGCTGAACCCCTTCTTTGGAACAAACTGGAGATGCACTAGCTCCACTGAGCCATATTAAAAAGGAACTTTACAAATAAAGTAAAAACTAGCCCAGGGATGTCCTTGTGTGGTCCAGGGATTGAAACTTTGCCTTCCAATGCAGGAAGTGCAGGTTTAATCCCTGGTCCTGGTGCTAAGATCCCATGTGCCACATGGCCACAAAACCAAAACATAAATCAGAAGCAATATTGTAATAAATTCAATGAAGACATTAAAACAAAAAATATATTTAAAAAATAATAAACTAGTCCAAGATTTCCCACAACTTCAGTTAGTCCAACAGGCCTCCGAAAAGATCATAGGACTTCAGATTGCATGAGATAAAATAGCCTCATCAATGGGGACATGTCTCTTCCTCAAGACTTTACAGAGTTTCTGCATCAGATGTTTCCTGAAAATACAAAACTCAGACCAGCCTGGCTCCTGGAGAGCAAACATCTGATTGCTTGGGGACAGTTTCCTTGTCTATTGAGATGGAGAATGGAGGATGGATACATGCTCTATCTGCTTCACAAACAAGTGTGTGTCTGTATGCATCTGTGGTAGGACAGAAACACTACTTGCAAAAGTGCTCTTTAGAATATAGAGAACTTGACTTTTTTCCTTTATTGGCGGTAGTACAGAAATATAATGACCATCCAAGAAGAAAATCTCTATTTCCATCACCTATAAATCTGGGCAAAAGACATTTCATTTCTAATTTTTTTTTTTTTAATGACATAGCGCATTGAGTCTCAAACTTTAGTGGGCATCAGAAACTCCTGGGGACTTGTGCCTGACCACTGGGCCCACAGCCAGCGTTTCCTACTCAGTGTCTGGGGTGAGACCTGAGGATTTTACATTTCTAACAAGTTCCCTGATACTGCGTCTACTTGTCTGGGCGTCATGCTTTGAGAACCACTAATTTAGGGACTTAAAAAAAAAAAAAACTGAAGAAGAAGCCTTATTTAGAAAGTTACTCTGTCCAACCAGAGTGGCCCGGGGTTGTTAGAGTTCACTTTCACTCTGGGTAACTTTGGAACAAGACAGTTGCCACCTTCTCAATGACACTGCCTACAGCGCTGCAATCTGTTTCCAATTTAAAGGAAGAGGGTGAGTGCTCTGCACGCGCTGAGCTCAATAAACATGTCGTCGACAGGCAGCTCTGCACCTGGAGCTGAGTTGACGTGATGCTTGTGGGCTTCAGAGAACTTAGTGAAGACTGTTAGTGCTGCCTCTCCTTGCCAGGGTTTTGTCATGAGTCAGTTTCTACACACCACTCAAAAGCCAGCTTTAAGTAAAACTATACATTGGGCCTTTATCTTCCACCTTCTCTGTGCCTCAGCTTTCTCCCACCTGTAAAACTGATCTCTCTATCTCTCTTTCTCCCTCTCCTGCGTTCGGCCAGCGCTTCTCAAAATGTAATGATCATCCAAATGATTACAACGCAGATTCTGATTTAGTATACCTGAGTTAGGGAGGCCTGAGATTCTGCATTTCTACCAAGCTCCCGAGGGATGCTGATACCTCTAGTTTCCAGACTCTGCTCTTGGAAGCAAGGCACAAAACAAGATGAGGCTTCTTAAGATTATCTAAAAATCCTGTCTTTCAATCCCTAGTTACCCTTCTGTTAGGTGAAACTAGAGGCTAATGGAAAATTATATCTACTTCTGTTATTGCATGTGAAGTTAACAACCACTTCTCTTCCTGGTGATAATGTGCTAGAATGTATAGGATTTCAGAGGCCCCCTCCAGGAATGACACAATAAGGACTTCCAGTCCAGGGACTGGCTGCCGAGATGAAATGTTGGGAGTTCGGGCCAGTTCTCATCATTCTCCTTGTATAGCTCTGACCTCCATTTGCTGAGGAAAGAATCAATCCTTAAGGTAGATGAGTTGACCTGATTATTTATTTATTTGCAATTTATATCCTATCTCCTTCTAAAATGGATTTAAGGCCAGGAGATCTGATTAAGGATCAGGCTATCTGACCAGTAAAGTCAGGTGTAAAATTGTCCCCTATGTTTTCAACTGTCCTCTTTATAAGGGGGAGGCGGGGTGTGGAAACCGCACTTTCCCCCAGTTTTCCTATATGCGTACTCTCAGCCATTCTTTTACTTTTCGGAAAATTCACTGTATCAGATCAAATTCTCCATTGTTCTCTTTCTGTTATTTTATCTGAAAAGAAATGCCAGTTCGAACCAAAATAACCCAATGCCAAGAAGCAAATGAGAAAGATGATTTATCAATAATTTATGGAGTCTTCTTTGACCCTTCATTCTCCCCTGTCCCCTTTACCCTGTCTGTCACAATGTCCTGTTGTCCTGCCTTTCACATCTCCTTCAAATTCACTCTCCCTCCTTCACTTCCATGCCTACCAAATAGCCCAGCCCTCACGACCTCACGTCAGAACATCACTTTTAATTCCTGGCGTTCAGTGGCAACTCTTTAGCAGCACTCTGCTAAGAGTTCCTTATGCATTAACACTTACAGTTCTCAGTGTATATTACAGGCTTATCATTTTCCCCTTTTTACAGCCGACAAGTTGGATGCTTGGAGGTAAATTAACCTACCTCAGTTTCCATAACTAGCAAGAAATTGAGTAGTAGCATGCAATTTTGAACTCAGCCTGCAGTTTCAAGCTCAACCCTGACACACTCTTCCACAACTACACGGTACCACCTCCTGCACTCTGGATGCATCTGTCTGTCTGCACATCCGTCCATATGCTTATTGGTGTTCCTATCTCAACATATTCTCCACAGCCATATGGAGGGGATTAGAAATTAGAATCTATATTGGATTAGAAATTATTATCTATATCAGACTAGAGTTCTCTAGGGGTTGTAAGGCAATCATGATGATAAGGTAATCATCAAAACTACTGCTCTAAGTATGTGAGGTCAGCACTGCATTCCTACATCACTCCACAGGGAGTCCCTATGGGTTAAGTCTCTCTTACACAATCTACTGTCAAACTGTGAAAGCAACTTCCCTAAACACCATATCTTTGTTAGTTTAGGCTATTATAACAAGATGCCACAGATGGGGTGCCTTAAACAACAGACATTCTCACACGGAGGCTGGGAAGTCCAAGACCAAGGTGCGGCAGAATCAGTTTTTGGTGAGCGCTCTCTTGCTGGCTTGCAGGTAGCAGTTTTCTGGTTCTATCCTCACATGGAGAGCAGACAGAAGAGCAAACTGGCACTAATCCCATTATGAGGGCTCCACCCTTATGGCCTAATTACCGCACAGAGCTTCAAACACCATCACTTTGGGGATTAGAGTTTCAATATATGAATTTGGGGTTGGACACAAACTTGCAGTTCATAACACAGTTTTCCTCACACTGTTTTCCTCACATTGTTCCCCTGTTCTAAGAATGGACAAAGCCTCAGAAGAGAACCCTGGTCATGTGCTTTACTGCTTAGTATCTGAACCCCACTTTCATGCTTGGGGAATCCTCTCCCTTAATAAGCAGAGACCACTACTGAAAGTTCTATTGCTAGTCTTCCTTGCAACTAGGGCTTGGGTATATAACCGAGGACCCATCATTAGAAAACTTCACCCCAAATTTTGAACTGAAAAAAGCCTGGGCTTTGCAGAGCTCATTCTGGAAAGGGCTAGTGGTAGCTCTTTCTGCTTTTAGAAGCAAGGGTGGTGGCACATTTAGCAGCAGAGTCCAGGACTGAGCAAGCTGAGCCCAGGTGTCCTGTAACAGTTAGAGAGGTGTCTTCAATGACCAAGCAGGTTATACCTGGTGACACAGCTTCCAAACCCTCCAGGAGAATCTCAGAGCTTCCTACTACTGTCTGATTATATGTTTTACTGAACTAAATCAGCCAGAGCTGGGTTTACCTGCTTTAAACCTCTTCCCTCATCAACAGAAGGGACAGCCAATGCCAACTACAGCATTTGCACCTCAGAAGTAGAGCAATATATATTTAACATGTATAACCAACAAGGTCGTACTGTATAGCACAGGGAACTCTGCTCAATGTGGCAAGCTGGGTGAAAGGGAGTTGGGGGGAGAATGGAGAAATATGTATGTATGGCTGAGCCTCTTTACTGTCCACCTGAAACTATCATGACATTGCTAATTGGTTAGACCCCAATATAAAATAAAAAGTTTTTTTCAAATGGAGCAACAGAGGGAGCCCCATAAGAGCAAACCTTGACTTCTCTTTTGCTTTATCATTTTCAGTGACACATTCATTTACATTGAGCTGTTGTGTCCTGACCTAGGACATGGAGATCGTTTTGAGCCCTGGCACAGGCATATGCTATAACTACTACAGGAAGGGCAGGAGGATGCCAGGGCCTCTCCATACCACCACCCCTAGAACTGGGACTCTCATAGACCCTATAATCCCACCCCGCCGAGATGGTGGGGAAACTAATGAATCGGAGAACCTGGTGAAAAGGGCCCCTCACAGTGCCTGCCCTGCTGCACCCCCTGCTGACCACATGGGTCCAAGGCCCCTCTCCTCTCCCACAGGGACCACAGATGGGGTTCGGGGCATATAACCCAGGATGCCAGTCCACTGACTTACCAGTGACCCACACTTTGATGGCAGTGATTGTATCTTGGGTATTTGCCTGTGCCCAAACTCATCAAATTGTCCACAATAATGATGTGTAATTCTTTTTTTTTTTTTTGATGTGTAATTCTTTGTATATCAGTTATACTTCAACAAAGCTGGTTTTTTTTTTTTTTTTTTTTTTTAGTTAAAATGACATGGTACAAAATAAGGATGAGCTGGTAGAGTCAGATTTCCTCTTCTGGGAGTGGAAGTTGAAAAAAATAAAACAGATACAAGCAAGTAAGTTGCAGTAAAAAATAAAGCTGAAAAGCCATATTATAAGACAGGAGCAGGGGCCACTGTGGGCCACAAGGATGTCAAGTCATGAGGAGGCAGAAACACTGAGTGTGCAGAGCAATAGGGCCAAGGAGTTATGAGATATAAAGGTGAGAGTCAGAGCACTGGGGAATCCTCAGAGGCCCATTTATGGGGGTGATTAGAGTGAAGACCCCAGAACTGCAATGAGGCCTTTGGCCATCTTGCATATGGAAGATCCGCTGCCCCTTACCCCCGCCCAGTTCTGCTCCCCTCTTCCAGGCTGCTTGCTCTCCTGTAGTCCCCATGCCCAGGCATCTGACCACATAGCACCCAGGATGCGAGGTCACTTGAAGCTGGTTATGTTCTTTTGACCAAAGAGCCTATCTGAACGTGAAAAGTGAAAGTCATTCAGTCGTGTCCAACTCTTTGCGACCCCATGGACAATACAGTTCATGGAATTCTCCAGGCCAGAATACTGGAGTGGGTATCATTTCCCTTATCCAGGGGATCTTCCCAACCCAATGATCGAATCCAGGGCTCCCGCATTGCAGGTGGATTCTTTACCAGCTGAGCCACAAGGGAAGCCCTATCTGAACATATGGACATACATTTCTGTCAACACAAGGCTCGGCATCTTGAGTACCCTGACTTCAGGAATGCTTCCTTTCCAGCAGAGTACAGAAAGAACCCAGAGGCTGGCCTTTCTGAATGTAGCTCAGGCACCTGGAAGCATAAACGTGCAGTGTGAAATTAAGAGATTCTCGATCCTAGGAAAACAATAACGGTAAGAAAAAAAATTTTAGCACAGATAAAAAACAGCATAGAATTGCATTCTCCTCACATCTATAGTTTCCTTTTGATTTTTTTCTGATTACTTCTCTTTCACTTCCTTTCCATTACCCTGTACAATGGTCTGCTGACTGTGCCGTCAGACTTCAAGTATAAACTGACTTTTGGGACACTGAAGTGCAGCAATGACCTGTGACTAAATGGAGTTTAGGTCCCTGCCTTTCACACAGTTATTCATCCCTGGGCTTCCTAAGTCAAGTTTAAATTCTTCTGCTGCTTTTCAAAGTCCTTCCAAGCCAGGACCCACCCTCCTTATCCAACTTCATTTCCCTTGCCAATAATAACCCATTAACTCAGGCCCCAACTTCCATATTTTATAAAAGGGTTCCATGTAGATTTGCCACAAGCAGCTAATTTGTCATAACTTCTAAGCATATTATATCCCCGGGACAAGGCTGGAAAAATAACGTCTGGGCCCTTGAAGATATTTCTTTGCCTTGCTGTTGTCACAGCTAAATGGAGTGATTCATTAGCCCTGGTGAGGAATACCTGACTGTCATTCTTAGAAGATATTACAGTTACTATGCAGTAGCAAGTCAATAGTCAAAGAAAATTGAAATCTCTCCCTTTCTGGAACTCCCTCAGTACTTCGGGTTGACAATTCTTACAGCCCTTATCAGGCAGAGCTTTGCGGTGTGGCTATTTCTGCACTCACACAGCTCAGCCCGCTACCAGGCTCCACTCTGAGAGCTGAGACAAGTGTAGTTCCCTGTCTCTAACTGGGCCTGGGACTGTGAAGATGATATGTGATTGTTTATACTGAAATGAAACCATTCCTGAAACACAGCTTTTCTTTCTCCTTTTTAAAAGAAACTACATTTTTTGACCACCTTCCTTGTTCCAGTGTGCACACGTGCTCAGTCAGGTCTGACTCTTTGCAACTCCATGGACTGTAGCCGACCAGGCTTCTCTGTCCTTGAAGTTTCCCAGGCAAGAATATTGCAGTGGATTGCTATTTCCTCCTCCGGGGATCTTCCCAACCCAGGGATCAAACCCATGTCTTCTGCATTGGCAGGTAGAGTCTTCACCACTGTGCCACCTGGGAAGGCTCCTTGTTTCAGACAAGGGACTAAATGACTTATGTATCCCACTGAATGAGCTCCCTGAACCCCAGAACAAGCTTATGAGATGGACATCCCTCCTGTGTCTGTGCTATTGGCTAGCATGAGCACTTCTATGTTGGTAAATTCACCTCCTATTCTTCTGTTCTTCTGGTGGCTAAGAAATTAACAGAAGCCCTTAAAATGAGAGAAAGATACAATTTCAAAAGCAAGCAATCTAAATTAAGCTCTTCAGCTGGCCTTCAAGTGTTTCTCCATGTGTAGGCCTCAGAAAACAGCAGATTCATAGAGATATTGAACAAGAATGTCTATGGGTGATTTAACATAATATTAAAATGCAGGTTCCCAGGCCCCACCTCTGATTTATGTGATCAGAAACTTTGGGATGAGCTGTAAAGCACTTAAGGTAGTCTGGAAGTACACATAGACCGAATCTCTGTTATCAGTCAAAATGGGCTTAGGCATGCTGCAGTAAGAAATTGTGTCAAAACCTCAGTGACTGGGTGGAAGCACAATGCAAGTAAAGTTAAAATGTGAGTGAGATTTAAAATCTCACTGCCACCACCTGCTGAGGGAATGAATAACTCTCCAGGGGGTAGCCCCATGTGGTGACTCAGTGATCTTAGCTGTACTGATCATGCGGCACCTTCATTTCAGTACAAGACGAGGGACGACTTAGTGTCAGAAGAAGGGAACTTGCCTACACAGGGAGTTATGCAGCAAGAGTCCATGTTTATAACCTTCAAAAAGAAGAGGAGAACTGGAAATGCTAGTGATCACCAGGAAAATAAACCTTAGGAGAGTCTGTGTTTATGTCCCCATAAGCACATGCCACCCTTCTAGAAAGCTCTAATTTATTCTCTAGTTTAATGACATCCTAGAGTGGCAGGTGAGTGAGGTATGTAAATTAACATGTGCCTCTTCCAGCTTCATTTCAAGAGCACTTCAGATCTCAGGAGAGGAGAGCCAGAGCAAAAAGTAACCATCATCTGCCTCACTGTTTTCTTTCCTTTGTGTTTCTATGTCAAAAAAAGGAACTAGGTGTAGAATTTTCCTCAGAGGATGTTCAAAATGATGGAAAGAAGCTAATATTGCCAAGAAACCCCGAAGAAAACCTCCTGCTGATGCATGCTTACCTGGAACCACTTCTAGACCCCAGAGATGACTCAAGGGTGGTTCCCTTGCAGGATCTGGGGGTTGGCCCACCATTCACTCTTTTGTTCTTTCCCTCTCCACCCCAGAGTTTTCTTACTCTTTGGTTTACCATGGAAAAAGCAACAACTCTACACACAGTTTTTCTGTCTCTCCCATCTTTCTAAAGGAAGCACATATACCCTCTTGTTTGCTGCTTACAAAACAGAAATAGCCACAGGTCAAAAAAAGAATGAGGAGAGAAAGTGTAAGAAAATCCCTGCCTTAGGAATAAGCCCAAATAAAATGGAGGTCACATAAAGACTTTTTTTTAATTTTAAATTTATTTTTAATTGGAGGATAATTACTTTAGAATATTGTGTTGGTTTCTGTAAAGGCATATGTTGATTTGCCTTAACCTTCTCTCTTCTCCAGGAGGAAGGGACCACATATTCTTTGGCTAAGCAGAGGCTGAATGGAGGAGAGGATCAGTGAACAGAAGCCAGAGGCCGACTGTGTTTCCAATTACATCTCAGGAGGAAGCCCGAGACTCTAGAACAGTGACTAAGAGAACCTGGAAAGGACCTCTACAATTTTGTAAGTTTACTCTTTTCTCTCCTCTCGAGATAAGAAACGGCCTCCGATGCTTCAGCCAGACTTGGATGCACTATGTGTGTGTGGGTGTGTGTACATATTAGAACATTCTATGAGAGAGGAAGGAGAGTGCCAGGAATTGGTGTGACCTAAAAGGTGGGCCTGGGTGTAACCATGAGGCAGGCTCCATGGTAGCTCCAAGAGGAAGTGACAAAGCCATATAACCTTTTTTCAATTTCAAAAACTTTTTGCAATAACCACCCAAAGTCTAATTTTCAATATAACTGATGCTAGACTTAACCTTATTAGTGCTTTCGTTCCTTCTCTGATGGTTGTTGTTCAGTGGCTAAATCATGTCTGACTCTTTGAGACCCCATGGACTGCAGTACACCAGGCTCCTTTGTCATCCACTATCTCCCAGAGTTTGCTCAGATTCATACCCACTGAGTCAGTGACGCTATCTAACCATCTCATCCTTTGCCACCCACTTCTTTTATCTTCAATCTTTCCCAGAATCAGGGTCTTTTCCAATGAGTCAGCTCTTCGCATCAGGTGGGAGCTTCAGCTTCAGCTTCAGCAACGGTCCTTCCAATGAATATTCAAGTTGATTTCCTTTAGGATAGACTGGTTTGATCTCCTTGCAGCCCAAGGGAATCTCAAGAGTCTTCTCCAGAACCACAGTTTGAAAGCATCAATTTTTTGGTGCTCAGCCTTCCTTATGGTCCAACTCTCACATCCATATATGTCTACTAGAAAAACCATAGCTTTGATCATACAGACCTTTTTCCAGGAGTACTTCCTTAATAAATCACTTGCCCACTCACCTCAGGTACTCCTTCTAAGGAACCCAAGCTAAGACATGGGATAAATACCATCTCCTTTCAAAGCTTCCCTTGGCAGTTCCCTCTGCTTCTATAATCCCACTGCAGCATTAGTATGGCTAATAGCATGCCCACTGGTTTCCATATTTGTCTAGACTGAGTTTCTCAAGGGCAGGAGGTGGGAGGAGATGGAGCAGGGGTGGGATGGGGATTACCTTGTTGATGTTTATTATTTCCTCAGGGCTTAGTGCAGTCCTTAAAAAATACATTGAAAAAATGTATTTGTTGTACATCTATCTACAATAGTCCTAGAGCAATAGAAGGAAAAAGTTATATGAAGTCACTGACTTCAAAAAGCCTCTGGGCTTCAGTTTCCTCATATTTGAGAAGAAAGTGATTATCTCCAAGCTTCTCCCAATCTGTGATCTTATATTCAAGCAGGATGAAGATAATTTCTCATCATCAGCCCTGCTAGTTACTGTCCCATATTCAAGAAAGGCTTGAAAACCTGAACAGTTATCTTTTACCCCTGAACTAAGAGGTTTGATTATCCAGGAACAACTTATAAATTCTCAACTTTATAGATGTCCATAAATGACTCAGAGAGGTGCAAAAACATTTTGAAAATCCAGACTCACAAATTTATTCATTAATTTGTTATCCAACAAATGTTGATTGACTGAGTACTCTGCCCAGGGCACTGTGAGCAATGGGGTGAAAAAAATAGGCTTGGATATACAGCAATTTAAATCCTAATGATTTACAGTTATGCTTTCACACATATTAACTCAGTGCATAATAAACTGTGAGGTGATGGACGTGATTCCCATATCATCTAGGTCCCACAGCCAGGTGAAGTGGCTCCTCCAAGATCATACAGGCAACACACAGAGTTTGAGCCCTGCTAGGTCTCTGGCTTCCAACCTCCTGCCATTTCCACTCTACCACATGGCTCTCCTTTGCAAAACATCCACTAATAGCAGCCGTTTTGCCACATTTTCTCATTTGTTTTAGCTCTAGAGCTACAGGTCACCTTGAAATGTCTCAGAACATCATCCTTGAACAAGGGACATGTAAATCATAAATGTTGAAAGTATCTACTAAACAAAGTAAATACTGCTTATATTCATTTAAGCTCTACTAAGTTTTTACAAATAATGTGATTTTATTCCTAAAGAAAAGTAACATATTCCTTGTTGGCACATGTATCAGTGGAAAAGAAAGGTAGAAGCTTATAATAGATCTTGCCTGTAAATAAAGTCATGTATTTACAGATGAATTCGCTGTAATAATAGGTCATACATAAGGATACATTTAGTTATAGAAATCTAAACATGTTTATATGAGATGCCAACATATTTCTAGGTAATGGCATCTGGCAAGAGTGCAAAAGGCTTTAAAGCACTTATTATTTATTTCCAGAAAACCAGGATCAGGTTCAGAGCATTCAAAGAGTAAAGTGGAGAAAAATGGCATAAAACATAAGAAACTCAAAAAAAAGACACCAACACAGTAAAAATAATCGATCAAAGAGCTAAACTAGAGTCAAACAACATACAATGGGAATTAGCTCTGTCAGCCTCCATGAAATGGACCCACACTTTAATCTATGTCAGAATAAAATCAGATGAACCAACCCCACACTTGGAAGACTGGGTAGAGAGTACAGTAGGGTCTGGAGACAGAAGAGGGTCAGCTTTGTAAAGGAGGAGGCCAAAATTTTTAAAGGAATGAGGACTAAGGGTTTTGCAATTAGAAGGTCATCAAATCCAATATTAAGTTAGCAATGCTGTCTCAATAGCAATCATGTTTCTTGTTTGATAATTAGGAGAGATCCAGTTTCAGCAATATCACAGCTTAAGGCTTTCTCAGTGAGGTGCTTTACTACCAAATGGATGGTCTATGTGCCTGGGTAGCACTTATCCACCATAGGCCACTCTATAGGATGGTGTGGATCTGGATCTGATCTTCCACTAGAAAATACCCCTAATATCCAAATATGTAAGTCTTCTCTCTTAAGTCGGTTTCCCTTGAGAAGAATTTTCCAATCTCCTTCCTGGGGTATTGGGCAGGAGCCTGGTCTCTAGATATCCAGGAGCCCATCAGGAGAATGGGATTGGGAGAATCCCACTCAGTGTGCAAACTTTAATTTAAGCCCCTGATTCCTCCTGTGTCTCTTGCCAGGCTCTGCCTGTACCTGGCATGTCTGAATTCTGAGCTTGCCAGAAGATACAGCACTCAAATAGTAGTCTGCTGAGATCAGAAAGGAGGTGTCACAGAGCTGAGTTGGAAGGTACAAAGGATCTAGGTGGTCTCATGTCTTCCTCTGCCATCCCCAAACCCCACTCATCCATCTAGTTTCCATCTTCCAAATTTTCGTTGAGATCCTCACTGTCTTTTTCTTTGTCCTTGTAGGTTTATACTTCTTTATTCCTCTGCTTTTATTTTTAAAGAGAAATAAACACATGTGCACCATTCACCACATTAAATCAGAAGTATGATTAAAGGCAGCTCAGTTACAGATACGTAAAGAGAGACTTGCAAAAGCTTAATCAAGTCGAACACAGCAAGATCTTAAGCAGCAGCCACAAAAGCAGTGGAGATTTGAGTTCAAGGATAGTTTTCATCATGACAGTGCCAACTCACAGGGACCTTTTGAAAAGGAGTAGACGGGATCTGCCCCAAGCCCAGGTTCCTAACTAGCTCTGTGATGTTGGGCTAGGCGTTGACTCCTTCAGTAGCTTCTTTGGAAAACATATGTATTGGGTCAGCCCAAAAGTTCAGTTGGGTTTTTCCTTATGGGAAAATCCAGAGGAATTTTTTGGCCAACCGAATAATTGTCTCTCCCTTGGTGGGTTCTGAAGGTTAAAGGAGATCGTGGATGTGAAAGAGCCCAGCTCAGTGCCAGGCACATGGGCAGGTGGTCAACCACAGCCAAAGCTGATTCTCCCACAGCCCTTGGAATCAAGTGTGGCCCCAGAGGGCGACTATTTGTCTCCGTTTACTGTTCTTTGCCCCATTGGTAAGGGGGTTTTAGGGAAATAAAAATAAAGTAATAAATCACACACACTGTAACCTTCAAAGTCTGAAGAACACTGCCGCAGGCAACTCATGCACCATCCAGGAAAGCATTCTGGCCCTTCTTTCTCACCCCACTCACACAGGAGGCTTTCTGGCTCTGCTCACCATGAAGAGCGGGACTCAGAGGGTAAAGGACATTTTCTTAACCTCTCAAGCATGATCCTTCCCCTGAGGATATGGGTCAGATGACCTCTGGGGAGAGAAGGGAAGGCAAAGGCATTGCATATTCATGTGACTCTTGACCCATTTAAAGGTCACCCCTCCCAAGAGAGTTTCCCCTCCTGGGAACTCTCAGCACCTGACTGCCAAGGGGGTGGTTGGCCTCCTCCTTGTGACTTAGTTACCCAGGGGGTGGTTGACCCAAAGCCCACATTCCACACAAGGTTGTAACTGGAAGGAAACTTCAAGATCACGCATTCAGGGCTGACATTTCCTCTATGACATCCTCAACAAGTGGCCTTGTTTGGACTCACCCAGGGAAAAGAAATTAAATAAATTTGGGGGAAAACTATGCTGTCTGTGGATAGCTTGGAGAGCTGCAAAGTTCTTGTTTAAATCATATATCCCTTCACTGATTTTTTAATAACTGAAAGATTAGGACCAGCAAGGAACATCAGAATCCACCCCTGCCATCAGAGAGCTGCGTGGGAAGGAGACAGATGTCAAACAAGCATGGAGAACTCTGGAAGTGCAAGCAGTGTGGTGGGTATTATGAGACTACAGGGCACTCTGGGCACACTGACCTTGAGGGCTGGTTCTGAACTGTGTTGAGGGAGGGGAGGATGATATGAACCTCCAAGGGACAACTGGCAATATTTGGATACATTTTTTATTGTCACGACTACCAACATTCAGTGGGTAGAGGACAGCGATACTGTGAAACAATCTCCACAACAACAACAAATATCCTATCCCAAATAATGTCATTTAAAGAAACCTGATCTAGAGGATTTAAGGAAGACCCCTTGTTCTGGGGAAGTTGAAGTTGTTTCACAAAGGAGGAGTCAAGGTTATCCAGGGAGAGTATTGCAGCAAAGGGAACTGCATGCATGTAGAACCAGAAGCCATTCAGCATGGCCAGAGCCTAGCCAAGGAAGATGATTTAGGAATTCAACTTATGACTCAGCCTGGTTCTACCCATTAGGATCTCATAGGGAAAGTTCAGTCCTCCTTCCTCAAGAAGACCCTCCAAGCCTCTGAGGACAGTTGTGGTGGCCTTGCTGATATTTTTTTCTTCTCTCAGTCCTCAGTGTTTCTCCAACAGAGAGCTTTGTGGCTCTCCCAATCCCAATTACATCTTGTCCACCTATCCCCCAGCTTCAGGGCCACGCTGAAAGCCAAGCCATCTCACCAAGTGTGAGATGATGGACATGGAGACATGTGGCCCATCACCACTTACGGACGTGAAGATAAGTTCACGACTCTGTTCCCTGTAAGTGCTTTTCTGGGTGGAAGGAATTAGCTCTGCAGGTACGTACATCAGATTTGTCTTACTTGAATGGAAAATGAACCCTAGTTATAGTTGACCTTGAGTGTTCCCGGCCCTGGCCTGAGAAACTGGGCTGGAAAAACTGTACAAGAGTGAGTCACATAGAGCTGATTCACACTGTTGTATGATATAAACTAACACAACATTGTAAAGCAATTATATTCCAATTAAAAAAAAATAAATTAAAAAAGAAAAAGAGTAAGCCAACCAGATGCAGGTCTTCAAACCTGACTCTGAGGGCAGTAGGAGGAGGAACAGGGAAGCCTGGCGTGCTGTAGTCCATGGGGTCACAAAGAGTCAGACACGACTTGGTGACTGAAAACCAACAGGAGGAGGGAGGGGCAAAGGGGCCTGACCTTGACCTTCAGCCTTTCCAACCCAGGATGCACACTCACCTGGAGCAAGCACCTCCGGGCTGCACCTCTGCCAAGTGCTTTGTCAACCCATTTCCTGGCCAGGGCCAGCCTCGGCAAGCTCAAGGTAAGGCAGGTTAGGGCAGGACATAGGAGTCAGGCTGGGTTACAGAAGTCAAGAAGGAGTGGGGTAGGGAAGGAGACCATCGAGAACAGGTTTCTCTTCTTGCCTTGGAAGAGGCTGGGCCAAGGTCAGCCTGAGGGCATAGGCAGAGTAGCATGCACGACTGTCTGAAAAGGAGCCAGGACTGAGCAGTCACAGGGTGGGCTGTGTGGCACAATAAATAAATCACAATAAATCATCCACAGATAACTCTAACATTTCACATTTGTGATCCAAGTTAGTTTGCATGCATGCATGCTGAATTGCTTCAGTCATGTCTGACTCTTGGCAGCCCTATAGACTGTAGCCCTCCAGGCCCCTCTGTCCATGAGGATTCTCCAGGCAAGAATACTGGAGTGGGTTGCCATGCCCTCCTCCAGGGGATCCTCCCCACCCAAGGATCGAACCCACATCACACATCTTCTGCACTGGCAGATGGGTTATTTAACACTAGGTAAAGAATACCAAGTTAGCTTACGAGTGGCCAATATAGATTCATCACTGAAACTAGCAATTATTCTCTCTTCAAGTATTTTGAGTTAAATGTGTTTTGTTTTTCCTTTTTTAAAAAAATTGTTCTAAACTATCAAGGCATAGAATTTGTTGGTGGGGATATGTGTTCTAAGTTTGAACTGATACATTCATTAATTACTTTTGAGTAGGCTCAGAAGCGGCCTTCCCTAGTCACTCAGCAGTAAAGAATCTGTCTGCAATGAAGGAAATGCAGAAGACACGGGATTGATCCCTGGGTTGAGAAGATCCCCTGGAGGAGGGCAAGGCAACCCACTCCAGTATTCTTGCCTAGAGAATCCCATGGACAGAGGATCTTGGTTGTCTACAGTTCATAGATGGCAAAGAATCAAACATGACTGAAGCAAGCTGAGCACACACAGGCCCAGAAGTAGTAACAGTTTAGTAAGAACAATACAATGGAACCAACAAATACTAGTCACCTCCAATATGTCAGGTTCTGTGTTAGGTACTGGGAGGGAGAAAGATGACAGAGGATCAATCTTCAAGGCAGAAATATACCTTGTATATGATGGCTAAGTAAAAACCACAGAGGTACAAAGTGCTGAAGGCACAGAGAGACCCTCCTGAGAGAAGAAATCAAAGACGTCAGGGGAAACTTTGCAAATTAGCTGGGCCTTGGAGGGCAAGTAGGGTTTTGATGGAGGAAGGGAATTTTGAATATGGATAAGGAAAGGAGAAAGCAACGAAGAGGAGGAGTAAAGCAGTAAAGGAGAGAAAGATCCAGTATGGATGAAGGGGGTGGGCTTCCTTTCTTTTCTTGCCTGCTAGGTTGACCTGGCTCAAGTCAGAAGAGCTTCATCTCGGAGATGCTGGTATCTTTCCTTGGAACGACGACTGTCCCTGCCTTTCTATGGTCTCTGAGGCCCTCCTGGTTCTGACACTCGTTCGCCTGCAAGTCTCCAGGCTGACTGGGTTCCAATGTTGGGTCTCCTGGTTGTATGTCACCTTTCCTTGTGCAATCCTGGGTGAGATAAAAGTTCAGTTCTCTGCCTCACACTCTGACTGGTCATCTGATATACCTCAAAAACTTTTGAAAATGAGTACGCTGGGGCATTGGAGAAGGGAATGGCAACCCACTCCAGTATTCTTGCCTGGAGAATTCAATGGACAGAGGAGCCTTGCGGGCTACAGTCCATAGGGTTGCAAAGGGTCGGCAATTAACACACAACACACAAATGCTGGGGCATATCCCAGACTTAGGAAAACCCCAGGCTGTGGCCCAGGCAGCTGTGCTTTGAAATGAGCTTCCCAGATGTTTCTGATACCTATCAAGAATTCAGAACCACTTCTGTGATTGGAAGGCTGATGTCCATTGAAGACGCCTGTTCACTCATGGCTATTCTATTCATCCCTACAAAGACCAATCATAGTTGGCACGTTAGAATCGGTGCTGAATGAACACATTTGGAGATAATTCAAAATGGAGAGCAGATAGGTTAACACAGGAGGGAGCTCATCGATATTCTCCTCTCATTTCTCACTTTTCTCTATGAGCGTGGGCAACCCCCTAAGCTCTCTCTCCTCAGTTTTCTCATTTAACAAATGGAGACTGCAGTTGTTTGCCACACATCGTGTGCAAGTGAAATGGAATAATATTAGCAATAAGTGCACTGAAAAGCAAAGGCATTCTACATATATTTAGTAATAGGACATGATTATTAACTCACCTAATTCTAGCTCTTTGTGGACAAGAAGTGCCATCTCATTCTTCAAGAAGGACTTATCCAGTAGAGTTCTGTACGCAATAGTCCATGGTGGGCACTTCCACAAAAGAAAATCTACTGAGCTAAGGCTATTCTCTACCAAGACACAAAGATGTCCCCTTTGGCAGAGGGTAATAATTGCAGTTACTATTTAATTAAGAAAGACTTCCAAGGAAGAACAATCAATTTGCAAATTACATTGGGTAAAGAATAGACGAGGAATTGCTCAGCCATCATGGCAGTCGATGCATACTAAGTGAGGGGAGACCTGTAGCACAGGGGCCTTCCTGCCCCTTCTCTGCCTTTGCAGATTTAGTCTCCAGAGTTCATCCCAGCTGTTAGCTCAGGAAATTTTGATGCATCAGTATATTTCTTAGGTCAGGGGCCAAACCCACTGGGTAGAACACTGTCCCTTTATCAGTGGGAGAAAGGATCGATCCCAGAAGGAATATATAATTCATGACCAAATAGAGCAAATCATTCAATCAGGAAGCCGACACCAGCCCAATTTATGGCATGGTTTTACTAACTGTATTCCCCACCGTGTCATCCAATAGCCCATCTCGATCTAAAAACACCTGCTTCAGAGAATGGGTCTCTTCAGCACTGGGGGAGAGAGCAAATCACTCCAATCAGCAGCTATCCCTATTGATGGAAAGCCTTGTGGCCCTAAGCCAGCAACATATAAAAGTAAATAAAAGTTGAAGTGCAGGTCTGAAAGAAACAGTGACACGGTACAGCTAATTATTTATACTCTCAGATTTTTAGACATCCATTATATACAGTATGTTAATAAGAATGCTAAACTGACCTTGGCTGGGATACAAAACTTCCAGAGCCCTGCAAAACACCTCTGGCCTCCCACAAGCCTTCGGTCATGGAGAAATACACAAGGGAGAAGGGAACAGACAAACCCTGACTTAGGTCAAAACTCACAGCCTGGGCTGGTGGGGGCAGTTCGTGACTGGGGAGCAGAAGGACAGTGTTTGAGTCCCAGTTCTGCCAATAATTAGCAGGTGACATTGGGGAAATGGCTGCCCCTCACTAGGCCTCCATCTCTTTCCTGTGTGCCAGGACAGGATGGCAGAAGATCAGCCAGTCCCAAACATGGCTACATGCTTTCAGATTTGAAATGAAATATTTGCACAAACAGATTGCCAGACCCCACCCCAGACTAATCAGAATTAGAAGTGGGTGGGCTGCATCCCCCACCATGTCTCAGATGGTCCAAAAGCCGGAATCCAGGAATCAGTGACCTGCCCTCCCCTCTGACAGTCACGCATGGCTGAGTCCTATCCGTGATATTTCTAGGTCACCACCCCACCTGAGAAAACCTTAAAATGCTTCTCCTTGCCTACAAAATCAATGGTTCAGGATTTGATTCAGACTCTCAGTGTGACATTCAAAGCCCATTTCAAGCTATTCTCCTAGCTCCCTTCTTCTATATAAACTATGCTCTTGCAACTTACTCCCTAAACAAGATATTTTATTTCAAATCTCTGCACATTTACATAACCAACTCTCATTTCCTAGAATGCATCCTCCATCCTTCAAAATACATAATCCTTTCTTCAAGATGACTTTTTAAAAGATTCTTATTCTTTTTTTTTATTATGAATGATCTATGACGATCTTTATTTACATTTAGTCAGATGGCACGTGGAATCTTAGTTCTTGACCAGTGATCAAACCCACGCCCCTTGCCTTGGAAGCATGGACTGAACCACTAGGAAGGTCCCAAGATGACATTTTAATGCCTGCTTCCATGATTGCCTCTCTTCTGCACTGTGCTGTCATTATTTGTAGGTGTGACTGTGCCTCCCACCAGACGTGGAGAGTTCTTGCTCACCTGTCTTGTGATACTCAGGTCTGAGGGTGCACAGGTATACGTGTCAAGAGCCTGGGATAGGCAGGATGCATAAAACTGGGACAACAATTTTCTTTTTAGGTTAAGAGACACTTTTAAAATATTAAACAAACATGGATACATTACAGAGCCAAGTACAAAATGTACACAAAATTTCAAACTAAAACAAAAGCCTTCAAACAAGTATCCAGGGAGACTACGGCAAGATAGTTCAAGTTATGCTGCCCCAGCCACCAGCTGCAGTATCCCAAGCCAAGATTGACACCTCTATCCTCCTTCAGTCTCCCTGACCATCAGAATACTTCAAGGACGTCTGAGAAGCACTGCCAGGACTGATTGTATTCATTACAAATTCACCCCAGCCCACCCCCCATTTCTCATCTTCAGCACTGCATAAATGGCTCAATACATTTGTATTTGTTGATTAACTGAATAGACAAATGGACATACAAGTTAGAAGCAAAGGAGTTTATGCTTTAAAAAGTTTCTTGCAACAAATTCACCCCAGATATCAAGATTTTTTCATCCCTCTGGTACCAATCTCTCTTTACTACAAGAAGAGTAATATGTACTGTCGTGTAGGCTCTTGGTACTAAATGATAGTTTGAAACTTCTATGGGCTGCAATGGGGTGGGAGTCTGCTAAGCCTTCATTGGATAAAAGAGAAAGCTGTCTGCAGTCCAAGCCCACCCTCGCAATCCCTAAGGCACCTTCAGGGTCAAGTGAGACCATTCAGCCAGGAACTCTGCCTGAGGGGAGAAAGGCCACTGAGCTGAAAACAAGAACCAGAAAAACTTTAAGCAAACTCAGGTCAGGTCAATTTGCTCAGTCATCGGTGAAATTTAGCAAGGAGAAAGGGTGAGGGGAGTCTGCACAGGGCCAGGAAAGCCACATTCCAAAAGAAAGGGTGGAAACTCAGAGCTGAAGGACCAAATATCCAGGTCCCCTCTCAGAAACCCCCTCACAAACATGCAGACCTGAGAAACAAACTGAAAACTGAACTCAGGGCTTGAATGACCTCTCACAGTTAACCTCTAAAGCCAAACTGCTTAAAGCTGAAACCAAACTGGACAAGTCAGGCTTGGAGCTGCTTTCATAAGCAGAAGGAAGAAAATGAGACAGACACCTTCTGCCAGCTCTGCCTCCCCACCCCTGACTCTTGCTTTCATTTCTGGCCTTCCTGGCCCACCTGGGCACCCCTCTGCTTGATGACTTCCCTTTTCCTGCTTGCTTCTCATTAGCAAACCTTCTCCAAGGCCACACCTCCCCAGTGTTTCTCAGTATCTCCACCTCCAGCCTCCGTAGCCACCACCACCCTAGTCCAAGGCTGTTACCTGCGCTCTCCTAGATGAAGGCAATAGCCCACCTGGAGCCCCGACACCTAAACTCAGGTCCCCTGCAATCCTTCTCCAACAAGCAGAGAGAGGAGGCTTCAAACTGCAACTCTGCCATATCACCTGCTTGCCCAGAACCCTTTGTCTTTTCCTGGCTTATAGGCTTAACGTCTCAAAGCCTGACCCTACCTACCAAGGCCCGTCCTTCCCTCCTTGATCACTTCTCACCATTGCATCTCACTCTCAGCACTCCAGACACTCTGCTTTCACGTTTCCAGAGAGGGAGGCCTGGCGCAGCATTTCCTCCACATAGAAAGCTCTCCCAGGCTCATTTTGCTTGTTAGCCTCCCCTCTGCAGCTCTTCCCTGATCTCTCCCTCCAGGCCTCGTTCCTCTCCTTCACAGTACTTCCAACAGGTGTGTATGACCACTGCAGGGATAATGTTCATCCATGTATTTCTTTGACAAACTGTAAACTCCATGAAAACAAAGATTATGTAGTTTTTCTCATCATTTGGCCACCAGTATTTTGAACCGTCCTACGGTAGGCATTCAATCAACATTTGTTGAATGAATGAGTGATGGAATGTGTAAGCTGAAAGCATCCATGGGCCCACAGCAATAGCAGCTGTTACTACAGACTCATCCGGAGCTGAGTCTAACCTTTCCTCATATGGTGGTTGTCAGAGGCCACGTGATGAAGGAGAGGAGGTCGTCCCCAGTCTGCTAGCAGCTGTTGAGCCTGGAGCTCATGACTACGTAGACCTCCATGCAAGAGTAATTCTTGATCCCAAAACTGTTCTGCTTTCCACCAATCACCCCTTGGCCAATGAACCCAGCAAATTTTATTGTTTGTCCTGAATACATAGTAGTGTAGTGTTAGTCACTCAGTCATGTCTGACTCTTTGCAGCCCCATGGACTGTAGCCTGCCAGGCTCCTCTGTCCATGGAATTCTCCAGGCAAGAATACTGGAGTGGGTCGCCCTTCCCTTCTCCAGGGGATCTTCCCAACCCAGGGATTGAACCTGGATCTCCTGCACTGCAGGCAGATTCTTGACTGTCTGAGCCACCAGGGAAGCCCCAGCTCGATCCTTTGCAGGTCCACCCTGTGAGCAGCTAGTCCTGCTTCCTGGTGGGTCAGATGCTGGAAGAAGTGGAACTCTGTCTGGAAGGAGCTCATAAACACAATCCCCTTCCAGTGTAGGCTTAAATTAGACACCGATTTAGACATAGATAGATGTAGATAACAGAGAGGCCCCCACTCCAGTACTTTTGCCTGGAAAATCCCAGGGACGGAGGAGCCTGGTAGGCTGCAGTCCATGGGGTCGCTAAGAGTCGGACACGAGTGAGTGACTTCACTTTCACTCTTCACTTTCATGCATTGGAGAAGGAAATGGCAATCTACTCCAGTGTTCTTGCCTTGAGAATCCCAGGGACGGGGGAGCCTGGTGGGCTGCTGTCTATGGGGTCGCACAAAGTCGGACACGACTGAAGCGACTTAGCAGCAGCAGCAGCAGCAGCAGCAGCAACAGAGAGGCATGACCAAAGAAGGGACTAATAAGATAGCTAACTCCTGAGGACAGAGATGGATGAGTTCTATAATTTTTATATCTTGCATAGCACCTGGGCTTCTACTTATCTCAGTATCTGTTCAGCTAGGTTGACAAAAAAGACCTAAGGAGAGGATGGAATGATCGTCAGTCACCTGAAACAACCAAGCAACTATTATTTGTCAAGCCCTGGGCTTGGTGTCATCTGTTTCCTAACCGTTCTCTGTGTGTGTGTGATGTGAATGAATAGGACAGTGTCTAAGACCCATGAGTTCCTTAGACTTATTGCAATTGTTAGTGTGAGAATATTATCATAACAGGATTTTAGAATTGGAGGGGTTTTAGAAAGGTTTTATGCAGCTGAGTGTAATACTCCTCCTCAAGGAACCCTTCTCTTCCTCCTCTTAGTTATCAAACAATGGCACCATTGAAAAAGTCGGTACCAAGAACTGAGAATTTGCGTCATCCTTTGAAATTACAACAGCAGTGATCATCTGAAATCTATTGACCAAACCCAAGAAAATAAAAATGTACCTTCCAACTCCCAGCATAACAGTTATAAGGATGAAGATTTAGTGAGGATAATCTTTCACTTATACATCACTCTCAGTCATGTTCATTGGTTCATCTGAAATCTCAATGATCTTTACTATCCCCCACTTCACAGAGCAAGAAATTAAGACTTACAAAGGTTAAATGTCTTCTCTGAGGTTTTCTAGCTAATTATACTACTAATAGCAGAATGGACAGGATTCAAGCACAGATCACATTTCAGAACTGGGGCTCATACTACACTGTTTCTCAGCAGGAGAGAATCATGTTCATCTCATTCGTAAGGAAGCTGTGGCACATATGCACAATGGAATATTACTCATCTATAAGAAGGAACGCATTTGAGTCCGTTCTAATGAGGTGGATGAACCTAGAGCCTATTATACAGAGAGAAGTAAGGCAGAAAGAGAAAGACAAATACCATATATTAACACACGTATACGGGATCAGAAAGATGATACCAACAGTCCTACATGCAGGGCAACAAAGGAGAGACAGATGTAAAGAACAGACTTTTGGATTCAGTGGGAGAAGAAGAGAGTGGGATGATTTGAGAGAACAGCATTGAAACATTTTGTACATTACCATATGTAAAATAGATGACCAGTGTGAGTTCTATGCACGAAGCAGGGCACCCAAAGATGGTGCTCTGTGATATTATGGAGGGGTAGGGTGGGGAGGGAGGTGGGAAGGAGTTCAGGATGGAGGGGACACAAGTATACCTATGGCCAATTCATATTCAGTTCAGTTCAGTCGCTCAGTTGTGTCCGACTCTGCGACCCCATGAACTTGCAGCACACCAGGCCTCCCTGTTCCCACAGTCTACCCAAACCCACGTCCATCAAGTCGATGATGCCATCCAACCATCTCATCAATTCATATTAATATATGGCAAAAACCATCACAAAGTTGTAAATATCCTCCAATTAAAATAAATAAAAATTATTATTGCTAAATTAAACCCTGATTTGTATATTTATAACCAATGTCCTAAAATTTTAGTATTGAGAAAAATAACATCCACGCGTCTCAGATAGTAGCATAAGTCATGTCCTGCCTGTTGAAATGTTTGCCAGCTGGCACTACCCAAACAAAGAAGAAAATATGCTGGCAATGCATCATAAGTATTGAAAGATGTCGATGGTCTCCCAGTGAGTGAAAACTCCTGGCCACATACAGACAGATTTTCTCCAGATAGCAAGACACCATACTAAGTGCCAACTCCAACTCATTTAAAATGCTGGGCTAGGAGTTCCCACTAGCTATCAGTCAAATCGAGCCTGCATGGGCCTTGTGTACTTGAACTAATAACAACTGTATCGGGCCCTAGGGAAGAAGCAGAGAGAGAGGAAGCATACCTTGTGACTGGCTAACAGAAGCTCCATTTCAATACAGACATAAAAGGAATTTAGGCCAGGCTAGAGAAAAGCTCACACTTTAAAGAAAATAAATGTTTTTCTTGGGGTTCAGGGGACTTTTCAATTACAGTATTTAGGCTCAAAAGATGACACTCATGCTATTGTGGTCATGAAGAAAATTGACACCAGGTGGAATGAAGGAACAGTGCCCTGAAAATCTTTATAAGTAATCTGAAATGAAGTGCTTTAAGCCAACTCACTTCTCAATATAACCCTACAGATGCTACACAGATGACATCTCTCTCCTCATAAAAGTGATGGAAAGTGCACAACGGAGGTATTCAAAACCAAGGATTACAAGGGATCACCTTCACGAGAAGTACAACACAGACCTTGGGCTTCATCGTGGGATATCACCCTTCTTGTCTCTTAATGGCCACTTGGTCCAAAAAGCCACTGCAAATTGGAAAAGTTATGACTACTGAATCAACAAGCAGAACTTGGCCAGGGTCGGGGGGCAGTGGTGGTGGGGGCTGTTGAACACATATAACCTGTGTGCAGAGCCTGTGCAGACAGACCAGTCAGGCTTCCCCTGAGGGACAGCTTTGAACTCTCAGACATGAGCATCAGTTCTCTCAGCTCCACTGTCATGCACTTGGTCTCCCCCACACCCTGGGCAGTGGTGAGGCAGAGCACTTGTACACAAACAGTGACAGAATCAGGACTTGAGCTCAGCTCTTCTTGAGCTTCCTTTTGCCTCTCCTACCACAGGCCGCCTCTGTGAACGACAACAGTAAGGCACACAGCACTTGTCTTCAGCACTTTCCAGTTCACATGCCATCTTCATTGCCCTTTCTCATTTACCTTTTAGCAGAGAAGTGCATTTCCACCCAGGTAACCTCTTTTCTCCAAGAAGGAAACCAGTTTTTCCAGGTCTAGTGAATTGATGGGATGGTAACTAGGACCCCTTTCTGAATGGTCACCAGAAGAGCCCTACCCCCTGTACAGACCATGGAATCGGTTAGGAAGTATCATAAGAATTTATAAATCATGAAGATTTTCATTTTTTAAAACTAAACCCTCCAATATCTACCACCACACCACAACAGGATATACCAAGGTCTTCCACGGAGCCAGCGTGTTGACATAGTCCAAGTTACCATGAAGAAGGAAATCACTAAACTGCACTACTTTAAGGACACTGTGACCAGCCTCTGGTCTTCACTGCATGAATAATAAGAGTCAACTGATATGCAACAATATCTTACATCAGATAGTGCTTATGGTTTCCAAATTCTTTCACATGCACACCTCATTTGACCCCTACAATAATATCATTGTTGGATATTATTATTATTAGTATATTTTCATATTTGCATCACTGATCCAATGGATATGAATTTGAGCAAACTCCAGGAGACAGTGAAGGACAGAGTAGCCTGGCATCCTGCAGCCCACGGGGTCACAAAGAGACACAACTTGGTGACTGAACAACAACAACAATCTTTATACTTGAGGTGACTGAAGTCCAAGAAGCTACACAAACTGCCTATGTTTACACAACTAGGAAACATCAGAGCAAGAGGCAGGGTTAGATCCTGGGCCCAGGACTCCTTCTAGCTGTCCCTTAGCAGTATCCCTAAAGTTGAGCATGCATTAAACTCCTGACGTATCTTCTTCTGTCACTGATCAGACCTATAGGTAGGTGCCTGACTCCAGCCTTAACCCTCTTGTACCACTCTTTCTGCTTCCTTTTTTACTTACACACATTATTTTTCTTCAATATTTTTCAATCCCTTTAGTCCTCAATGCAAGCTACCTCCACCTTGTATGGAAGGTGCATCTCAAGAGTTAAGGTTTGAAAAAGTTTGCCCATGTTTATGCACGCATCCTTCCTGGACTCCTTAACAAACTTTTCCCAATGTTAACTCTCCTCCCTGATGGCCTCTCTGATGCAGAAGCAGCAAAGATATTTGCCTGAACACAAGCACCTACAAACATGGGGAAGGAGTTAAAACAGAAATAGTGAGGAAAGGGGGCCTTTGACACATTATCAGGGTCGGACAGAAGGTGCTGCCTGTGATCCTGTCTGCTGGAGTCAGGGCTTCTGGCCTTGCTGAACAGAATTTCCCTCCAGCTTGTTCTTCCTCATTACTGTTTACCTGTCCTTGTCCTCAAGGCCCAAGGACTCTGTGAACAAGGTGAGCCAGCCTGGAGGAGTGAGGGAGGAGCCACTCTGCTGGGAGAGCACCTCCAGCTGCCAACATCTGGGTGACTTTTCAGGAGACAAAATGCATTGAGTTTTAGGAACAAAAACTGTATTACAACAGATCTTTTTAAAACTGCCTTTAGAAATCTCATTCTCTACTGGGGATCTTTGGGGAATATTCTCAGGAGGCTCAAGAGTTCTTCGAGAATTTAAATTGGTATCCTCACCTGATGAAATGCTAAACAAAATTTAAAGCCTACAGTGAATCAGGCAATTGCCCATTACTAAGCACTGCCCCATAATTTGAGTATCCACATCTGTTGCATAATGACGTCTCTGCTGCAGAAACAAAGCTTTCACAGCAAGGTGACAGAGGGTAAGGAAAGCTGAGTCAGCCATCCCAAGGCACATGGTGGTACTGCACACCCAACCCAAAGAGCCTGCTTAGAGCTATACACACTGTTCATGCTGGCAAAGTACACACTTGAGACATGGTTGCATAATACTTTGGGAGCCATTAATAGAATCCACCATAAAATGTAGGTGTTAATTTTATTTCTTGGTAAAAGGTGCGTTAAGTTTTATTTTGAGGTACACTACTGAATTGATTGGTTCATTGAACTCACAAATAAAATTTAGTCATTGTTAAAAATTATCCTGATGGTGACTCAAATGGGACAATCCTTATCCTAAAAATCAAGGTCAATTCAAGAAACACTAAAAACACATTTTATTCACATTGAATTATGCTAATGTGAAAGTGCTAGAGTTTATAAATTTGCTTGAATTCAATTTGGAAATTTGTTCTGACTTTATAGCTATAAAGAGGTATGAAGGCACAAGGATTTACACTTAATTTTATGTTGAAACAATCATTTATATTCATAATATTAGGACCATAAGATGTTTTTTTCTTTTGCACAAGGTTGAGAAGTGTTACATTAGAATATTTCCTATTTTTCTTTCATGTCCATATAAAGCAGGAAAGCAACCCTCTATACATTCCTAAATTCTCAGGCACTTTACTCCACAAATCTGATTTAAAATCAACTGAAAAGTAAAATTATCCAGTACCCAAGAACTCTACTGACTCTAGGACTTTCTTTCACTGTTTTGAAAGCGGTGCGAGGACTGGGTACAGAGCCATGCCTGCCACTCCCACAGCCACCGTGCCAAGACTGGGACCAACGCTCCTCCACTCTGAGGACTCGGACACTTAATCCAAGTCACCCAGGAGTTGCCACCACACTCCTGCCGGCTGCAGAACAGGACGGCTGCAGAACAGGACGGCCTTCCCAACAAGCTTTCCTCACCACCAGGAGCCAAAGCCCGTCCCCTGACACATTCTGGGCTTCTCAGAAGCAAGGGGAGCCCATGGCAGATCCCAACAGGTCTAACATGCTATAGTGTTCAGACAGCTTAATCACCACAGGAAGGGGTTTAGGGCGTTCATATAAACTGATGCTGCAGTGAAGGGCAGTGCACGTCTCTTTAGCATTTCCTATAGCCATTCTCAACCAGAACTATTTTCTAAATAAGCATGGTAATTTGCCATTAAGTGGATTGTTACCATGGAATTAGAATAACTCAAATAGAATCCGAAATTTACTTAAAAGAAAGGAGATAAGGAGGTAAAGCTTGCTATGGGCTGAAATGTTGAAATTCTAACCCTCAATATTTGAAGACAGGGTCTTTAAAGAGGTAATTAAGGTCAAATGAGGTCATTCGAGTGACCTCTAATCTGCTGTGGCTGGTGTCCTTTTAAGAAGAGGAGATGAGGACAGGGCCGTACACAGAAGAAAGATCATGTGAAAACACTGGAAGAAGACAGCCATCTACAAGCCAAGAAGAGGGGTCCAGAAGAAACCAACCCTGTTGGCACCCTGGTCTTGGATTTTCAGCCTCTGATCATGAGGAAATAAATTTCTGCTACTTAAGTCTGAAGTATTTGTTATGGTAGGCCTAGGAAATGAATGCAAGGCTCTACCAAAAGAATTTCTTAATTTATGAACTTCTTTTTAGTTACAAAGAAATTGCACTTAGTTTATTTTGTTCAATCCTAACAGCTACTCATGGTTTCCCTTTTTTCCCTGATGAGAAAGAAAGACTCAGATTTGCCCAAATTCATAGAGCAAATTAGTGACAACGCTAGAATTCAAAGCCAGATCTCTTTATCTCTACATCAGTGCTCTTTTTTTTTTTTAATTTATTTATTTATTTTTAATTTTTACTTTACAATTCTGTATTGGTTTTGGCATAGATTGACATGAATCCACCACAGGTGTACATGCGTTCCCAAATCAGTGCTCTTACTACCAGGCCTTTAGGCCTTTCAGGTGTGAATTTGAAGTAACAAACCAGTTTGCGAATGATATCTTAAATATGAAAGAGATCAAACTATTTTAAATGCACCTACATAAACAGATTTTATCAGGACCCTTAGGCTGGGGCAAAAGAGGCCTGTGCTCTGTACATTACACTTTTGAGGGTCCTGTAAAGGATTAAAAAATATGCAAAAAACAGTAATAATACATTAAAGAGAACGTGAGCACCTTTGTCATTCAAGATCCGGCTCTTAGCACTGACACAGCCTGTCCCAGAACTTTAAACATCTGCCCTGGTAACTAACACTGTTCAGGTCCCAGACCGACACCACTTTGCATCTCTCACCCTAGGTCTTCAAAACACAGGGAAACTAGAAAGCTAGACTTATCGTGGTGATCATTTTGCAATACATGACAATATCAAATCATTACATCACACACTTGAAATTAATATGCTGCATGTCAATTATGTATGGCAAATATACACAAACAAAAACAGAGAGTGACTGTACCTGAAGCCAGGAAGGTTTAAGAATTTTAACACCTGTCCAGCACTGGAGGCAGACACAGATTGTGAGGGTGGAAAGGATCTGCGCTTAGGTAAGAAAACGTTAACATGTCAGATCCTCTCTAAGGGTGCATGAATGCAGTGGAATGTGCATAATGAAGAGCTATTGCCCAGTAGCACCAAGAGTCCTCTTTCTGGCTTCTCTTCATATTCCTGTTTGTAGTTTCATATGGACTTGTGAACTACCAAGGTATTCACAACAGGTGCATGTGACGATTGAAGAACATTTTGCAATATTAAATAACTCACACTGCAGTTTGCTGTTGTTGTTGTTTAGTTACTAAGTCATGTCCAACTCTTTGTGACCCCATGGACTACAGCACACCAGGCTTCCCTGTCCGTCACCATCTCCCAGAGCTTGCTTAAACTCAACAAGGCTGTATTAAGTCATCCATTAAGTCAGTGATGGCATCCAACCATCTTGTCCTCTGTTGTCCCCCTCTTTTCCCACCTTCAATCTTCCCCAGCATCAGGGTCTTTTCTAATGAGTCGGCTCTGCACATCAGGTGGCCAAAATATTGGAGCTTCAGCTTCAGCATCAGTCCTTCCAATGAATATTCAGGACTGATTTCCTTTAGGATTGACTGGTTTGATCTCCTTGTAGTCCAAGGGACTCTCAAGAGTCTTCTCCAACACCACATTCAAAAGCATCAACTCTTCAGTGCTCAGCCTTCCTTATGGTCCAACTCTCATATCCATAACTACTGGGAAAACCATAGCTTTGACTAGACAGACCTTTGTTGGCAAAGACACGTCTCTGCTTTTTAATACACTGTCTAAGTTTGCCAGGGCTTTTCTTTCAAGGAGCAAGGATCTTTTAATTTCATGACTGCAGTCACCATCTGCAGTGATTTTGGAGCCCAAGAAAATAAAGTCTCTCACTGTTTCCACTGTTTCCCCGGCTATTTGCTATGAAGTGATGGGACTGGGTGCCATGATCTTTGTTTTGAATGTTGAGTTTTAAGCCAGCTTTTTCACTTCCCTCTTTCAACTTTATCAAGAGGCTCTTTAGTTCCTCTTCACTTTCTGCCATAAGGGTGGTGTCATCTGCATGACTGAGGTTATTGATATTTCACCTGGCAATCTTGATTCCAGCTTGTGCTTCATCCAGCATGGCATGATGTACTCTGTATATAAGTTAAATAAGCAGGGTAACAATATACATACTCCTTTCCCAATTTGGAACCTTGTTTAACTCAATGGAACTATGAAACATGCCATGTAGGGCCACCCAAGATGGACAAGTCTTGGTGGAGAGTCCTGACAAAATGTGGTCCACTGGAGAAGGGAATGGTACACCACTTCAGCATTCTTGCCTTGAGAACCCCATGAACAGTATGAAAAAGCAAAAAGATATGACACATTACACTTAGATATATGCATATTATATATATCATGATGAAATATGATACTGAGCATACTAGCACTTTGATACTGAATGCTAGTAATGCAAATAGTTTAATTTTCCAAAACATCAAATGAGGTTTACTTCTCTTTGCAAAAATAAATTTAAAACATTAGCTTTATTTAAGTGATATTATTTTCAGTTTTTGAGGAAATATGTGAAAAATAATTTTATCTTCAGACTTTGAAGTTAATTATCTTTTTATGAAAATATATTTAAGTTTATGTATTTTGAATACAAGTACAATTTTAATCCTTTTGATAATCACTAGGAATCTAAATTATGTGAAAACCCACATAATTAGTGACTTTGGCTGAAGTTAAGTGAAGAGAATAAATTTAATGGAATAAATATATGGTAATTTATGAATTATATATGTCTTAATTTTATTTGCCTGCAAATGTCACCACCTCATCAACAGAGATCTCAGACATGTGCATTAATAATTAAATTCAGTCGTCCTTAGTATTTTGTTGACTTTCAGTCATTAAAAACCGAGCTTTACACGTATTTGGTATTATCTTTATGAAGGAATATTTATCAAGGTAGGAAGAGGTTTTTAGGCAAGAGAATAAAGTTAATATGCTTGAATCAAGAAAAGCATGCACTAGAAGTTCCATGAAAAATAGATTATGGAGAGAAGTTGGAAGCAGGGAGACCAAGGTGGAGTTTTGGAGAGTAATCCAGGGAAGAGGGAGGAGCCCAGACATAGGCCGGCAGTGGGGACAGAGTGAAGTGACAGACTTGAGTGACCCTTTATCTTTCCAAGTTTCATTTGTAATTAAAGTACAATTTCTTAATGTGTATGTGAGTGTGTATGGGGGTGTGTGTGCACAACCATACACATACACATGGGCACATGCAGCTGCCTGGCAAGCTGTTTACTCGATTCAGAAATCTTTGCTATAGCACCCCAAATGGCCTGGCACCCAGGTGCATCTTGAAGCCCGGAGTGTAAGATGACACAACTACTTCCACGGGTCAGCCATTCAACCATCAGTCCGCTCTGGTTTCTAGAAAACAATCTCCTGTAACGAGTAGAAAGCTACTTCTATAAACCTTTACATGCTAGTCCTGTTCTATCTTCTGTTATAGCAATTCTTTGCTTTGTTTAGTTGTTAAGTCAAGCCCAACTCTTTACGAGTCCATGGACTATAACCTGCCAGGCTCCTCCATCCTTGGGAGTTTTCAGTCAAGAATACTGGAGTGAGTTCCCATTTCCTCCTCTAGGGGATCTTCCCAACCCAGGGATGGAACTCATGTCTCCTGCTTGGTAGATGGATTCTTTACCACTGAGTCACCTGAGTAAAAGTTCTATCTGCTAGAAAGTAGAACTGGTAACCTTTTGCACAATTCAGGTTGCTATTGTAGCAGCTTTCCAGGTTAAACCCTTCCAGTTGCTTATTTCTCTCAAATTATTTTCAGGGGCCTCTAGCCCATGCCAAGCACACCCACTTCCTTCTGCCAGCAGCAACACCTCGGCAGCAGCCAGTCACACAACCTTGGTTTTTCAGTGTCTCTCTTAACATGCAGCACCTGGAAATATTTCATAATTCACATTTTTCCCTATTCACACTGTCCTTTCTCATAATTAATATAGATGGCTGAGGTCTGAATGCAATTTTTCATCTCCAGGGCATATTTTTATGAGATTTACCACATTTCTCTATTCAGGATATATGAAGATTTTTAATTTACTCCACCAACAGGGGACAGAAAGGGTGTCTTCTTTGTCAAAGATCTGGAATTACTATTTACACAGAGCTCTCTAAAGGAAGTTACTTGCCAACAATGAAGTAGTTACTAACAATCTTCAGAAATGAGGAGTCTTGCAAATTGCCTTTTCTTTCCTTGCACTACTAAAGCTCCTGTTAAACTGTTTCAAAATATCCCAAGATGGAACTGCTTTCCTTGCTTCATTTTGTTTCTTTTTCTAGGACTCCAGTGGGTAGGTCCTATTTGGGTTCTTACCCTGGCTCCATCATTCACTAGCTATATGACCCTGGGGAAGTCTTCTCACCTCTTTGAGTCTCAGCTTCTCATCTAAAACCATAAAGGAGTGGTCCTTATTTGGTAGAAGTTTTGTACAGCCTAAATGACATTAGACATGCAAATGCTTAGCCTTTTGCCTGGAACACGTTTTGGGATTGCCATATAAAATACAGGCTACCCAGTTATATTTGAATTTCCAATGAACAATGAATAACGTTTTAGTGTGTGTCTCGAATATGACATCATTGTCATTTTCCTCTTCTCTTCCTCCTTTGTAATCCTCTCCTCTCTTTGTTTTCTTTCTCTTATTCTTCTTCTTCCTTTCTTTATTCTCCCTTCTTCCCCATCACCTAGTTCTAATCTTCAAAACATACCAGTGGTAACATGATTCCTCTACATTCTAAGTTTTATTTTTTCAGAACAACTATTACCCATTATTAGCGGTATGTATATAGCCAGCAGCCTCAAAGGAAGTCAAGGATATGTAAGATGGTACCTAGATGTACATGTGGTACAGGGGCTGGAGGGTTGTTTGCACCTTCTTTTTTTTTTTTTTTTTTGGAAAGTCTTGCTTCCTGGCTGGAAATTTGAGTTTGCCCACTTGAACAGATCACCTCTGCCTCCTCAAGTCTTAACCAGAAATGGAAACTTTTGTCTCTACTATCAGCACACTTAAAAAAATAAAGATATTACAGAATATCTTCTTGTTTTTCCTGCCATCCCTCATCATAGTTTGCTTCTTCGGGCAGTTCCCAAACAAAATTACGAGGCATATTCAGAAGCACAAAAGTCATGCTTCTCCCCATACTCAACATTCTCCTGCTCTAACCAGGAACAATTAAGTCCAATCACTCCAAACTCTGAGGGATCTGACATATTCATAGGAACCCCAAGAATGATGATATAATTTTGCAACTCTTTTTTCCAGACTTTAAATCCACCTCCACGCATTCAATATCATGAGAGTCCTGATAAATAATCAAGAATGCCTGCCCACATTCTAGGGAAACACACACACACTTTTCCTCTTGTCCTCTTTCAAACAGAAGGAAGAGGTAACCCAGGGTTTCACTTTTATGAAAACATTGAGACTTTCTTCCATTCCCAGGATTCCCATTTTTCATCTGAGCATCCCATGACCCAAAGAATATCCTGTACATGCGTGTATATGGCAAACCACAAAATGCCAACTGCAAGGAGGACCACACTTCCCTATACTGGTTCTCCTTCCATTACTCAAGAGACCAACAGCACTCTCCTTGAATGGAGAAAAAAAATATTAAAATGCTTCATTTCTTTCCCAGGATATACAAATTAGTGTCATTATTCTCTCAGAACAAAAACGTGTCTAAATGGATTCAGGATATTTCATTTAAAATATCCATTACGCTCAAATCAAATTTCCACTGCCATTGAGTGGCAAGGGGCAATGCCCTGGGATGAGTGAGCTGCTAAGATTCCTTCTGCTGGAGTGTTTAATTTCATTTCAGTTTCCACAAATAAGCATGCTTGGAGCTGCTGCCTTTCCTTCCTCGGGAGTAATCGAAAAATTTAATTCACATTAAGCCAGAGAGGATGGTGTTTTTCCCTAAGGTCACCCAAGGCAAACATTTTAAACCTCTAACAGCCCATCAGTCAGAGATGCATGTCTCATCCTTTCCTGATGAGATGCCTCCTGGAGCCAAACAAAGCCTTCACCCCAGCCCTGCTCCATCCTCCACCCACCATACTCAGCCCCTGAGCAAAAGGTCACCCAGAGAAGCGGGTGGGTACATCTCCAGATTCGATTCCCCCTGTGATTTTGAAGATGCCTACAGTATACCTCCCAGGAGCCGCCCCCATTTGGAGACATGTGAGTTTCTAGGCATCATTTCTGCTTAGAAGATTAATGTGAGTGGGCACCGAAAGCCTCTTTGCTACTGCTATTTGAACTGCAAGCGGCTTACCAGAGAATGCATATTTCACTAGGGCTAGGCGATGCTTCAAATCTTATCATCCCTTCCCTAAAAACTAATAACACTTTGCAGTTATATGGTGCCTTTCATCAGCCCCAGGTAACACACACAATGCTAGAGCTCAGAGATGAGTAAATCATTAATTGTTCGTAAGCCTCGCATAAGCACTTTCAGATCGCCATGCATAAGGATTCAATCAAGCACAATGACATCCATGCATATTTCTCTTTTCTTCAGGTATAAAATGTGTGCAGTGACTTATAAATGATGAATTTCTCATGAACACAATCAGAAGCATATCATCACCGAGATGACCTAGTGCCACAAAGGTGGGAGATATTCTGCTCACGGATCACAGGACTTTTTATCAGAAAGACCAAGGAGTTCTAAGGAAGAAGAGTAAGAAGCAGCTAAATATCCTTATTTAGAAAAACACTGAAAACATTAGATTTGTCCCCTCTGTCAGTCTAGTATAACACTTCTAAGGCACTTCTCCTTGTAAAGATAATACATTTCTTCTTTTTAAAGGACAGGTAATGGAATAAAACAGAGTGGGACCTTGTAAGAAGTCCATCTCATTACGTTCCTGGATTTTTCTTTACTTCAATTATAGAGTTAGAACTCATGTAGCAGAGGGGAAGCATGTAGCCATAGGGACTGACTCAAAGGATATCAGGGGCCGGGGCGGGGGGGCAGTCAGCCTAGATGGAGGGTGAAGAGACATTTGAAAAGGACAGGGGTGTGTCTGTTTCAGTGTGAGCCACAGTTATTTCCCCTGGTCTCAAGTCTCTGCTGCTGCTGCTAAGTCGTTTTAGTCATGTCCGACTCTGTGCGACCCCAGAGACGGCAGCCTACCAGGCTCCACCGTCCCTGGGATTCTCCAGGCAAGAATACTGGAGTGGGTTGCCACTTCCTTCTCCAATGCATAAAAGTGAAAAGTGAAAGTGAAGTCCCTCAGTCGTGTCTGACTCTTAGCAACCCCATGGACTGCAGCCCATCAGGCTCCTCCATCCATGGGATTTTCCAGGCAAGAGTACTGGAGTGGGCTGCCACCGCCTGCTCAAGTCTCTGGCCTTGGTAGAAAAGATCTTAAAGAGGCATCAGTGAGCAGTGCTGTGAAGTGAGATATTATTAGTAATTCTCTGCCAAGAACTGAACCTGGGTAGCCTGGATGAAACCCAGAAATCCTAGCCACCAGATCAGCAAGGGTTAGAACATATTTTCCCCTGGAATTTACCCCCAGTGAAAAATGCATTTCTCATGTAGACAAAAACTGTAAATGCAGGTACAAAGGTCATTGAGATACAGCACAACAAATGGGAGAGCACACAGAGAAACAGTTTGTTTAACTGAGATAGAAATAAGACAGAGATGCAATCCCAGAGAGAAAGGGTGTGGGTGTCCCCACTGGTGAGGAGGAGTGCCGTGAAGAGGAGGTTAAAACATTTATATAGGACAGTTCTTTCAGGTCTCTGTCTACCTCTGGCCAATTATTTCTTCTCCCACACATGACCTACCCTAGGACCCTCCTTGACATGCATGTGCAACTTTTTTCCAAGACGGATTCCAGCCCAGAGGCCTATGGCACACCCTTAGCTTCACATATTATGGAGTAGCGCCCCCTTCTGTTTGATCTCCAAGGCGCCTTTCCACACGTGTGAAATGAAATGTCAGTTCAGTTCAGTTCAGTTCAGTCGCTCAGTCGTGTCCGACTCTTTGCGACCCCATGAATCGCAGCACGCCAGGCCTCCCTGTCCATCACCAACTCCCAGAGTTCACCCAGACTTGAGTCCATTGAGTCAGTGATGCCATCCAGCCATCTCATCCTCTCCCGTCCCCTTCTTCTCCTGCCCCCAATCCCTCCCAGCATCAAAGTCTTTTCCAATGAGTCAGCTCCTCGCATGAGGTGGCCAAAGTACTGGAGTTTCAGCTTTAGCATCATTCCTTCCAAAGAAATCCCAGGGTTGATCTCCTTTAGAATGGACTGGTTGGATCTCCTTGCAGTCCAAGGGACTCTCAGGAGTTTTCTCCAACACCACAGTTCAAAAGCATCAATTCCTCAGCGCTCAGCCTTCTTCACAGTCCAACTTTCACATCCATACATGACTACTGGAAAAACCATAGCCTTGACTAGACAGACCTTAGTCGGCAAAGTAATGTCTCTGCTTTTGAATATACTATCTAGGTTGCTCATAACTTTTCTTCCAAGGCGTAAGTGTCTTTTAATTTCATGGCTGCAATCACCATCTGCAGTGATTTTGGAGCCCAAAAAAATAAAGTCTCTTACTGTTTGCACTGTTTCCCCATCTATTTCCCATGAAGTGATGGGACCGGATGCCATGATCTTCGTTTTCTGAATGTTGAGCTTTAAGCCAACTTTTTCACTCTCCTCTTTCACTTTCATCAAGAGGCTTTTTAGTTCCTCTTCACTCTCTGCCATAAGGGTGGTGTCATCTGCATATCTGAGGTTATTGATATTTCTCCCGGCAATCTTGATTCCAGCTTGTGTTTCTTCCAGTCCAGCGTTTCTCATGATGTACTCTGCATATAAGTTAAATAAGCAGGGTGACAATATACAGCCTTGACGTACTACCTTGCCCTAAAGATGGGAAATATATGACCTCCTGATTCTTTACTCAAACAAGATTTAGTACCTCTCTGTTCTTGCCATGGGGGCTTCCCAGGTAGGGCAGTGGTAAAGAAGCTGCCTGCCAATGCAGAAGACACAAGAGACACAAGTTCTGTCCCCGGGTTGGAAAGGTACCCTGCAGTAGTGTTATAGCCACGTGTTCTGGGAAACAAACTCACTCAGAAGGACAATGCAGATAGTGGAGTGCAGTTTATTACACTGGTGGGCCCCAGGCAGAGTCTCCTCTTAGCCAAGGACCCCAACCAGAGTTTTTGAAAACCTTATATACCCTGAGTGTATGTGCCCAAATCCACTTCCCCAAATTCCCTGAAACTAGTCTGAACAAAGGAAAAGAAAGATATAATCAAAGTTAACCCATGATTCATATGCCTTAAGCCTAGGTAGTTAACAGTGGACAATTATCAATAAGCCTGTGGTCATACCCCAATAACCATAATAGAATTTATGATTCTATTCAGTTACACAGATAATTAGGGTATTCTTTTAGGCGATGGAGAGTCTAGGTATGAGCTCTCGGGCTCTACCATCCAGGGGTCTGGTTTTCCAGTTGGTATGTTGTTTCCATTGATACTGAGCATATAGCTCAAAGTCCACAGTCCAGCCCAAGATGGAGTCCTGCTTTCAAGATGGAGCCTGTTCTGTCTGTTTCCTCCTTCAGTAGGAAACGGCAACCCATTACAGTATTCTTGCCTGGAGAATTCCATGGACGGAGGGGCCTGGCGAGCTACGGTTGGTTCATGGGGTGGCAAGGAGTCAGACACAGCTGAGCACACATGCAGGCACGCACATTCCTACCATGACGATTATCTTAAGGTTTTCATGCAAAACAAAGCCTGGCTTTTTACCGTTTTAGTTGTTACTTGCATTTCAGAGAGCAAACAGGAGGCTAGTTATCAGTACCTAACCTGAAGCCCACGTATCTCATGTTTCAGGGAATGCAAATAGGAAGCTAGTTTTAAGTGTCTGGCTTGAAGCCCATTTTTTTCTCAATCCAAGAAAAGTAAATAGAAGGCCAGTTCTAAGTGCCTCGCCTGGGGCCCATCTATCTCCTGCCTCAGTAAGACAAAGCTTCACATTCAAAAACCAGCTCTGCCCAATTTGAGTCTGATAAGTTGGCTTTGCCAGTCATCCTCCAGTTGAGCCTAGATTCACTCCTGCCCTTCCCAACTTTGGTAAGAGTCATTGCTTCATGCCACATCAGTCCCGGGGTGCTGGGGCACCCCAACAACAGTAACATCATCACACACTCTCCACAGACCTTCCCACCCATCACAGAAACTGCAGATCTCTCCCAATCCCCTCCCACAGGCCTGCACAGGGTGTGGCTTTCCTGGTGCCCACTGTTACGCCCAGAGTCCAAGTGCCCAAAACTGAGAGAATAAGACGTCCGCAGCAATGCAAAAGCATGAAGGGGTTTCATTTCTAGCTCGAGCTAGGGCTCCCGCCACATCCAATGTAGTGGAGTGGAGCAAGAGCCCCGAGCCCAGATTTACAGCAGTATTTATAGGTTTTAGAACAAAGACAGAGAGTTGGCAAGGGCTGATTGGCTGCAGGAGTTTCCTGGTATTTACTAATTGGCTAATCTTTATTGGCTGCAGGGGGATGTCTTTTACGTCCTGATAAACTCAAACCAGGTTACGGGGAGTATGGTGATTGGACAAGTCCTGGCATCCGCGGGGATGACCTCACTGGGCAATGACTCAGCTTTTGCCGTGAGTCCTACCTTAGTCCCTGAAGCCTATCATGGCGTTTGTTAGGTCCCAACACCCACCATCTCCCCAACGGTTCCTAGCATGGGCTCCTTGGCAGCAGCAGTCCCACTTCACAGTTACTCTGGGCCTCCTACCCACTGACACCTCCTCTTCCATCCTGCTGCAGCAGTCACTGTGGAGGGAGCAGTGGGTGAACGTTCTTCTCACCCAAGGGGAATTCCACTATTGGACTGTAGGCACCCTGGCCCTGCATCCTTGACTTCTTGTCTATTACAGCCACCCTCCCGCCATACCCTCTCCTCTTAGGATTCAGGGCTGTCAACTAACCTGAGCCTTAAACTCTCCAAATGAAGACCCTTTTTCCTACCAATGACAGAAACCCACTTAATTTATTTTTTAAAAAAATAGGCATTTGCCATGTTGTACATCATTTTTCATGTATGGTCTCACTGAACCTCAGGGCAGGGACACAGCAGGGCCTCAAGAATAGGCCAAAACCTGTAACTGGAAGGCCTTTGTGTCTGCTTCCCTGAGTCCCTCTTCTCCATGATTTTAAATATATCCACCTCACTTTCTCACTGCACATCAGTTTTATCTGCTTCCCACATCACCTATAGTCCCTGCTGAGGCTGAAATCTATGAGTCCCAATTCCAAATTTTCAGGGAAGAAACCATGACCAACCCAGCTTCTTGTCTAAGGGGCCCAACCCTGGACAAATCAGCTGTGACCAGCAGATCAAGACCATTTCACAGGGACTTCCCTCATGGTCCAGTGGTTAAGAATCTGCCTTCCGATACAGGGGATATAGGTTCAATCCCTGACTGGGGAACGAGAGATCTCACATATCACAGGACAACTAAGCCTGTACCAAACTACTGAGTCCACATGCTCCAGAGCCCATGCTCTGCAACAAGAGAAGCCCACACTCCCCAACAAAGACCCAGAAGAGCCAAAACAAAAAAAGACCACTTCATATATCCTGGTTGTTACGGGAATCAGTGAAGTAGAGTGATAGTTTCCAAAAAGAATCTGAAAAAGAAAATATATTGTATATATATAATAAAAGAATATATAACTGAATATATGTATCATAAAAGGATATACAACTGTATATATGTATGATGAATCATTCTGCTGTATACCAGAAAATAAGACAACACTGCAAATTAACTATATTTCCATTTTTAAAAATGGATAAAAAAGGCTGCTTGCCACAAAAGTGGGTGAAGTATCTTTTAATACCTACTTAAAAAAAAAAAAAAAGAGCAGAAACTAAGCAAACAGCTCTATCAGTGCATAAAACTCAGTTGGCCTCCAAGCACCCTTTTGTATTTCAGCTCTTCCTCCCTGCAGACAGAACTCCTTCCCCACACTATACACACAACGGCAGAGAGGCCACTGCAGGCAGGAGATGCGGGAGGCTTGATCCCGGAGACGAAGACTTCACCCACAGGTCCAGTCACTTCTGCTTCACCAGGGCATCCTTGTCCAACTTCCTAGCCTGTCAGCTCCTCCTGCACCTCGTTGCTGTTGTTGTTTTAGTCACTCAGTCATGTCCAACTCTATGTGACCCCATGGACTGAAGCCCATCAGGCTCCTCTGTCCATGGGATTCTCCAGGCAAGAATACAGGAGTGGGTTGCCATTTCCTTCTCCAGGGGGTCTTTCTGACCCCAGGATTGAACCCTAAACTCCTCCATGGGCAGGTGGATTCCTTAACACGGAGCCACTGCAAAGTACCGCCACCCACCTCTGCTCCCCAACCCCCGCCCGCCACACACACACCTAGAGGGCAGTTATTTCATGACAGGTTCACACCCTGCTGCACAGAGCACTTTGTAGACAGCCTGAGTTGCAGACAGTGCTTTGAGGTCAGGACATTCTGCTTCTGACATTGGTTCCATCACTTACCAGCTGAGGGCTATCAGGTTGGCTATCTATACTTTCTGAACCTCAGTTTCCTTATCTACAAATGGACACAATAATGCCCATCTCAAAGAGCTGAAAGGAATTGACATATGACATGCAGTTAAAAGAGTGCCTGGTGAACTTTAGGTGCTCAATAGAAGGTTTCTCTTGTTATTATTATTTTTTGTTAATATTAACCTTTATAGTAAAACCTACAAATGCCATTTTAAATAGGCAAACCATCTTTAGGTTAATTTCATAACTACAGATGCTATACCATGTTCCAAAGCATTGGGTAGTGTATTCTAATAAACGAAATGGTTAAGAAGCAAAACAAAAGTAGCTAGTAATTTTAAGACCTTTTTCTTTGGTTTTTGATCATATTTTCCTTTTATTTTTTTGGTTATCTTTTATTTGCCTTATATATTTCTTTCTTTCTGTTATTTATTTATTTTTGTAGGATTATAGGTACCCTTTCAAGATATGAGTCAAACCTTGGAGAAAAGAAGGTTCAGTTCAGTTCAGTTCAGTCACTCAGTCATGTCCGATTCTTTACGACCCCATGAATCCCAGTACGCCAGGTCTCCCTGTCCATCACCAACTCCCAGAGTTCACCCAAACTCATGTCTATCGAGTCGGTGATGCCATCCAGCCATCTCATCCTCTGTCGTCCCCTTCTCCTCCTGCCCCCAATCCCTCCAAGCATCAGAGTCTTTTCCAATGAGTCAACTCTTCGCATGAGGTGGCCAAAGTACTGGAGTTTCAGCTTTAGCATCATTCCTTCCAAAGAAATCCCAGGGTTGATCTCCTTCAGAATGGACAGTTTGGGTCTCCTTGCAGTCCAAGGGACCCTCAAGAGTCTTCTCCAACACCACAGTTCAAAAGCATCAATTCTTCGGCGCTCAGCTTTCTTCACAGTCCAACTGTCACATCCATACATGACCACTGGAAAAACCATAGCCTTGACTAGATGGACTTTTGTTGGCAAAGTAATGTCTCTGCTTTTCAATATGCTATCTAGGTTGGTCATAACTTTCCTTCCAAGGAGTAAGCATCTTTTAATTTCATGGCTGCAGTCACCATCTGCAGTGATTTTAGAGGCCCCAAAAATAAAGTCTGACACTGTTTCCACTGTTTCCCCATCTATTTCCCATGAAGTGATGGGACCAGATGCCATGATCTCCATTTTCTGAATGTTGAGCTTTAAGCCAACTTTTTCACTCTCCTCTTTCACTTTCATCAAGAGGCTTTTTAGTTCCTCTTCACTTTCTGCCATCTGTAGAGCTCTCTTACTCAGAATTGTAAGAATGAAATTTTAAAAAAAGAAAGCATACAGCAATAAGCATTGCACTTAGGTTGCACATACTGAAGTGATGACTGTTGTTTTTATTAGCTAGCATGATTATGATTACTATCATTATTATTAGTCTAAAGGAGAAAAATATTTAAACATTCACTGACCAATCCTTCAAGGTGATCATTTCATTGACTAGTATGCAAAGCTATGAAACTTCTTTACTTGTTAAGTTTGAAACTTAATGTATATGTGTGGTATTAGATATTAATCAATATGGAAAGCTCAAAGTAACTTTTTAAAATACTTCTAATGAAAAGGGAATCACTGATTAACACAGTGAAGATAAGAGTAGTTGCCCAGGGAGGAGCAGGTTTTTTTGGGGCGTGGGGGGCGGGAATTGCTGGCTATAGTTCCTACTAACTCCCACCCTGCTTTCTTGCTCAAAGAATTTTCTAAGCTTCTGTTGGAAATAAGTGCCTTAAAACCTCAAGGCAAAAATACATCTCTTCCCACCACACTTGAGCAGCCTATCTTGGGTGTCTGTGACCTAGATTCACCATAACATGACAGCCAAGAGGGAATGTCAGCTTTTAAAACATGGGGTGCCTGCCACCACTCTGGGCTTCAACCTGGATCTCTAGGCTGATTTGGAATGAGTTCTAAGGTGATCCCCTGGGAAGGGGTTCCGGTTTAATAAAAAGGTGGGAACATGACAAGAGGGGAAGAGGAAAAGAAGGTACTTCATATGGACCCTACTGCAAAACTAATCTCCTTTGCATAGAAAATCCACAAGCCAGCAGCAGTCATTGCACTTCTTGGCCACAGCCTGAAGAATATATCTTCTTCAGGCAGGCATGAGAGAAACACTGCCTCACAGTGCTGCTAGATTCGCTCTCTGTGTTAGATATTGATTTTTCCTTCAGCAGAATAGCAAAGGCATGAGAGCATGAAGGAAACAGAGGTGGGTTCCCTTCCCCCATCCCAGGCTCCAAGTGATGAGTCAAAGCAACTGTGAGTCACTCCTTATCTCTCACGTCCGAGTAGCAATTGAGCCCAGGACTCACCTCTGATTAGAGATAGCTGTGCCAATGAGTGTGCTATGAGGGTCTCAAAGAAACAGTCCCTCTCCTTCTCTTATCACTCTGTCTCCAGTCACATACTGTCTATTTAGGCTGTTGATCACCATATTAAAACCATTACCATACAGTTTTAATATCAGTGAAAGCACAGTTGTATCTGGATGAGATTTTCGTTCCCAAGCAGAAAACTGTTGTCTTCTTAGTTTCCTTAAGCTTCTCAAGAATTCGGCAAATTGTTGAGCATATTTATTAAAAGACTTTTTTCCTATCAGAGAAAGTCATGTATACTAAGCAAAGGTTTGGGCTGGGCAATCCAGTGATTCTGTCTCTTCGATGGGGAGAAATTGCTTCTGTATAAGAACTAATACCCACCTGGTTTCAAATCTCAGCTGCTGGCAAATATGTCAAAGAGACATTTCTTGTTTCTTTGATAGATTGGCCCAGGGCTGAAATTTAATCTAATGTGCCCAAAGTGGTAGGTGGGAGGGGTGGGAAAGGAGACAGAAACACTAAACGTACTCAGATTCGTACAGTAGTTTGAAGCCAATGTGGTTATTGGTTAGTCTGATGAGCAATAAAAGTAAACACTGTAAAATGAAACAATAAAGAACCCTCATAAGCCTCTACATTTGTCTTTTTTAGTGATAAAATATTCACACCAAAAGTAAGATGTAAACATACATGCCAAAAAATGAATCTGGACACAGACCTTAAACCATTCACAAAAATTAACTCTATATATATATATATATATATAGACCTAAATGTAAAACACAAAACTAGAAGATTCCTAGATGACCTTGGGTATGGCAATGACTTTTTAGATACAACACCAAAAGCATAATCCATGAAAGAAATAATTGATAAGCTAGACTTCATTAAAATTAAAGACTTCTGCTCTGCAAAAGACACTGTCAAGGAATGAGAAGACAAGCCACAGACTGAGAAATATTTGCAAAAGATATACCTGATAAAAAGGACTGTTATCCAAAATGTAAAAAGAACTCTTAAAGCTCAACAATAAGAAAACAAACAATCCAACTTAAAAATAGGCAAAAGTCCTGAATACACATCTCACCAAAGAAGATACACAGATACAAATAAAGCATGAAAAGATGGTCCACACCACATGTCATTAGGGAAAGGCAAATCAAAACAACAGCAAGATACCACTACACACTAAAATCCAGAACACTGACAATACTAAATACTGGCAAGCATGTAGAGCAACAGGAATTCTCATTCATTGCTTGTGGGAATACAATAGGTACAACCACTTTGGAAGACAGTTAGGCAGTTTCTTAGAAAATGATACAGCAATGACGCTTCTTGGTATTTACCTAAATGAGCTGAAACTTACATGCACACAATTGTTTATAGCAGCTTTATTCATGATTGCCAAAATTTGGAAGCAACCAAGAGGTCTCTCAGTAGGCAACTGGATAAACAAACTGTGATACATCTAGACAATGGTATACTACTCAGCACTGAAAAGAAATGAGCTACCAAAATATAAAAATACATGGAGGAAACTTAAATGCATATTCCAGTAGTCATGTATGGATGTAAGAGTTGGACAATAAAGCTTGAGTGCCAAAGAATTGATGCTTTTGAACTGTGGTGTTGGAGAAGACTCTTGAGAGTCCCTTGGACTGCAAGGAGATCAAACCATCAATCCTAAAGGAAACTAGTCCTGAATATTCATTGGAAGGACTGATGCTGAAGCTGAAAATCCAATACTTTGGCCACCTGATGCAAAGAACGACTCACTGAAAAAGACCCTCGTGTGGGGAAAGATTGAAGGCAGAAGGAGAAGGGGACAACAGAGGATGAGATGGTTGGATGGCATCACCGACTCAATGGACATGAGGTTGAGCAAGCACCAGGAGTTGGTGATAGACAGGGAAGCTTGGCGTGCTGCAGTCCATGGGGCTGCAAAGAGTCAGACATGACGGAGCGACGGAACTGAAGTGAAAGAGGCCAGTCTGAAAGGGCTGTATGTCGTATGATTCCAACTATACAGCTTTCTTGGAAAGCTAAAATTATGGAAACTATAAAAAAGATTAGTGGTTTCCAGGGATTATGGTGAAAGGAGGGATGAATAGACAAGAGCACAGATTTCTGGAACAATGAAACTATCCTGCATGACTCTATAAAGTGGATACATGTCATCATATTTGTCCAAACTCCTAGAATGCAAAAGTCTGAGTGAACTCTAGGATTACCTATGGACTCTGGGTGATAATGATGTGTCCATGTACCTCTGTGGTTATAAATGTACCACTCTGTATGGGATGTCATAGAGGGGAGGCTGTGTGTACCCTGCCATCCCCACTTCAGTACATATAACTCTGCTTCAGGTCCAAGAGCCCTGGGAAGGATGCACCTTCTCTCTCTCAGGTCCTCACTTATAATAAAAAGAATAATTCCCACCCTATCTACTGTCCACCCTCCCTCTACAGGCATTTTGAAAAGATAGGTTATCGAATACAATCAGTCACCTTGTATATTATAAAAGTGCATTTATGTCAACCCATCTGTGAAATCCTGCTCCTTAAGAACTTAGCCTTACATTCCAAATCAGATTGCATTGGGTGAAGCTCATTCTCTGATGCCTCTTTCTTGCTAATAGTGCATAATCCCAGGTTTTATCTTCCAAACTGCTTTCTCTTGTGTGCCACCACGGCCAATACTTCAGGCTGTTGATGTTGTTGCTGTGGTTATAAATTGATAACAATTACTGAGCCCTTGTTACCTGGCAAGCACTATGCAACACAGTTACATACGTTATCTCATTAGTGCTACAGCACCATCACAACAATGCTCAGTATCGCCATTTTTCAGTTGCAGAAACTGAACTTCCAAAATGTTAATGAAAACGCCGAAGGTCCTAAATGCTGAGTAAATGCAGCATCCAGAATTTTACACCTGTTTGGCTAAATTCCCCAATTGTTAAGCTATACTTGAATCAAACGGAGAATCACTGACTTCAGAACTGCCCAAGGAGAATGTCACTTCATTGGCTAAACCCTAAAAGCCTGTGGTAGGTTTTCCTTTTTCCTACAGTTGCCTAAAGTCTCCCTGCTTAGAAATGCATAGAACATGGAGGCAGAGAGGCAAAATGTTTCAAAGAAGCCTCAGATGTGCTATGTATCTTTTCGACAGTGCAATTTTTACTTTTAAGAAGATAACAAGGACACCTTCATCTAAAACTTCCTCCAGTGCTCAGATTTCTGTGCATGTGTATATGTCTGAGTGTGGTTTGCATGCACACAAGGTAAAATACAATTCCCAAATTTTTATCTGCAAAGAGCTGCCATTTAATGCAAGCTGACAGGATAAGGAAGGAGGCATAATCACCAGCTATCTGTGCATTTTTGTAACCACCTAAACAGGGTTATCATCAGAAGTGAGATTAATCCGGGCACCCAAATGCTACTGAGGGACTTTTCCTTCCTCAGGAGATTACCTTAAAATCAGGACCCTGTCCAATGTCAGATAGAAATCTTCTCCCCACCCCGGGAATATTAGAAAACCATTGCAGTGTGGAGCCTCAATTTGATAAAATGCAGTGCCCCTCTATTCCCAGCCCTCTTTTTTGAAAACTGGCATTTGTCTTCTGATTTTCTTTCCCTTTCAATTTGTCTTCCTGTCAAAGGGATTACTCCCCGCTCCCCTACTCCACAGCATCACCTGACTGAATTCCACTCAGGGTTCCTCGTGGTCTCGTTCTCCAAGCCAACCTGAGGGAGCCCTTTTGCCTGCTTCATAACATCCATCTCTTTGGGCAACTGAAATTGTGCTGCAAAATGTGTGCTACTTCTTGGGACCTCATTAACACTAGCTCTGAGGGAACAGGCTTCAACAGAGGAGACATTAAGCATCTAAACAGCACACTGAGACAGCAAAGACTTCAAGAGCACGGCAGACAAGTGATAGAAATCAAGTAACTGATAGGAAAAGCTGGAAAGTACACAAAGGGCCAAGGGAAGCTTTTCAATTTATATTTCATGTTGATATTACATTTCTTTCCACATAGCAAGGATAGGTCCCCAAAATAGAGATAGTAGAGAGTTTGTGTGCCTCCTGTGGTCCCTGGATTCAGCTGAACTGAAGCCAGAAACAATATCATAAAACTAATTTAGCCATCACACCATCAGGGCTCTTCATCCATGAGACAGACTGGATAATTATATGTTTACTATAATTTCTGACACTTGGCTAGTTTCAGAAAATAGCACTTCTAAATATACATTGCTTTGTCACAGCTACCTGTCTACCTCATTTTTTTTCCTTCAAACAAAAGAAAATGAACAGGAAGTTAATTGTGATAATAGAAAATCCAAGTCATTTTATCAGAACAATCTAAATTAATTAATGGACCCCAAAGTCAAAGGAACATGAGCTTAGGCAAACTCTGGCAGATAGTGAGAGATAAGGAGGCCTGGCATGCTGCCGTCCATGGGGCTGCAAAGAGTTGAACATGACTTAGTGACTGAGCAACAACAGCAAATATTCCTGGTGATCAAGGACACAAGGTGATCAAACAACAGGTTCCTTTTTTAAAAAAAAATAATTATTTATTTTACGGTGCCAGATCTTAGTTGCAGCATGTGGGATCTAGTTCCCTTACCAGGGATTGAACCTGGGTCCCCTGCATTGGGAGTGCAGAGTCTTGGCCACTGGATCACCAGAAAAATCCCAAGTCATAGGTTCTTAAAGTCCATGCCAAGGGTACCATCTCAGGACAATTGCTTTACCTTGGACTTTATCTGTAAGTGAGGAGGTTAAATATCCTCTACAGTTCTGCCCTGTGTGGTCACTGATGCTGTGTCAGCCTCTACCACATCTCATTCAACTGTTAGTGTTTCTCTCTTGTCTGTTGTTAAGACAGAAAGATTTCCTCAGCCTCTTATGCTGTCTGTCCACTGGCTCCCCTGAGTCCTCATGGAGAATACCCAATTTTCTCAAGTGTCTTCCAAAATAAATTTTGGTTCACACATCTATTCACACACATTACAAACAATTAACAGTGAAATCAAAAGTTCTCATTTGGCAGAACAGCTGCTGTGGCTAAAAGCAAGGCTAAACCTTTGATATCAAAGTCTCTGGCCACACTGGAACGGGGTCCTTCCCACTGGGAGATGCATGCCCAGCAGAATCTGCCCCACCTTCTACCTAAACCAAAAGTGGGCTGTATAAGACCACAAAGGAAAAACCGCCACCAGGAGACACTTTTCCTCTCCAATGACCTAAGTAGAAAAAAAAACAAAGATGTGTGATCAAATACTAAGAGTTCATATAGCAACCACTGCACTAAAGATTTAATTCCTTGGTTCATGAATTCATTATAGTAACTCTATGAGGAAGGGACTGTTAGTAGCCCCAGTTTACAGATGGGAAAACCAGGATATAGAGAAGTTAAACAAATGCCTGAAACCAAATAGTTGGTAAATGAAGGAGGTAGAATTTGAATTGAGACATTCAAGTTTTAGAACCTGTCCACTCACCACTACACAACATTAGCTGTTGTGAAGACTTATCATTATGCCCTTAAGAAACACTGATGAAAGCTGCACTCTAATGTGGAAAGCTCTCCTGAGTTCTTAAGACAAGTATCCATCTGGAGTGTGAATATGGATATTCAGGCATCTGTCTATTAATAACTACAGATGTTAATTAGGGGCCTAATAGCAATGAGCACACCAAGAACAAGCAGAGGCTGAATGGCCCTGGCTTCCAGGCTAAAAGAGGGCTATGGAGGAGAAGAGTTACTTGAGAAATGAGATTTAGGAGAATAAGGATCTAGTACAATGGAACCAGCCTACAGTGGTATAAAGTCATACAGATTTGAATTCAAATGCTGGATCATCCATAGGGTAGCTATACATGTTTAGAGTTTTGGTTTTATTCCTATGTCACATACCCCCCTGAAACTCAGTACCTTAGTACAACATTGTTTACTTTGCTTGTAAGTTCGCAACTGGGACAGGACTTTGCAGGGTCGGCTTATCTCTGCTCCATTAGGCGTAAGCAGGGGTGGCTTGAGGCTGGGAGAGGGGGTGGAATCATTAGAAGTCTTGGCAACTGGTGGTAGCTGTTGGCTGGGACCTTAGCCAAGGCTGTCTGCTGAAACATCTACACGTGGCCTCTCCACGTGGCCTGAGCCTTCTCACAACATGATATCTGGGTTCTGATGATGAGCATTCCTGAAGAGAAACAGAGATCTAGACAGAAAAACACCCCTTTCATTGACCCAACCTGAGAAGTCATGCAAAATCTTTACAACATTCTACTTCTTGAGGCAATCACAAAGGCCCGCAGGTTTAAAGGGCAGAGAAAATGGACTTCACCTCTGGATAGTATAGTGGCAAGATTCTCGACAAGGCATTTCTGGACAAAGAAATACTGCTGTAGCCGTATTATGAAACTATAATCTGCCATATTAGGTCACGTTACCAATTTTTTTGAACCTCAGTTTCTTGACCTGCAAACTTAGGATAATAACACTTTAAAGAGTTCTCAGAATGGTTGGGGATACTATATGTTGTGTGCATGCCTGCAGTAGATGCTCAATACTAGTTCTCAGTACAGGCTGGGGGTAAAATGTAGAGAAGCAGTAATGATGTATTGCTCCCCCAGTGGTTGCTGACACACCTGTACCTGGACAAGCAATGAAGCTTGTCATAACTCAGATAAGACTAAAGGCCAATCAACCATCCTTCAGGCTCTTCCTCATTACCCTGTGAAAATCTCACAAGGATATCATCTTGAGAAATTATCAGCTCAGTTCTAGAATGGAGACAGTTAATTTCTCCCACATTATGACATCTACGTTAGGCCATTTAGACTGAGTGTAAACAGCAAGTAACTAAAAATGGTTAGTTGAATGCTGAGGCTTAGAAGGAATCTTAATCTCATTTTCAAGTGTTTACTTATGAGAAGAAAAAAGCTCTTTACAAAAGCTCCAACAGAAGGACTAGCGGCTGGGGCTATTCCCAGAATCCAACATGCTCTCTAAATAAGTCTGAGCCTAGGCTGTTCACTATGCTTCACAGCAAACCAGCTTAAAACATTTAAAACACAAAAATCTGATGTGACAAAGCTAATTCAGATTCATAAATTTCACATGAGAAAATCCATTGATTTTAAAGACAAACGTAGGGGATCCCCGGTGGCTCAACAGTAAAGAATCCACCTGCAATGAAGAAGACACAGGAGACGTGGGTTCCATCCTTGGGTCATAAAGGTGCCCTGGAGGAGGGCATGGCAACCCACTCCAGTATCCTTGCCTGGGAAATCCATGGACAGAGCAGTCTGGTGTGCTACAGTCCATGGGGTTGCAAAGAGTTGGAGACGACTGAGCAACTAAACACACACACACACACACGCACCATAATCCTTGGGGGTCACCTGAGTTACCCGGAAGGTGCAAATGAAATCTAAGCAGATGAGGTCTTCTGCATAAGACAGTGGGTGTGGCAAATCAGCCCTTCAGGGAAATCACCTCATCTCTAACTCAAGAGAGAGGTGCAGTTCCATGCAAGGCCCCCTCTGCTGTAGCAGGAGTTTTCTCTCAGAGTCCAAGGAATGAGAAAGAAAAGCAAAACAAATGGGTAAGCATGCACTCTATCTCAAGACAGTATTCATGAGGAGACCCCCACAAAGAAGCTCTTCAAAGGGGAGAGATGAAAAGGGGTCCGGCTTTGTGCTGGCATCTGAGCTGGCATTTGCGGCATTGCCGTGTGACTGGGAGCAGGGCACGAGAAGCCCTTTGATTGCCAAAGAACAGTTGCACCTCTGTCAGCGTGGTCCTCGTGACTCATGCAGCTTAGCAGCAAAGGAGGGATGAGAGCAGATGAGTGGGGGAAGGTCACAGCAGAGGGAAAATTACTTGAATACAAACCAAAAAGAGAGGGGAAAAAAGAAAAGGAGAGGGAGTGTGAGGAAAAAGGAAAAGAAAAAAGTGTTTGGTATACTCTGGCAGAGCACCTGTTGTCTACAGGCAAAAGCACATCCAGGAGGGAATGAATGGTTCCTTCTTCATCATGAAACCGAACACCATTGCCGAGAACAGGTCTTAATGGCAGCAAACACCTTCCTTCTCTGCCAGTTTCATGCAGTGGAAGCTGGATCTACATTGGAGAGTATGGGAAACTCATGTATTTTTCTTTAAAACATGAATACTTTAATAGCGATTAGAGTGTACCAGGAATTCTGCTGACCCCTTTACAAATATTAACTCATTTAATCCTTCTTGGCAGTCTAAGGCGCCAATAAGGAAACTGACACCCTTGTCTCTTCCAGTTAACCATTATAGTTGTCATCATTTCCATCCATCACCACCACATTAGTGACTATTAATTTTTAGCCCTTGCTATCAGGTGTTTCTTACATCATTTTACATACCTCATCATTTCAGTCCTTTTCAACAACCCTATACTGTGGGCACTATTTTTATTTCCATTTTTCAGTGAAATGTAAATATTAAGATTTTATGATAACTAAGAAATGCTCACACGTACATAGAATAATAAGATTAATGGGTAGTAAGTCTGAGGAAAGAACCCAGTTCCATCTATCCTTAAAACCAGTGCCCAAACCACCATCACTCGCAGCCAGGAACCCATGAGGCAATAAATACCCCTTGCCATGTCTCACATGTTAGGTGCTGTGAGACACTCCGGTCTCAAGGAATTCAGTCAGAGCCATAAAGTTCGTGCTATTTCCACTCTCCAGTGGGTGGCCACTGAGTCATAGAACATCAGAGTTTTCCCCTCTCTACCCCCATTACACCCACAAAGAAACTGGAGTCCCCAGCATCAAATAAACTCAGAACCAAAATTCAAATCTCATTACTTCAATCTACCACCTCTTTCAAGAAACTCCTGGCTCAGAAAAATGGATCTATACTTATCAAGTCAATTTTTTGCCAGATATTTTCATTTTAACCAGATGACAAAGCAAATGGCATGGGTCTGGAACATGAATTTATCTGCTTTCACTGTTAACATGTCTAGGGACCTTCTTCTGCCCCATTTGCTGGATGCTCCAGAAAGTCTTATCCTATCTTCTGTGGATAAAGCTCTCATGCTGAAATGACTCTTGCAAACCTCAGAAATGTACTCAATGTCATTAGAATGAATTCAGAATTATCAGGAAAGTATACAAACACTGGAAATGTTTGTCAGTTACTTTGTTTACAGATAACAGATAACCACAAACCAAATCTAAGAAGTATGCTGAAATATTTTAGTAGTAATCCCAAATTTGAGCACAATTAATCAACTAGTTCCTGTGCAGTTTTATTCATTTATTTATTGAAAACAAAATGTTTACTTTGTATTACTGATGCCCTGTGTAGTGACAGGCAATGAGAGACAAACAAGGACAAGACAAATATCTCCCCCCTAAGGAGCTCCCTATATCACAGGGGGGATAGGCATGTCTACAAAGAAAATTCAACAGAACAGCCTTACAGCAAGTTAATCGAAGACCTTTATATATAGAAACTCTAAGAACAGGGCTGTGAACAAAGATGGAGTTCAAAGATCCCTTTATAATTCCATCAGTTGGATAATAATCAAATGACCATTTACCAAAATGATTTGAAACTGCAGAATCCCCTGATCTGCCTTCAGAATTAATACTCAGATAATGAATGCCTAGTTCCTTCAGATGTTTAATTACTGAAGGGCCTTACTTTCTAAAAGAAAGGCTATACAAACTTGGGAAGTGACATGGAATATTAATGAGATGTGATCTTGAGAGGTCATCTCATTCAGACTCCATCTTCAGGAAAGACTCATATTTAAAAACCTCAGGGAGAGAATTTGACAACCTTCTTTATTGACAGTTTTGACAACCCTCAGATAGGTCTTAAAGTAGGTCCTTTCATCATGGCCTCTAAGGTCCCTCCTGGAAACTTGACAAAAGAAAGGCCTGTATTTATTTTGCTTCTGGGACATATGTTCTTGGTCCCCCTCCAGTCCAGAGGATTATCTGACTCTCAACTGGAAGGACTGGGGATTGTGGCGCCAAAGCCAGAGGCGAGGGACCAGCATTTGTGTTGCATGAGGGAGGGGACATGGAGGTGAATTCCTGGAGCCAGAGATAGTAGCTGAATCGTAACATTCCGTAAAAACTAACATCTGGATAAAATTTACACATTTATAAAATTCTGTGACATACGTCGTCATTTGGCTTTGAAAGCAAGGTATTATAACAGCCGTGTGATGTGGATTACCATCCCATTTTATTGAATAGAAAATGAGACTCAGAGGATTTAAGTTGTAGATATGAGATGACTATTACTACTCTACTGCTATTGCTAATCATAAGAGTATTGCAGATAATACTAATAAACATGTAAACATTCCAGTCACTCTGCATGGAACATTTCATCTAATCTTCATAATGGCCTGGCAAAGTAGATAGTACAGAAGGTGAAACTGGGATTTTAAAAGATTAAAAATTTGCCTATGGTCTCACAGTTAAAAACTGAAGTGAAATTCAAACCCAGGTAATGTGATACCTAAGGGCATCCCTGGTGGCTCAGCAATAAAGAACCCACCTGCAATGCAGGAGATGAAGGAGATACGGGTTCAAACCCTGGGTCAGAACGATCCCCCGGAGGAGGGCACAGCAACCCACTCCAGTATTCTAGCCTGGGGAATCCCATGGACAGAGAAGCCTGGTGGGCCACAGTTGAAAAGGTCACAGAGTCGGACACGACTGAAGCGACTTATCATGCACACAGTACAAGGCTTAAGTCCACGGCCCTGCTATCTTCATGAGCATTTTAGAAAATAACCACCATTTCTACCAGAAATGGGATTCAAAACCCTAATAAATCCTTGCCCAAGAATTCTTGATATGTATTCTAACCCACTCTGACAGTGATAAAACCCACATCTCCCTGTGTCTAATGCCCCATCCTCCCCTCCCCTCCCCTCTAAGAATCCCTCACCTCCTCATGCATTAACAGTGGCTGGGGTTGACAGTATCCCTACCCACCAACAGGATGCAAAAAAAGTTAAACTGAGAGAGTAGGCTGCAATTCTCTTGCCTCGGGCACCAGGAAAGACCCTCAAAGAATAATACAGGGCCGGCCATTGGCAGTTTTCCTTCCAAAATACTTTTCCAATCTAGGATTCCATTAAATTTTGAGTTGTATGGAGAGGTCTGATGAGACTTGGAGAGGCAAAACACTTTCCCAAAGTCACAGAGAACAGGGACTTACAGCCAGGTCTCCTGAGCTTAATGGTCCAACAAGTCAATTCAATAAGCATTCACCGTAGGCTGTGCATTCAGTTTACTAAGGTTCATAAGGAAATTCATTCATTATTTAAGAAGCCCTTTCTGCGTAGCTAGAAGGTGCCAGGCACTGCTAGGGGCACTGAAGATGCAGCAGGAGACAAAAAGGGCTGCTGCTTTCTTGAAACTAGCGCGCTAACAGACAAAGCAAGCCGGTGAACAACGAAGTAAGCAAAAGAGCCGGCTTACAGCTCAGCATTCAGAAAACGGAGATCATGGCCCCTGGTCCCATCACTTCATGGGAAACAGATGGGAAACAGTGCAAACAGTGTCAGACTTTATTTTTTTAAGCTCCAAAATCACTGCAGATGGTGACTGCAGCCATGAAATTAAAGGACACTAACTCCTTGGAAGAAAAGTTATGACCAACCTAGACAGCATATTGAAAAGCAGAGACATTACTTTGCCAACAAAGGTCCGTCTAGTCAAGGCTATGGTTTTTCCAGCGGTCATGTATGGATGTGAGAGCTGGACTGTGAAGAAAGCTGAGCACCGAAGAATTGATGCTTTTGAACTGTGGTGTTGGAGAAGACTCCTGAGAGTCCCTTGGACTGCAAGGAGATCCAACCAGTCCATTCTGAAGGAGACCAGCCCTGGGTGTTCTTTGGAAGGAATGATGCTAAAGCTGAAACTCCAGTACTTTGGCCACCTCATGCAAAAAGCTGACTCATTGGAAAAGACTCTGATGCTGGGAGGGATTGGGGGCAGGAGAAGAAGGGGACGACAGAGGATGGGATGGCTGGATGGCATCACCAACTCGATGGACCTGAGTTTGAGTGAACTCCGGGAGTTGGTGATGGACAGGGAGGCCTGGCGTGCTGCGATTCATGGGGTTGCAAAGAGTTGGACACAACTGAGCGACTGAACTGAACTGAACTGAAATGCATGTCAGATGCCCACATGTGCAAGGAGGGGAAAAAAACATGGTAATGTGGATATGAAGTTTGAGGGGACAGGGGGACTGACTCCTTTATGTAAAGTAATGGCCTGAATATAAGCAGCACCAGAGCAGAGAGGCTGTGAGCTGTGCAGGGATCTGCAGGAGGGGCATCCCAGGCAGAAGGAAAACTGAGTGCAAAGGTCTAGTGGCGGGGGCATGTCGGCCTCTCCAAGAAAGAGCACAAAGACTGCTCTGAATGGAATGGGAAAGAATATCTGTAGAAGATGAAGTCAGATATGGAGGCCAAACTAGGAGACTTGGAGGCTCCTGCAAGGACCCTGGCTTTACTCTGAGTAACTTAAGTAGCCAGAGGAGGGTGGACCAGAGAAGGAACAGGGCTTAATTTACATCTTAAGTCCTGGTTGCACAGAGGCAACAGGTGGCTGATGGCCTGGCACCCCACTACCTCTCTCTCCTCCCATCCGAACTCCTCACTGCCCAGAACACAGGCTAACCTGGATTCCCTAATCAAGTCTAGGACCCAGGACATGACAGAGAAAGAAAAGAATCGTGTCTGTTTCTAGCTGGAACAATTCTTGACTCTTCATCATACAGGCTGCCTAAAACTGAAGATGATATCCAATCAAGGTCTTACCACACTTTAGAATTTCTAGATATATCCAGTGTCATGCTAACCTTTTTTGACAAAAAGATTGGACTTATTTACATTCCCATGCTTGTTTGTCCATTATTTATCTTTAGTTCTTTTTTTTTTTAATGTAGTCACAATGGAGTGACCCATCTTATATTTACAGCCTGTCTCTATTAAATTTTATTGTTCATTTATGGCCACTCATACAACTAGCCAAGGTCTTGTTCTACGTCCACTGACTAAAACTGCATCTGAAACCCCTAGCCTGAAGTCATCATGCTGTCAGTGGGTATATAGGACTTATAAATCAGCAGGAAAATTCTCATGGACTTTTTTTTTTTAATCTATGGTAGACGAAAAAGGACCACAAATTCTTCCCTGGTTCTCTCAATGACAGGTGAGTCTATTTCTTTCTCCTTGAACCTGCACTCACCCTGTGTCTTGCTTTGACCACAAAATGCATGGAATGAAACAGAACCAATCCTCTGAAACTTCTGAGCCCATGCCTTAAAAGAAGTATCAGCATCAGCTTATCTCTTTTGGAAGTCAGCAGCAAAAGTGGTAAAGGAGGACAGCACTAGATTACTGAATCATGAGAGACCACGTGGAGAGGGGCTCTCAGAGGATGACATGTCTACCATCCTGAACATTTCAGCTTCAGTGGAGCTCCCTCCCGAATGCAGCCCCCTGAGTGACCTCAGCTACATCATGTGGAACAGAAGAACCACCCAGCTGATCTCAGTCAACCCACAGAACCATGAGAAATAAGAAATTGTTGTTGTTGTAAGACACTAAGTTGGGGACAGCTTATTATAGCCATAAAAAACCAAACAGCCACCCTTGCCTCAAATACTCACAGAAGTAAAAATAGTAGGAAGGAGAGAAGAGAGGACGAGTTGGCTGGCCTGACAATTATACTGCCGTTCAGTTCTAATTATTATTTTTCTTTCTGCATGAACTTTTACTAATGAGTTCCTAACTTTGGTACTCAGGCCCATGCTAATGGAACAGAATTTTCTGGAAAATTTGGTTAAAACACCAATCTCTGAACCTTTCCCTTGGAATTTAGATTGACGAAGTTGGAGATGGGGTCCAGAAATCTGTATTCTTACAAGTCTTCAAGTGATTTTTGAGCACACAGATTTGGGAATCTTGGCTCTAGACTATGAACTACTTGAGAGCTGGAAGTAGATTTATCCACTTACCCTCACTGACCTGGTAGTGGGCAAGGTGGGAGGACAATCGACTCAACAGACATGAATTTGAGCAAACTCCAACAGATAGTGGAGGACAGAGGAATTTGGCCTGCTACCATCCATGGGGTCGCAGAGTTGGACACGACTTAGCAACTGCACAACAGCATGGCCCTGATAGAGTGTCTAATATTATAGTAACGATGTTCATGTTTAGGGAATGAATGAATGAATGAATGAATGAATCCTAAGAGAATGGGAATATCTATAGGTATCCTGACAACCCAACAGAACATAGATATTCAGACCATCTCCCACACCCTTTCCTGATAACACTGCCATGTATATCTCATTCTTCCCTCCTCTTTGTTAATGACTGCATCCAACTGGGGCTTCCCTGGTGGCTTAGCAGTAAAGAATCCACCTGCAATGCAGAAGACACAGGAAAAGCGGGTTCTATCCCTGGGTCAGGAAGATTCCCTAGAGGAGGAAATGACACCCCACTCTAGTATTCTTACCTGGGAAAATCCCATGGACAAAGGAGCCTGGCAGGCTATGGTCCACAGGGTCACAAAGAGTTAGACATGACAGAAGCAACTGAGCACACGCACACACTAGCCCAACTAGAAAGCTTCTGAGGATGAGAAGAGGGTGTAGATGGTTTGACAGTGGAGCAGTAGGTGAAAGATGTAAGAAAGATGGGGCATTGCTTGTTTGTTTAGTTGCTAAGTCGTGTCCGACTCTTTTGCGACCCCAAGAACTGTAGTCTGCCAGGCTCCTCTGTCCATGGGATTTTCCTGGCAAGCATACTGGAGTGGGTTGCCATTTCCTTCTCCAGATATGGCATTAGGGCAATGCAAGTATGTACAAAAACAAAACAAAGTAACATGCACACAAACTTGGCACAAACCTTGAGTACTTGTCTCACTAAAAACAACCCCTGAAAACTGGAAAATAAATTCTCATTTTCTCTCCTTACTTCCCTAGGCAATTCTACTTTCTGGAAAATAAATTCTCATTTTCTCTCCTTACTTCCGTAGGCAATTCTACTTTCTTTGGGAAGATGTCCTAATTTAAGGACACTGGCAGTTTGCGGAGTTTGGAGGAGAAAGAAGTAGAGAAAAGGCAGAGGGGTGTTTGACAGAGAAGAGCAGAGAAAACCCAGGACACTTCAGGAGATGGGAGGGCCCACAGGGATAACACCTCGGCCAAGGCGATTTGCTTGCTTTTTCCACCAAATTCTTTTCCTGTCATGCTGAGGAAAGTCAGGCTCAGGCCTCCGAGACCTGCATTTTAAAAAACCTGAGAACCTGAAAGCCTTCCTCTCCCACTTGAGCTTTCAATCTTCCCTGAATACAAAAGACTAAAAAAAAAGTACAGATCTTGAAAACCAGTCCCAAACCATTTCCTGCAGCCTAATTCATTCTGATCCACACCTACTCAAATTACATTGGTAACTTTGTTCTCTGGCTGCTTTGCTTGCCAAATGAAAGAGCAAGTTTTCTGGGTACAGGGAGCAAACAGGCACACACAGGACCATGCGAAAAAGTGATCCAAGTTGAAATTTCAAAAATGAACTAAACTGAAACCAAGAAAAAAATAAAGCCAGTCTAAACACATTTTATAGAAATTTTAGATGTCCAGCAATGAATGTGACTGCTGTTTTCTATTTTCAAGACTTGATATTAACAAAAATCTACTCAAAACTTGGACATCAAGTACCAAAATTTGTAATACACAAGTATGCTGTGATGTGCTTAGTCGCTCAGCTGTGTCCAGGCTCCTCTATCCATGGGGATTCTCCATGGAGTGGGTTGCCATCCCTCCTCCAGCGGATCTTCCCAACCCACAAATTCAACCCAGGTCTCCCACATTGCAGGCAGATTCTTTACCATCTGAGCCACCAGGGAAGACATACACAAGACATACACATTAATAGTAGAAAAATAAGAGTATAAAGTTTAGCAAAAAGAGGAAATCTTCCAAGATCCTACCATCTAAAGATGAGTATTGCTAACATTCTAGATATATCTATCCAGATTATTATACCTAAAACTATATTTACAAAAATGTGTCACTATGCATACCTTTTTTCACTAAATAAAAAACCTAAGCAACTTTCTAGAATAATTTAGATATGCATTATCATTAATGAGAGTATAGTAGTTGACATATATATATATATATATATATTTATAAGCTCATATTATCCTTACAGCACAGAGTAAAAGTATATATCATATTTTTTTCTTGTTTTCTTAAGATAAATTCCTACCAGTAGCATTACTTGGTCAAAGCTTTAAATATTGCCAAATAGCATCTCGAAAACTTTGCTCTTCTTGACCCTTTCACTACCCACGTGACAGTGGCCACGTCCGCACTCTCATCATTCCAGGACAGCAACCTTCTTACTCTTGACGTAAGGGTCAAAAAGAAAAACGTTCGAATTCTTTGTTTCTTCCTCACTGGTGAGATTGTAAAGTTCTCTTCTCATATATGTGCTCTTCTCATATATCTATTAGTCATTCTTCTTTATCTTAGACTCTTGAATGTTCTTTTGGAGTATTTGCATATTCAATATTGATTTGTAACAAATCTTTTTAAAGTAGAGATAGTCATCTTTTGCCTTTGATGACACAGATGTTTTTCCTAGGCTGTCACTGTTTCATAAATTTGGACTCAAGGTAGTTCCAGGGCTCCCCAATGGGGACAGGAGAAGCCTTCTTTGAGACTGCTCTGCAGACCAACTTCTGTGCAGCTCTGCTTCTTCCCCTCCTCTTTCCCCTGTCCACATGTATGTAAGCATGCTTAGTTGCTCAGTCGTGTCTGACTCTTTGCAGCCCCATGGACTGCAGCCCATGAGGCTCCTCTGTCCATAGGATTTTCCAGGCAAGAATACTGGAGTGGGTTGCCATTTCCTCCTCCAGGGGATCTTTCCCTCCCATGAATCGAACTTGAGTCTCCCGTGTCTCCTGCACTGACAGGCAGATTCTTTACCACTGAGCCACCTGGGCATTCCCAAACAAATGCCTTGAATACTAACCTCAGGCTCAGTCAGCTTCCTGGAAGGCCCTATCTATAAAATATCCCCTCTGAAACAAAATTACTGGAGTTTGAATGACATTACATGCCATGATTAATTTGATGGAATCAACATTTTTATAATCTTGCTTGCTTGCTTTCTCATTGTATACTTCTCCATTTGTTTCTATTTTTCTTAAATCCTCAAAAATAATTTGAATTTCTCTTTACAGAGGTCTTGGAATCTCTTTTAAAGTTTATCCCTAATTTTTTTGTATAAACCATTGATATTAGTGAAATCTGGTATTTGTTCCTCTCTGTGGTGAAAATGAACTTGTAATCCCAGACACTCTTGTAGAAGAAATTACATTTATTCTGTATGACTTCAAAGGCCAGAACAACTGGAATTTGACCTATCCCTCACATCTTATACACAAATAACTCAAATGGATCAGGATACAAATGTAAAATATAAAACTATATAGAAAGAAATATAGGAAAAAAATCTTTAGACAAAAAATTTGTGGATATTATTCCAAAAGCACTATCCATTAGAAAAAAAAAAAAGATAAATTGGCCTTCCTCAAAGTTTTTAAATTCTGTTCTATGAAAGACGCTGTTAGGATAATGGAAAGACAGGTTACAAACTGGAGAAAATGCTTGGAATATACAACCAATAAAGGACTCATACACAGAATAAAGAACTCTCAAAACTCTACAGTAATAATATAAACAACACAACTTAAAAATTGGAGAAAGAATGAAATAGACACTTCAACAAAGAGAACATATGGATAACAAATAAGCAACATGAAAACATGTTCAACATCATTAACCATTAGGGAAAAGCAAATTAAAACCATCTGAGATTACATTACACATCTACTAAAATGGTTCCCAAAATACTGACAATACCAAGTGTTGGAAAAGATTCACAGGAGCTAAACTTCTGATATATTACTGTGGGAATATAAAATTATATGGTACTTTGGAAAACAATCTGCTGTTCTTTACAAATTCTTTTGGCTGTGCTGGGTCTTTGTGGTATGCAGGCTCTTTGTTGCGGCACTCAGGGACTTCTCTTGCTATGGGGCACAGGCTCTAGGGCATGTGGAATCTTATTCCCCTGACCAGGGGTTGCACCTGTGTCCCTGGAATTGCAAGGCAGATGCTTAACCACTGGACCACCAACGAAGTCCCTCTTTTAATTTAAACATATATATATATATATATATATATATATATATATATACATATACACACACACATATATACACACCACTGGAGAAGGAAATGGCAACCCACTCCAGTATTCTTGCCTGAAGAATTCCATGGACAGAGGAGCCTGAGGGCTATAGTCCATAGGGTCACAAAAAGTTAGACATGACTGAGCGACTATTATATATATATACATCTATACATATATATATATACACACATGTGTATTATATACATATATATATATGCTGTGGGGCAACTAAGCCTGTATGCTGTAACTACTGAATGACTTATATATATGTATATATATAACCAGATGATGAAGAAATACCATTCTTAAGTATTTAGCCTAAAGAAATGAAAACATATTCACCCAAAACCTGTTTAAATGAACTTTTATCACAGTTCTATTCATAATCACTGAAAAATAGAATCATATTGGTTTGCAAACTGGCTTTATGCACAGAGGGCAAGGAGAGACTGAAGAAAGAGGCAGGCCACTCTAGATTGGTAGGTGACAGGTTTAATAAGCAAGGAAACTCAAATATAAGCTCTGCCTTATGCAGCTACAAGAAAGTAAATCTCCACATCCACCTGCCAGGAAGTTAAATGTTCATATAGCGGCCTTAACTGGATTCTGTCACATATATTGTCCAGATGGTCTGAACACCATGCTCTTTCAAGGCTGTGTCCTTGGAACAGCTCCCACTGTGGGACTAGCTGGCAAAATCTACATTTTTAGGATGAGGGCAGACAGTGGGGATCAGGGGCAGTGAGGAGCCGCTGATCACCCCAGTCTAGCTCTTGGATTAACTGGTAGTCACGTCCTCTAGATTACCTCCTCCAACAAATTAACCCAGTGCCCTCCAGTGGGTGAATGGCTAAACAAACTGGGGTACATTCATATAATGGAATACTACTCAACAATAAAATGGCATGAACATTTGAAATACACAATTCTGATGAATCTAAGCAAAGGCATCATGCTAAGCAAAAGAAATCAGTCTCAAAAGGTCACATACACCCTTCACATTTACACAGCATCAAGGAAAGCCAAACTGTAGGACTGGCGGTAGCCAGAGTTAGGAGGTGGAGGAAGGGATAGTAAGGAGAAGTTTGATGGGACGGTGAAACTGTTTTGTATCCTGACTGTGATAACAGCTACAAGAATCTATACATTTACCAGATGTTTATTTAAAAATTAATTTTTAATGTAGTCAATTTATTCAAGAAATACTTGTGTCTTCTCCTTTCCAGACACTGATTTGGATTCCAGCCTTCAAGGTGCTGAAAAACAACAGACAAGGGACTGGAACATAAATAATTCCAGTACACCATGACAAAGGACTCACACATAAATAACTCCAGTACACCATGCTCATTTGGATGACAGGATGCTGAGAGGATGTGTGACAGAAGACTGTAGCTCCACATCGAGCATGACTTGGGCAAGAAGTATACCCTGGCAAAAATGACCAGAAAATCAATTCAGAGTTTTCTGGTTTGGCAAAGAAAGTGGGTGAAAAATATTAGAAGACATTCCAAATGAAGAAAAGCAAGATGATGAAACTGAGGCTTGGAGGGGATGAGTACCTTGCCCAAGTTTCTGTAAATCTGGAGCTATTCTAAAATTAAAAGGTTTTTTTTTTTTCTTTCAAAAAAGGAAAAATGGTTCAGGAAAAGAAACCAAAAGCCAGAAGACAGACCTGAGAGCCGGGGCGAATTACTCCCAGACCTTGATACTTAATCAAGCAATAGCTAACATCTAATCAGCTGGATTCCAGAACTGCTATTTCTAAAATACCAGTGATGCTGTTTTGTGTCATCCAATTCCCGTTTTGAGAAGGAATGTCCCCAGCAGTCACCCTGTGCCTGTCTCCCCATTGTGTGTTGGCTCTAGGTTTCTTCAGTTTCATAAGTGAAGAGGAACTGAACTTGAAGACTTGCATTTAAGGAACGATGCCCGAGGAGACTTCTCCTCTCTGGACCTGATCTCAATAATAAACCTTTGGATTTCAAGCTGATGCTTTAATGCGATACTGTGGAGGAATGGATGTATATTGCATGAGGAAACAATGTACGTCGTTTAGGGACCAGAGTTTCAGAATATGGTGGTCAACCTCCAAGATGGCCCCAGGGAACTCACATTCTGCTATAAGACTCTTGTGAAGACCCCTCCTCCATTATGCCAGTGTTGATCTGTATTTCCAATATGACACAGAAAACAATTTGCCACCTCCAATATTAGGTTATAAAAGCTGTGGCAGCCATCTGAGGCACTCTTTTGCTCATTCATGTGGCCTCTGGAGGAAGCCAGTTTCTCTTCTGCATGAAGAACTTTGTCCCAACATGGCAACAGACAGAAGCCCTCAGTCAACAGCCATGTTCGTGATCTTGGAAGCGGATCCTCCAACCCAGTCAAGCCCTGGCTGACACCCTGACTGCAGCATCATGAGTGATCCCGAGCCATGCTGCTAAGTCGCTTAAGTCGTGTCCGACTCTGTGCGACCCCATGGACGGCAGCCCACCAGGCTCCCCCATCCTTGGGATTCTCCAGGCAAGAACACTGGAGTGGGTTGCCAGTTCCTTCTCCAATGCATGAAAGTGAGAAGTGAAAGTGAAGTCGCTCAGTCATGTCTGACTCTTCGCGACGCCATGGACTGTAGCCTAGCAGGCTCCTCCATCCATAGGATTTTCCAGGCAAGAGTACTGGAGTGGGTTGCCATTGCCTTTTCCGGATCCTGAGCCATAAAACCTAAGTCAGTCAGTCATAGCTTCCTGGCCCACTGAAACTGTGAGATAATAAACATTGGCTGTTGCTTCAAGCTACTAATTTCCTACACAGAAATACATAGCTAAAACACTCATTCAGCCTCTGTTACAATCCTAAATAAGCCCACTGCAAGCATCTCTGAAATTCAGAGATGAGCAGCTAAGTGCAAGAAAAGGGAGAATGCTGAGTCAGTAGCAAACTAGTTGGAAAGAGATAAGGAACCTCGTAAGGAAACATTTAAAGCAAGACACCCAGGAAACTGGGGTTAAGGATCACCTAGCTAAACAATCATAACACATACTCTGAATAAATCAGGAACCAGAGATTCCAAACTCTGCCTTCCAGAGCAAAACAATCAGGCAGAAGATAACAGGTAGTTGAATGTAAATAAATGGATACCTGTCCAGTTTTCAAGCTCCAGGCTAATTTAAAGCAGCAATAAAGTTTTGAGAATGGGCTCTTCATCACTGTCAGAACAAGAATAGAATTTAGTTCAGTCCAACAAATACATAGTGGTCACTGATTCTGCTGAGAAGGAAATGACTGATGCTCTAAAACAGAAAATGGATCATCAATAGTATTGTTATAGAGTGTTTAATCACTCTCTTGGGGCATGGATAATAAAAATTAGTGCCTGGGCATATATATGCAAGATTGCTGTAGTCAGAATTAATAAGACTGAAATAAGACAAAAGACAATAGACAATGGAAGAGGTCAGAATTCAGTGGGGAGGGCCTCAGGGGAAAAAAGAGAGTAACAGGAAGAGACAAAGACTCCCTTATGAAGACGTAGTGCCAGGAAAAAAATTTTAAACTCAAAAATAATGTTAAGAGTTAACAGGGAATTGGTATTTTTGAGAGAGTACAGTAAATAATAATAACCATCATCATCATCACACCAAATGTTAAGGACTCATGTGCCAGGCATTGTTCTAAATGGGTCTCATGGGTGAGTTTATTTCATCCTCAATAATCCTGAGATAGCTGCTTTATTTTCCTCATTTAAAATGCACTGAAGCATGGAAGCTAAGTGAATATCTCAAAGCCCCAAAGCTGCTAAATGGCAGAGCTAGGATTCAGATCCAGGTGTCCTAACCCCACAGGCTTCCAAGGTGGCGCCAGTGGAAAAGAACCTGCCTGTCTATACAGAGGACAAGATGTAAGAGACGTAAGAGAACGAGAACGTAAGTTTCGATCCGAGGGTTGGAAAGACCCCCTGGAGGAGGGTATGACAACCCAATCCAGTTTTCTTGCCTGGAGAATCCCATAGACAGAGGAGTCTGGGGTACAGTCCATGGGGTAGCACAGAGTTGGACATGATTGAAGTGACTTAGCACACACAACCCCATTACCAGTGCTACGTTGCCCCTCAGTAAGGCAATGCGGACTACTGGCCTGTGCCCTTGACCACTTGCCATTAGAGCATGAGCTTATACGGTCACTAGGGGAAGCCAAAAGTGAGATAATAAAAATGGGAATCAAAGGACCCAGAACTACTTTCTTCCTGCTCAGCTCTCCTCCTGGGTCAGCTATGGATGAGGTCCTATTAAAAATGCCTCTGAGGTCAACCAACTGCAACGGTTGGTACACCCCTGTCCTGCCTGCATGAACGTTCACCCCTCCCCACCCTAGGAAGACTGATCCAATAAAAAGGCATCACTCAGAGGGCACTCTTTCTCAAGCTGAGCTGGGAGACTCGCCATTTGAACCGCATGCAGAAACCCAGCCCCGCCAAGCTGCTCCAGACCACTGCTTTCAGACTACTTAAAAATTAAAGAATCTTTATTTTTAAAACTCATTCTCTGCAGCATCTCTTGAACAAATAATGTTTTAATAATACATATAAGACAACTGGTAATAAAGCAAAATTTATACCTGTGTGTATAAACTGGTATTAAGACAAAGCTGAAATATTGTTACTACTAACAATAAAGTAAGTTTTAAAAAAAGTAATAGTTAAGCTGCAAATATAATAATTTTGTTGTTGTTATTCTTTAGGCTCCTTGTTTCAGTTCAGTTCAGTTCAGTTCAGTCGCTCAGTCATGTCTGACTCTTTGTAACCCCATGAATCCCAGCACGCCAGGCCTCCCTATCCATCACCAACTCCCGGAGTTCACTCAGACTCAAGTCCATCAAGTCAGTGATGCCATCCAGCCATCTCATCCTCTGTCGTCCCCCTCTCCTCCTGCCCCCAATCCCTCCCAGCATCAGAGTCTTTTCCAATGAGTCAACTTTTCCCATGAGGTGGCCAAAGTACTGGAGTTTCAGCTTTAACATCATTCCTTCCAAAGAAATCCCAGGGCTGATCTCCTTCAGAATGGACTGGTTGGATCTCCTTGCAGTCCAAGGGACTCTCAAGAGTCTTCTCCAACACCACAGTTCAAAAGCATCAATTCTTCGGTGCTCTGCCTTCTTCACAGTCCAACTCTCACATCCATACATGACCACAGGAAAAACCATAGCCTTGACTAGATGGACCTTAGTGGGCAAAGTAAAGTGCTGCACTCAATATGCCAGCAAATTTGGAAAACTCAGCAGTGGCCACAGGACTGGAAAAGGTCAGTTTTCATTCCAATCCCAAAGAAAGGCAATGGCAAAGAATGCTCAAACTACCACACAATTGCACTCATCTCACATGCTAGTAAAGTAATGCTCAAAATTCTCCAAGCCAGGCTTCAGCAATACGTGAACCGTGAACTTCCTGATATTCAAGCTGGTTTTAGAAAAGGCAGAGGAACCAGAGATCAAATTGCCAACATCTGCTGGATCATGGAAAAAGCAAGAGAGTTCCAGAAAAACACCTATTTCTGCTTTATTGACTATGCCAAAGCCTTTGACTGTGTGGATCACAATAAACTGCGGAAAATTCTGAAACAGATGGGATTACCAGACCACCTGACCTGCCTCTTGAGAAATCTGTATGCAGGCTCCTTGGTTAAGTACTAGCAAAAAAAAAAAAATCTACAATTTTCTTTGGTTGCTTACGCATCTGTCTTCTTTGTGATTCTTAAGGGAACTGAAAATTGTGCCTCTTTTTAATCCCCTCCACAGAGCTCTAAGAATATCCTTGGAAACATCTCTACATTCATGTGTGCATGTCGGCTAAGCTGCTTCAGTGATGTCTGACTCTTTGAGACCCTATGGACTATAACCCACCAAGATCTTCTGTCCATGAGATTCTCCAGGCAAGAATACTGCAGTGGGTTGCCATGCCCTCCTCCAGGGCATCTTCCCAACCCAGGGACAGAATCCACATCTCTTACTTCTGCATTGGCAGGCAGTTTCTTCACCATTAACATCACTTGGGAAGTCCCCTCTACCTCCATACTTTTGCCTGTGTCACACCCTCTGTCAAATCAGTGATGGGTAAATATGTCAGGCTTCATGGATCCTAAGGTTTCTGTGGCAAGTTCTCAAATCTGCTGTTGTGGCAGGAAGCAGCCACAGACAATGTATGAATAAGCAAACATGACTGTGTTCCAACAACACTTTATTTATACACACTGAAATTTAAATTATATAGTTTTCATGCGTCAGCAATATTACTCTTTTGATTTTTTTTTTCCTGACCATCAGCTCAGTTCAGTCGCTCAGTCATGCCCAACTCTTTGCGACCCCATGAACCGCAGCACACTAGGCCTCCCTGTCCATCACCAACTCCCGGAGTTCACTCAAACTCACGTCCATCGAGTCAGTGATGCCATTCAGCCATCTCATCCTCTGTCGTCCCCTTCTCCTCCTGCCCCCAATCCCTCCCAGCATCAGAGTCTTTTCCAATGAGTCAGCTCTTCGCATGAGGTGGCCAAAGTACTGGAGTTTCAGCTTTAGCATCATTCCTTCCAAAGAAATCCCAGGGCTGATCTCCTTCAGAATGGACTGGTTGGATCTCCTTGCAGTCCAAGGAACTCTCAAGAGTCTTCTCCAACACCACAGTTCAAAAGCATCAATTCTTCGGTGCTCCGCTTTCTTCACAGTCCAACGCTCACATCCATACATGACCACAGGAAAAACCATAGCCTTGAGTAGACGGACCTTGGTTGGCAAAGTAACGTCTCTGCTTTAAAAACAGCAAATCCATTGTTAATTTGCAGGCTATACAAAAACAGGAAGTTCATTGGATTTGTACCAAAGGCTGTACTTTTCTGACCCTTGTCTTAGACTGTAAGCTGCTTAAAGGCAAGAAAAGAACTCATTTTTATATCCCAATCACCTACTGCAGAGTCTGCATCAGAGGGGAGCTCAGTATTCATAACTTGAATGGCAGAATAAACATAAGTAACAATTCTCCCTTGTAAAGATCTGAGTATAGATGATTACATTTTTGCTAATTTAACAGGTGCAAATTCCATAGTTTGTAATTATTACATCCTAATTTCACCCTCATTTCTGGGTATGGGGCTCATAATTAAATGTGTTTCTTGCCTTAGTAATTGACTCCTGGTTTGTGTTCCTGTTTATTTCCATAGAATACTAGCTTTTCTACCATGAACTATGTGACATTCAGTTTTGGACATGTGGCTCTATTCCTTGAGGCCATCTGCCCAAGATATTTTCTAGCCACGTTGTTTCCAAAGATGCACATGTGTGGTGAGTAACAAGATGTCTTGGCTTGGTCGGGCCCAGGTTGCAGGGGCTCACAATGAGTGGAAGGAGGTGCCTTCATGCTCCTCAGACACACTGACCTCCTAGATTTACCTGGGGCTGAGGAAACGAGTACAGATGTGTCAAGTGGGCCGCAAGATTGCAATGGAGTCTCTGCTTGGGAAAGAGCATTGAAAAAAGTGCCTGGTTAAATACCATAACACTCCAAGCTCAAGAAACCTGAGCTCAGTGTCCTGGAGAAGGACAGTCAAGACACAGGTCATCAGCCTCAGGGCACCTGTCTCCACTCCAGGGGCACTAACATCACACCCAGCTTTCCAGCTCCACACCATGAAGGCAGCCACAGAAACGGAGTAAAAATTCAGTTCACAACAGCTACTCTATACATCAAGGCCCAAGTCTACAGAGCTCTAGCTTGGCTCGCAGAGTAATAGGCAATGGTCAAGACTCACTGGAGACACCTAGGTACTCCCAGGAATCCTCAGGGTCAGAGAATCAGTAGCACTTCATTTTCCAAGTAAATGGGATCACAAATGATGCTGAATTGACAGAATATCAACCACAGCACACATCGGGCATGTGGCAGCCACTCAGTAAACTTTTGCGGATAGAATGACAGAATATTGTCCATGGCCAGTATTTTGCCTGTTCAATCTACATCTTATCCAGTACCTAAAACTGTGCCCAGCATACAAACAGCACTCAGTAAGTATTTGTTGACTGAAAAAATATTGAGTTTGTGTCTCTTCAGTTTGTTTATTGTTTTCTATAGATGTGATTTATTGCTGAGAATACTTTTTAAAGATGTAAACAAATTAACAAACCAGGGAAAAGTCTTCAGTCTTGTGTCCCGATTTATGTGTTAAAACATGAGATTACCCTGCCTTATATCATTCCTGTGATCCACTTGCCTTTGAACCTGCTGCCACCCTTATCCTCTTGTACAGAAGCTTATAAATTAGGCCACCCTGCTGTGGATAACAGTGCTGACGATGTTTGAATATCTGTTTAATAGCAACTATTGCTGGCGTTTCCTTAATGTGGTTTCTCTTGTAATTCTGACAGCTTTATGAATGCTCCAGTAAGTTTCAGCTAAATCATCACAGTTTCAATTTCCATGTTTAAGCCCTGTGGACAGATCTGTATCCATATTATGCTAATAAATAACTGCATTTCAGGTGGATGGGGGGAAATGATCTTAAGGAACATACAAGGTAATATTGCGGGTCCTTAGGCTTGAGCTAGCCCTCATTCACTTATTTCCCCTTCAGTGATCAAAGGCGTATTAACCAATTAAATATAAAACTGGGAAATGGTGCTGACATGATTTTGTTCTTGCTGCTTACTCTAGAAAGGAGAACCTTTCCAGTGAGTCAGTGCTCTCCTTGCAATTTTCCAGCACCATCGCAAAGCACTGGGGTAGAATAGCAGGCTTATGTGCATGGCTATGTTTCTCAACTACAAGAAGAGAAAAAAGAACTTTGCAGTTATCGTTTAGGGAGCTGACATTGCGTTTAAGACCTATATCTTAATATGTCCATACAAAAAACAAGGAACTCTGACCTTTATGAGGTACCATTAATTATACTTGAAAATTTCTTATATGTGTACTAATTACTGGGCTGCCTTCCATTTATTTAAAGGAGGCTTTCTTTAAAAACTTTTTGCTTCCTTAACATTTCAGTGTTTCAGAGCTCTCAGAGTTTCAGATGTCCAACTGGATAAACTCAAAGTTTTCAAATTTAAGAAAGAGTTTAAAATATCAAGAAAAAGCAAAGTATCTTCCAAATGACAAAATGTACCATGTAAGTTCCTTTCTTTAAGGATCTCTAACTCTCAGCCTTGGAGTCTACCAGGAAAGTTGATATTGTTCAAGAATACATCGTGATTTGTAAAACAAATTTATAGTCTCTGTCCAGCAAATTATATAACCCCCTTTGTTTCAAATGCAAGTTACCTTAGAATTGCTAAAACTTCTTATACTGAATCCAGTCCAGCCCTGCTCTGCTGTCCTAACCATAGTCATCAACAAGAATTTGCTGATAATCCAGGGGCACGTTCCTTTAAAAAAAAAAAAAGAAGAAGAAGAACTGAACTTTAAAAAAATACATCTTTAGTTGACTGCAGTGGGTCTTAGTTGCAGTACGTTGTGGCATGTGGGATCTTTTGTTGCAATGGGAGGGCTCTTCATTGCAGTGCACAGGCTTCTCTCTATAAATGGAGTGTGGTGTTAGCTGCCCCACAGCATGTGGGATCTCAGCTCCCTAACCAGGGATCAAACTCACATCCCTTGCATTGGAAGGCAGATTCTTAACCACTGAACAGGGGCACATTCTTGTGCCAGCAGAGAATGCATCTGATGGCTCCCAAAGAGATATGTCTGTATTTTAATCCCTGGAATCTATGAATGTGGCCTTATTTGGAAAATGGCTTTTGCAAGTGGAATTAAGCTAAGGATCTCAGATCATCCTAGATTTAGGCTGGGCCCTACATCCAATGAAAGATGGCCTTATAAGACCAACACAGAGTAAGATTTTCAGTACAGGTACACACAGAAAAAAAAGCCATATGAATCTGAAGGTAGAGATCAGAGTGTGCAGCATCAAGGTGTTTGTGGAACACTTGGAACCACCAGAAACTGGAAGAGGTAAGAAGGATTCTCCCCAAGAGAATTCAGAGGGAATGAGGTTCTGGAAACACTGTGATTTCAAACTTTTGGTCTCCAAAACTATGAGAATATTAATCTCTTTTGTTTGGGGTACATCAGCCCTAGGAAAGCAACACAATCAGGTACCAGGTTCAACATTTCATGCTTGGAAACATGTCTAGGATTTGGCTTTCATGGATGTATTAGAACCTTTTATTTTTTGGACAAGTAGCTCCCCAACTCTAATCACCAAGTCCCCTACTATGCCCTGCCAAAAAGACAAAAAATCTACTTTTGCATTTACTTTAGTCATGCCCTAGTACAGAATGTTAACAAGAGGACATAGTTAAGAATAACTGACAATTTGTTGCTGATTATTAAGTTGGCTAATTATGTCTCTTACCCTTGGGTGGTCCTCCTTGTCCTCCTATTTAGAATGAGAAAGATACTGTTGTCATAATATTTTGAGTTGCTCTTTGATGAATCAACAACTCTGAGAGAGAAGGAAGATTCAGAATGATGAAGTAAGAGAGTATTAACGACCAATTTCAGCCTGGCCCTGGCCTTGAGCATTTGAGTTTCCCTGACTATGTAACTTAGTGATTCCCATATATGTCCTATAACCCACACTAAACAGACTTGAAAGCAGCATGATTTCCACCCTTGGATGGTGAGTAACCAGTCTCCTTCTCAAAGAAACATTCATTGTAAAGCTAAAAGCTCTACAGACCCATTTCCAGGCTGGAGTGGAGGAGTCACCTAATCACAGGACTCTTGACAGCTGGCTAACAAACAAGATGTCTTCTAGGACCAACCAGAACATTGTATAACTGAAACAACTAAACCACAACTATAAACCACTTCATTGGATTTCCAACGCTTATTCTTGACTTCACTGGCAAAACAAAACCAAATCCTGGTATAAACAACGCTATATTCAGCCTATAAGCTTTCTGAACAAGACAATACAACATTCCCCAAACAGGTCCCATGTTCTCTGCTTCCTTGCCCTTGTTCTCCCTGTGTCTCTCACTTCCCCTGTCTGCCTAATGAATGTCCACTCCATCCAAAGTCTGGCTTAGATGTCACTTCTCCCACAAAGATTCCCCCAGCTCCTTTCTCTATCTAAAGCGTGAGACCCGCCTTTCAAGCCCATGCTAACCCCTTGTGTCTTCTTCCTGACTCCAAGCCCTGTAGTTCTTGTTGTGCTCCTCTTATCATCCTCCAAAGCTAGGAGACACTGGGGGAGTTCTCAGCTTTGTGACCCAGTGCACATTCCATGTTAGAGTCAAAGGAAATAGCTACTGAATGAAACAAAGTCAAAAGAAATCAGGGAACCATCCAGGGAATTGGTGGACCTGGATCCCTTTTTCCTCATCCACACTTCACGGAGGATTCTAAAGAAAATATTCAATCATCTCTAACTTTCTTTCCAGAGAGAACAGTAAGAGCTGACCTGGACTCTCTTCTTAGTCCTCTTCTTAGCTGGAGTAAGGACTATGTTTTCTTCACCTGCATTGCTCCTTTACTGCTTATTCTCATACAAGACACATGGTAGTTCAGTTCAGTCCAGTTGCTCAGTCATGTCTGACTTTCTGAGACCCCATGAATCGCAGCACACCAAGCACCTGAAAATATTGAATGGAGAAGCTTTCTAGCCAACAGGAATCTATATAAAAGTACAAGATGGTTTCCTGATCCCTCCACTCTCTTTGATCCCCATTAGATTACCAAATCCTGCTCAGTCTCCCTCAGGACCACTCTATCTCCTCTTTTCCTTTATATTCACATTACTACCACTCTTTTCCTCCCAAGCGGTTTGCCTATGGGCCTCCGGGTCAAGAAGGCAAGATTCGGCTTCTTAAAGTCCAATATGTTGTCACGGTTACTTATTTATCTACAAGAGAACAGCCTCCAGTGGATATGTATCTGACCGAGTCAAGTCAGAACCCCTAGTCTTGAGACTAAAGTCTTCCAAAGTCTTGATTTGGCTAACTTATCCAGCCTTTTCATTCATGATTTCCCTTAAATAATGCAAAATTTTTGCCAAACTAAATATTATTTACTTCCCAATCATACCAGAACTTTTCCATCTCCCTATATCTGCTCAGCCCAATACATCCACCTGGGGTGCCCACCTCACCTGTCTCGTTACACAAACCCACCTGTCCTTCAAGGCCAATCCAAGTGCTACTTCTGTCTTGGGGTTGCAAACAGTTGGACATGACTTAGGAACTAAAAACAACAGCATAGCACCCTCGCTGTGCCTTCTCCATGCCCTCAGAGAAACAGCATGTGGGGAGACAGAGAAGCCTCCCCGGCTGTGGCTCTAAGCCTTGAGGGCTTCTCTGTACCACAATGGGGTGCTGAAGACCACCCCTCAAAGTGCTTCTCCCTCCACCCCACTGCTCACTTCTCTACTCTCACCCGCTTTGGAGTAGAGGACAGAGTAAAAGGAGGGCTGGGCAGAGGGAAACAGGATCTGATAACAAAGCAAGTCAAAAAACAGACCTAAAAGAGTATGTGGCGAGCCCCAGAGGGTGGCAAAGGCAACAGTCGAAACACCAAGAATGTCTGCCCTCGGCTGCCCCTTGGGCAGTTCCTGTATCTTCAGGGAGGTCTGCCATCTGGGGTTGGGCTGGAGTCCCAAGCCTCCTCCCTGACCTCTTATCACCGTGGGCATCACAATCCAGGCCTCAGAATTCTTTCCCACTGGCGGCGAGGCCACAGTGCCTAGAGCAGAGGGCTGTACTCAGCAGTCCAGGTCAGGGCAGGCCAGACAGAGGGGGTGGTTTCATGAGGCTGTTTCAAACCCCGAGCTAGGGCGGTGGGAAGGGCACCCACATCCTTTGCGGGCAGTGATGGTGGACAGAGGAAACTGGCAGCAGGGCTGTCCCGGGGAACCGGGCTCAACACAGGGGAAAGGGCTTAAACAGGCTGTGGAGGGGCCAAGGGTTTGCCACATGATGTAGGCTCGGTACCAGCAAGTGCAAGGAAAAGTGCAGGATCTGACTCCTGCGAGAAGACGATCTCACCCCCACCCCACCCTCACCCGGGGAGGAGCCACCAACGGGTGATACAGAGGTTATGGTTCCTTCATTTCTCATGATCGGAATCCAGTTTCCAGCTCTGAGGGCGCTGTAGGTGGGCTGAGAGACAGGTGTATGGAGGAGACAACCACCGCTGGCTCTGCGTGCATGAGGACTTGTGCTGAACCAGGGAAAGAAGCAGAAAAGAAGAAAATCAATACCTAACACTGGGATGACAACTGGGGAGGGCTTGGCAACGGGAGCCTTTCGGGCAGTAGGGATAGCAGAGCACAGCTAGGATGCAGGATCGTCCACGTGCTCTTGGAGGAGAATGGCAATTCCTCACACGGGATGAGAAGAGAGAACACTTCACGGACCCAGAGGAAGATGTGGCCAGTGGGCAGAGTAGCTGAGGAGATGCAAAGTAGGCCTAAATGCTGCAAGCTTGATCCTAAATTGGCTTCAGGGACCAGATGAAGAATTTGCTCAGCAGGCTGGTGTTTTCCAGGCTTGTGGGACATTTATTAGAATACAGATTCCTAGGCTCCTACCAGAGCTTCTGATTCTGTAGCTCGGGCGTTGAGTCCAGGAAACATAACTACTAGGAACTGTTGAAATAGAAGAGTGGATGAATGAAGCCTGGTTGGAGGCTGTCACAAAAAAACAGACCAGTAGCTGTAATCCTAACAGGGGCTTCCCAGACAGTGCTGGTGGTAAAGAACCACCTGCCGATGCAGGAGACATAAGAGATGAGGGTTCAACCCCTGAGTCAGGAAGATCCCCTGGTGAAGGAAATGCAACCCACTCGAGTATTCTTGCCTGGAAAATTCCATGGACAGAGGAGCCTGGTGGGCTACAGAAAAGGTGGGGAGAGAGGAGGGGACCCAGGCTCTGGGAAGTCGAGAGGTTCGTCCAGTGAGCTGGAATGTGAAACTCATCCATAATCTCCCATTTGTTCTACCTACTCTGTCAGCTAAGAAAAACTGACACTTTCACCAGAGAATGTGCCCTTTTTTTTTTCTTTCTGATGTTAATCTAAAGAGGTCCCTTATCTCCTTAGACCAATTAATTGTGCAGACCTGACAGCGAAACAGTCTGGGAATTAAGCAACCAGAATCGAGAGATTAAACCCAACCTTACTTATCTGGGTCAGACACTTCTCCGGGTTTCTTGGCTGCAATTTGTGTGGTTTTATCCCATGAGGTGTCTTTAGGATCCCTTCCCATTCAAATGTATTCAGCTGAAATCCTTGGTTTTCCCCAGGGTTTCTTCCCTGCATCTCTAATCTGAATGTTCTCTTCTGTTGGCCTTCCTTCCCATATGACTGTGAGGAATTTGAATGTGGATGTGATTCCCTCGGGAATTCATAACGCTTCTCAGTTTATCTCCAGGGCAGTTGTGGCATGAGAAAAGCAACACTGGATTGGGAACAAAAGCCCAGTGTTCAGAGCCTGCAAAGTGGGAAGGTCATTTCTGGATTCCTCAGGGGCAAGATGGGAACCCCACTGTGAAGGCTGAGTAACTCAGTGAGTATAGTCTTTCTTTATACACAGAAAAACTTCCCAGGTGGCTCGACAGTAAACAATCTGCCCACCAGTGTTGGAGACACAAGAGACATGGGCTCGACACCTGGATCAGGAAGATCCCCTGGAGTAGGAAATGGCAATCCACTTCTGTATTCTTGCCTGGAAAATTCCACGGACAGAGGAACCTGGCGGGCTACAATCCATAAGGGTCACAAAGAGTCAGACCTCCCCTCCTCTCCCCAGGAGCACCTCATGCAGATGATTTAGCTTCTCCAGGTGTAACCTGCACCTATGGAGCTCCCTGGTGAGCAATTGAGCACACAAGCGATAGGTTAATAAAGCTCTGCTGTAAAAAATCTGCCTACAGTGCAGGGGACGTGGGTTTGATCCCTGGCTTGGGGCGATCCACTGGAGGACAACATGACAACCCACTCCAGTATTCTTGCTGGGAAATCCCATGGTCAGAGGAATCTGGTGGGCTGCAGTCCATGGAGTTGCAGAATGGACACAACTTAGCAACTAAACAACACATATGCAGCAAAGACCATCTCTTCCCATAGACCAGCTGAGCCTCTCCAAGGTCAGGTCACTATCAAAAAATCAGACTCTCCTGGTTCTGGGTGGGGTATGTGCATTTATCTCACCATCTTATAGCTACACAGAGCAGGTCACTGGAGTTCAGGTTTAAAGGCCTCAGCAGGGTTCTGCAGTGAGTCAGAGGCCAGGAGACTCAATCACCTTTCTTCAGAGTTAGCCTGTCCTTGACTAGTCAGAGGAGGCTGGGAGAAGTGTCATTCTAAACACAAAGATGGAGAGCTGGAAGACATATATTACTATGAAGATCCTGGGGGACCCTGTCCCCTCCAACACAGAGGCAGGACAAATCAGCCCATCTCACTCCACCAGCATGTGGGATGCAAAGCCACAGCACCAGTCATGATGCTGCTCAGAGCTCTAGCCTACTAAACATCAGTACGGAGGCAACTGCAGAACACCTGTGCCTGTGGATGCTGTTTTGAATGTTTATTAGGCTGGTCTGGGGCTGTTGTTTATTTCCTAGGAGCAAAATTATCTCGCGAAGTTCTCTGTCACTGTGTGTATGAGTTTGGAATATGAATATTAATGAAATAAAATGATACACCTTCCACTAAAACTTTATTTGTAGATTTTATTTTCTGCTTACAAGAATATTCATGTTAGTGCTTAGGTCTTCGCTGCATTTAAAGCGCCTCTTTAAAAATCTCATTTGGAATGAATATTCCATTAAGGTTTTGTAGTTTGGGGCATTGTTCTTTCTGTGTTTTCGTTGTTTGCTTCCCCATGTCAAGGGAGGGTGGGGAAATAGGAAAGAGGAAGGCAGAGACTTCCTTGGTGGTCCAGGGGTTAAGTCGCACACTTCCACAACAGGAGACGCAGGTTCGATCCCAGTCAGGGAACTAAGGTCCCAAACACACACTGCACAGCCAAAAAAAAAAAAAAATCTTGGAAAGAGGGAGGCAGAATTCAAGCTATTGAAAAGGAGCTGTGTACATCATCAGGCAACAGAACAGGGTGAAGTGAACAGAGGTCTACGGGGCAAATTATTGTTATGGTGAAGGCAAGTCTTGTGAGTGTTTCCCATTCTCTGCACGGTCCTCTACTATCAAACACCCCGTCTTTATTTTGACTATTTTCTGTATTTATAAGCTCACCTTGTTCAAGAATGGATTTAGCTAGCTTCAAAAAGTTCCTGTGATTAATTTATTCTGACAATCGATGAAACAATCCCAAATCTTTGAACAAATGACTCAAGCTCTCTGGGAACAGATAGCATATGGAGCTATCTTCCCAAATAGCTCTCATGACCAGATCAGACCTGTTCAAGGACTCCTGAAAATAAAACTGACAGCTGGGCTGGAGTCATCCCAGAGTTTGGGTGAAATACACCCTCACACAGACCCCTGAGGGAAACCCATTCACGGACTTGTCAACTTCTCTTATCAGAGCTTTTGGAGGACTAAGTGGCACCTCACTATACACATTCCTGGGATTTCCGACATCTCGGACAGTAAAGAATCTGCCTGCGATCCAGGAGACCTGGGTTTGATCCCTGGGTAGGGAAGATCCCCTGGAGAAGGGAATGGCAACCCACTCCAGTATTCTTCCCTGGGAAATCCATGGACAGAGGAGCCCAGTAGGCTATAATCCATGGGGTCGCAAAGAGTTGGACACAACTGAGCAAGTAACACACACACATACACATTCCTACTGCACAAGAAGGCAACGAGCCTTGGCAGAGGGGGAGGGGTGGCCACACCTTCCCCACTAGCTCTTTGCAGGAACCCAAGGCAGAGGGCAGGAGTGTGGCAAGAGCTCACTGTTTCATGAAGCCGAGCATCCACACAGAGCTCCTGGAGCAGAGTAAAGCCTTGCTCCACCATGACCCTAGAAGGAGGACTCAAGAGGCCTAAGTGCACAGCCAAGAACTGCAGTGTCATGGGTTTTACACTACACGTCTCCTCTGTCCATGGGATTTTCCAGGCAAGAATGCTGGAGGGCTGCCAATGCCTACTCCAGGGGAGCTTCCTGAGGCAGGTATCTAGCCCACGGCTCTTGGTGTCTTCTGCACTGGCAGGTGGATTCTTTACCACTAGCACCATCCGGGAAGCCCAGGTTTCATGCTGCGTGGCTCCACAGAAAGAAGAAAAGGTTCATACCAGGGTACACTTTGAGGACGAGATAGCAAACATTGACCCTAAGTCTCAACCCAAATAGCTCCCATGAATATCAATCAACTTATGCTCCACAACTCTTACCAAGAGACAGGGAAAAGGATGGTACAATTAACAGGCTAGGAGGCAGTCATAGCTGGGAGCGGTTCCTCCTACTCTCCAAGGCCATTTGCATGGGCAGCCCAGTCCTCTGACTAATCACAATGTAAAGGTTCCTAAAAACCATAGAAGAACAAGGTGAACTAGACTAAATTGCTGAGGGTAAGGCTGTACTGTCATTTCTGTTACGTACATAGAATTAGCAGACACACTTCTCTTCCCTTTCCTGTTGCAAAGCCTGCCCCAGGACGGGATGGGAGAGGGAATCTGGTCCACCAGGACCTTCCCCCAGTCACTAACGTTCAGGAGCCCTAAGAAGAGGTACTCGTTGGTATTGTTCACAGCTAGATCTTCAGTAACCCAGCCTGGCAGCGAGTAAGTCATCAACAATATTTATTGAATAAATGGTGAATGGAGTCTATCTTCAAGAGAAGCCTTAAAAACAAAACCACAGTAACTACTGTGGATTTATTTGTGGTTTGGGAAGGAAAACTCCAAGGACTGGATCACAAAAGGCAAGTGATGTCTGAGTTTCTAGGGGCTGAAATGAACATCCTGAGACAGCCCAAACAGGCCACAGAGGAGCGTGGCAGTGAGCGCAGTGAGGGGCAAGTCACACGGTATCACGAGGAGAATCCTGAAGGGTCCACATGGTAGAAGACAGACAATGCCATCTTCTCCAACCTCCTTCTGAGTAAGAGGACTCTTTTTCCATAGGATCCCTCCAGCCAGAACAGGAATTAACAGAGTCACCCAGGACCGTTTAGGTGACAAACAGACGGCAAATAGTGGTGCTAGTGGTAAAGAACCTACCTGCCCATATGGGAGATGTAAGAGATATAGGTTCGATCCCTGGGTCGGGAAGATCCCCTGGAGGAGGGCAAGCAACTCACTCCAGTAGTCTTGGTGGAGAATTCCATGGACAGAGCCTGGCAAGCTATGGTCCACAAGGTCGCAAAGAGTCAGACATGACTGAATCAACTTAGCAGAGACGCATGCAGGTGGTAAATGAGTGTCTTCCCTCTCCCCACCCCGAATCTTTGCATACAATCAGAAAGAGTAATATCAGAAGAGTATGATCCACAGATTGAGGAGGAAACGGCAACCCACTCCAATATTCCATGGACAAGAGGAGCCTGGTGGGCTACAGTTCTTGGGGTCGCAAAGAGTCGGACATGACTGAGCATAAACACACACGCATATTATCGGCAGAATATCTAACTCATTTGTTCAACAAATAAGTCCAACCTCTCTGAGAATACAGCACTGATTCTGGCCTCCAGGACTAAGGTACCACCTGCTTTTGTGAGGACTATCACAGTTTATAAAGAACTTTTAGTTTATTTGATGGTATGGCCACATTAGAATTGTTAGTAAAACTGCTTTAGGGTACAGTCTATTGAACAAATTTCTTCATGTGGTGGGGGTGGGTGGCCTCCTTCTGGGATCCTAAAACATAACCACCCATCAGGCCTTGAAGTTTTCAGCCAAAGGGCAGCAATCATGAGTCATAGCTTATCCCCAAGGCCCCTCTTTTCCCCTTAATCCTTCAAATCAATAAGATAATTACTGCTCTTGTCTGAAGGTTTTACATTTTCTATTATTCTTGTTGACTGCAGTCAATTTTTAATGTTTCTTTTTAACTTAATGATTTTTGTGGAGAGATTTTCTAGTTCATTGGAGGTTTGGGGTTTTATGGTAGATTTAAAGAAACCTAAGAATATAATTTTGTCTGATTTTCTTTTCTGGCCTAAATCTTAATTTGGCTATGTTTGCCAAGGGTGAATTTTTGTGAGTGTGTCTATTTCTGTGACCAGTATTTCTGTGAGGGTAATAGAGTTGGCTACAAGGAACAGAATGATGTTTGGTAAAAAGGAGACCAATCACAGATATTCAGGACCCCAAAGCAAAGGCCTGGAGTCTGTTTCATTCTCATGTTCTACTCTTACCCACTCCCTCTGCTTGCCTGTGACCCTGCAGCCCTGCAGCTGGGTCTTCCACTCCACTGCAGTCAAAACATAGCATCTCTCACCACTATGTGACTGGTGGGGAGGCACAGTCCTCTCTTGTCTGGCTTCTCCACATCTTATCACTGCAATGAGGCCAAGCTGTACTCCAAGTCACCCTGACATTCAGAGAAGGGCTCCTCCCCAGCCTTGTGCAGGCTTCTCCCTGGATTCCCCTCCCCACTAGACTCTCAGCCTCCTCTCTACTTTCCTAAATTGTATTGGCTCCTGCAGACTTCTCCTGTCTTTTGGTCACTCCTGACCTTCTTGCAAGCATAGTCACATCATGGGGTTTTCAGGTCTCTCAAAAACATCTTCCCTTTTCTTCATCTCTGCCCCACTTCACAGAGGTCTTTTGTTTAGGCCCACTATCAAGAAAAGTCACCCTCTCTGGGCAGGCAGAAACTTGGCAAGGGGAGCAGAAACTGGATTTCAAACCCAACTTGTCCCCAGAATGGGATTCTAAATGTGAGTTTAGCACACTAAACTCACATTTATATTAATAGAGGTTTCTGCCTCAGATTCAAGTATGCTTAGCGGCAGAAGTTGAGGGGAAGGTGACATTTCCAAGATTCTCATTTACGGATTACATCTACCATAGCACTGGTTCCAGCCTACCTGAGCCCCAAGGGAGAATTAGAAGGAACATTTCATTGTATTGGAGGAAGAGAGGAAAATGAAGAAAGAAAAGGGGAAATGGAAGAGTAGAAAAAATTAGATTTTCATCTATCTTCCTTTTTTTTGGTTAATTTTGATGTAAATATAAAATGTCTTTCGATTTACTTTAACCCAATTAAGCAGCTATTTGCCGTTAGGAAAACAAATTTCTACACTGCAATCCCTTAATGTTCTTTTCCTAAGTCACATCTGGCTTTGTTTGGGTCTTGGGATTTCTTTTCTTCCTTTTTTTTACAGTCCTCAGGACAGCCACCCCAACGCTGCAGTGTCATTAACCCAGTTGCAGCTTTGATTCTACTGGCTCCTTACCATGGTTCCCACAGCTGTCCCAGCCCACTGTCCTCCCCCGCAGAGTGGTCAGTGGAAGCTATAACTCAGGGGCTGAGGCGTTCAAAGAGATTTCAGGGAGTCATCATCTGGGTGTCAAAATAAGCAAGAATATAAATGCTAAGAACTCATGCTGTGAAGAACCAGGAGAAGCAAAGCTCCTTCTACCCCTGCTGCTGAGGTATCCCCTTCCAATGTCCTGAGAGAATGTGAAGCCCCATGTGTCCTGACATCTAGAAACAGCCTTAGCTTCTCCTAAGATGAACCACAGGAGCACCTTCTAGGTGACCAGTACTGTGCTGGTTGGGCTTCCCTAGTGGCTCAGTGATATAGAATCCACCTGCCAATGCAAGACCCACAGGAGATACTGGTTCAATCCCTGGAAGATCCCCTGGAAGAAAACCCACTCCAGTATTCTTGCCTGGAGAATCCTATGGACAGAGGAGCCGGGCAGGCTATGGTCCATAGGGTTGCACAGAGTCAGACACACACACTGTGCTGGTTGCTCTACCCATATTATCTTTCATTATTTTCCTTTTATTTTTCAGATGAGGAAACTGAGGCTAAGAGACAGAAAGTGACTTCTGTAGAGGTCACATGGTCACCAAGAGATCAATTCACATAAGGGGAACTTATTATATGTAAATTAAGGCTAAGTAGGGCCCAGAAAGCAGAGTGAGGCCATTAGGACGTGTAAAGGGGAGCAAAAGAGGGAAACTGACCCTACTCATCATAGGCCAGAATTTAGGTATCAGGACATTAACCTTCTAATAACGTAAACTTGACCCTATTTTGTGCCCTGGCACTGAGTTGATATTCAAATGTTCCATGACTCCTCCACTAACCCAGCTCTGAATTAAGCAGCAAGGGATGTGAAGCTAAGCAGTGGCTACCTTGCCAACCACCTCTGATCTCATTTGCTCACCTGTGGGCACATGGCTTGCTTACACCTACTTTGTCCAGTATGCCTCTAGCCTCTCAACTCCTCTCTTCAGGGAAGAGATAAAACATTCCATTTAGGGGCTGTTGGCTTATAGCCCAAAGGCTTCATCCCAAATGGATCTGCATCTGGCTGCCCCCCCAGGGCAAACAGGTGACATCCATACTCTCATCTCATCCAGACCATCTGCTCACTTTTCAATAACACTGTCCTCTGGGTCCATGCTAAGGCACCATTTAAGAAAACGCTGCTCCAGTAACTAAGCCCTTTAGTGGGAATATAAGATAGATCCTTATTATGATTAACCTGAGAGCCCATAAAAATTATTGTGGGTTTCCAATAGAGTCCTAATGTTCTCCATCAGGTGAAAACAAAGAGGAATTAGAAAAGTAAATAGCTTTATTTTTTTTACCTCCTAGACAACAAGTCAACTGCGTAAGTCCAATATTAGAGCAGTATCATGGCCCAATTCATTGATTCCCACAAGCACTGGATGACTCTCTGCCATGCCCAAAGTTTCCTGATATTAAAAAAAAATCAAGGGACACAGTCATGATAAAATGAATTGAAACTCCTAAGGAGGGGGCGGAGGTTGAAGAAAAATATGTGGCCCTTATTAGGCTAACTTGGAGAGCTTTATTTTCCTGACTAGATTTTTTTTACTCTCACTGAAGAGAGACTATAGACCAGAGGGGAAGAGAAAGGACACAGAAACACTGCCTGATGTAGAAATGTGATTGTCCTGCTGTATGATTTATGAGGGACTCTTATTTCCAACAAATGCCTCACAAAACTCTTGAGAAAATCTACATTTTCATCACTGTGTTTTGAGTTTCTCTTTTCTTTATGGGAATAGATGTATTAAAATGCTATGTTGGCAGAATCCATGAAGGCGGGCCCAGTCACAGGTGTATTACACAAAATGAGATAAACGTGTTTCCTATGCTCAAGTAACTCATGATCTGGTAGGACTGGAAAGACAATTAAAGAACAGTACCAAAACAGGTAAGGCTTTGGTCAAGACCCAAGTAAGGTGCAAAGTCAAAGAAATTCAGAGCAGAGCAAGACATCATGACATCATTATGTTGACACTGCTGATTTTGTATCATAAGCGCCACCTCAGTTCTGTTTTTTATTGTCCCATCTGGTGAAGTTGAGGGTGGAGAGAATAAAGAATAGGGTGAGGATGTCTGATTTGTATCTTATTTGATGTAACTTGACAATATATGGTTGTAAAAGTGACAATATAATGCACATAAAGAGTTCTATCCGTTGGGATGGAGGGACCTCTAAGCATTATCCCAAAGCCAGAAATAATAATATGAAATAATGTGATTTCACACATAAAGAGACACAAACACACAAACCAAGTTAAAAAAAAAACTTTAAAAAATTTACAACATATATCACAGACTATCATCTGCTCTCTTTTAGACTGGTTTAAGTTTGCCTTCATTATGCACTTAGATTCTTACCAAGCTCTGCCCTGCATCAGCATAAAAATGATTTATTCAAATGATTAATAAAAGCATACATCTGAGAAACTGTCATCGACCAGAGAAGACAAGGAGGAAATGACAACTGAGTACAAGGTGGGATTCTGGGCTGGATACCAGGACAGAAGAAGGAAATGGACCAAGTATATGTTCAGATAATTCAAAGGAAGAAATGAATAAAAATGAATATGGCCAATGGAAAAGAAAAAGTCCAACCTTATTAATAATCAAAGGAAACTGTATACATAATTCATATTCTAAGTTGTATATATAATCCATATTGTATAATTTATACTATGCATACAGCCCTTTGATTGGCAAAGACAAAAAAAGATCAATGATATCCCCTCTAATATTGGTATTAACTGGTAAAATCATAAAAGCATCCATTTCCTCTACTTTTGCCTTGATTTCTTATTATTGTCTGTGCTTCAGATTAGTTTAGTGTTATCATCTCTCACTTGGACAGTTAGACTCTTAACTTGTCAACCTGTGTTCATTCTTGCCTCTGTTTATCAGTCCTTTCTACTCAGCCAAAGTTATCTTTTTAAAAAATAAGTATAATCCCCAATCGCTGCTTATATCTCTCCTAGCACTGGAATAACAATAACATTTTTAACAAGACTTATGAATCCACCAGTAGCATGCTCCCTACCTATATTTCCAGTCTCATTTTTGCCTAGTGCTTTCCCTCCCTTTCCATGGACTCCAGCCACACAAGCCTTCTTCAACCCCATGCCCCACCAGAAGCCACATTTGCAAAGGCTGAGGCTGAAAATCTCTTACCCACCTCAATTCCCCCACAGTCTAGTTAACTCCAGCCGAAGCTTCAGGCCTTATCTGAAACATCACTTCCTCCAGGAAGTCGTCCTTGAACTCCCCAACTAGGCAGAATTCACAATACTCACAGTATATGTGTCTTCTGTTAGAAATACTTAGACTCCACAAGGGCAGGGACAAGTGGTGTTGCTCATCTCTGTACCCTAAATAGCACACAGTACTTGCCACACACTAGGAATTCAATAAATGTTGAATGAATCATAAATCTTTCTGGAGATCAGTTTGGCAACATACATTTTAAACATTTGGCAACATTTTAAACATGTATGTTTTTTGACTAGGGAATTTATTTCAGGAAATTTATTTTTCTTTTATTCCATTATGCACACACAGAGCACAGCATAAACACAAAGGAGTGTTTGGTTTTCCACATTTCTAAGTACAGTTAACCCTTGAACAACTCAGGGGGTTAAGGGTGCCGACCCTCTGCGCAGAGAACCGTCAGCACTCTGGATAGGGCACTCTGGACAGGTGCTTCCTCCCTGTGTTGTTGTAGTCGCTAAATTGTGTCTGACCCTTTTGGGACCCCGTAGACTGTAGCCTGCCATGCTCCTCTGTCCATGGGACTGGCCAAGCAAGAATACCAGAGTGGGCTGGCATTTCCTTCTCCAGGGGATCTTCCTGATCCAGGGATTGAACCCGAGTCTCCTGCACTGACAGCAGATTCTTTACCACTGAGCCTCCAGGGAAGCCCACGTCATCCCTATGCCTGGTTCCAAACTCTCAGATTCAACCAACTGCAACTCCCGTGGTACTGTAGTGTACATTTACTATTGAAAACAAAAATCTGTGTATAATTGGACCCATATTATTCAAGGGTCAACTATAAATGAATATTATATAATCAGAAACAGAAAAGATATTTTCATTGGGGTTAGGGGGTGAGGGTGTACATGAATAGTGTCTTATGTAGGTTGTATCTTTTTCCCCAGATTAAAACAGTTGCATCAAAGGGCAAAAGACATCAAAATATCACTATCATTCCAGCCGCCAAAGGGTCACATGTTAAAAGCCAGAGCAAGGGAGCACCCAGAGAGGCGCCAGGGAGGACAGCTGCCCAGCCAGTTCTCCGCTGTTGCTCAGCTCAGAGAAGGCCCTGCTGCCAGAGCTCAAGGGGCTGCAAGAGGAGCCAGTGGAGGGCTTCGGTGTGTGAGGGCGATCTGCCTACTGAGAGGTGCAGCACCCAACACCTATTCTGAGGGCTGCTACTTGAAGGCATACCTATAGATCGCCATTGGCTACCCTTACTCCTGGCCAGCCTTTCGTTCCCCCCCACCAAGATGCGGTGCCCCGACATCTAATAGGATCAAGACGTGTGCATCTCCATCCTTCATTCCCCGCTAGATGACCTGGACCAGGGAACGGCCCCAGAACATGGGATCATCCTCCTGAGCATCATCTCCCTACTCAACGAATTCAACATCGTCTTACCTGCCAACCTGGACACCTCTGTGATGCACAGGAAATGAGAAGAGGGCGAAGGCAGGCCTGGGAGCACGCAGACGTCATCAGAAGGCAGGTCCTGGGGACAAGGGTGGGTGCTGGGTGAAAGGGCGTGAAGGTCCCACCTCGCGGCCCCCTGCAGCGTGAAGACCCCCGCTGCTCAACCAGGGCTCAGACTTCTTCTACCACCACGACCTCAGGATGGCGAGGCCCAAGCTGAGGCCCACAGCTGAGCCATGAGGATTGCTGACACCACGTCCGCATGAATAAGCTTTAAAAATTTTACCTCAGCTGCTCCAACCGTGTGGGTTCTTGGTGCCTCTGCCGGCCCTGGGCTCCTCTCCCTGTACTTCCTCTGCTTGGGGGGAAGGCCCCGCCCTGCCTGTGGTCATGCCCTGGGGGCCACAGTACTGCTAAGCTGATGCTCTGGATCCAGAAGGAGGAGAAGACTGGGGAGAAGGGGAGCAGGGAGGTGACAGAGGAAGGGGTTAGCGCCTTGGGGCCTTGGACCACCCGCACTCCACCCCACGCCCCGCCCTGCCAGCAGCTTCCGGTGGGTGGAGTCAGGCACTTCCGGGAGAGAGGTCTCAACTCACTAGTGGATGGGTTAACTTGGGTGTTGTCTCTTCTATCTGCTTTGGTTTAGAATCTAAAGCAACTTTATGGGAAGCCAAAAAAAAAAAAAAAGAACAGGTAGAAATTTTCGACTAAGTATAGGAAATCATAGAGGCTCCAATGTCCAAGGATATCTTCAGAAAAAGATAGCATGTGAGTCAGGTTATAAAGGTAGTCAGGATTCACGTGGAAGAAAGGAGAGGCTGGGAACAGTGCAAATCATGCAACAGGAAACAGGATCAGCACAAAGAGAAGTACAGAGACAGGGAAGGGGCAGGGCAAACAGAGTGCTCATTTGCCCAAGTGTAAGGGGTGTAGCAAGATACAAGACAGAAAAAGTATGCTGGGGCCAGATCAGGAGAATTTCAATAACTGATGGGGAACAATCAGAGGATTAGAGGGTAAACAAGCTTTACTATTTTTTCATTTCTGTTTTGAGATGGTAAAATATGCTATTATGCTTAACACTGCAGTAAATATCCTTATGTTTTTCTCCAGGCAGAAGCTTAAACGTAACTGTAGGAGAAGTTCCTAAACATGGAATTGATGTGTGAAAGGGTATGCACATTTTAAATGTTGATAAATATTCTGAGATTGCGATCTTTAGAGGTGGCATCAATTTACATACCTCAAAAATGTATAGATGTCTGTCTTCCTATACCCTTGTTGAAAATAAATTGTCAAAAATACATTTAAGGAACTTTGGATATTAAGTGAAAAATACAGTTTTAGCTTATATTTACTTACTATGTGGGAACCTAAGTATCTTTTAAACCATCTGTACCATTTGTTTTTCCTTTTGTGATAGATTCCTTCATGTTCTTTGCTAATTTCTCTATTAAGAGTGTTGATCTTTTTCTTATTGATTTGAATAAGTCCTTTATAAATAGATTCAGTGCTTTGTCTGACAGGTTTGTTACAAATATTTTTCCCTGTTTATGATTTTAATTTTGACTCAATCTGTAGTTTCCTACCATGTGGAAATATTTGATCTTTAGAGCCAAACTTATATGTTCTTTTATGTCTCCTGAATTTTATCATGCTTAGAAATTTCTTCTCTATTCCAAGAGTATTAATTTTTTCCATTTTTTCGCTACAACCTTGATAGTTTGGCTTTCCTGTTGGTAGTCCATCTGGCACTCATTTTGGTATAAAGACTTAGGAGAAATACAACTTTATTATTTGACAAGTGGCTACCCAATCCAACCAGTCCATTCTGAAGGAGATCAGCCCTGCGATTTCTTTGGAAGGAATGATGCTAAAGCTGAAACTCCAGTACTTTGGCCACCTCATGCGAAGAGTTGACTCTTTGGAGAAGACTCTGATGCTGGGAGGGATTGGGGGCAGGAGGAGAAGGGGACGACAGAGGATGAGATGGCCGGATGGCATCACTGACTCGATGGACGTGAGTTTGAGTGAACTCCGGGAGTTGGTGTTGGACAGGGAGGCCTGGTGTGCTGGGATTCATGGGGTCACAAAGAGTCGGACACGACTGAGCAACTGAACTGACTGAACTGACCCAATTGTCCTAATACCATTTATTGAACTGTAAATATTTCCCACTGATTAAGACAGGCAAACTTTATCAGATCTTCAGTTCAGTTCAGTTCAGTCGCTCAGTCGTGTCTGACTCTTTGCGACCCCATGAATCGCAGCACACCGGGCCTCCCTATCACCAACTCCCGGAGTTCACTTAGACTCACATCCATCGAGTCAGTGATGCCATCCAGCCATCTCATCCTCTGTCGTCCCCTTCTCCTCCTGCCCCCAATCCCTCCCAGCATCAGAATCTCTTCCAGTGAGTCAACTCTTCGCATGAGGTGGCCAAAGTACTGGAGTTTCAGCTTTAGCATCACTCCTTCCAAAGAAATCCCAGGGTTGATCTCCTTCAGAATGGACTGGTTGGATCTCCTTGCAGTCCAAGGGACTCTCAAGAGTCTTCTCCAACACCACAGTTCAAAAGCATCAATTCTTCGGTGCTCAGCTTTCTTCATAGTCCAACTCTCACATCCATACGTGACCACAGGAAAAACCATAGCCTTGACTAGACGGACCTTAGTCGGCAAAGTAATGTCTCTGCTTTTGAATATGCTATGTAGGTTGGTCATAACTTTCCTTCCAAGGAGTAAGTGTCTTTTAATTTCATGGCTGCAATCACCATCTGCAGTGATTTTGGAGCCCCCCAAAATAAAGTCTGACACTGTTTCCACTGTTTCCCCATCTATCAAATCTTAAATTCTTATAAAAACATTGGGTTCAATTTCTGATTCTGTTTTGTCTATTGTTCTGCTTGTTTATTCCTGCATGGGTTTAACTATATTAATGATAATATAAATTGTATATATATAAATAATTATAATATCTTTTAGGATTATTTTTTATTTCTCCATATGAGAATTATCTTAGAGTATTCTAGCATACTTATTTTCCATAACACCTCTCAGATATTGGTATTTTTATTAAAGCCCCATTAAATTTATAGATTAATTTCAGAAGAATTGGCAGCTTTATAATAATTTGTGCTCCTGCCCTTTCCATTTATGAAGTCTTTTTGGGGTGTGTGTCTCTCATTAGCATTTGAAAGTTTTCCTCTTAAAATGTTATGAGTTTCATATTATATAAAAAGATTATTTGTCAGCTAGTTAGATAGTTAGGAGATGAACAAAACTGAAGGTGGGATGGTCAGTTAAGAGATCACTCCCCAGGCAATATTTAATGCACAACTGAGTTATATAGGAAGGCAGTCAAAGTCAAAACAACAGAATTTTTTTCTATATTAGAAACTGGGAGCCAGGGAGAAAAAAAAAAAGGAATCAAAGCCTTCTCTAAGGCTTTGAGCTTAAGAATGATGACGTTGGGGTAGTATTATCAGGAAATGATAAGAAGGAAAAGAATCAAATGATGAACAGAAAAATGATCTATATGGTTTGGGAAATACTGGCTTTTGGGGTCCAGCAAGATGTCCAGGTGGAAACGTCCATCAAGTAACTGGAAATAAATGCCCAGAAAGTGAAACCAATAGGATTGAGAGTCAGAACTCTTCTGGAAAGTGGGATTAGCTAGAGAGAGGAAGATGAGGACAGACCTTGGAGACAATCTTGTTTGAGGAGAAGAAGAAAGAAGGGCCAGCAAAGGAATGAGAAAATGAGCAGCGGCTCAAGTAGTGAAAGAAGGAGTCTGGTGAGAGTCAGAGAGAAGGGAAGAGAGTGGTGAAGGAAAGCACTGGTGCACTTGCCCCTCCCCGGGGGCCCTTGCATCAGTGACCAGCTATCTGAGGTTCAGATCTTGCTCCATCACCTAGGAGTTGTATGGCTTGAGGCTAGTCAGTTAAGCTCTCTGAGCCTCGATTTCCTCATCTGTTAAATGGAGATAATGAGTGCCCACCTCATAATGCCATTGTATGATTAAAAGAGATACTTCTTTTAAAAGATAGCTAACACTCAGAAATACTAGCTCCCTCCTTTCCTCTCTGTGTCTGCTGAAGTTCATAAAGGTTAACAGGCATTCTATGCACACAGAGGTAAGGATCGGCAGAATCTCTGATACCCATAACTGGAGTTACCTCATTCTGGAAGAATGTATGGTCTACGGCAGTCAGTGACATCAAGGAGGTTGAGAGTTTGGCATTTAGGACATACTAGGGGAATCAGTAGGGAAAATTTGCTTCAGAACAGTGGACAGAAAAGCCAGCTTAAGAACTGCACAGCTACTGGTTATATACCCAGAAAAATGAACACAGGATTTTGAAGAGATATATATGCACTTTCATGTTTATAGCAACATTTTTCACAAAAGCAAAGATATGGAAACAACCTAAATGTTTATCAAAGAATGAATGGATTAAAATGCACACACACACACACACACACACGCAATGGAATATTAGTCAGCTGTGAGAGAGGAGGGTATCCTGCCACTTGGACCTCGAGCACATTATGCTAAGTGAAATAAGTTAAAGACAAGTACTGTATCACTTATATACAGAGCCTAATAAAGTCAAACCCATGAAAAATAGGGCAAAAAAATGGTGGTCACTGGAAAACAGGAGAGATGTTAAGGCTACAAGCTTGCAAAGAGTAGTAGATAAGCCATAGTGATCTAATGTGCAATAGAATGAATATAGACAGGAATAGCATAACTACATACTGTGATAAATATAGATAATAACAGCAACCCCATTATAATACATAAATGTATCAAAGCAGTATGTTGTACACTTTAAAGTATATGACACTTTTAGGACCATTTGTTATATGTCAAATATATTTGACTTAAATAAATAAATGAGTGGTTTATTCCCTTCTGTGGGCTCTGTTCTTGCTCTCCTGGTAGCCTATTTCTATGTATCCTTCTACAGTTTCTTTGTCGTTGCTGTTTAATCACTAAGTCCTATCAGATTCTTTGGGAACCTATGGACTGCAGCCCACCAGCCTCTTCTGTCCATGGGATTGCCCAGGCAAAAATACTGGAGTGGGTTGCCATTTATTTCTTCAGGAAATCTTCCTTACCCAGGGATTGAACCCATGTCTCCTGGATTGACATGGCAGATTCTTTATCACTGAGCCACCAGGGAAACCCAGAGTGTCTTAACGTGTAGACAGATGTTACATGGATTAAACTGAAATGCATTTGTACACTGTGTTCTGTATCTGATCTTTCCTAACAAGTGTCCTGGACTTCTTTCCATCTCTGTATATACAGAACATCGTCCTTCTTTCGTACAGCTGTGTGAATAATATTATAATTTAATCTCTTCTCTGTTGATGAACATTTGGGTTGTTTCCAATCTCCTGCTTCCATAAATAACGCTAGGATGGTTAACCATGTACACTGTTGTTCCACACAGCAGTTCTTTCTTCAGATAAATTCCCTAAGATGAAGTTCCTGCAGGACAAAGTCTTAATCAGACCTAAAAAGAGGATCAACCCATAAACACAGACACCAAGGCTATAATTCTTTCATGAGGTGTCCAGTTTAGCACAGGAACAGATAACTAAAAATCCGTATAGGAAAGATATTTCTTACTTCCTCTCTTTGTAAAAACAGAAAACAAACCCAAACACCCATGATGAATGTACGTTTCACTCCCCATTTAATGTGCTTGGCTCCAGATGTTATAGAAATCATTGAGTTTGATGTAGTCTGTGATAATTTTTATTCACAATGCTGTTCAAAGTCTTTTGAATAACATTAGGGAGGTGGCTGAGTTTTGCAGGAATTAATACACAGAAACCTGAGCTGGAGTTCATTAGAGTGACAACTATAGAGCCATATTATGGTCGTACAGCTTCAGCAATAGAATCTTCTATCCCAAAATTGAGTTATCAGGTTTAGTGGTTGGCAGGCATGCAAGTTTAAATTGGCATTGTTCTCTCTCTCCTTTCCTGGCAGTTTCCAGCACACTCATCCCAGAAACAACTATATAACCCTCAATTTATAACAAGGAGCCTCTTCTTCCATGAAGCTTCATGCACTAAGCCAGCTTAGCATGACCATGGCTGGGAGTAGAGACTTGGCACTTAAACTACATGGGATAGAAGAGCCAGAGAGACTAAAGAGCCAAGAGGAGGCCTGTTCTGCTTATTCCTGACATCAATCATTTCCTTCTAGATGATTCTGACAGTAAGAGAGCTGAATTTTTCCAGAGAAGCTCCATCCCAGGTCATGTCTTCATAAATCAGAACAAGCTGCCCTCCCACAGTCTACTCCAAGGACTAGCCCTTCAGGCTCAGCAGAAGACCAGCCCAGGCACCCCAAAAGAGAATGCAAGCGTCCCTGTAATCAGGTGGTAGTTGGTGGTTTAGTTGCTATGACATGTCAGACTCTTGCGATCCCATGAACTGTAGCCCACCAGGCTCCTCTGTCCATGGAATTTTCCAGGCAAGAATACTGGAATTGCCATTTTGCTCTCCAGGGGATCTTCCCCTCCCAGGGATTGAGACTGCATCTCCTGCATTGCAGGCAAGTTCTTTAACACTGGGCCACCAGGGAAGCCTGGGACTTGGAAATCAAAGGGACTTAGAAAAAAAAGAGCCCAGCAGGCAGAAATATGAACATACCTGAGTCTTGTGCTTTGTAGCACTTTCTTCTTCCAAAGAAGTTAGAAAACTGTCTACAAGGCAGAAGGAGCAGAGAGATGGACCCACTAAGCTGGATGCAGCCAACAATAGAACCAGCAACACCACCATCTGAAGATGGTGCCACCTGGTGAAGATTCAGAGTGAAGCGCACAGGATTAAGGAAGGTAGTTTAAGAAACTCCAGTGAGCTAGGAAAGCTGGGAGGAAAGGCATCAGAAATCAAAGTGCAGCTGCTCTTTTAGCTGTTTAAATCATTATATATTAGCTGCAAATTTGGTTTGTTGGCCAACACTCAGAAGTGACATATGGCCAATAAAAGGTTCGGTGGAGTTTTCCATCTGCTGTTCAACTTTACCATGGCTTCCGCACGGGTGGCTCGGTATCAGAGCAGGCTGCACTTCAGAATCCTTTCATGAGTGGCTCACAGGTCGTTCCATGGGCACCATTCTATGCCGGCGTATGCCATCAATCCAGCAGAACGTTTGACAGGTTGATGTGCATCTTTCCTGGAACTTGTCCCCTTCTCAGAGCTAACAGCCTTCCAGAATCCAACGAACAAAAAGTGTCTGAGTGGACCAGCTCTCTAGAGTGTTGCAGGTGGGGACACTGTAGGTTTTACAAGTGGAGTTCTCTGGAGGCATCACCTGGATACTCTGCAAAAAACTTGCGAGAGACAACGACACTCTGGGTGCCCATGAAAACTCACGCCAAACGCAAAGGAATTGGCAGGGGCCAGCAGCTCAGGTTTGGAAATCGTATTCACTGGTCTTTAAAATGCAGAAAGAAGAGATTTATTTTCCTGGTCCTCAGTTGTTCATTTCACTCACCTTGGAACTAGAACTGCCTGCAACTGAGCAAACGGAGGCAAGCTGACCCGCATTGTGCTGCACTCACGGCGATCAGCTGGTCCTGCTATCCTCTGCTGCTAACATTCAGGGCCACCCTGATGGACCTCCCAGTAGTGGGGGACACAGTGTTACCCCAAAACTTGGAATGGGAGGAATCAAGATAGTCAAATCATTCGAATCCTCTTAGACATGGAATGGGGGGATGAATGATGTCCACAGTGACTCCTTCAAGGAAAAGAATAAAACTTGTCCTGCTAGGTGATTTCACTGTAACCCAAAGGGACACTAGCGGGAAAAACAGTGGCGCACGACACTGCATCTGCTTGCATTCTGCATGGTGCTGTCATTTCTCCTGCCTGCTCTGCACCTGTCAGAAATACACAGTCAAGAGGCAGAGTGAGATTCAGGCCTAAAATCAAAGAAAGCTCTGCGGTGAACTCCTGTTTTGAATCTGTTGGCAGAGAGCTGATGGTGGAAGGACAGGAGGGAGACAGAGGAGAAAAAAGAAACTTGTTGAAATATTACATAGGAATTGATGTAAAAAATGAAAAGTCTGAAGGTCTGTGAGGAGGTGGCACAAATTATAACAATGAATCATTTGCACAGAAATGGGCTTTCAGTTCTGACAGACAGCGAGGATTTAGGAAGATAGATTTCTCCAGGGTTCAGCAAGAAACTAAAGCAAAGAAGCCAGTGGCGCTTGGGGTTTGGCAGAGAGTCACAAACTCTTTCTTGAATGTGCTGACTTGGCGAAAACTCAGTCCTCAAAGAGCCAGCCTCTCTGGAGACTGTAATTTTTTTAACCCCTGTGTATTTGAGGGAAAATTTAATCTCTTTGCCTCTGACTCATTTACACTTAAATCATCAAAAAAACATTTTGTTTTGTGCTATTTGCTGGTCAGTAAGTTAGAGTCTAGTTTAGAAACAGTTTCTAGTCCTGGAAAAGGACCCAAACCAGACACAAGACCCAGACCAGCTTCTGCTTGGATTGCAAACAGTGGGAGGTATTTCTTTGGGCCACATTGAGGGGAAATGGGTCTATACATTTTAACCCCCAGCTCCCATGTCCCCACCATCCAATGCATACACACAGTCAAACACTCACACTCACACACCCAACTAAGGTACTGTGTCTGGTAAGAGATCAGTGGAACAAGATGCCTGAATAGCTCTGTCCCCTAAAATTAAACTAGGTCATAGTAAACCTTTAAATATTAATAGTAATGGTGAAGGATGATGGCAGGTTACTTCATCCTCCCGAGCTTCAGTTTTCTCATTCATAAAATGTGGGCAATAAAAATAGTGGCTGCTTCCCAATGGTGAGCCTTAAATGCATTGATCCCCAGGGAGTGCTCAGCACTCTTTCTGCACATGGTAAATACTTACCCAGGGCCTGGTTCAAATCAGTGAACTGTAACCCTTCTTGGCAGGTAGAGCAAACGCCCATCAGACGCCAGCTGCACCACCTCACCGCTAGGCCTCCCCTGACTCTCGTCTCCACTATCACTGCAGCTGGAACACTCACGCAGGCGCAGTAGGGTGGCACATGCTGCATGCTTGTTCCCTGGGCCTCTCACCTCCTCCACAGCTTCTCTGTGGTCTTTGGTTGGGTTCTCCCAGAAGCGGACTTTGAAATAAAGATTGGAACACTGAGAGGCGAGTAGGGGAGTGAGATGGGGTGAGAAGAAAGCCCATAAATGGTCTGACAATGAGCAGGTGATTGCAGTGGTAACTGAGGTTCAACCACTGGAAGCCTCTGGAATAATGGACAGCACAGGCTTCATCATTGGTTCACACAAGGATAAAGACACTGGCTTATTTAGCCATGGATTCTGAGCTCTCCACTCTCCGTGATGTTAACTCTCTGGGGAGAGCTATAAGTGTGCTCCCCTAGAAAGCCAGGTGCACTGAGGGGCATGGCAAGGCCTGACCAGAGGGCAACAGGAGCCCGGGGTCTTCTCAGGGCCCCCCTCAGGGCCCGTGCATGGAGCCAGGAGGCACTAAGAACCCTGGAGTAAACCTGGTAGCCAGGTCCTGGTGGGGAGACAAAAGCTGGGAGATAAATTCTCCCCTTCTCCCCCCTGTCAGGGTCAACTGAACTGAGAGGCATCTTGTATCTCTTCCAGGAAAATGGCCTCAGGAGGTGGAGCAACTTCCAGAAGGCTGGCTCCACAGCCCAACCTCACCTCGCCCTCCCTCGTCCCTGTCTCCCCTCCCTCTGCCCTCAGTCCTGCTCCAGGCATTATGTTCTTCCAGTAACCTTGGGCTTTGGGGGAAGCCAGGCTAACACTGCAGGGTTAATTTCATATTAATTCCAGTCTTCATCACTCTACCAACCTCACAGAGACTAGATTTTACTGAGAGTGCCAAGAGCCACGATGAGGAATATCTATTACCTATTTAAGAAGGTAAGACCCTCTAAGTCATCCAGGAGAAAGTATTAGATCCCGGTACGTGGGTATCCCTAGAAGGGGAAATACAGCTCCTAGATAAAATGGTCCACAAATGCAAGGCCTCCAGCCCCCCAAGTTAAAGAAAGTAGAATTCATGACTCTGGGAGTTTGCATGAAATGGCTTCCTGAACTGGACCTAGAAGCAGTGTCAGTGCAGCCTAGCCATTTGATATTATCTACAGAAACCCTTCCCGGTGGCTCAGATGGTAAAGAATCTGCCTGCAATGTAAGAGACTTGGGTTCGATCCCTGGGTCAAGAAGATCCCCTGAATGGGTAGGGAATGGCTACCCACTCTATTCTTGCCTGGAGAATCCCATGGAGAGTGGAGCCTGGTGGGCTACAGTCCATGGGCTCGCAAAGAGATGGACACGACTGAGCCACTTCCACTTCCACAGCAATCCTGGGCCACCCCTGCCACTAACCAGTGGAAAACAAGGGTCGCCTGATGGAAAGTGGTCCTTAACCAAAAATATCATAATGAAGCAGACAAGCAGTTAACTTGAAGTATTTCATGACTAATTCCAGTTTTTGAGATTTCAAACACATTCTGAAAGAAAAAATAAATAAATAAATAAGTGTCTTCTTTTATCCGGTAAGGCAACAGCTGTCAGGACACATAATTGTCCGGTATCTGCCACACTGAAACAGCCATCGCTATAGTCCTCTCACTGGTCCTGGCACCGAGATGTTGCTCCCAGTCCCAGGCTGCTTCCACCCCAGCTGGGGATTTCCTGGAAGTACTCTGCAGAATGAATAATACATCGTTTTGTTTCTATGAGGACACTTGTCACTGTTTCACTTGCCAAAGTGCAGATGAATATTCAGCGAGGACTGTGGCCTCCGCTGCCTGCCATGAATGGTCAGGGGCAGCCGTGACCCACGTGATGTGATTTCAGAATGCTCCCACCGCCGGAATCCACCACAGGAAGCTGCCAGAAACCCGCGGAAGGGGAAATAGCCACCATGGAGCCCTATGCCCCGTGCTCTGCAGTAGGGCCTTTCTGTAGTGTCACTGGGGTGGGCAGTTTCTCCAGAAGGCTCAGAGAGCAGATACTTTAGGCTCTGCGGTCCACACCCTCTGTCAGAAGCTTCTAACCTTGCCACTGTAGTGCCACAGCAGCCACAGCTAATAAATACACGAAGGGGCACAGCTGTGTTCTCCTGAAATTTTATTTACCAAAACGGGATCTGGTCAGCAGGCCAGAGTTTGCTGTCTCCTGGGCCAGCTTATGTCACGTTCATGACTCACGGGTGGCAGGAGCTGTCCTCCTGGAGGAGTTTCTCATGTGCTGTCACTCTTGAGAGAAATGACTCAGCAAATCGCAAATGTGAGATTTATCATCCATTCTTCTGGAGATGAGCTGAGGAGCAAAGTACCAGGAGAGGGGGCAGAGAAGGACAGAGGGAGAGGAGAGGACGAGGTGACAGACCATGAGACTTAAGGCGAGGTGGGGACGAGGGGAGGCACGGGCTGTGAGCACAGATGGTGACAAGGTCCCCTCACCTCAACTTTCCTGGACCCTTGTAGGCAGTGCCACACCATGGTTAAAAGCAGGGTCTGAATGTCAGTTGCTTTGACATAACTGGCTTTGTTTCTGACGGCGGGGAAGGACCTTGGGTAAATTATTAATCCTGGTTGTTAGACTTCTCATCTGTCAAGGGGGGATTCTTAAGATTGAAGGGAGGATTAAATGAAATAATTCACAGAAGGGGCTTGGCAAAGTGCCTGGCATGATGTGAGTATTCAATAAAGGCCAGCTGTTATCATTGTTCATTACCTAGAATGAGCCCAAGGAAGTAAAGGCTATCAGAACAAAACAACACTGTAAATTCACAAATACTCTTAGTGAATATTCCATACGGCTCCTGTCGCCCTTACAAGTAAGAAACTTACCAGAGAGCCCACTGGATGGTCTAGAATAATAATCACAGCAGCAGTGACACACTCAGATATCAGTTTCTGCACAAGCCAGGAATCCATCAGTCCTTTCCCCAAGAAGCCTCCTTCCCCGTTTGGAACACTTAAATGTATTATGTCTTAGCAGTTGATTACTGACACTATAGGGAATGCGTCTGCAATCCAACCTAAACACCAAGGCTTGTTTTTCTAGTCATTTATTATAAGCATGCTTTTTTCAGGGCTTACTGAGGCTTGAGCAGTAATACGAGAGACTACAAATTAGATAAAATATAGTGCGTAAGGTACACAAAACCAATTGCTTTATAATTCCATTTGCATGAAGCCCGGTGACACCCTATTCACAGCTCTTGAACTGAAAGGGTCAACATATGACGAGCATTTAAGACGGGAAATCGAGTTTCTAAGCAAAAGTGTAGCCACCACCAGAAAAACTGAAAAATGAGAATTGGAAATTGAATGTTTCCTGGGCTTGAAACATTCATGTATAGTGGAACCCCGCTGGCCTCAAACAATCTCTCCCAGCCTTTCAGGATTCATGCATGTTCTGCTTCTCTGGGAAGTTTGTACCCATGCCTCCAGTCTAAACTGGTTTCTGGCTCCTCTCACTGCCCACAGGACAAATAGCACTGGTTCTCAATCCTGGAGGCACATTACAATAATCTAGGGAGGTTTTTAAAAATCCTAATGCCCAGGCCCTCCTCTAAGAAATCTGATTTAGTTGGTCTAGGTAGGATTAGACATTAGCATAGCTTTCCATGTTTTATCAAAATAAAATATTACATACAGAAATTGCTCAATACATTTTCATAATGGAACATGCCCATGTAACCAACACGTAGATTAAGTCACAGAACAGGACTTCTCTGGTGGTCCCGTGGTTAGGAATCTGCCTGCCAATGCAAGGGACACAAGTTTTAATCCCTGATCCAGGAAGATCCCACGTGCTACAGGGCAACTGAGCCTGTGCTCTACAGCTACTGCAGCTGTGAGCCACCACTGCTGAGGCTGTGAGCCTCAGCTACTGAAGCCCACAAGCCATAGGGCCTGTGCTCTGCAATAAGGGAAACCACCATAATAAGCAGCCCATACACTGCAGCTAGAGAGTAACCCCTGCTTGCTGCAGATAGAGAAAGCCTGTACACAGCAATGAAGACCCAGCAGAACCAAAAATAAACAATTTTTTAAAAAAGATACCACCCCAGTTCCCTTCCCAGACTTATGCCTTCCAGGGTAAGCATCTTCCTGAATTCTAATAGCTTAGGATGAATGCTATCTGTCTTTGACATTAATGGAATCATACAGTATAACTCATATTTAAATAGACTTCTGAATTTTGGAGCAGTCCAGATTTGCAACAAAAAAAGAAGTGTGGATAATACAGAATTCCAGTGTACCCCGCATCTACTTTTTTCTATTGTTAGCATCTTCCATTGTGATGGTACCTTTAAGCGTGACACTTGTTTATCTGGTTTCTTTCACTCAACATTACAGTGAAGAGATTTATCCATGTTGTTGCATGTAGTCAATCTTTCCTTCTCATTGCTAAGTGGCACTCCATTATGTGAATGATCCATAATTATTTATCCATACTACTGTTGATGTGCATTTGGATAGTCTCCAGTTTGGAGCTCTTATAAGCAGTGCTGCTATGAACATTCCAGTAGGCATCTGTATTTTTTAAAAGCTCTCCAGGGATTCTAATGTGCAGCCAGAACTGAAAACCACTCATAAATTCTAGGCCAAACAATTCATTCCTCCTTGGGTTGTTGTTTTCATCCCTCAGACTTCTCCTCTGTGACGGGGTGGGGGTGGGGGGTAGAGGGGAGGGGAGTAGGAGCACGGCTTGGTGTTTTTGTGCTCCCCACTGGAGTCAAATACATCTTCAACAAATGCGTGTGTTTGATTCTTCAATTGACGACACTTTCCTATTTCACAACACCCCTTTGCTCCAGGTTAGGATTGCTTCCATGCTTCAGCATTACTCCTGCTGATGCAGCAAGCTGTGCAGCACCCACCTTTGCTTCATCTGGGCTGAAATAAGCCCCCTCTCTCTCTGGTCCTCACAAGCTGGGTGCTAAACATGCATCATTAGGACGCATTTGAAAGAGCAAATCTCAAGTAACAGTTTAAGAGGAGGCAGGATGCTCAGTGAGCCCAGGTCGATTCAGGTGATGATCCATTCATCATTTGCCATGTTTCCTTTGTATAGTGATTGCTTCTCAACTTTCGTCATTTCCTAAAAGGTATTTATCTTTTTATTGATTGTTTGATAGTGGATCTTCATGTAATGAAATTAACACTTTTTGCCCTGCATGTTACACTTATTTTTCAAAGTGCTGTATGCTGTTGAATTCTGTATGTGGTCCTCTTGGTAACCTCATATGGTAGCCTTTTTTCCCCTTCCCTGGTCCTCCCCAGAGCCCAGGCATGCAAAGCAAAGCTGCCGTGTGCCTGCCATCATGAACTTTCCAACCTGTTTTCATTGAGACATCAGACCCGGATTTCTACTTGAAAATGAGGCTGTACCACCACAAGTTCATCTGGATATTAGTTTCCTACTTGTAACAAATTGCCATAAAGTAGATGTCTTAAAGGACTTCCCAGGTGGCTCAGTGGTGAAGAATCCACCTGCCAGTGCAGGAGACACAGGAGACACAGGTTCAGTCCCTGGATTGGAAAGATCCTCTGGAGTGGGAAATGGCAACCCACTCCAATATTCTTGCCTGAATAATCCCTAAGACAGAACAGCCTGGTGGGCTACAGTCCATAGAGTCGCAAAGAATCAAACATGACTGAAGTGACTGAGTATGCACATAGGTGGCTTAAAACAACATAAATTTATTTTCTCACAATTCCGGAGGCTCTGAGGAAGAAATCATCTCATGTATCCACCACCTAGTCTGTTTCCCACTAAGATGGAGAGATGCTTGCAAGGAGAAAGCACATCTTACCCTCCCCATCCTGGTCTTGTGTACAAAGAACACAGTAGGACATCAGTAGATGTTCCTGGTCAGCTCAATGGCCCATACTGAGTGCCGAGAGCCAGCTTGCTCTGCGCTTATAGTTTCTCACTCATCATGGCTCAGCTGGTAAAGAATCCCCCTGTAATTCGGGCAACCTGGGTTCGGTCCCTCAGTTGGGAAGATCTGCTGGAGAAGGGAAAGGCTACCTATTCCAGTATTCTGGCCTGGAGAATTCCATGGGGTCACAAAGAGTCAGACACGACTGAGCATCTTTCACTTTCATCATGTTTTATTTGTGTTGCACTGCTTGAAACTCTTCTACAGCATTTTCTCATAGCATTTGTCTTCATCACTCTCACTCACCTGTACTCACCATAAAGGAACCAGTCAGCCAGGTTCATGGTGCACTGTCCTCACATGTCCTGCTGGGGGGTTGCTGATCACACGAACATGGCTCTGAATGGGTGTGTGTGTACATCTTCAGTCCCTTCAATAGTGCCCAACTCTTTGTGACCCTATGGACTGTAGGTTCCTCTGTCCATGGGATTCTCTGGGCAAGAATACTGGAGTGGGTTGCATGCCCTCCTCCAGGGGATCTTCCTGACCCAGGGATCAAACCCACAACTCCTGCATTGCAGGCAGATTCTTTACTGCTGAGCCATCAGCGAAGACCTCTGAAGGAGTGAGTTAGCTCCAACATTAGAAATTGCACCTTGGCCCTTGTCATTTCTGCTGTGCCAATATTATTGTACAAGCATGTTTTCAGCCTGCTTGGGACATGGTGCACCTACCTATAAACTGACAGTTTTGACCTGCCCAGTCACAGAGATTAACTAAATTCTTAAGTCAGCAATCCAAAAAACATAAACAACCGAGGCAAGATGGAGAAGCCCAAAGTATCTGAGTTCTAACCTCCAAACAGATGGTAATGCAGCCAGCTAGTGTTCAAAGAGTGAGCCAGATATCTGAATTCACTTCTCAAGAAGCCTGACATGTAAGAAGACAATTGGCATTCACATTTCTCTTGTCTCTGGTGAAAGTTGACGGAGGATGATTTGCTTTACGAATATTCCTGTATTCTTGGTGCAGTAGCATTTAGGACTGCTAGTCAGTATGCATGGTACAAACTAAAAATTTTGATCTCCCTCTCCACTTCACCCTCCACATTGTAACCAAGGAGGTCATTCTGAACTCCTGATCTATGGATTCAAATGGCCCAAGGCCATACAGTGTTGTGCCCAGTACAGCCCAAGCTTCTTCTAGAGAAATGTGTCTTTCTGCGCTCCTCACCCGCACTCTACCACCCCCTCCACTGCCCATCTCTCAAACACAGAGGGTGCCACTCTTCCACGCCCTGGCTCATGTTAGTCCCCTACCTTTACCTCCACCTTCCTCTTGTCCTGCTGGAAAATGCAATTATATATCCACTGGGTTTCCCTGGTGGCTCAGACAGTAAAGAATCTGCCTGCAATGTGGGGGAGATATGGGTTCAATCCCTGGGTTGGTAAGATCCCCTGGAGAAAGGAATAGCAACCCACTTCATTGATCTTGCCTGGAGAATTCCAAATCTCCAGCGCACTACATTGCAATGAATCAGAACTAGAAGCCATGGTAAACTGTTATTTTGTTTTTGGTTTTGGTGGGACGATAAGAGCAAGTTTTGCAAAAATATGCCTAGCCTGTGGGCATGGAAGACCTTTGGAGAATTCCAAGAACTTATCTGACATCAGCCTCCTCTCTCCCCACCCCCGCATCCCCCACATTCACTCTGCTTAAACTGAGGGTGCAGCCCAAGCCCACTGGCCATCGAGGTTTGGATGCATATATCACCTTCCATGCCTACTCACCATCAGAGCTTCATCACGAAGCCTGTCATGTGACCTAAACAACCAAATGTCCTAATCAGGTTTCAAGCTCAACTAAAGGCTGTCACTAAAGCTTTACTTAACATAAAACACATTATGAACCAGCAAATTAGAGTTTTAAAAGTTGGATTTAAAAAATTAATTACACAACACACAGTCTGAGCTCTCACTCCATCTCTCATCTTATCTAGACTTGATACCCCTCCGTCCTTGCCTTTACCTGAGCCCCACAATCCAATCTCTCTTATGTTCTCTTCTTCCTTGTATCACCCTTAGTGGGGTGAGCAGCAGAGTTGTGGTAAAGAAAGAACTGGTTATAAGGAAGGAAGTGAGGAGTGCCACGATGCATTGTACATGACTATTCTTTAGTAATTTCTTTAAAGATAGAAGTTTAATTGTTTTTCAGTCAATCAAATCAGACTACTGTCATATTAAATTATCTGAGTCAAGATGTCATGTGATACAAGAAAGGAAACCAGTAATTTTTATGGCCATGGAATGGAGTTGGGGACATCCTTAGTTTTCAAATTACATGATAAACACCTTTTGTAGTTTGTCTTGTGTGCATGCATTACCTTTTTGCCAAAACATTTTTTTAAGGTTCTATGTGCTCTTAACAGACCCAATGCACCAGGGTCCTAGAAAATAGTGCATGCCAACTCTAGGAAGGCATAACCTTAAATATCCAATTAATTCCAGTGTGTTTGTGCCACAGCTTTGTTGGAAATGAAAACCTGAAGGTTTTCTTAGAAATGTTTCTTCTTTTCTAGTATTGGAGGTAGAGTCAAGAATTGGCTGTGAACTTGTAAACAGCAATTGAACATAAGAGATAGGTTCAACATCACTTCTCCTACAGGAAGCCAAAGAATTACACAAATGTGCGTCTGAGAAGCAAAGGAATATTTAGGAATGCAAACTCATGTTTCCTGATTGGTGAATAAATATTACAGTCCTGTAACTCAACATACACAGCCAGCAATCTTCAGTAGAAGAGTTTATTGGCTTATTTATTTTTCAGAAACTAAACCAGCAAAATCTAATATGCTACAAATTTTGTTTCATTTGCTCTCTTCAATCAACTGCAAATGAATTGTTAAGAGTGTTACTCTTTTATAGGTTATCAATAGATTTTTCCATCAAAAAGCTATTTTAATTCATTATTGATGCTTCTCACAAATGCCACCATATAGTCACAACTCTATTGATGGCAGAGGATAAAAGAGAAAACATCTGAGGAAATGTGAGACATGAATTCTGTGAGCACAGCATTGTCTTGTTTTAATGAAAGTGTGTTTGTTGCTCAGTCGTGCCCGACTCTTTGTGACCCTATGGACTGTAGCCTGCCAGGCTCCTCTGCCCATGGAATTCTCCAGTCAAGAATACTGGAGTGGGTAGCTATTCCCTTCTCCAGGGAAATCTTCCCTACCCAGGGATCAAACCCAGGTCTCCTGCATTGCAGGCAGATTCTTTACCATCTGAGCCACCAGAGAAGCCCATTAAATTATCCCTGATGATGCAAGTAAACTCAGCAATGCCTCCATTACCCACCCCCCCTCCCCCAACCAGGACACTGGGAGCACCAGCAGAAATCCCCTATACATACTCCCTTCTGCTCTCTTGAAACCAGACAGTTAGTCTGGCTAAGAATTACATGTTGAGGCTCAAGAGCCAGACTGAAATGCTCCACTAACTCCTAGCTAATCACCTTGGCCAATTGTCTTTAACTTTTCTGCCTGAGTTTCTTCATTTGTTAAAGAGAACAGTTGTGTCTCTCTTATGGGATAGTTATGTGCAGTAAGAAAGATAATGCATGTCAGGAACTTGGCAGCAAGTAAGTACTCAGTAAATATTAGCTCTTATAAGTATATTGAGATTATAGTAACAACAACCAGACTTGGTACTATCATGTCTGGAGACTTTCCTATCCAGGTGCTTTCCTTTTCACCTTGGCCTCACTGATGATCCGATCAGTGCACGGAGAATGCATTTCTGTTGATCACTGCCCCCCACGTTTCACAGGATCAATTCTACCTTGGGTGTTTCCCATGTTTGGTATCCAGAAATTTATAACTGAACAACCTGGAAATGTGAACTCTTTTCTATCCTTTCCTCTACTCTGCTTTGATAACTGCTCTTAAGCACAGGCAGAATATCAAGGACCAGTGGAAGATAAGGGAGGCCACAAAACCCTCCCTCATCCCCAGCCATCCCTCATCTCTGGACAATGCTTGAACTTACATCATTGGCTCAGTGAAATCTTCAATTAAGAGGAATGACAGAAAGATATATGGAATCTAGAAAGATGGTCCTAATGAACCTATTTGCAGGGCAGGAATAGAGATACAGACATAGAGCACGGACTTGTGGACCCAGTAGGAGAAGGATAGGGTGGGGCAAATTGACAGAGTAGCATTGAAATATATACATTACCTTGTGTAAAATAGATAGCTAGTGGGAAGTTGCTATATAGCTTAGGAAGATCAGCCGGGTGCTCTGTGATGACCTAGGGGGGTGCGATGGCGGGTGGGGTGGGAGAGAGCCTCAGCAAGGAGGGGATATATGTATATTTAAAGCTGATTCACATTATTGTATGGCAGAAGCCAATACAACACTGTAAAACAATTATCCTCTAATTAAAAATTTTTTAAAAACAGAAAGTTGAGTTAAATTCTCCTAAAAGGAAATGAAACATGATTTTTACCTTCTTCCAATCCACTCCAAACTTAGGCTTTAGATATGGTAGGAAAGCGTGGCGCATGATGGATTGTGTAGCCTGTAACTTACCTTAAGAACCAGATCCTCAGGCTTTAGTTGCAATACTTCACCAAAAAATAGACATATGAGTTACTCTTCCCCTTCTGCATACACAAATCCTATACATCATTCAAGACTAAAATACTTCATCCAGGTATAAACGCTCCCTTCTCTAAGTGTGCATAATGCCTTGTAACTCGATTCTGGCCCTTGTTAATTCCTGCCTTATTTTATGTTATTCGTGTATTATAGGTCCTGGTGACTATGCTCTAACTTTCCCGCTGAGCTCTCAGAGACCTGAGGTCAGTGCTGCTGCCTCTATTTCTCATCTGCAGCTTGTCATCCATGTTCATTTTCATGTTGTGTCATCCTTATTGCTCCAGTCTGCATCGACAGCCCCATTTGACGCATGAGCAACGATGATTAGAGATCCAAACATACAGTGACTTTATATCATCACAGCCTCTGAAACCATGACACAAACCAAGAAATAATCAATAGCATAGTTTTTAATAGCGCAACTAAAAATGGATTACCTGCTCCTAAGCATAGAGAAACGATTACAGCTGGAGCTGCTACAGAAGGGAGGGCTGATGTTCAATAACGTGAAATAGGAAATCTCATGCAGTTATGAAAATGGGTTATCTATTCTTAGCTCCAACCTGGAAGTGACTTTTTCACACAAAGGAGTGCAAACCTTATTACTAACCACAGCCCTTAAATATTCAGCTTCTGGCCCCCAAACTATGAATCCTCACAAAGGGAATGCAGTGGTCTGGTCCATCTCTTCTTAGAGCCAAAAAACCCTCAGAAATCTCTATGAACCATAGGCAACATGTTGGAGGGATATCGAAGGGAAACCAAGGCCTTTTAAAAAAGTACATCTGATGGACTCAGAGCCAGTGACACCAGAGCCAGAAACAGCATGTTCTTCTCATCAGCTTAAGTGTACCTCAAAGTGCATGTCATTCAGAGCCAGAGAAGCAGTGTCTCTCAGACTTCTTTCCAGCCTCTTTCCCCATAGTGGCTTCCCAGGTGTCACAGAGGTAAAGAATCCTCCTACCATCACAGGGGACACAGAGACATAGATTTGATCCCTTGGTTGGGAAGATCCCCCGGTGGTGGAAATGACAACCTGCTCTAGTATTCTTGCCTGGAAAATTCCATGGACAGAGGAGCCTGCCGGGCTGTGGTCTATGAGGTTGCAAAGAGCTGGACATAACTGAGCACACACACAATGTGGTAAATCTCCTATGGTACCTCAGAAAGCTTGCCCTCCTAGAGCTCTGCTAGGAGCAGGGCATGGGTCCCAACTACTCTCCAGACTGGCCATTCTCCAGATCTTCTTAATATCTGGATTTTCCTGCTCCACCTTGTGCTTAAAGACGCTCCCTCTGCATCTGTCTTCCCCAGAACACCCAACGCCATCACTGTGAAAAGCTCAAGATCTTCAAACGTGTTAGAAGAGCTCTTGTCCTCTGACATTTCTTCTCTCTTCCCTGCAGAAGTTTCCAAGGTAAAGAAATAAGAACAACCTTGCTTCCCACCTGAAACAGGGAAGGAGAAAAAAATGGAAAAACTCACACCAATTGATAGGTCATTCCTTCATTCTGCCATAAATAAAGACTATAATAAAGACAAGAGCAAGATGTAGATACCCCAGGGCAGATGGGAGCTTTTCAGATAAGAGCAACATGAAACAGGCAGAAAAGAAACCAGTTTGGACCAAAACTAGTCTAGTAAAAAGTTATCTTCAAGTTCCTTAGGGAGGAAGGAGAGAAGAAAAGGGCAAAACCTGCTGTGTATCTTTCCTTTACAGCTTGAAGTCTATCTGTAAGAACAATGAATGGTGTTTTAGTTCATTCTTCACAATAGATTAACCATCTTCATAAAACCCAAGGTACAGAATCCTTTCTAAAAGTGTTAGAAGCAGATTCTAGATGTGGGTGACGCCCACTTGAACACCCGCGTCCAAATTAAGTGGACAAACCAAGTATGAAACACCCCCTAAGAGGACTGGCTCAACCCCAGATTAGTTCCATCTCTATGTGCAGAATATGAAAAATCAGAGTTTTTGAAGGGGGATCCCCGTGTCCGGTGAGACATTTGCACAGCATAGATGATCTGAAAAATAGCAGATGCTTTTATCCAATTTATTACGCCATTCAGTCACTAAGGAAATGGAAATTCTGGAAGGCAGCCAGCCATGCTTAACCTAAAGATTTGTGCTTTCCAAAATGGAGTAGTGATAAACCTAGCCTATCTTTCCCATCACAGACACAACCTACAAAAGACAGAAGTTTTCCAGCCATTATATATTATCCCCAAACTTCTTCATTTTCCCCAATCATTTGGCAAACAGTTGCAGAAGAAACAATCAAAATATCTTAAATAGGTGTAGTAAACAGGTAAATTAAAGAAGGAAATGGCAACCCACTCCTGTATACTTGCCTAGAAAATCCCATGGACAGAGAAGCCTGGCAGGCCATAGTCCATGGGTTGCAAAAGAGTTAGACACGACTTAGCAACTAAACAACAACAACAAACAGGGAAATAATCAGTCTGCACTCACATGGGGAAATGATGTATAACTCTTTAATTACACAAGTAATCAAGTGATGCTTGTTTATTGATAAACCAAAATCCTAGAAATTATATGGATAAGACAATAGTAGAAATTAAAAATTGCCTACTATCCTACCACCCAGTAATAACTGCTATTAACATCTTGGTATAAATTTTTCCAGATTTTTTTCATACGTACACATAAGTAGACTAATTTTTGTAAAAGGAAATAAACCTAATCTTGTAAAAATATCTAACTCTTACAGAATTAGGGTCATTATACATGCCATTCTGTAACCTGTTTTTTCATTTAGGAATATACTTTCATATAAAATTTTCATATTTCAAAATTTTCTACTTAATCATTTTATTATTGACAGAATACTCCACTGTACCATAATTATTTTATTAGAAAATGTATGTTATCTCCAGTTTTTTGACATTATAAACAATCCTACAATGAACGAATATAGTCTAGATGCATTTCTGGCCAGTCCCTTTGAACAAATTCTTTAAAAAGGAATTTGAGGTCAATGCTGTTCATATTTCAAATGCTGTTTTGACGTACATTGCCAAACTGCCCTTCAGAAGAACTGTTCCAATGTATACTCCCACCTGCATGGTGTGAGTGAGTGTCCAACGCATTAATCTTAATTCTTCACAGTAAACACACTGACAGACCCAACTTCTTGGGTCTATAAGAACACGAAGCCCTAACAACACACTGTCCATCATTTGCAAACAAGCACACCTAAGAAACAAAATAGTTATGTTGATAATATATATGTGTTCAAGCAAGACAAAAATCTGCAGGAGATTCTCATTTGGCAGTAACTCTTAAATCATGCTCTATTTTTAAATATGTAGTTTAATCTATTCACCATGTGGCTCTCAGGTTCTTTATCAGCCAGATGTTTTCTAAGACATCCTCCTGTTCCAAAATCTATGGTTCCATTCCACAGAGGGAGAGAAAAAGGCCCCGGGCCCCTGGCTGGGAACCAAAGGCACCTTGTGTGGCACGGCTTCCCCAATTCCCTACAGGAGCAGCTCCCTCCTGCCTGTGTGCTATTTCCTGAGGAAGCCAGGCTACTTCCGGATTCCATGTCTTTGGACATAGAATTCCTCTACCTTGGAATATTACCCTTCTTTTCTTTCTCTCATGGCAAATTCTTCTTTTCCTTCAAGGCCCACCCCCAATAACACCATCTCTTTGAAGCTCTTTTGGAATCCCTCCAGTTACCATTTGTATTTCACCATCACCCTGTTTTGCCTACTTTACACCACTTATAACCCTGAGAGCAATGATCTTCTTAATGTCTGTCTCTCCCATGAGACCATGTACTCTCTGTATTTCTTGGGTTAAGAACTGTGATGTGAAATATCATACTATCAAATTAAAATTAAATTAATATCTTTTATTTAAAAAGAACTGTGATGTGCATATTCAAAGTGCTTTTCTTTAAAAAAAAAGTTTCTTTTTTTTTTTAATATGGACTACTTTTTAAAGTCTTTTATTGAATTTGTTACAGTATTGCTTCTGTTTTATGTTTTGTTTTTTTGGCTGCAAGGCATGTGGGATCTTAACTCCCAGACCAGTGATCAAACCTGCACCCCCTGCACTGGAAGGTGAAGCCTTAACTACTGGACCACTAGGTATGTCCCCTAAAGGTACTTTTTATAAGCACTTGATAATAAGCTGCAAATGAGCTCACAGGTTACAGTTCTTCTAAATCAGTCTCTGACACCTCCCAAAATTCAGCGATCTGCTCAAATCTGTGTCAAGTAGAAGACTACTACTTTGTACCTCAAGGCGCCAGGGTTTCTTCTGGGAATTATCCCAGACCCAGTCTGCTCTCAATAGCATGCTCTTCCTTCCTTCTTAAGAACAAGAACCTACTACTAATGCTCATTCCTGGAGTGAGAAAGAGAGGGATTAAACCCAGCCCATACACACAACACCATGGGACCAGCCAGGGACTATCTGCCATCTACAGGGAGGGCTCCAGGGAGAGAGGGAAGATTGCAGCAATTCTAGTTGAGCAAAGTGGTCTGCTGAGTGTAAGAGGGACATAGTCTTTGTACATTGTTCCAGAAGCTACTATAGCAGGACAGAGAAAACAAATGAGAGGAGGCTAAACAGGGAAACAGAAACGTGTTTCTACTATCAACTTTATCTTACAGGACTCAGGCAAGGGCCCAATGTGAATTTCCCTCAAGCTGTGTGAACATTCTGTGGGTGCACATTCTCCAGGTAACACTTTAGAAGTGCTAACTCAGCACACATGATTCTCAAGACACTCCCCTTCAGCTGATTTTCACACAGCAAAACAGATACCTTGTTGTTTTTCAAACTGACTTTAAGCAAATACCTGTTTCTCTTTTCACTATGAAACTGGAGCCTCTCCAAATGGCCATGGTCAGAGCAGGGGGCCACTGAGGCTCAGGGAGCAGCAAAGCCTGATGTGGGGAGCTGGAATTCCAGAGGTGGTCAAGAAGATGCTTTGAAGAAGGAAATTGCAGCTCACTCCAGTATTCTTGCCTGGGAAATCCCATGGACAGAGGCGCCTGGTGGGCTATAGTCCCTGGGGTCGCAAGAGTCAGACATGACTTAGTGACTTAAACAACAGCAATGCGCATCGTGTGTGGTAACTAGTAGTTCTAATAATTCTAATAATACACATTCCATCCCTAGAGTCATTTTTTCAATTCAATAGTAGAACTATGACTTGGTATAGTCCTATTTTATGTTTAATGAATAACTCAGCTTCTCCCATAAAAGGATTTTAGGTAGTTTACAAAAATATGTAAAACTAGCTATACCAACATAACTTATATTGTTCTCAAATATTTTTACAATTGTTAATAAATTTTTAATGCATTTTATTTGCTTATTCATGTATTTCACAGCAAACACTTTGAACAATCTCATTCAACAATCTCACTCTTCTTATGCACAATACTTACTGAGACTAGTGATCAAACCTGAGAGGACGTTCAGTTACCCTCAGTCAATGCACGCAGTGGCCTGGTTTCCGCCCCACTGTGAGAGCACCCATGCCGAGTTGTGCTCATTCTCTGTCCTGCTAACTTCGCACTTCCATCTGAGGAAAGCAGCTCTTATAAAATTACAGTAGGCATCAACGAGTGTTCTGGAATAGTTTCCCACAGTGACAGTATTTAGTGTACGTAATGTATTTAATGACTGTCCACTATGGTGTACTGCAAAGCTCATAGCTATAACACGCTTCCTCTTTTTTTGCCTTTCATTTTCTTTATAGCATGTAGATCTCTACATTGAGTGTTCCCTTGTGGTTAGTCCTGTAGAGTTTCACTCATCTTCTCATTCCCATTCATTCTTATCATCCCTCGGAGTCTCTGTCCATATTTGTCATCTTGATCTCCACTTTACTACCATATTTGCATTTTTTATGAGGCTCCCAGAGTCTTTAGACATGATTTAGCTCATCTTACATTTCTTAAATTATTTGATTAAGCAAATATATTTCAAAAATTCATAAAGTGCCTTAATTAAGTTAATAAAGGCTCAGATAGGAACTGGAGCCTCTCCAAATGGCCATGGTCAGAGCAGGGGGCCGCTGAGCCTCAGGGAGCAGCAAAGCCTGATGTGGGGAGCTGGAATTCCAGAGGTTTTAATTGATAAATTAAATTTAATTGATAAATCTTCAGAAATATGTTTTCTTTTTATAAACAATTTTGTACCTGGTATTGTCTAAGATAGATGACACTTTGAATATTATATATTATAGAAATTCTCAACACTAATTAACTCAATAAATCCTCAGAAACATGTACTATTTATAAATGGACCTAATCTTAATCTTCACTATTAAGGTTTATAACAGGCTTGCTTTCCCCAGGATCACCAGGAATTTGCACCAATTGAAGTGGTCAGGAGAAAATTTCACCCAGCTGAACCTTGGGGAGACATATTTTAATATTAAATATTCAAGAAAGATTCTAGAATAGAAAAAGAAACATGAGAAGAAATCACCAAGATGAGGAAATCAGGAAAAGATAATCAGATAAAGCAAAGGATAAAATAATTCATAAGAAATGGATATCATATTTTTCTGCATAATTGCTGAAGCTGAGCCTCAGCCTCCACCACAAATCTGGCTGTAATAGACAAAGCAAAGAGGAAAACACATTCACTTATGAGACTCACAAATTGTCAGTTCACTCAGGAGAGTCACAGGTCTTCCTAGCAATGAAATCCTAGAAAAGTTTCCCTTGTGGGTCCTAATGGAAGGAATATTGTGTAAGGGAGTAAATTACTTCCTCAGCAACCCCCTACACTAAATACCACAGAGAATTACAAAGAGTGCTTCTCACAGCATCCACAGCAGCAGTAAATGTTATTACCCACAAGGCCGCCCATAAGAAGTGGTCCACAAGGAGTGAAGACAGTGGTGTCCCAGGACGCAGCTCTCAATTCAGGAATAACTTTCAGAATTTTTAAAAGAATAGACTTATTTGTTCATTCTGTAAATGTTTATTGAGTATTTTATGGGTCAGGTACCATTCTGGGCATTAGGGAGGAAGCAGTGACAAATGTGATCCTGTCCTAAATAACACATTGTTGGAAAGATAGGCTAACAATTACAAAACGCCAAGATGTGTGCAAGATGAGAGGACACCCAACTGGACTTTCAGTTCCTTGAATTTCTCATCTCCACTTGCTTGTCTAGTCTTATTATCACACACTAACTGGTTATTACTGCAATCAGCGCCATTTCCAAATCTGCAAATCTCCAAATATAAGATGAATTAAACATGATTTTTTAAATGTTCTTTATGATTAAAAAGAAATCCATCAGCTAAGAATTTACATAGCCTCCTCCCCACTTAATCTCCCCACCAACCTTGAACTCACACCCCTCCATCCTCAACTCCAGTTCATGCTCATGATTTTTTCACCTCACCAATATCCGTAAACCATCAGCCATGTTCTCATTACCCTCCAATCAGTTCCCTCTTTCAATTTTCTTTCTAATTCATTTAGATCACATAATCCATAATTTATAATCACTTCTTTGAAAATTTCCTCTCCTCCTTTACACCTCTCTTGTCTATCAACACTTGCTTGGAATAAAACACACCTAGTGGAGTCCAGTTTCCCCACACCTGCATTTTAAAAATAGAATATTACTGGAGGATGAATGCATACACACAGAATAGAGGTAACCAGTTTTGCTTTAAATTCATGATCAAAAACCTGAAGAAAACACTCAACACTGCTCTTACATTTACCTAGTAAATTAGCTTTTCCAATATCAAGATGATTATTTCATATCTTCTACAGTTTCTCTTTTCAAACCTTCCTCAAAAATGAATTAAACATGATTTTTAAAATGTTATTTATGATTTAAAAACAGAAACCATCAGAAAAGAATGTTTATATCCTCTTCCCCACCTAATCTGTGACTCTATATCCATCTTCTATATCCATCTTCTCCATTCCTTCTGTTTCATGGGAAGAAGCAGAGTTTCTCCAGCAAAAGTCCACCTACCCTCTGGAGCTCTGAAACCCTGACCCCCAGAACTTTCTCAGGGATTCCCTTCTCTCTTCAGCATTTGCAAGTCATGCTTGTTTTTGGATCATCCAAATCAATGCAAAAACCTGCTATAGAATATCCCATGACATTCAAACAAAACCCCAAATCCCTCACCCAATATTCTCCTCCAGTTGCTCAATTTCCCTTTCACATACATGAAACAATCAAAAACCCTCTACTTTTTTCCTCTTCCTCGTTTATTCTAACTTAACTTCTACCACTGGACTCCACTGAAACTTCTCTCTTGAAAATCACCCATGATCTCTGTGCTGCCAAATATTATGGACTGTTACGTATTTCACCCTAACCCTAACCAGTCCTGAGTGCCAGCTTCCCATCTTCTGCTCTGGCACTATCACATTCCTTTGGTTTTCCTCCTGCCTCAGTGACCCTCTTTCTGAGATTCACTGGTGGCTCCTTCTCCTCTACCTGGCTGCACCTCTGAGCTGTGGGCATATGTGCTAAGTCGCTTCAGTTGTATCATATTCTTTTTGACACTATGGACTGTACAGCCCGGCTCCTCTGTCCAGTGGGATTCTCCAGGCAGGAATACTGGAGTGAGCTGCCATTTCTTTCTCCAGGGGATCTTCCCTACCCAGGGATTGAACCCACATCTCTTATGTCTCCTGCATTGGCAGGTGGGTTCTTTACCACCAGCACCACCTAGGAAGCGTGTACTATCTTCTACTGCCTCCCTGACACAGGTATTGGAAGGACAGCGGGAGTGGGGATTGAGATGACATCCTTGTCAGGAGGCTCCCATAGAAATCTAGGCAACAGACAATGGTAGCATGGATACGGAGAAGAGTTTAGTCAAGGCTATGGTTTTTCCTGTGGTCATGTATGGATGTGAGAGCTGGACTGTGAAGAAGGCTGAGCGCTGAAGAATTGATGCTTTTGAACTGTGGTGTTGGAGAAGACTCTTGAGAGTCCCTTGGACTGCAAGGAGATCCAACCAATCCATTCTGAAGGAGATCAACCCTGGGATTTCTTTGGAAGGAATGATGCTAAACCTGAAACTCCAGTACTTTGGCCACCTCATGTGAAGAGTTGGCTCATTGGAAAAGACTCTGATGCTGGGAGGGATTGGGGGCAGGAGGAGAAAGGGACGACCGAGGATGAGATGGCTGGATGGCATCACGGACTCAATGGACATGAGTCTGAGCGAACTCCAGGAGATGGTGATGAACAGGGAGGCCTGGCATGCTGCGATTCATGGGGTCGCAAAGAGTCAGACACAACTGAGCGACTGAACTGAACTGTGGACCCAAGAGATGTTCAGTAAAAAAAGTTATTTGGACTCGGTGATTGATAGAGACGGTAGAGGAGGGGAGAGGTAGGAATCATGGATGACAACCAGGCAGTATCTTTCACTGAGATTCAGTTGGAAGGAAAATGGGCTGCATGCAGCACATGCTTTAGAAAATTTCCAGAAACCTGCCCAAGGAATCAGTGGCATTCATTGCTTCAAGAAAACGATAGACACACTAAAGAACAAAGGAGTTATTCCTTAACTGTGAGCTTCAAATTCAATCTGTATTTCCATCTATAGGCAACAATTTTGAAAGCCAAGGTTTGTTGAAGGAAAAGAGCATTTTCTCAGATCTAAAACTCACTGTTCAAATATCAAGGGTAAAGTTTGGAGTTCTGAGCATAAACTAAGCTACAAAGTAGGCTAGGGCCTGTCACAGGTAGGGTTCTTTGAGACTGTCATTTAGATGGAGCTGGGGTGAGAGGAAAGGGAGGAAGCAGGATTTGGAAGTTAAAGAAGCTGAACTTCAAGGCAGGTCCAATGAAGCCCTGGTCCAATCAGTGGGGAGCTCTGAAACCACACTGCCCATCAGAGTTGTCTTCATGGCACTGAAATGACTGGCCTTATACGTCTCTGCCTTACCTAGATGTGGGCTGCCCTGAGGATGGTGTGGTTTTATGTAAAGAGGCTCTTCAGCTCAGGCAGTCCATGACAGGGCTAAACTGGAGGCCATCTGCTGACAGCAACCCCCATGCTGGGACAGCAAGTCCTTCAAGGGGTATCTGTGAGGTACATATCCATGTCTCCTTCAGAGAACTTTCAGTTTGGGGAAGAAGAGGGAAAAGAGGAAGAGAAAGCAAGCAGTGAAATATGCGTGTCCTTAGGGTCTAGAAAAAAGTAGTGTAGCTCTAGTTCTTTGGGAATATCCAGCCAAAGATGCAGCAGGCTAAGAAGACTCGCAGCCTGGAAAGCAAGGAACCTTTTCACAGAGACTTGTGCCAACCATGCCTACAGATCGATTCACAAAGAGTGGCCACGGTCATAGTACCAACAACAGCCCTGGCCTTCATAGGCATGGAGTACAAGCTACTCGTATTACTGTGGTTAGCCCTCTTGGTCAACTCCCCTGCTTCCCCTCTAGCTCCATACTCCCAACAACAATAGCAGCAGAGCTATGACCACCTCCAACTCTACTTGCTAAGGAAGGACTTCAAACACACGACATGATGTGTGTAACCTATCCCAGTATGGAAAGAATTATAAAGTGCTTACTGGCTTCCCTTCTTCAAAACCAGGGTAATACATTCAGTCCTCATGAACACCAGGGCTCTTGAGTTCCTAGCCTAGGAAAGAAACTCTAAGCCCAGCAAAATTTGAAGAATCCCTGATGCCTTCATCCCTATTATTTAGAGTGAAGGAGGCATCAATCTCTTCATGTGGGGATGACAGCCTTCACAGAGCAGACTAAGGAGAAATGATGATGCTAACTCAGACCCTGAGGGGGTTTATTATATTAAAGTGAAGAAAATAAATCTCCCCACTCCAGCACGTATGAGTCAGGGCCCCCTACCCTCCACTTTTCACACTTGCCACCCGCTCAGAACGCCTCAGTGAAATAGAGCTGGAGGAGAAAGTGAAAAAAAAAATAGGCTGGATCAAGCCTTTTTACAGATCACTCATTAAACCACCAAGTTCTGAAACATTTTATATTTAAACCTGGTGAAGGAAGACAGAGTAAGGCTAGCACAAATGAAGAAAGTGTAACAAGTACCAAAATACAGGCTAAAAAGCAAACATTTTTTTATAAATATAGCTAATGAAAATCCTTTATCTATTCATTTTCCCCCAACTCATGGCCTGCTCAATGCATTCAATTTCACTGAGAACTAAACACTCTGCCAAGTTCTAGTGACATAAAATGTGCTCTCATGGAGTTATATTCCAGAGGAGAAGGGGATGAATATTCATGCTCTAGGTTTGTAATCTCACAGCCTAAAAAGCATGTGGTATTACCCCCATTTATTGAGTTTCAGAAAGAATGAAGGAGGCAGCTGTAACCCAGGTTTAGCTAATTTTAAAATTATATTCACTCTAAAGTGTTTTTTTATTTTAAACAATATTTGATCTGTAAAACAGGATCAGCATATTCAGAGAATTGGAATATACCCTCCAGGGGGAAAAAAATACAAATTTTGAGAAGACTGTGAGGCCCTTCTAGGAACTGAAAATGTTTTAAACACTTTTCACTGAGTAGGACCCATACAGCAGTGAATGAGACCAATCTGAACTGGGTTAGAAATTGGAAATGCTCAGTCATACTCACAGCCGGTGCATGATCCCGACTTTTGCTGATAAACTCACAAAGGATGAGGGTGTGAGAAAGTTGGCATGTAAAAAAGGGAATATGTGAACCACACTGAGCAGATTGTTGCTCACTCACGGCCATGTCTATGGTCCCAGCTAGCAACTTCTTTGTTGATTAGAGACAAAAAAATGAAGGCGCTTGGTAGACTGAGCTGAAAGCTCCTTGTCATGAGGATTCCTAGGCTACTTCCTAGGAAAGCAGCCTGAGGGAAAGCCAGTCATGGGGCAGCAGCAGCTGAGATTCAGAGGGCTCTCTATGAGGATGCACCTGCAGTCAATGCTTGCTGAATCTCCACCCTTGCAGATTGTTCTTAACATGGTGACCATCAATCACTCATCTTGTTAAGAGGCCCCCATCTGGCTTGACTCTGTGTTTAAATAGCGAAAAAACAATGGCAAAGCATGTGCCCTCTTTTTGTATATTAGTTGTATAGGTATATTATATATTATAACAGAAAGTTAAAGAATAAAAAGGTGATAATGACAAGCTGAAGTCAGAGCACAGGACCAGTGTTAGCCGTCTGTTTCTTTTCCCTTCCTCTTTCTTCACAGTAGTTGGGATGCCTACAAAAGCCTCCACTTCAGGGTTGGGTGCAGATAATTAAAGACAACATTACTAGCTCTCTTTCTCATGAAGAAAAGTCAAAATCTCTTATCAAATGACCGATATCACAGGGTTCCTCATTGTAGATATCCTGTATTTCCTCCAAAAGGAAGTTGGAAAGCCCAACATGGTGTTTGAAGTAGCAGCAGGTGGAGCTGGAGAGCTGATTGACAGATGCTTGGGGAACTGGATGGCACGAAGGGTCAACTTACAGAAGATACTGTGGATTCTTATCCTGTGGGTGTTGTGAAGGAAAAGTCTTTGGGGAATTCCCTATTTTATTTCATTCACTCATCCATTCAACAATATTTAATAAATGTCTACCACATGCCCAGCACTGTGTTGAACACTGGAAATGCTGGAGGAAACTAGATAGGCATGGTTTTGCCCTCATGAAACTTACACTCTAAAGAGTTGGCTCAACTTAGCAGGTGAGGACATTCTTGGACTTTGACATTAAATAGACCTTTGCCTGCATCCTGGCTCTGACACTTAGTTGGGAACTATATAACCTTAGATCTTAGGCAATTGACTCAATCTACCATCTATAAAGCAAGGGTAGAAATATCCATCCCAGTAGTTCTCAACACCCCTAGAATCACCTGGGAAATTTTAACAAAATATCCATGCCTAAGCCACCCCTTAGATTTTGATTCAATTGGTCTGAGTAAGTGCCAAGTCATCAGCAATTTTAAAAGCCACAGATACTTCTACTGAGCAACAAGTAAAAACTACTCCTCTGCCCTTTAGGGTTAGAGGGAGAATTACACTGAATAATACACATGAATATGCCTCATGCTTAGTAAACATAACTTTACTATCACCTTTGATTCCAAACATAGCAGGTGCTAACTCAGCAGAGGTCCAGGTGTCTGTGAGAAGACTGTGAAACTGAAGCTGGTCAGTGAGCAAGGAAGAGCTGAAAGTAATTCTGACAGTTTTATTCCTCAGAAGAAAAAAATGACTACTAGTCATCGACTCAATGACTACCTCTGCACTGATTTTACCAGGGTAGCTTAGTTGGTTGTTTCAATAGACTGCTTGTTCTGGGCTTCTTTATTTTTTTATTTATTTTAATTTTCACTGTGAGTACAGGACACAGTTCAAACTTTAATAATCCCATCAACATGAAAGAACTCAAGGAATATAGTTCCCATGAGCCCTTCCAAAGAATCTACTAGAATATAAGATTTGAGCATCAGAGTATCTAGAGAAATATCAACCTAAGAATGGTGGCAAGGGTTGAAAATGTATTTGTTTGTAGTACCAAGATTAGACGAGGGTTAAAGGGAAAAAGAATATATTTAATGACTTTATGCTCAGGCAATGAATATAGACTATAGATCATAGCATAGAAAGAGAATGGAAAGGGCATATACTCCATTTTAAAACTCTTCTCAGTAACTATATATGTGGTGGTAATATCAATATCACTATTTTGAGGTTCATAAATAGGATCAGCAAATGAGTAATTATGAAGCACTGGATTTTCTACTGCCCCTCCCCCTTAGTACATGAGAACCTTGAATGAGAACTATCGGTATGAACTCATGAGGCAATGTATTAAGAGGTGTGTGTGCGTATGTGTGTGTGAGAGAGAGAGAGAAAGGATGAACATCCCTGGCAACCCAGATTCTTAGATCGTGGTCTTGATGTACTTAACATTTGAAAAAACAGAGAGACATTTGGGACAATGGCTGGTTTGAGGTAAAAGACAAGCCTAGCACATCTTTATTTTTTTTTTAAACATTAGGCAGTAAGAAAGCTATCAGAAACTATTAAGGCTCTCAGAAGTCATACTGAAGAGGCTCCTTCTGCCTAAAGATGAGACAATTTGAACTTCAGAAATGATAACTATAATTGGAACCCATCAAAATATTTAAGTACATTAATTCATAATAATTGTTTAAATAGTTGGTTATTTGGGAGGAAAACAGAGAGCCAGTCATCCTGAGAAGTGATAAATACAGAAGAGTCAAGCACATATATTGTCTTTTCTATATACCCCTGGGAACCTACCCAGTGGATGATAGAAATTATCTCACTGTAAAACATTCCAAGTAATAAATGAAGAAGAAATTATAGAAGTAGAATGTCTTTCTTTTGCAAGTGAATGGATTGCAAAAGAATGAACGGATTTAGGTAATGAGCATGAAGGGCTGTGATTAATAACATTACCACAAGAGAGAAGCAGACGTTGTGTGCTTTATAAGGAAAGACCTCACCACCACCTTAGTGATGCCAAAGCGTAGCCCAGTAGCAGAGCAGATTCTGAGCAAACAGTTAGTCTTGCCAAAGGGGCAGAACTGAGTCTAATCAAGTTCTGCATCCAGCTGTCAATCAACAAAAATATAGAAAACGGACGCATCTGTTGAGCTATACCATAGGACCCAACCGATAAAATCTGGTCTGTGAGAAACTCTACAGACCAAATGCCTGGGGGCTTTCTAACAGATAACCCATAATGAGAAGAAGAAAAGAGAGGAAACCTGTAAACTAAAGGAGACTTAAGAGCCTTCTTTCAAGGCTGAGCTGCAGTATCCTAAGAATGCACCCAATTAGGGATGGGTGATAAACTATCAAAAATACACCCACAAGGAGGTGACTACTATATAAGTCAGGAGCCTGGTTACTCCCAGGGAAAAGGATAAGTTGGGACTGAAGCACATGAAAGGATTGCTGGGGTGTCTGGTAAACTATTTCTTGACCTGAGGAGTTTATGAGGGAGTCCATCTTATAAAAATAAAATAACAATAACAATATAATAATAAACTCTACATTTATTTTATGTGGCTTCTTATATGTTTTATTTTACAATAGAAAGCTTTTAAACATTCTTTTGCAAAATGAAGAATAAATGTATGAAGTAAATCTAATTAGCCTCCTAAATTCTCTTTTCTTGGTAAAACTATCCTTTATCAGATACTTTGTTCAGAACAAGTATATGTGTGTTCTGGGAATATGTTTTCAAGACTTATTACAATCTAATCAACCAACAAGTGTTTATTAAGTACCTACTCTGCACAAGATTCCACTGGAATTGTTTCATAGTCATTGGCTTTTATCTTCAGATATTTGCTCTGTTTCCTGGATTAACAATATACATTGTATAAGTATTCACCCTGGGCTTGCATTTTCCTGTTTTGTCTGTTTATAATGTTTAGTTTTATTAATTAGTTAAACCACTGCATTTCAGAGAGGAAAGGTTCATGAGACACTTCAACACACACAAAGTTAAGTGGTCTCTTCCCAGGGGGTTAGCACTGCTGGCATTGAGACCACAGGCCAGTGGTCCAGGGTGCCACCTCCTGCAGGTATCAGCAGCCAGAACTCTGCTTGCTGGGAATCTGCTCTGTTCCTGGGCTACACTTTGGTGACTCATTATCCCAGCTTCACAACCACACCACACATCTGGGTAGTCAGTTCCTGGAAATGATGGTTTCTGAGAGGTTTATAATGGGTAACAATTCCCAGCAAAACAAAGGGGGTGTTTGAGAATTTTCACCAAATCAAGATCACAAACATCAGAAGCAACTTACTCCTTTCCACCAGAAAAACCCAGTTTCTAAATTTAAAACTAAGCAAATAGAACACTTTTTATGCTCTTTTCTGCAAAGCAAAGGAACCACAGGAGTTGCAAAACTAAAAAATACCCTTATGGCCAAGCTTCTATCTTAATCAAAAGTAATAAAATAGCAATAATAATACACCTGATGCAAAGAACTGATTCATTGGGAAAGACCTTGATGCTGGGAAACAGTGAAGGCAGGAGGAGAAGGGGATGACAAAGGACGAGATGGTTGGATGGCACCACCGACTCAATGGACATGAGTTTGAGCAAGCTCCAGGAGTTGGTGAAGGAAGGGAAGCTGCGTGCTGCAGTCCATGGGTTGCAAAGAGTCTGACACGACTGAGTGACAACTGAACTGAACATGATAGATAATAGATAGCTAGGTAAAACTGACCAAGGGGCAGAGGCTGTTTTAAGCAGATTACGTGCATTCATTTATGTAATCTGCACACAACCCAAATAGAGGGTACTATAACCTTCCTGTTTTACAGAGAATGGAGCAGAAGAGGAGAGAGGTTAAATAGCTTGCCCAAGGTCTTATAGCTAGTAAGTAGCAATGCTAGGATTCAAACCAAGAGGTCTGGCTCCAGAGCCTGTGCTGTTTGCTACATGTTACCACACTGCCAGAAGTTCTTAACATTCCAGCAAGCTCAGTAAATGCTTAAGCAGGGAGGATAGTAGTTTATATTTGAACACTCACTGGCGTGTCCAGTTTGCATTTTCAAACCTCTGGCAGAGAGCAGAGCTAATCGATGACCAAATGGTCTTCATCCACTACGGCTCTGGCTAGTTCTGGAAGCGGCCCGCTTCTCTGCTCCCTCACTGTTGTTGCTCTGGTTTAAGTCACCATCCTTTCTCCAGGAGATTATTGTTGGAGCCTCCTTCATGACCTCCCTGCATGGAGCTCTAACTGGAGAGAGAATGAGAGGCCCCAAAACAGCAGTATAAAAGGGTATAAACTTAGCCAAAGAACACATAGACACCAGCTCCAAAACTTCTAGAAGGGCTGGAGAGAGAGGTGGAAGCACTTGTAAACTCAGGTTCTTAGAATCTGGAGAAAGCCCACAGCAGGAGTGGAGACGCAGACTAGAGCAGACTTGTGAACACAGCAGGAAGGAGAGGGTGGGGCACATTGAAGAAGTGGCATTGCCCTACATACACTATCACATGCAAAACAGATAGCTAGTGGGAAGCTGCTGTACAACACAGGGAGCCCAGCCTGGAGCTCTGTGATGACCTAGAGGGTGGGATGGAAGTCGGGAGGGAGGCTCAACGGGGAAGGGATATATATATAGAATTATGACTGATTTGCCTTGATGTATGGCAGAAACCAGCACAATACTATAAAGCAATTATCCTCAATTAAAAAAAAAAAAGCAAAGCCACTATGAAAACAATAAAATCAGTCCACAAAGAACGAGCTGCCTCAATCTGCCCTCAGGGACCATGGGCCAGGGGACTGTCCCCCTCCTCTCCACCTCTTCCAGCCTCTCTGAGGCTTACGGCTGCTGATCAGAGTAGCTTAACTGACTCCAGTCACCCTCCCTCAAGCACTGACTGGCCTTGCTGAGATGTGCCCTGGGCAGGGCGTGGGGCAGGAAGGAGACTCCTCACATGATCCAGCTTAATCCTCCTTTTCTCCCTTCCCAAGGCTGCACACTGCAGAAAGATTGCTACTGGAATGCAGATCAAAGGGGGCCCATGGTGGGCAAGACGCGCCCTGCTCCTCGGCCTTCTCTGGGCTACTGCACACTTGCCTCCCCCAGGGGCCTCCCTGGCCCAGCGTCTCCCAAGGGCTACAGGTAGGTGGACACTGGGCTCAGCCACCCCTGCTGCTACCGCCACATACAAATAAACAAAGAGAGGGGAATTCTTACTTGACTCACTTTTGCTTATGCTTGCCGCTGTATTTGCTCGGATTTTTAGCATTTGGTGGGGCTTCCCAGGTGGTGCAGTGGTAAAGAATCCAGAGACGCGAATTTGATTTGATCCCTGGATCGGAAAGATCCCCTGGAGTAGGAAATGTCAACCCGCTCCAATATTCTTGCCTGAAAAATTCCTTGGACAGAAGAGCCTGGCGGGCTATAGTCCATGCAGTCACAAAGAGTCAGACACGACTGAGCATTTAATTATTTTAGCATTTGGTAGGATATCAAATACTTTCAGTCCTTCAGGTAGGTTCTTGAAAATGGCTCTGAAATAACCCACAGATACCATGAAACAGAAGAGTCTTCAGATTTTATTGCTGGAGACTTCATCACAGAAAAAGGAATCTTTCATCCTAGAAATTCTGTCTGCAACAATGAATGATTCTCTGTGGGCCTTGAGATTTGTGGACAATTTGGGCTCTGAAATGGGAAAATGATATTGCACGGATATTAGAAATTTTTATCTTTAGATATATAGTTTCTAATTTAAGAGGAAAAGGGGTTCAGAATTCCCTTTTAGAGTTGACACAGACAAGGAAAACTGATTTCATTATTTCTTCTTTTAAATTCATCCACTATCTTTATTTTATTAAAACACCTCTTTTGGGTCCCAAAGACTAATATTTTTAAGGATCTATAATTATATCATAGTCAAAAGAGATTTATACATTTTTACCAGAGTTCTTAAAATTCCACCCAGAAACCCCACACTTACTATTTTCTTAAGGAATTTCTCTTTGTGGGCTTGGAATGCGTGACTCCAATATCCTTCAGATTTTCACCTCCTTTTCCTTACCAGGAAATAGCACCCAGTGTGTTATATCCCCATCATCGGAGTTTCCTGAGGGGTTTTTCACGAAACAGGAACGTGCAGATGGAGGCATCATAATCTACTTCCTAATTATCCTTTACATGTTCATGGCTGTGTCATTTGTCTGCGATGAGTACTTCCTACCGTCCTTGGAAATCATCAGTGAATGTAAGTTGCTGGAAATCTCCGCTATAACTTCCCAGAATAGTGATGCCACACACATATATGCCTGTGTTTGGAGAAGCTCAGTAACAATCCTGTCCATCTTACCTGGCTGCAGGACACTAACGTCTGTGTTGTGGCATCCGTGAGGAATGGCCTGACTGTGGTTTTTCTTGGTAGCTCATGTACAGCAGGGCATCTTTAATGGGTATAAAGCAACTATCCTACCGACTACGTCCAAAAACTGCCAGTTTGTCTACTGTATTGTCTAGCTATTTGTTAGTAAACTGTTTTGAATTTTATACACATGCATTTGGCGCTCCTAATACTTGCCATCGAATACTTCAATTTTTTTTAAAATTTTTCACTCTGAAATCTCTATAACTTTTTAGAAATGGTAGATGATAAACAAATGCCTTTAAGGACCACCCTCCTACCTCTTCCTTTACCAGTCTCCTATAAGGAGGGAAAGGAAACTAATTCATGTTAATGAACCAACAAATATATAAATAAGTCCTGCATCTTATGTAAAGTGACCTCAGGGATTATTAGGTAATTAAAAATTAAGCTCAGTTATTGGTTTCTGGGAAATAAGACCTGCCAAGCCCTTGAGTTCTGTCTCTTCAATCATGTGTATCACTCAGCATTCTGAGCATAGACCTTACATGGGTGCACTGGTCCCTAAAATCAGGATACCAGTGATGTATTATGATGACTAAGCAAAAGTGCCTGCATTTCCAGGCTCTATCTCCTGTTTAATTAGTTTAACTGGTTGCGCATGCTCACTTCAGAGAAGGTCGAAATTCAGGATTAGATTTCCCACTGCATACTCCCAGGACTGCACAGAAATAGCACGCCCCTTCCCCACTGCCAGACACACACACTGCTAGCATTTCTTCACAGAGGGAAAGAGCATGAATGTAAACTCTCCTTTTTCCCTTTTTCCCATGGCCCCATCCCCACCCCTGCGGAAATGCAAGTTATTTTTTCTCTTTTCTCTCTTGTTAGTGCAGTATAGCAATATCCTTAGGACTTAAAACAGGATGTGGCAACAGTGTTTTCACTCAACACTTATTTCTCTAATTCAAAATATTTATAGAACAGGTCAGTGTAAGTTTATTATAATTATTAATTTATATACACATTTTTACTTTGATATTATATTTGACATGGACATTTCTTTAATAGAAATTAACATAATATTTTACTTAGATTGATGAAATGCAAGAAAAATAGAAAAAGCATAGACTTTCCTACATTACTATCACCCAGAGATCCCCACAGTTGTCATCTGATATATTTCCTTTTAGTCTTTTAGATATTGCTACACATACAGTCTGAGACTGCTTCTTTTTCCTAAGATACTATTTTATTGTGAACATTTCCCCATATTATTAAATAGCCTTCAAAAACACAATTTTTAATGGTAGCACAGTACTTCCTGCTTCTGTAAATGATTTTAGCACCTAACACTGGTTTTTATACAGAATGAGCACTCAGTAGAAATTTAAATTATTAATTTTATTCAGTTCAGTTCAGTCGCTCAGTCGTGTCCGACTCTTTGCGACCCCATGAATCGCAGCATGCCAGGCCTCCCTGTTCATCACCAACTCCCAGAGTTCACTCAGATTCATGTCCATCAAGTCAGTGATGCCATCCAGCCATCTCATCCTCTGTCGTCCCCCTCTCCTCCTGCCCCCCATCCCTCCCAGCATCAGAGTCTTCTCCAAAGAGTCAACTCTTCGCATGAGGTGGCCAAAGTATATTAGACATTTGATTTTTAAATTTTTTGTCCTGCATAATGCTCATACTTGTATCAAATCTTTGCAAACTTCGTTGACCATTTCCTAACAAAGACGCAGAGCTATGTATATTTTAAGCTTTATTTTATACATTGCCAAAAACATTTTACAAAAGGTGTGCCAACAAAAACCTCCACAATGTGTGGTAGCTTCCATTCCCGAAAACCATGAATAATATAATTTTAAATGTCTTTGTTAATTGCTTTAAAATAGAAGTTTATTTTATAAAATTTGCATTATTGTGATGTTAAACATTTTATATAGGTACTGAAATTTGTGGTTTTGTTCTTGTGGGGTTTTTTTCCCCCATGTTCTAATTAGGGGAGTATTTGTCTTTTACTTATTGATTTCCAAGATTTTTTCTAATATAAACTTCTAACATAATTTTCCTATCATATGCTTTTTATGGTTTGTTTGGTTTTGTATTTTGTATGTTTATTGCATTGAAGTGTACATAGGTAAATTTATAAATATTTTCCTTTATGATTCTTTTTTGGTTTTATACCTAGAAATACCTTTTATTCCTAGGTCGGAAAAAATTTCATCTTCTCTCTACTGACAGTTTTTTCTTTTCTTAACATTTATTTATTTATGTTGAATATTTTTATTTTTTTCCACTAAGAATTTGTTTTGTTATAAGATACATTACTATTTTACCAAAAGTTGATCCATTTTCTATACCTTCAACTCTATACTCTAATGATCTATTAATGTTTGTGCCAATACCACACTTTTCATTAGAAAAACTAAATCATATTAATTATGTAAAACTAAGAAATTTAAAATTCAAGGTACTATCTCTCTACTTAGAATCTTTCTTTTTCTGGAAAATAATAAATCCCCATCCCCTTTTTTTGCTTTCTTGACTGAAAGAATTAACCCATCATAATTTTTTTTTTATTAAAAACCTGTCTTGGGAGTGGTAAATAAATAAATAACTTTTCTATCCCTGCAGAAGAAACTACTGCATTAAAATTTAGATTGATACTTCAAAATAATCTTCTTTAAGCAACTTCATGAAACATCTATAATAATGACTTCTACAATGCCACTTGTGGAATTACCTTGAACATCATCAGCAAACATGCGTTTCTCAAGTGAACTGCCTTTTGCTCTGAAATATAACACAGTAGCTATTATGGATGTGTGGCTGATGGGTGCCTATGCCACTGCCTATCTTCAGCTGCTAGGAATTGATCCCTGTCTTGAGTATTGAAAATACTGGCAACAAAATGAAACAGAAATAGTGCTAGATTGATTCATTTTTAAATGCCTATAAATTAATTCTGTCATTTCTCTTTTCAAGGTCTTAGCATGGTCCTGTCCAAATTAGGACATCAGCAATAAAAAACAGGTTCTCTGAAATTTGTTTACATCCACAGAAACTAGCTTCAGAAAGTCTGTAATTGCTTTACATTTCCCCATAGTTCTTTGATGAGCATGAGTTATAACAGTCCCACCCAACTAATAAGTATTAATATTATCCTCAAAATAATTTACTGAGCATTATACATTGTACTGGAATGTTAACTACTTATGTATTTATTATAGTTATTTTTCATAAACAATTATAGAAGACCAAGCATAGTTCTAAATTAAACATATAAGGTTTTAGTTCTTCAAAAAACCCTACAAAGTAGAGACTATTAGATTGGTTTTACTAATGAAAAAACTGGGGCTGAAAGAATATATAAGTTTTCAAGACTACACAGGGTTTCCCAGGTGGCACAGTGGTAAAGAATCTGCCTGCCAATGCAAGAGACACAAGAGATGCAGGTTTAATCCCTGAATCAGGAAGATCCCCTGCAGGAGGAAATAGCAACCCATTCCAGTATTACTGCCTGGAAAATTCTATAGACAGAGGAGCCTGGTGGGTTACAGTTCATGGGGTCACAGAGAGTTGGACATGACTGAACACACACACACACACAGAGAGAGAGAGCCAGTACACAGGAGAGCCCTGGTCTCTTTAATGTCAAAACCCAAGAATGTTTTCAATTGCTATATAATATAATTTTACACATCCTTATTTGAGACTAGCTGTCATAATATGGTTGTTTCAGAAGAACTGTTATTTAAATAATTTTAAAAGGTGTCCACCCAAGGGCACCAAAAATTTTGATTAAAAAATACGTCAAATAGTCATTGTAATGACAGAGGAAGTATACTACAAAATAATGAGAATCTACTGAGTCACTTTAAAACATCAGTTAAGAATTTCAGCAACCTACTAGGGGTTGTAAATTAATGTTATAAATGGTTACCCACAATAATTAATATGAGAACTAAGCATTTTGTTTACAATGTACATGAGATTATAGCATCGTACTGTGGAACCAAACCATCATATTTGATTCAATGACATTCTGTGGAGTACACGTCTGAGTTCCAATCTAGGATACTATGGTTGAATTGGCTGGCCCCTGGCCTACCCCCAGCCCCATCGTCCCATGATCCACTCTTCCAATTACTGACAGTGGTTCATTTGGTTATTAGCACAAGGGGCTTCAGCATGGTGAATTCTAGAAGTGGCTGGGACTGCAGTCTCCGTGCAGGGGATACGTTGGAGGTGGTGGAAGACAGCCTCTGGCTGATACTCTGGTCAGGCCCAGCTTAGACACCTGAGTGCTTTCTCCGTCTGTAGCTATACACATTGGTTCTATATACATTGGTCTGTCAATTACCTCTAGAACCACTACCACTTGAGGCTTCCTCTAAGGATTTTCTCTTTCTTGCTCTACTCATGATCATTAAAGTCAAACAACCTCTCCTTCGCACCTCAACACTAGGAAAGCAAGCACACACAAACCCTGAGACATTTTGTCATTTTAACCAAGCAGATCCAATATGAGAAAATGCTGTTGCTATACCACCTTCCTTTAATCCTATCTTCTCTTTTATCCATTTAAGTTCTAAAGGAAAAGAGGCTAAAGAGTCTTTGAACACATTTGTATATAATAGAACCTATATTAACTTACAGCCCATAGTAGGATGATTACCTCTCATCTTTATAAGCATCTTTATATATATATAATATATATTATATATATATATTATATATTATATGCTTATAAATATATTTATAAGCAGTTCATTTTTAGAAACACAAAAGTTCAGCAGAAAGCCAAAACAAATCCTTTACATATCATTTTAATATGTAATGAGGATCTTCTAGAGTTATTTAATCACTGTTTAGAGTACCTTGCTTTAACTTTTCTGAGGCTAACTACAGGGAAAACTGAGAACCCCTAGTGATTGGTCGGTCACTTGATACCGCCTAAAGTCCACAATGAGCTAGTTATGAAACTTTTTGTCTTAAATGTTACACTAATATGCTATTCAGTTGATACTCTAATCCCTCCACCATGTTGATCCTTTGAAGGACAACATGTCTTAAGTGAAAATGATCTTAATAAGGTTTTGGGAAACATACTTAAATAAAATATTTACTTTTTTATTAAAAATTCTTTTATTCATACTGCTTTGAACTAATATTTGTCCATGTTCTATTTTATGTTTCAGAAACAGACAATAAGAAAGAAATACAAGTTTTAATTCCAAGTAGAATTGATTCTAAATTGATAAAATTGAAAGGGAGTCAAATAATTCTGTGAGTATGGCATTTGGATAGCCGACAGTTTCAGGGGATTGTTTGATTCTTAATCCTTATGAAATTTACAGAGGCAAAGCCTTCTTCAAGAACAAAGAATCTAAGAAGAGTGCTTCCTCCCAGCCACACACACAGGCACTCATCCTCCTCTTAAGAGCATTTTCATCCTCTTTGCTTTTCTTTTTCCTCTGATCTAAACTAATCTGAATTTAAAATATAAATAAATACATTGTGGTTACCTTGGATTGCATCTAAATCTACCTTAGGTATACAGAGATAAATAAATGTCAAGTGGTCTGGATATTACCAAAATGCTATTGGAGAGACAGGCAATAATAATAATAATAATAATAAAGCTCTGTATTAAATCTCTTCACTTACCTACATGGATAACAGAAAGAGCAGCTCTTTCAACTCAGAAAGATCTAAGTGCCCATCCCATCTCTGCAACTACTACCTATGTGACCTTGAGCAAGTTATGGAGACAAAACTCAGATAATCGTGAGGTTTGGACACAAAAAGTCTTGCATGTGGCTTTATATGATTGACTTACAGCAAGTGGAAACTAATAGCTGTTAGATTAGGGCATGGGGGTGTCCTTTTTCAGTGGAATCGGGCTTTTCAAAGCATTATAGAGAGCTTCAGAATTTATTCCGTTTTGGCTCAGACAAGATATGAGATGATAACTATAAAGTACTCAAAATGTTTTTATTTACTATTAGAAGCATCACAGAGCATATACATGCAACTGTGCATGGAGAGGCTAGGCATTTATTCCAGTGATGCTGAATTTACTCAAAATATTTCTAGAAATATATCTGAAATTAATGTCAGAACCAATTTTGCAAATCATAAAAAACACTGGTTTGCTGTCACACTTCATTTTGAATCCTAAGTAGAGTTACTCAGCATGACTACCCACCATAGTCACTAGAATTGGGTCTGAATGACTTTTAATTGCTTCCAAAACTCAAATCCATTCACAAAGCATAAAAATTTTGCTATCACTGAGGACTTTATAAAATTGTGCCAGAAGACACCAAATTGCTTATAGCCTAGTCTTGTAACTCTGTTAAATGTACATGTGAAAAGAATTGAAAATACATTTTTAAAAAGGTAGCAGTGGTTAAAATACAATGGTAAAAGTATAAATGATGCTCCCTCCCATCTGTTTTCTCCTCTATCTTCTAAATTTTCAGTTAACATAGGGGTTTTTAATTATAAAAGGAATTTATCTAACAATAAGAGGTGGTCCAGAGGTGTAAGGCATAGAACTCATATTTTATAATTTTTAAATTTGATAAAAATTAGAAGATACCTTAAAGATTTGTATATTCCAACCCTCTTACAGATGGCAAAATACAAGCCTTGTCTGAATGACTTATCTAAATTCTCACATTAAGGTACTGGCAGGGCCAGAAGCCAGGTTTCCATTTTAGTTTAAAACTCTTTTTCTACATTTCCAGAAAAAGATTTACAAAGATGGTTATAAACTTTGCAGCATGGTATCAGAGAAGAGAACACGCATAAGAAAGTCTGTTGAGTTTTAGTAATCAGTTCATTATCATAAAGTTGCACTTTATATAACCAATGTAATATCTAAACCTATAAAGAATACTCACCTTGAACATTTCTACTACATCCTCAAGGAAATATGATTAGTCCTTTAGAGTAATAGAGAGGGGAAAAAAAGTAAAGGCTCTGGGGGCGGGGACAGAAAAATTTATCTTTAATAATAAACTATAACATAGAGAAATGCTACCCAAAGGTCAGTGAAGACAAAGCCAGTCGATTCTAAAGTTCAAAGGTATAAACCATTCTACAAAATATGCTTAGAACCTTAAGATATAACTTGTTAAAATATCTTTGAAGTTTTATAATTCATCTGTAGAGAGCTCTTCTTTTCATAACTGGAATAGAGCCCAGTGAATAGCAACAAGCTTTATTGTTAATGCCTTTTGAGAAAGAAAGTGTTCAGAAGGGTCACTTATTTTCTTACCTTGCAACAGCCAGATGGATCACTTTTTCTCTCTCCAGATTGAATTCTTCCAATGAAGCATTCTTCAGCCAGCACTAGACAAAGATCAGCCAATCACTCTTCAGCTGCCCCAAGTTTAGACAGTTTAAAATATTTTGTTCTTTTTTCAATTTCCTCCATGTATTAGTTAACCCTGATTTCATTCAAGAATTCATGGTAATATCACTAAATTTATACATTCTCTGAAATACACTAGAAAACTTCTAAATTATTACTCTCACTAGCTATTTTTCCCCCTAGAAAAGAATACAATGGGGGAAGTTATGTACCAGTGCCACAAGGAAGGGAAGAAAATGACTCAACCACCTCCCATCTTAAATTGCCTCAGTGCCTTTCTTATACTGAGTTTCTGTGGTGAAAAAGAAATAGCACTAGACTTAGGTATAGCTCAGCTGGTAAAGAATCTGCCTGCAATGCGGGGGACCTGGGTTCCATCCCTGGGTTGGGAAGATCCCCTGGCAAAGGGAAAGGCTACCCACTCCAGTATCCTGGCCTGGAGAATTCCATGGACTGTATAGTCCATGGGTCACAAAAAGTGGGACACAACTGAGTGACTTTCACTTTCATGTTTCATGTTTAGAATCAACAGACTTGGGGTTTACGCCCAAACCTCTCACATTTAAGACCCTTACTTTCCATGTCACTTTAAGTTACTTAACCTTCAGATTATCTGTTTTTTATATGTGAAATGGAAACAACGCAACTCATATCTAAGAACTTCCCTGGTGGCTCAGATGGTAAGGAATCTGCCTGCAATGCAGGAGACCTGGGTTTGAGCTGAGTCGAGAAGATCCCCTGGAGAAGGGAATGGCTGCCCACTCCAGCATTCTTGCCTGGAGAATTTCATGGACAGAGAAGCCTGACAGGCTACAGTTCATGGGACCACAAAGAGTAGGACACAACTGAGCAACTAACGCTCATTTCAAGGAATAGCTGAGATGATTAAATTATGTATATGAAAGTGAATTGTATGCCATGAATATAAGATATTATTTAATTCATAGATAAAAATTTTAAGAAGTTAATAGAACAATATGCTTCATCTTTTCTAAGTTTTATGACCAACTGGACCTTCTATGTATCAGAGTTGTAGTAAAAGTATAAATATGACATATACATGCAAAATCACTCCCAGTTAAAGAAATGCTATGAAATGTAACTTACATAAATTATTACTTCTGTCCCTTCATTAGTCACCACAAGTAGTGTTCATCAAGCAACATGACCAAAGGCAAATAGGATAGAGAACCTGGATTTGGTAACTCCAACTATCCGGAGAGGATTTTTCCCAATGGAGGCATAACAGGTAGCAAAACAGTTCTGACTGGAGCTGGTTTGACCACTGAGACCAGATAGCCTCATGGGGATAAAAAAAGATGACTGTGGCTAGTATCACCAGCAACATTGTAGATGTCTTTCCAAAAGTGAAAGTGAAAGTCACTCAGTCGTGTCCGACTCTATGAATTCTCCAGGCCAAAATACTCGAGTGGGTAGCCATTCCCTTCTCCAGGGGACAAGTTATCCAAACCAGGGATCAAACTCAGATCTTCCCAAACCAGGTCTCCTGCACTGCAGGCAGATTTTTTAACAGCTGAGCCACCAAGGAAGCCCAAGAATACTGGAGTGGGTAGCCTATCCCTTCTCCAGCAGATCTTCCTGACCCAGGAATGGAACCAGGGTTTCCTGCCTCGCAGGCGGATTCTTTACCAGCTGAGCGACCAGGGAAGCCCATCTTTCCAAGCACTTCCCATATTTTTCACAATAAAAGCCCAAGTGCTTACTAGGATCCACAAGGCTTTATATGATCTGGCCATCTATCACCTTTGACTCCATCATCTACAGCTCTCCTTCACACACTTTATTGCAGACACTTTGGCCTTTCTCTGTTTCTTAAACATATAGGCTAGCATCTACCTCAAAACCTTTGCATGCACTCCATCTGCCTATATTACTCCCAGTTCTATGTGTGGCTACTCCCTCACTTTGTTAGCATCTCGGTGAAGTCCTTTCCGGTTACTCAATCTAAAATTACAATCTTTCCTTCATGACATTTTATATGCCCCCTCCTGACTTTCTAGCTTCCCTGGTGGCTCAGACAGTAAAGCATCTGCCTACAATGTGGGAGACCTGGGTTCAATCCCTGGGTCGGGAAAAGGAAATGGCAACCCACTCCAGTATTCTTGCCTGGAAAATCCCATGGATGGAGAGACCTGGTAGGCTATAGTCCATGGGGTCACAAAGAGTCGGACAAAAAAAAAAAAAAAAAAGAGTTGGACATTACTGAGCAACTTCAAACCTGACTTTTGCTCCTTCTAACACAATATATATATTTTCTTGTCTGTTTGCGCTCACTGGAATTCAATTCCAGAAGAGAAATGTTTGTCTGTTTTGTGACTGCCACATTCCTATCACATTAAAAAAGCATCTGGTACATTAGGTGGTCAACAAATACAAAAAAATAGATAAATAGGTGTTCCAGTTATCAATGGCTTCTTATGAAATCACCCCAAAACTAGGGGCTTAAAAGAACAATCATTTCAGACTTCTCATAGTTTTAAGGGTTTACTGGCCTCAGCTGGATGGTTCTTGCTTGAGGTCTTTCATGCAGTGATAGTCAGAAAAAGGACTAGAATTACCTGAAAGCTCCCTCCTTCGCATGTCTGGTGCTGGGACGGGAGGATTCAAAACTGAGGGGCTGAAACAGCAGGGGCTCCTCAGGCATCTCTATGTGGGCTCTTCACAAGGCCTTTCCTATATGGCAGCCAGGGTTTTTATGTGGTAGCTTAGGGCTCTGAAGCAAATGTCCCTAGAGAGAACAATCAGAAAGGTGAAAAATCACCTTTTATGTCCTAGCTTGAGGCATATGGTTCTGCCATACTTTCAGCGGTCACAAAGGCTCATCTAGGCTCAAAATACATAAAAACTCCATCCTGTTTTTTGTTTTAGTTTGTTTAACAGGGAATGGACAGGTTCTCAAAAACCATGTGGGCAGAAATATTGTAGCTATTTTTATAAAATTCAACCTGCTACGCCACCAACAAAAAAAGAAATCAGTAATGTCAAAGGCAGATATCTCAATAGAGAAGTAGAAGTTGAGGTGGACAGGAGAATGAGCAACAGGTAATGGTCCCACAGGTAAAAATTAGGAAATACTGACTACAGGTGACAGGGACTCAACCAAGCACACCAGAGTTTGAGCGTCTGGGAAGACTCAAAAATCAATAATATACAAAACAATAAACATGGACAAAGGATTGCTATCAGTGGCTTGGAAACCTGAATTTTCATTCTAATTTTAACTTTCTGATATAGGGTAAATAATGCCTAGAAGGCTTCCTCTATTGGTTGTTTTCCAGTTGAAGTTAGTAACAACGGCTTTCTATGAAAATGTTGCTCTGATATATATTTAGTTACGAGAACATGCTCTCCCATTTGTCACTTTACCAGGCATAATATAATTTCATTTGTCTTCAGCCTTTGGACTGTCCCAGGATGTTGCAGGTGCAACTTTTATGGCAGCCGGTAGTTCAGCTCCTGAATTAGTTACTGCTTTCCTAGGTAAATACCACTCCTTATTTTTTTTTTTTTTGCTTAATTGGTGTTATTTGACCTTCTCCAAGTCAACACTAACTTAGCTACTATCTGGCTCATAGGTGTATTTATCACAAAGGGCGATATTGGCATTAGCACCATTCTTGGATCTGCAATCTATAACCTCCTTGGTATCTGTGCAGCCTGTGGCTTACTATCTAATGTGGTACGTAAGAAAACTTTATTCAACAAAATATATTGTCTTGACAAATTATAAGAACTGCTTACTGTCAAACCACAACATTAGTCAGCCATAGGTATACATATATCCCCTCCCTTTTGAACCTCCCTCCCATCTCCCTCCCCATCCGACCTCTCTAGGTTGATACAGAGCCCGTTTGAGTTTCCTGAGACATACAGCAAATTCCCGTTGGCTATCTATTTTACATACGGTAATATGTTTCCATGTTACTTTCTCCATACATCTCACCCTCTCCAACCCTCTCCCCATGTCCATAAGTCTATTTTCCATGTCTGTTTCTCCATTGCTGCCCTGCAAATAAATCTTCCGTACCATTTTTCTAGATTCTGTAGATATGCGTTAGTATACAATATTTCTCTCTTTCTGGCTTCACTCTGTATAATAGGCTCTAGCTTCATCCACAGAAATAACAGAAAACAACAGAATTTGACAGAAAAGAACAAAATTCTTAAAGCAATTATCCTTCAATTAAAAAATAAATAAATTTATAAAAAAAGACAAAGAAAAAAAAGAACTGTTTATAGTCTGGAACAAACAAGGCACTAGGAATGTGTTCAATTAAGTTTATTAATCAGTAGAAAAACAATATGTATTCAATTTTAAGTTAACCCACAAATACCTCTTGGTCAAATTTATGAAAATCAGACTAGGCTTAGAAACACAATTTTTCTTAAAATTCCTTTCTCTAAAAGCAATATGTAAAAGATAACAATGTTTAACTACAAATATACAAATAATTTTAGTATTACACTAAGCAAGTACTTGAAGAAGTAACAGTGTAATGGAAACATTATTTTTACAGGTTTCAACACTATCATGTTGGCCCCTATTCAGAGACTGTGCGGCATATGCTATCAGTGTAGCAGCACTTCTTGCCATAATATTTGACAACCAAGTTTACTGGTAAGCTTGAAACAATCAGTACTCTTATGTAAAACAATTACAGAGAGTACTTTTATAAAATCCTAGTTTAGTAACTTTTTTTTCAGAAATGTTATTTCTTTCACTTCTTAATTATCTACCACTTCCATACATTTTTCCTGTAAATCTCTGAGCTAACCTCATCACAATTGCTGGCTGGGTTGCTCTCCCTTTGCAATTTTTCAGTCAAATCAGTCTTCCTTTTTGTCTAACCAGTGGATGTTACCATCCTTCTTTTTCCCTACTGACTACCTTGCAGAAAGTTTCCGAACTTTTGATGTTTGTTAAAGCCCCAACAGGTGGCTTTTTCATCTGTTGGGTTGTTTACCTTTCCTCAGTTAGAAGTGGCCATGATCACACAATTAGAGAGATAACAAAGAAATAAACAAAGTCCCTTTAAATTCCTCCAACTTTTTCCCTGATGTTCATTTAGTAAGAGAACTATAGGCCTCTTCCTCTAAAAATTAAAAATGTTTTAGGTTTCAAAACTAAAAGCTATTTGTTTTATTTATAATCTCCCCATGCCTTGTCATTCTAAGAAAATGGAAACAGTCACTTTTCCAGCTAACACATACCAGGTATTTGTTAGGTACTGATCACTATGATATGAGTCTTAACAGATGAATAAATGTAAAACACAGACACACAGACTGTACATTGCCTGATGGTGGAGGTCAATGGCACCCCTCTGGAATACTAGTTTGGCAGTGCTGCTCTAATACCTGCTATCAGGAAACTTCAGACCTAGCAGGGAGTAAATTTTCAAAGTGAATCTTCCTGAAATCTAGTCTGTCTCCCAAGGAAAGACTGTTGGTTACAACAGAAGTGCTTCTGGGACTTGGCAGTCGTCTGCCAGGGGACAATGACTGTGGGAGTATCCAAGGTAATGCTCCTTTCATTAGGGAAATCAAGAACTCTGTGCTTTCAAGCTATAGCAGTGATTCACTAGCTATAAAATAATTGGTAAATGCAAGGTTCAAATGTGATAGCATCAGATAATCAAACTTCTCTAAATAGCAAACCAGAGTATAGGAAAACAGTGCAAGCCAATTTACATTAAAATCATCAAAAAATCTCAGTATAGCAAATTGAAAAGCTTCAGCCAAAGTCTAACATATTCTGATTTAGCACAGAATTCCTATACCAGAACAACTGAAATGAAGGTATACTATATTCTTATAATTATTATCTTCTTTCAATGAACTGAGGTGGAGAAGCCCCATCACTATTCATTAGTTTCACTTTCACTTTGAAAATTTGTAATTACTGTTATTTTCAAATAGGACTTCCCAGGTGGCTCAGAGGGTAAAGAATCTGCCTGTAGTGCAGGAGACTCAGGTTTGATCCCTGGGTTGGGAAGATCCCCTGGAAAAGGGAACGGTAACCCAACTCCAGTATTCTTGCCTGGAGAATTCCATGGTCAGAGGAGCCTGGCAGGCTACACTCCACTGGGTCGCAAAGATTCGGACATGACTAAGTGACTAACACACATTTTCAAAGAACTTTCTATGCCTGCTATTTGGAAGGATTCTACAAATTAAGAATGAGTTTATAATCCTTGTTTTTAAAATACAAAAAGGACAGTGTCGAACCTTCATCAGTTAAGTCTTTTATAATGTTGTAACCAAATCTGGACACATCTACAAAATCAAAATGTATCTAGAATATTTCTGTTCTATTGTTTCATTAGAAAATTAAGCAGATACTGCCCCAAAACTACTAACTCTAAAGTAACTTTCACTTTAAATTGAAAACCACACAAATTTCTCTAATTTATAGGTATGAAGGAACTTTACTGCTTTTGATATACGGATTATATGTTGTGGTGCTGTGTTTTGACATTAAAATTAACCAATATATTATAAAGAAATGCAGTCCTTGCTGTACCTGTCTTGCCAAAGCAATAGAAGAGAGAAGTGAACAACAGCCACTGATGGGATGGGAAGATGAGGATCAACCATTCATCCGTAGGCAATCAAGAACTGACAGTGGAATATTTCATGAAGATTCTGGCTACTCCCAACTTTCTTTAAGTTTACATGGTCTTAGTCAGGTTTGTGAAGGTAATAACCACATCATGACCATTATTAAGTCTATTACTAGCAAAACTTAATTTCATTTCAATTCAGCAAATACTATATACTTACTATTTTAAAAATACTATGGGAATTTAGAGATGATCAAGAGGCAGACCTATCAAAGAAGCTTCCAATATTTCAGAAAAAACCCAAAATAGCTAAAATATGAACATTTAAATAATGTAAAGAGAAAGAAATAAAGCATAAACCTAGTTCCTAAATGGGACAGATGGTAAAAAAAATTTGATGAGGATGGTCAGATAGGAAAGATTATCACAGAGACAAACTAAGCCTTGTAGAATATTCTAGTAAGATTTTAACAACTTAATTTATGGTAATAGCTATTGAAGTTTTATCAGACTTCATATGTCATAAGTAAATGATGCAGAGCTAAGAGTAAAAAGCATTCCATGGACTGACAAAGAAATAACATGGGAAAAAGGCTTGTCAAGTACTAACATAACTGGAGGACTGAATGTGCAGAATGGAAGCAGAAGAAAAGTGGATAGGAAGGAATATGACAAAATCTTAAATGCTAGATTAATAGTATTTGCAGGTTTGCAGAGAAATTATCAGAACTGAAATATGAGATAAAAGACATGCTACTAAATCAACTGATGTGTTTAACACATGCTTAGACAAGGTGACGGAGAAGGCGATGGCACCCCACTCCAGTACTCTTGCCTGAAAAATCCCATGGACAGAGGAGCCTGGTAGGCTGCAGTCCATGGGGTTTCGAAGAGTCGGACACAACTGAGCGACTTCACTTTCACTTTTCACTTTCATGCATTGGAGAAGGAAATGGCAACCCACTCCAGTGTTCTTGCCTGGAGAATCCCAGGGACGGGGAAGCCTGGTGGGGTGCCACCTCTGGGGTCACACAGAGTCAGACACGACTGAAGTGACTTGCAGCAGTAACAGCAGACAAGGTGAAGGCAGTGGGAATACAAGAAAACAGGTGTGAGACAATGCAGAGGAAGCGTCACCAAGACCAGGCAACTGAAGGGCTACATGGGAGGAGAGATAATTCTGAGGCTTTTGATCATGACAAAGTAAGAACATGAGAATACCACTTACAAAAACCAGGAATTTAGGAAGAAGAGCTGGTGTGAAGAAAAAGTAGGAAGGAGACAGCTGAATTTTAAACATGTGAAGCAGTAGCAAAACATGTAAATAAATGTTTATAGTATGTGTGCTAAGTCACGTCAGTCATGTCTGACTCTTTGAGACCTGATGGACTGTAGCCCACCAGAATCCTCTGCCCATGGGATTCTCCAGGCAAAAATACTGCAGTGGGTTTTCATGCCCTCTTCCTCCAAGATCGCCTGGGGAAAAAAATGACCTACACACTGCAGTATTCTTGCCTGGAGAACCCCTTGGACAGAGGAGCCTGTCAGGGCTACAGTCCATGAGATCGCAAAGAGTCAGACACGACTGAGCAATTAACATGTTTAGTATATAGGAAGTCAAATTCAGCTACAGCCAGAAATACAAATTTAGGGATTTTTTTTTTAATAAAGTGGTTTTAAGAAACAGATTCTGCATTTTATTTAGTACATTAGACAGGGAACTTAGTAATTTATTATCTGAAAAAATTAAAACATGAATTTTCACCTTCTTACAAAGATTATAGTTTCTAGTCTTTCAGGTATAAGAAGTACACATTTCTAAGTTAAATTTTATAATAAGAAACTAAGAAAAAACAGTCCAAACATTTTTTATTACAATAAAATTATATCTGTTACTTTCTGGCCCATTTGCTGCAATGTGGCAAAAAGAAAAACTTATGAGTTATTTTACTAGTATTAGTTGTAATGTGACCTAATATATGGGCAAAACATTGGACTGGCCAACAAGTTTGTTCAATTTTTTCCATAAGATGGTATGGAAAAAACCAACCAAACTTGTTGGCCAACCCAATATTTTATAAGTGCCATATAAATTTTAAACAATCTAAAGTGAAGTCTCCTTTTTATCTAATATATTATTATTGACTTCTTCCACCAAGTTAATAGAACAAATTGAATTTAAAAAACAAACTCAAGTTTCATAAGTTACACTGTAGATTCAATACTACTTCCAATTTTCTTAAAGTTCTAAGAATTGTGGTGAATTTTGTTTAGTAAATTAATGAAAGAAAATGGTGAAATAAGCCCCGTAAAATCACCTGAGAATCAGAAATATTCAACTTAATAAAAAGATTATGCTATAGCTATCTTTTACTCCCTAAGTATACATTCTGTGATACACAGGGCAGGCTAGAGGTATCATCAATACTGGGAAGTGGAGACAACTGGGGTTGCTAAGGGAAGACACCAGGTTAATCCCATAAGCAAAGTTACTAAAAACCATCCACATTGTAGAAAATCAAGAGATGCTGAACTGATACTTCAGAAACATTATGTTTCTAACACACTTAGTGGATGACCCTAAACACTTTGATGGATTTAAGACCCCAAATCAAGAAATGCTGAGTATCACATTTTATAGTCAGCCCTGAAGTCTCAATTAGCTTCTTTTTGCCAGCAATATCAGTAATGAGATAGTCAAATGTATTAAATAGCCTCTTAAAAACTGATACAGCTAATTTATTTCAATATAGCTTCTTAAATGGACATTCTAACTTAATTGGCCATTTGAGAAAACTCAAAATCGTTTAATTTTTCCTTAACAGATCCGCCAAGTGTTTTCAACATGCCTGAAGCAGACTTAAAAAGAATTTTTTGGGTACTATCCCTTCCCATAATTATACTACTTTTTCTAACCACACCAGATTGTAGAAGAAAGTTTTGGAGAAAATATTTTGTGATAACATTTTTTATGTCAGCACTGTGGATATCTGCATTTACATATATCCTGGTTTGGATGGTCACAATAACTGGTATGTATAATATCTTAAGAGCACAATTTAAAAATAATCAGTTGTATATAAGAACAGCATATATTCACTAAGATAGTCTAGTTAAAGAGAAAATTTGTTTTTCAGCAAAGACTAAAAATAAAGATTAGTGCTATTTACAAAAAGATTAAATATTAATATACCAACAAGCTCACTCAGGTTTTGTGAGGTGTATACCACATGTCAGCTATATGGTCACTATTACACAGCCCAAGGGTATGAGTCAAAGGAACATGTTATAAACGATATCAAATTCACAGAATTTCTATGTTGCTAATAATTAAATCACATTGCATGGGTCCACAAGATAGTCTTTATACTGAATGCCATTCCATAATTTAACATATAGCAAGGTGCCAGTGTTTTGAGAAAACAATGGGTATTCACTGTTTAACTGGATTACATTTTGTTTTTTAATACGGCAATATAAACGTACTACAAAAGGAATTAAAAGGGTATAAAACAAAGTCTCATTTTAGTTTCTACTACTTTTATGATTAAGATTTAACTATTACTGCCTGGCCATAATCAACTCTAGTCCCAAAGAACTCCTAGTTCAGAAGGAAAAACTGAATAAGCAATGTACAAAAAAAAAATCAGGAATTTCTCCCAAAAAGGTTAATCAGAGGTGAGCAAACCACCACCTGTGTACCCAAACACTGAGTCTCCTGTTTTTGCGAGTTAAGTTTTACTGAACAGTCAAGCCCATCCATTTATATATTATCCATGAATGCTTTCACATCACACTGGCAAAGCTGAATAACTGCAACAGAGATTGTATAGCCTACAAAACCTAAAAAAATTACTGTCTCACCCTTTCAAAAAAAGGTTTCCTGACCTCTGACTTTTGTCAAATTAATATATGACTCAGAATAGTATGCTATTCTAAGAACATTTCTTTTTTTTATGAGTAATATAGAAAAATCCAATAGCCTGCCTATTAAAGCTCTCCATAAATGTTCTCAGCCAGATCACATTTGACATTAGGAAATCAAGAAAAGAACAAAATCAAGTACTAGATCACAGAACAGTCCCCAAGATGATAAATGTTAGTGTTATTTATGTACATATGAACTCTGGCAAACCAGTTAACAAATTAACAACCAATTACAGTTCCAACAGCAATATATATAAGCATGCAATAAATATGCTACTTGAAGCTTTTTTTTAATTAACATTTTAAGAAAAAAAAAGGAATTGTAAAGCAAGTTTTCAATTACAATATTAAGAGCAGTTACATTCTAGTTCTGTTTCCCAAAATGGATATATTTATGAAAAATGATGAACTGCCATCAGATTTAACAGAAGTATTAAACCAGAACCACAAAGTTAGAAAGACTCAAGTAGAAGCCTATTCTGTTTTCCTCAGATTTATGATTTCCCAAAGGAAACACCTAAACTAAGGTATATCACTAAAGTAGAACTTTAAAAATGCATACCATGTTAACACATTTACAGCCTAAAAACAGCTATAAATAATTTGCTTAAATCTGACCTCTTTAGGAAATGTTTTTAAAAAGGAAAAGAGAAAATGACCAATCTTATTGGCATATTTTAAGCAACAGCCTTGATAACAGTGGACATCCAAAACTTCTATAAGCATACCAGATAGGGAAATTATTCCTTGGTAGAATTTTGTGTATTAAATATCACCATCTGTCATGAAAAATCTGTGCTACCTTGGTTACCAATTCACCAATATTATTCAAATATTTTGCTACCTAAAATCTAAGTACATATTGGTTCTGAAATCTAAGTACCTATTGGTTCTGAAATCTAAATATGTCTATTTTCTTTTTCAGGAAAGAAATATCTGCAGAGAACAGTTACTGAATCTATAAGATTTGTAATATATAATATCTATATTTGTTACAGGGGAAACATTAGAAATTCCAGATACAGTAATGGGCCTCACTTTATTAGCAGCAGGAACAAGCATACCAGACACGATCACAAGTGTGTTGGTTGCAAGAAAAGGTAAGAACTGGGTCCCTCAAGCTGCAATGCCCATTCTTAAAAGCCTGACTGAAACACACTGAGCAAGGATACCTTTAAAATATTTCCTCAGTAACATACTTTGAAGAAAAAAGAACTCAAGAGGAAGCATTTACTATTTAATAGATTAATTTCACTAAATCTAATCCCCTAAATAATATTCACCTGGAATGTGAATTAAATCGTAATTAACCATGTTAGAATGAAAAGCAACAAGTAATCTACATACCTTACTGAAAAATGGTTTAATAAATAAGGATAATTATTATTAGATAAATAAATGTTAAGACTTTAAATACTAACCCCCTAAAATTTAAAAATACAAATTCAGTAAGACTTTTGCTCTAATACAACAATTTTCCAAAACAAACAGAAAATGTATCCAGTGTTTCTTATGAAGCTTATTAATAAAATACAGTATGCACATTTAACAACATGCTTTTTTTTTGCAGGCAAAGGAGATATGGCTATGTCTAACATCGTGGGATCCAATGTCTTTGATATGCTATGCCTAGGTGTTCCATGGTTTATTAAAACTGCATTTATAAATACATCTGCTCCTGTAGAAGTGAACAGTAGAGGACTAATTTACATAACCATCTTTCTCAACATTTCAATTGTTTTCCTTTTCTTAGCAGTTCACCTCAATGACTGGAAACTAGACAGAAAGTTGGGAGTAGTCTGTCTGTTACTGTACTTGGGGCTTACAACATTATCAGTTCTATATGAACTTGGAATTATTGGAAACAACAAAATAAGGGGCTGTGGCGATTAATGTTAACAGTGTTATGTGGAAAATGTGAATGATGGGGAAGGGCAGAGAAGAAAAACTCCATTTCTTCATTTAACTCAAATAAAAAATATTCTGAACTTCAGAATTTAAAACTTACTTACAGTAATTTTTTATCACCAACAAAAGTAATTTAAAGCCAATCAAAATCATTTCCTAATTTGTCTGAGCCCTTTCTTTTCAAGGACAATTACATATATTAAACAGAAGTTTTGGAAAAAACCATCCTTGCTTTACCTTACAGTAAGCTGATAACAGCTGGGGACACTTTTAACAAACAAATCCCACTATGCAGAACTGAAAATAACAAGAAAATGGCTTAGTTCATTAAAAATAGTGTAACCATTCATTTAAACTGAATGACCAGACTTGCTGTCTTAAAAACCCAAACTTGAGATTAACAAAAATCACAGTATATTTAACACTATACTGTTAAAAACTGGTGGGAGTTTTAGAAGTTCATTTTTACAACTTTTTTAAGCAGACAGTATTACTTTAAAAAAATGACGTTTACTAGGAGATTCAGCAAAACAGATGTAAGAATGTTCCAACCGTGGTTTCAAATTATGCATTACGATCCAAGCGAACATCAATTTCTCTGCCACTGATTTTTATGCCATTCATTATTCTGCAGGCTTTTTCAGCTGATTCTGGGGAGTCAAATCTGACCGTTCCACAGCCTTTTGACTTTCCATTCTCCATTTTTATTTCTGCAAACATTACATGACCTGTAAAAGAAAAATTATAGAATTACCTGTCAGTTTAAACAGGTTCCATTTCAGTATAAAGGTTTGAAATTTCTCATAGTCTATGAAGTGACAAGTAACCTGGCTAAAAACATTAATGATTTTAAAATAGCACATCATATAAGTATTACTCTCATCATTTTATATTCTGTATATAATGTAATTCATATACAGTAATAAAGGTTATAATATATAAAATTGAAATAAAAATAAATTTGCTTAGGATTTAATATTTTATTAAAATGAAAAATTTTAATGTAAATCTTTACTTGAATTTTATAGCAAGATAAGGTAAGCTAGCACAAAACAATACCTAGTTACCATGCCTAATAACAAACACAAATCCGAACTAAATTATTTTTTGAAAATTTCTTGTTTTATACTCAAATCCCCTAATCTCTTTTCTTTCCCTTTTATCCTCCATATCACTGTTTATCCCTGAAAACAGTAACCACCACCCAGGAATTTTACCAGGTCCACAAAGGGCTCCGCTAATTCTGTTTTCAACCACAGTGCAAAGTCATTTATTCAATATCTTAATTTGAACTCTACATCTAAGAGTGGCACCAAGTATTTACGGAAAAAGACATGGAAGAGATACTATAGATTTAAATCAATAAAGGTAGAAAACACTGATGATGACAAGAGCATAAAGAAGGACCTCAGAGAGGAACTTTCAGGAGGAGGAAGGAAACCAGACAATGGTTCTGTTTAGAGTTAATATCATTACTGACTCTATAGAGACTGGCATTTGAAATAAATGCATATCATTTATAAAAATATATGGCCATAAAAACCCACCATCCAAACCAGAAACTTGAGAGTAAAAGGGAGAGGTATTAATAAGTACACACAAATAACAGATGTAAACACTGAGACTATCCCCAGGCAAACAGGGATGTATGATAACCCAGTTCACACAGATTTAGATAATGAGGTGTGTAACTACTTACCATAGTGTTTCCCTCCCTTTGAATATGTAGTTGCCAGATCACTATGGGCTAACTTTAGTCTGGCAATAAAATCAAAGAGTCAGACATATTTAGTTCTATAAAGGGAGGGAAAAAAAAGGAAAAGGGAGGAAGGTAAAAGAAAAGGCTTATCAAAAAATTGCATAAGCCCTTTCCACATGATGGGATGAATTTTTAATCTGAGTGCAAGAGTAAGATTTTTTTCCTGTTTAAACTTTGATCTGAATGATTTCTACAACATCCTGGACTATTTTTTACTTTTGTTTATTCATCCATCAACACCTTGCCCCATTACTGTGTTTGTTTGTTTTAAACCAACAGTTACTCATCTATTTAATGCTAATTAAATGGTTCAAGTTTTATTAACTATTCATTATATCACACTGAGCCAAAACCATGACCTGTAACCCAGGTTGCTGCTGCTGCTGCTAAGTCACTTTAGTTGTGTCCAACTCTGTGCAATCCCATAGATAGCAGCCCACCAGGCTCCGTCGCCCCTGGGATTCTCCAGGCAAGAACACTGGAGTGGGTTGCCATTTCCTTCTCCAATGTATGAAAGTGAAAAGTGAAAGTGAAGTCATTCAGTCGTGTCCAACTCTTAGTGACCTCATGGACTGCAGCCTACCAGGCTCCTTCGTCCATGGGATTTTCCAGGCAAGAGTACTGGAGTGGGGTGCCACTGCCTTCTCCTTAACTGTTTTCTAAAATTTATTTGTTGTTTAGTCACTAAGTCACATCTGCCTCTTTATGAGCCCATTGACTATAGTCTGCCCAGCTCCTCTGTCCATGGTTTTCCCAGGCAATTATCCTGGAGTGGGTTGCCATTTCCTTCTCCAGGGGATGTTCCTGACCCAGGGATTGAACCCTTGTCCACTGCACTGGCAGGAGGATTCTTTACCACTGAGCCACCAGTGAAGGCCCTTCTAAAAGTTCTAAAACAGACTAATTTCCAGAGAAATTATATTACAATGGTTAAAGTTTATCCAAACAATTTTTAACCTACAACTGGTAAAAATCAAACCACCCCTGTGCACCATTAGTAGGAATGTAAATTGTTGTTGCCACTATACAAAACAATATGGAGACTCTTCAAGAAATTAAAAATAGTAATACTCTATGATCCAGCAATTCCACTCCTGGGTATTTATCCAAGGAAAATAAGAAAGATCTATGCACCCCTTTGTTCATGGCAACATTATTTACAACAGCCAAGATATGGAAACAAACTAAAAACGCCATAAACAAAGAATGAAATCTTGCCATTTGCAACAACATGGATGGACCTAGAGGTTATTATGCTAAGTGAAATCAGTCAGACATAGGAAGATAAACATTGTATAATTTCATTTATATGTGGAATCTAAAAAACAAATAAACAAACAAAACAGTTAAACAGAGAACAACAGGTAAGGTTGTCTGAGTGGAAGATTAAGAATACAAACTTCCAATCACAAAATAAATGAATCGCGGGTATGAAACATACTATGTGAGGAACACAGTCAATAACTAGCATCTTTTTATGGTGATATATTGTAACTAGACTTTATTGAGATGATCATCTAAAAAGTAGGGAAATATCGAGTAACTAGGTTGTGTAACAGGAACTAACATAGAGTTGTAGATTATACCTCAAAAGCAAAGAAACAAACTCAGTAAAAAAAAAAAAAAAAAGGTCAGATTTGTAGTTGTCAGAGGCAGGGAGAGGGCTGGAGAGCGGGAATTAGAAGAAGGCAGTCAAAAGGTACAAACTTCCAGTTATAAGATAAATAAGTACTACAGATGTAATGTACAACATGATAAATATAATTAACACTATTATATGCTATATATGAAAGTTGTTAAGAATAAATCCTCAGAAAAAATCCTAAATCCCAAGGAAAATTTGTTTTCTGTTTCTTTGTTTCTATGAGATGATGGGTGTTCACTGAGCTTCTTGTAATACTCATTTTACATGTGTAAGTCAAACCATTTATGCTGTACACCTTAAACTTATACAGTGCTGTATGTCAATTATATCTCAATGAAACTAGAATAAAAAGTAAAAAAACATACACAGAAATTGTATTTTCTAATAAATATCATAAAATGAAACATTTTATATCATAAAATGAAATAAAAAACTGTATTTTTAAAAAAGCTTTAAAGATAAATGCAGAGCAATTTCCAGAGTCCTCTTAGTAACTCAAATGCTGGGACCTGAAAACAAGCAAGTTTAATTAAAGAAGCATACCTTAGTATATGGCAGCATTTTTCAGTGACTTTGAAAAGGACTGTGGAGATCATTCAAGAGCTTTTAAGGTTAAAGGTTCTTCGTTCTCCTAAATTTACCTAAAAATTCAGGGTTTTTCTTATCCTAAGTATCCTACCATAGATTTAACAGCAATACTGAGGTTCACTCAACCAAGAAATCTTCATAACTTCAAAGGAAAATGTGTAATTGTCTCTTGCAAAAATCTGTTAATCTCCCAGGAAAAGTTTCTGCGTTTTTTCCTCTTAAATTTTCCCTCTGTTTAGGAATCATGATTCAGACCCCCAAATTCCTGACTTCACAATGATCACAAGGCTGTTCCAGCTGACAAGGTCTATCAGCTAAGATAAGTGAATTTTCTTATATTCTGGACACTTAGGCTTATAGAGAAAGTGACTTATAGATACTTGTTTCACGATTAGACTGCCCTAAACAGCTCCTAGGCATAGAACTGGAAAGTTCTGTTATCCAAGTTTCTTCTTAATTCCATAAAAACACCAATAGAGATATTTTCTTTTCTAAAGATAAATAATTGAGGAGAAAAAAATTTAGCTTTAAGTGATTACTATCAGATTTCCCTGGTTTTTTCCATGATCTGAGGACTCCTAAATGACTTAAAAATCTCCTGATCTTAGGTGATTTCAAGAAAAATAAAATAGGACTGCTATTTCAGCAACCGTATAGGACAAACCGATGCTTTAGAACTATGGTGCTGAAGAAGACCCTTGAGAGTCCCTTGGACTGCAAGGAGATCAAATCAGTCAATCCTAAAGGAAATCAACCCTGCATATTCACTGGAAGGGCTGATGTTGAAGCTGAAGCTCCAATACTTTGGCCACCTGATGGGAAGAGCCGACTCATTAAATAAGACCCGAAGACTGAGGCAGGAGGAGAAAGGGATGACAGAGGATGAGATGGTTGGATGGCATCACTGACTCAACGGACATGAGTTTGAGCAAGCTCCAGGAGATGGTGAAGGACAGGGAAGCCTGGCAAGCTGCAGTCCATGGGGTTGCAAAGAGTAGGACACAACTGAGCTACTGAACAACAACAAACAGGACAAAAGAGTATGAAATGAGAAATCAGTATTACAATGATCAAAGATATTGCTGTTACATACACTAACTACAAAAATGACTTCCTTGCAATAAAAGAAACCTTTCTACTTTATTTAACTCAGTCTATTAACTAATCTTGTGGGGTATACTCTGGAAAATGATGGAAAAGCATACCCCAAAACAGGCCAAGTTAAAGTATATTTAAATAGTTTAATAAAATCGACTTCCAAAGTATAGCTGTAACATAAGCATGGGAGAAAAAATGCAAAATCAAGATATTCTACAAGAAACTATAATTATGAAATAGAAGACAAAAAAGTTTTAGTGTTTCTTTACAAACAGTAGAAAGTGATTATCTGTGAATGTTCTTCATATTGTGTTTCTACTCTTACTGCATTATTTTTACTGTTATGTTAATCTTGAGTACACTAGTCATGCTTGATGCAGCATGTGAAAGCTGCTCAGTCGTGTCCGACTTTTTACAACCCCCTGGACTACACAGTCCACGGAATTCTCCAGGCCAGAAAACTGAAGTGGGTAGCCTTTCCCTTCTCCAGGGGATCTTCCTAACCCAGGAATCAAACCCAGGTTTCCTGCACTGTAGGCAGATTCTTTACCAGCTGAGCCACAACGGAAGCAGCATGTATTTTAGTAAATAAAATCTACCGCAAGTCTCTGTTTTCTGTGCAGTTAACAGATCTTCTAACTGATATAGAAAACTACATTATGGAAACCTGTAGAGCAATGTTACATTTGTTACAGTTTAGAGCAGGAATAGTTAAGATGGGCTTTCCTTGCACTGCAATGCTATGGTCCTGCATCATACTAGACCACTGAGTACAGTTAAAGGGTACAGGCTATACGAAGTTTGATAGGCTATGCCTATTTGACCTCGTTAGCATAATCTAAACCTATGTGGGATCCAACTCTAAATGGTTCACTTATATTATAGTCTGCCTTCTTAAAAATGCATATTCTGAGGAATTACACTGAGCAGAATAAAGGAAGATCTACTTTACTATTCTCACTTAACTTCTCATCTTGTTATATTTGGAGATCTGAACAGATTTTTTTTCCTGTATTTTATCTGCTGAGGAAATGCTGTATTGAGGGTTATATAACTCATACTACATTTTGTCAGCCTTTGTAACTGCCCCATTAAGGAAAACTAAACACTATAGACATTTAATGATCAGAGGGCTTGCTGATGGGTCATTTGCTGACAGTTACTATTTTAGCAGAGAGCTTGGAGTACCACTAGACTCTTAGTAAGTAACCAAGAGAATACACTTAACTTACATTGGGCCCAAGGGAGTTAAAAAAAAAGCAAAACACTGACTTATACTACAAAAGGGGCCACTAAAGGCTTGGAGCAGATTAAAAACAAACTTCTCATTCTAAGAAAGAAAAATTCTTAAGATTTAAAAGTAAATAAATAAAGTGATTTGGCAGAAAATTGTTCAGTTCATACAAGCCAAATAAATAATTTTCATAGTTGTCAACAGCTGGACACTTAATTCTATATTACCAGAACTTATTTTCCTTTCCACTAATGTAAGTTTAAAAAAGGAAAATGGTAAGAAATTTCTTATATTACCTTAATATAAATCTAAAATCAGATGCTTTTACAATTGAGAAAACAAAAAAATATCATTACTTTCATGATATAACACAGAGTGATCAACAAGGGACATAAGACTAGAGCTAAAATAACCAAGTTAACCACTTTATTAGCTAAAATGTACAGATTTTTAAAGTGTAGATTTAGGTATTAGTTTTTCCCTTTTAAAACATGTTTTTGAGTCAATGATGTCCTCCTGTCAAAACAATGCCAGTAAGTATAGAAGCCCACCAAAGACCTCAATGTGCTACAATGTCTGATCTCGAAAGGAAATCTGCCTACATATGACAAAAATGAGTCAATTCAATATTGGTCACATTTCCATTGATGTCACTGTTTGTACCATTTGTTCTTTATCTTGTTTCACTTCTACTTAATCATATGATATTTGGAGGTTTTTTTTTCACTGAAACTACAACAGCAGGGGTTATCTATACTTGCTGCCACTGCTCCCTCATTTGATGTATTTCACTAAGGCCCTGATATGTTCACTTCCCTGTAGTCTATGGGATTCATGGCTAAACGCTGCTTACTCATTCTGGCAGATCTTCTTACTCCTACAAAGACTACTAATACCTCAAAACAACTTCATAATTCTGCTTTCTCTTAGTAGCAACTATTACTACTAGCTGACTTATTTACAACAATCTTTTTATCAAGAAAAATTATGTTTCTCTTCTTTGAATAAACTACATAAATATAAATAAGAGGACAGTCAGCTAAAGGAGCCACTAGAACGTTATAGACAGATTCATATTGTATGTTCTTTGAGGGCAGTGGTAATATCTTACTAATATCTTTCTAATCCTAATGACAAGCAGACTGCCAAAAATATAGTATTTGGAGATTTAATTAATGACTAAATAAGCAAATAAATGAATGAAGATCTTTTCAGAATGCTTAACTCATTCATAAACATTTAATAAACTCCTACTATATGTACAGAAGCAATGAAGGATGCTAAAATAAAAAGATGATGGTTCTTGCCCTCAAAAGCCTCTATCTGGGAGGGAAAAAAAACATGTGAACAGATTATTATAAGAAAGTTAAGTATAAAGTACTCTCAGATTATAGCTTCCAAAAGATCACTATCACTGTGATAGTGGCGACAAAGGCTACTTTTACAGGAGAACACTGAAACTTATCCCCTTCACGATCTCTAAAAATTAAAGATAATAGTCCAAATACTCTTAGTTCAGTTCAGTTCAGTCGCTCAGTCGTGTCCGACTCTTTGCGACCCCATGAATCACAGCACACCAGGCCTCCCTGTCCATCACCAACTCCCGGAGTTCACTCAGATTGACATCCATCGAGTCAGTGATGCAATCCAGCCATCTCATCCTCAGTCGTCCCCTTCTCCTCCTGCCCCTAATCCCTCCCAGCATCAGAGTCTTCTCCAATGAGTCAACTCTTCGCATGAGGTGGCCAAAGTACTGGAGTTTCAGCTTTAGCATCATTCCTTCCAAAGAAATCCCAGGGCTCTCAAAGGCTGAATGTATCACTTTTATTTAGTCATTTTTCATCATTATATGCCACCTACATGGCTTACTATTAATGACTATACTCTCTGGGTTATGATGCAAGAGCAGACAAATATTAGCAGGAAATCTGTTACTTTGTTCCACTTGCACTAATTCTCTCATCATCACAAGAAAAGGCCCTCTTTTAAAAGTAATAAACCACCTAATTTTCTACAGAGCTAATGAACATATTATGGTTGTACAGGTAGTATCATTATAGCCAAGAACAGTTTATAAAAGAAACAGAAGGGCCAACAACATGTACCTGTCTAAGGTATTCTAGACAGTGGGTTCTATGCTACCTATCACCTAAGCTACTTGAGTTGTACAAGTGACAAGAGTGTGCAGAACGGGTCTCATCTATTAACTCCATATCACTTAGAAATCACTTTAGGATTTCATTGGGTCATACTGACAATGCACTGCACTACATCATAAACAAAAAAAAATACCACTCCTCAGTATTTCCCACAGGGAAAAAATTCCTTTTAAATCCAACCAATGATGATATATTAACCATTTAAAAATCAGGTAGTACAATATGCACCTTCTTTATCCACAAAGACTCTACTCAATGACAAACTCTACTCTAAATCTTTTTATTTAGTACTAATATGCACTACTGTTATGTCAGAGGGTAGCAAAATAATTCATTTCTTTGAAGTGGAATTAACCCAGGAATAAGCATCTGGAAAGGTAATGATCTAAGCAGTATTTAAAAGTTTAAAATCAATTTTTCTTCCATAGTCAATATCAATATATCTACAGTTTGGCATACTTACCACACTGACTGAATTTCTCTTTTAGTTTCTGCCAAGTCAAGTCAAAAGGCAGCTAGAATGAAAAAAGGTATTAGTAACAGATATACAAGGAAAAAATTAATTTTAAGTATCCTTTACATTTAGTTGCTTACATTTCTGACAAATATCTGGTTGCCTTTGGAGCCTATTCTGTCTCTCATTCCGCTTCCCATCGGACCCGATAAAAATCCTCGATCCATATCGATGCTTCTCTCCAGTATAGCTCCTATACCTGGTCCCATTCTATCAAAGCTGGTACTCATCCGATCCAGTCCCATCCCCATTCCTCCAGTCACACTGTTCATGCCACCCATTCCACCACCTGGATTTTCAAGAAGGGAAGGGAGGATTTGGGAGTTTGGCGTTTTTGTTTTAAAAGCAGAAAGAAAAGGAGGAGGAGGAAGAAGGAGGGAAAAAGGAGGGAGACAATCATTTTTGAGAAAGAAAGGGAGATAAAAATTAATTTATTTATGTGATTAGACAATATATAAACATAAAATTATTTTCATACATGTGATATAACAATCTTCCAAGGAACGAATTTTAATTTGGTATTAGTTAGTTGAATGTTAATGGCTAACTCAATCAGTTTGTTCTAGCCACTGTATAACTACATTAGACATATACACTTCTATAAAGTTATATTCATATCATAAAACATAATATAGATTTTCTACCAATTGTTAATATTCATTAATGTTATAGTAGTTTTTACCCTCATTTTCATTTTCTAATATTACCAAGTTTAGTAATTATTAGAACAAAGACATATGGGATAAATTCAAGTAATTACAACTCACACATCAACTGTTGCTCTCATCATACTGTCCTACATAATATTCTTTCCCTAGCTTACCTTTTATCTCAGTATCTTTTCTCACATATAATTTCTCCTTACATTATCAACTCAATTTCCAATAACCAAAGAACCTAACCTTTAGTCTCTCTGTTATACAGAACTTGTAGAGATAACAAAAAACACAATCACATCCCTTTAGCCAGAGCCTGAGAATCTAGCTTGTATCTCATACCCACTTGATTGCTATATTCAAGTTGAATCCTCTTTAGTCCAATTCTACTCTTTCTCAAATGTATCCTTGTTTCTCATAGCTATTCTAGTATCCCCATTCTAAAAACTAACATCACCCTCAAATTGGTTTTCTGTTAATAACAAATATAAAATTAGGGGAACAGAAGTATAAACACTGAGGTGAAAAAGGAAGATAGGGATATTATATTTAACAAGGAAATAAATAGCCAAGGTTGACAAAAGATGTTGAAAAGAATAAAATGAGAAGCAAGGTACAATGGAGTAAGTATCTTCCACTGACAAGATTTTTTTTAAACTCACTCTTAGAACAGTTCAAGTAGACTGTGTTTCCTATTTGTGAGATTTCAATCAAGTAAAGGAAGTCAATAAAGTAAGGAGAGCTCACACAGACATGGTTCAGCAGTAGTCAAAATTATAAGCCTTGTGCTAAGGCTTAATGTAAGTTCTAAAATGTACTAGTGGAAACAGGGAAGAAATTTAGAATTCTCTAGGGTTGCAACAATGGTACTCTTGATTCTATCATGGAAAGATTTAAGAGGCAAGGAAATAAGCATCTCTTTCAATCTTGCCCTCAAACTCAGGAGGTCTCAAGAAGTGTTAGATCTGAGGCAATTCACCCATGTTTACCAGAAGACACAAGCTGCTCACAAATGAAATAAGTTAGTCTCCAATATAAGCAAGGAAACAAAATTGATGCTAAAGCTAATGTTGTTCCTGACACATGATTAGAAAAATCCCCAGATTCATTAGCTAGAATAAATGTTCTTGAATTGGGTGACATTAAACACATATTCTGGTGTTTAGAAATGTCAAAGAAGTAAAATTCAAAGTTAGTTTAGAAATTTCAAACAGTAAAGCTCAATAACTGTCAAAATTTCTCTAAATTACAAGTCATAGTAACATTTAAGAACAAAGTATTACTATACTACAATAACTACTCTTGCAAAGTTTTTTGCAAGTACTCAAATATTACTATAAAATTCTAGTAAAATTTAAACCTACTTATTCCAGATCCTATTGGACCCATGTTAGAAGCTCCTATTCTTCCTGCAAACCCTCCAATCATTGCACTGCCTAAACAAGGATGGAAAGATAATATACTAATTAATAATCATACTTTAAAATTCCCAAAGTACTATGCTCTCAGAAGATGTATAAAAACTGAAAAATACAAAGTCTTCTAGAAATAGGGTTCAGATATGTAACTGAAAAAGAGAGCTAGTACATTAAAATCTCTAGTCTTTTTCTTCAAGTAATAAACTACATGAAACATTTTAAATGTCTACTTTTTCATAAAAAAGAGAGCCAAACTCTAAAAATATAACCTGCAAAAAGAAAAGGAGAAGTAAACAGCCAGCCCTACCAAGTCTACCAAAGGAATCTCCAAAGCCTCGATTTATTCCAATATCACCACGTCCAAAATCTCTCTCCATGCTACTAGTCATCGCACCACGGTATAGCTCTGAAAAGATTATGCAACAAATTAACCCTTTTTCAAGTATTATCAATAAACAGTAATCTATTTAGGAACTTACTGAAACTAAACTGTAAAGACAGCAAATGTCACAATACAGAAAGTCTGTGATTCACCCAACCTACTTTCTATGCCACATATATCCCAGTCCTGCTATATCTGTCCTTATCCCCTAGTGCCCATACATCCTCTGAAAATATCTATGGTATCCATCCCCAAGTAAAGGGGGGACATTTTTAATAATAAGGAAAATGAAATGTACCACACATATCCCACTATATACAATTACCTACCTCCCATTCGACCAACTCCTCCAAATCCTCCCATGCTATTCATTGCTTCCAGACCACCAAACCCAATTCCTATGAAATAAAGATTAAGTTTGAGATGTGACTGTCAATTGTATAGCTGAACCATGCATTTTGTAAATGTTAAGTCTCATCAGTAAACTTCATAACACATCACCTTCCATAGCCCTTAAGTATGTACTAGGCCAAATTTCTGCTCACAGCCTTTAGGACGTGAACCAATAGTAAATCATGTTTTGTTTTCCTCAGAATTCTCAACATATTTCTAATTCACTCAACATGGTGATGGGTACATACAAAAAAAAAAAAAAAAGGAACAAATACTTATACATACCTCCTCCAATTCTATTCATTCCTCCAAAACCTGGACCATCCATTCCCATACCTTAAATAAAATACACAATATCTACTTTCAATAAACTTTATTTTAATGACTAAAGAATGACATAATGCAAGAGCACAATAGATATAATGCTGGTCTAGTCACCGCGGAACACTAGAGAAGCAGCAAGGCACAGGCAGGATGGTTTAAAGTGCTATGCCATAGCAGTTGTCTAATCAAGAGTCTTTAAAAAGGTCTCTGTGAAAATTCATTAGTCAAGAAAACAAAATTCACTGGTCATGCTCTCATTCGGTTAGAGAATATCTAGGATTGGGCAAGAGTTCATTATTTTTTCAGCTCACACACACAAATATCACTACAGCAGATTGAGAAATCAGGTCTCCTTCAAACATGGCAGCTAAGGGAGCAGTAAAAAATTAAAGAATAAAAATAGTATGTGTTTAGGAGGGCAGAAGGCCTAAGAGTAAGGGAGAAAATTTCCACCCGTTTAGATGAGAATGATTATTTTAACTACCCTCACAATTTAAACTGTAGCTATAGCACCTCAACAAAAACAGAAACCAGAGAGCATTTATTAGTTCATCAGTTAAAATAGCAATTCTCAAAATATGGTATGGGGACCTTTGAGGGTTCAATAGATCAAAACTATTTTACTATTCAAATAATACTAAGATATTGACTGTTTTACTTTCACTTTCTCCTGAGTATAAGGTGAATTTTCCAGAATAGATGGTATTGTAATGAATTGAATTCAGAAGCAAATGTAAGAGCATGATTATCTTGCATTAAGCCAAACATTAAAGAGATGCAAAAAAAGGTGAAATATCACTCTTCTAATTTTTGTTTTCTTAAAGACTATATTTATGTTAACATATAATAAGTTTATTATTATTTTAAACATGCAAATTTTTAAGTTCTAATTTTTAATTTCTTATAAAGTACATACCGACAAATATAACCACATACACAAAAGCACTTTGGAGTCCTCAACAAATTTTAAAAGTTTATAAAAGGGTTCTGAAACCAAAAAGCTTAAAAATTAATTTTCAAAGATAAACTGTAGATTACTCTAGGTGAAGAGTCAAACAGCTATCTGCAAAGCTACCTTCCCAACTAGATATTCAAATTTAAATTGCTTACAATATGGTAGTATTTCACCCATTCCACAAAGAAAGTATATCCATGATATACAAGGCACAGACAATAGTGAATATTCTCCTTTGACAATTCAAAATCCACAGTGCTAAAAGGCTAACTGTAACATGGCTGGCCTCAGAGGAACCCTCCTGACCTTTGCCCAATCTCTTTCCTGTTCTCTGCTCTCAAGGGTTCCTTCCTTTTTCAGACTAAAGTAACAACTTAAATATTCAATTATAAACTACAGTCCTTTCAACATTATTACAAACTAGGAAGTATAAGCTTTACAATCTAGCAAATGTATCATTTAAAACAAAATAATAAAGTTAGAATACTTACCACTTGGACCTAAATTTCCCATTACACCACCTATGTTCAACTGGCTGGCACTAATAGGTTGTCCACCTGGACCAAGTCCCATTCCAATGCCTCCAAGACCACCTAAAACACAAATAAGGATGTTATTATCAATTCATATTTGATCAACTAACTGCCACTGAAAATTTTAAAGCTCTATGCTTATAGCAGTAATTCTAAAAGTTTGAAAATTTGTAAATAAGATTAACAGTTCTTGCTTTCATTGAAACGTAGCACACTGAAGCATTACTATATCATTTATTAAAGAGAAGTGTTTTATGAAGCAGATTCATCTTATATCACAATCAAATGCATACTGAGAAAGAGTAATGAAATACTAAGAGCATTCTGAATCACTTTAGAAATGACCTACATATCTTAAAATATGTACGTATTAAATCTGTAGACCCTCTTAAAATCTAGGAATTACTTTTAGATGGTTCAGAAGAAACTAAAAAGTCAACAACCAAGTAAACTTAATATTGAATAAAGCGAATGTTATATTACCTAGTTTTATCATTGACATATTTATATGGTATCTTAAGTGTTTTCATATCTGTCATGCATAGATGAGGTAATTTTTGAGACCTTAAGTTACTTGCAAAATGCTATGTGATTAAGCTAACACTAGAATTCAAGTTTTATGTCTCTAAATCCAGTATTCTTTTTACTTCTCTTAAACTACTTAAGTTCACTGAAAATAGACTCTAAGAAGATAATCTGATGACCTTAAAGACAGTGGGAACTGTTTTACTCTACTAACTCTGAATTTGGTCTTAAAGTTCCTGCTATCAATGGAGCAATTAGTAAGTGCTAAGGGTTGAGAAAACCATATATTATATACTTTTTTTTTTTTTTTTTTGCAGTATAGAAGCATGTTGTGTTAAATTGGAAAGATCAGTGTGACCTGGTAAAAGAAATACCTTTTTTTCAGTTCAGTCCCTAAAAATAATTCAAAGCAACAGCACACTTAACTATCAACAATGCTCATGTCTACACATAACACTCTTATTTTCATCTCTGATACCATTCTTCACTAAAAAGAACCAGGACTCTTTGAAAGTAGGCCAATTTCATGTCTCAGAAAAAGAAAAATCATGGATCTGGGAAATTCCATTCTTACCAGAGAGTAAGAATATCAGAGGCATAAGAAATGAAGAAGCCTCCACTTGCCAAGTTACAATAATCTCAGCAAAGGAAGTGGAAGTGGAGGGAGAAAGGAAAGAATAAACACATTTAAAATAATTAACTTAAAACAACAAACTGATTCTGTCCAAGTCTATGAATTCACACTACATCTCAATAGAAAAGAGTACATAAAACCATAAATCTTGAAAAGAATAGATATAAAATAAATATGAATATAATAAAGGATTATTTTTAATCTAAATAAATTGAAGAGTTCTAGTGGTGGAAAAGAAAATTGAAAGCCCTTACTTTACAAAGCCAGGATCTTAAAAGATGACACCCTAAGTGATAAGGAAGGGCAGAAAAGGACTGCCCTACAAAGGGAGAACAGGCAATATTCAAAGACATGTTAAGCTGAGAATTTTCCAGAATTTATTTTAAAAAACTGAATTCTCAATTGTGAAAGCCCAATAAAGGATAATCCACACCCACAATGTAGTAAAACTATATGCCAAAGACAAAGACCTTAAAATCGGCTACATGAAGAACACAGCTTACCTACAAAGAAAGGACAATTCAGCTGATAGCTGACTCAACAGCAATAATGGAAGTCAGAAGACTGGAATATTTTTAAAGTGCTGAGGGAAAATAACTATCTTAACCTATATAACTTCATCTTCAAAGACATTTATAGACGAATCAAAATTGAGAGAATTTACTAACAACAGATACTCATTGAAAGAGCTTTTAAAATGTATGCTTCAGGGGGCAAAATAATAGTGTCATGATCTATGAAAGCAAATAATAAGGTAAGTAAGTACTAATAATGCCTATTTTGTGGAACTGGATAAAAAGTAAATATATAACTAAAACATTAAGCAATAATAGCATATAATTCAGCAGGAAAGTGATTAAAATTGGAGCATTCAAAGGTCATTTGGCTTTTGAGAATAATCCTATTAACTTCAGACTTTATATCAACACATTAAAATATTCAGGATAACCACTGAAAGGGAAAGATAGGAGAAAAAGAAATATAAAGTAAATATTTGTACAAAGCAGATAAATACTAATAAAACACAAAATAAGATAATAGGAATTAAACCAAATAAATCTATAAAGTGAATAAACAAAACAAAGCTGTTGTATCTACATTACTATTAGACAAAAGACGTAAGGCAGTTACTAAATACGAAATCATTCTACAATGATAAAATCTTAACTCACTAGGAAAATGTATCAGTTCTATACTTGTATGCATCTACTGAATGAGTTTTGAAATAAAGTAAAACTAAGAAAAAGCAGACAAATTCACCTTAATAGCATAGGATTTTACCATAAATATATATCAGTAATTGATAGCACAAGCAGACAAAATTACTAGCAAAGGTGTAATTTAAATGATTAACAAAACACAGGGCTCTCCAGGTGACACTAGTGGTAAAGAATTCGCTTGCCAATGCAGGAGACCCAAGAGATGCAGGTTCCATCCCTGGGTCGGTAAGATCCTCTGGAATAGGAAATGGCAAACACAACAGTATTCTTGACTGGAAAGTTCCATGGATAGAGGAGCCTGGAGGGCTACAGTCCATGGGGGTCACAAAGAGTCAGACACAACAGAGCGACTGCACATGCACACACACACAACACACACACAACAGTATACTGAACACCTGGAATATGTATTAAAATGTATCATATAGTAGGACACAATAAAAAGTCCAAATTAATCAATTCCAAAGAATCACAACCATATAGACAGCTACAGCCACACTATGTTAGAAATTAATAAGAAAAAGCCTATACATTTGGAAATTCAAAAATACATAACTTAGGAAGAAATCATAATAGTAATTTAATAAAAATTAAATCACAATAAAGACACTCTAGCACAACTTGTATATAGTGGCCAAATTGATAGTCATAACTATCTGTATTAAAAAAGAGGCTACAAATTAGTGAAGTACACATTCAACTTAAGGAGTTAGGACAAAAATAAGAGACTAAACCCAAAGAAATAGAAAAGGAAATAAAACTAAGAGCATAAACTAAGATATAAAAAATGGAATTTACTTCTTCAAAAGCACTAATAAAATTGACAAATCTCCAAGCAAAACTGACTTAAGAAAAACAGAAATTGCAAACCTTTGGAATTTAAAAATGACAGAACTATAGCTGTGGCACAAATTGAAAGAGACTATTTTATGCCAACAAATCTGAAAATGAACAAAAATGGTAAATTCTCAGAAAAATAGAAATTACCACAATGGACTCAAGAAGCAACAGTAAATATAGTAAATAATAGTATATAAATAATAGATAACAAAGTTAATAAGTAAAAATCTTTTCCTAAACACTATACATCAGGGCCAGTATTGAGTATCTAGCCAATGTTGAGAGAACAGAGTATTTTCAGGGAGAGAGAACAAATTCTCCTGAAAGTAGTATTGTTTCTTATAACAGAAAAATTAGAATAACCTAAAATACACATACACATATATTTACAAAATGTGGCATTAGCCACTGAAGTGAAGGGATTAGAGCTACAATTTTTCAACACACATGAAATCTCAAAAACAATGTTAAACCAAAAACAGCAAGTTGCAGAAAAATATGAACAATATAATTTCACTCACACCAAATTTTGAATCCAGCAAAACAATTTCATATGTTTATGAATGTATAAATGTGTAATCAAATTATTAAAACATAGATAAAATGATAAACACTGTATCCATAAGTTGTTTCTTCTAGGTAAAGTTATCTAGTGGGAGGTGGTAAGGGAGGAGAATCTTTATCTATAAAATGTTAAAGAAAAATCACCTAAAACAAATATGGTCTATGATAGCTACATGAGTGATTTTATATTTGTCTATATAAACAGTTTATGATAAAAAAAACTTTAATAATAAACAGAAAAATATAACAAAAAGAATAAGAGATAGTATTTACTGAGTGCTTACATTATGCAGAACTGTTCTATGCACTTTATTTATTAACTCATATAATTCTCATCAATCCATAAAGTAGGTACCATAAGCATCCTCATTTTGAAGATGGAGCACTGAGACACAGATGTTAAATATATTATATTGCTGTTTTATAATCCTTTGAAAAATAATTATGATAACACTGATCACCTGAAAACCTATAAATCTACTTCAAGGTATCTATCCTAAGGAAATAACCAAAAACATACCAAAGACTTGTATACAAAAAGAAAGAAAAAAGGAAAACTCTGTTGGTGATTTAAGGAAAAAAAGTTAACATACCTAAAATATACATAACACTGAAATAGTTACGGAGCTATATGGAGATATGGAGTTATATCATATGGATATAGGTAACTATATCCATATGATAGGTTAACAGCCAATTAAAAATTTTTAGAAAGAATTTATAACAAGGAATAGTGCTTACATTCTAATTGCTAAACAAAAAAAAATAGAAAATTATTTATGTGGTAGTTCTCAACTATGTAAAAAAAATACACATATAAGGAAACACTGGAAGGAAATTCACAAAATGTTATAATAATGGAAGTTATTTATGGATAATAAAATTACAAAGACTTTCCCCCAACCACATAAGACCTTAACAAACTTTTTAGTATATACTGCTTTTATAATCAGGAAAAACTACAAAAAGGAAACAAAAAGTGGCACATATTTATCTTCTCAGTCTTCCTAATAAACTAGGACAAACTAGCTCCATAACTTGAAACACCACACAGCAGGCAACTGGGGATGCAAGCACAGACAGTCCTGTTTCGCCTATGACCGTCTGCGTCGCGTCTAGGAACAGCTTCACTTACGTGGCAACTGTGGCGCTTTACTGTCATGTGACCGGTAGTCTTCATGAGGGACAGACTTGTCATCCTAGTTGCAAAAAAGTTTATTATATGGTTAATAGATAACTTAAAAGATCTGTAATGTAGAAGAAAGCAGGTAAACTTTGAGGTTGGAGAGTTGAAGTGATATACAGAACTCACCATTTTCACATGCATAGGTCTATCAAACAAAAACTGCCCATTGAACATAGCTGTTGGTTCAGTCAAGGAAAGCCAGTCAGGACAACTATGAAATTATAGTTGAACACAAACACATTTTTAATAATCATATTTAGCATCAAGCTACCCCTAATATTTTAACCAATGTCTTTTAATATTTTACTTATTTGTATTAGTTTCTTCCACATGCTCAAAGAAAAGCTTCAATTTTTTGCTTTATAGTTTTACTTTATAAATAAAATATCTTTTAATCCAACCACTGAAAAAAGAAAACTAACTAGGCATCATTTAAAGCGACTATGTTAATGTACAATGAGATACATTACTGTCAACAACATGTATACAATTAGTTGTAGTAGGAAGAAAAAGTAGGAAAAAGTTAATACCAGGCCTGTATAATATGGCTAATTCAAGTTTTAAGAGTGACTTTAGTACTTGGACATAATAAAGGTTTTATGCACTGGAGACCAAATTCTAATACACATTTCTAAGTAAGGCAACCTTAAATTCCATGATCCCCACAAAATGGTATCAAACTTCAACCTTATTAAACAACGCTCAAGTGTAAATCAGGATACAAATTGCTTGAACTGCTTCAATTGCTTGTTCAAAAGTGACTGTGCCCATTCCTCTGCTCTTGCCATCTTTGTCTTCTTTAATATCTGCCCGCTTTACAGTTCCAGCTATGCTGAACACTTCCTTTAGCTTCTTCCAACCAACTTTGAAGTCAAGCTTAATATAAAATCATATAAAGTTACACATCTATTAACCCCTCTCCCCACTTAATACAAATCATTTCTAAATTCTCCAAAATATAAAGAACTCTAATTCTAAAACAGTATATCAACAGTATCAAATAGAAACATCTGAAGTTGTTAAAGATCAGTAAGCTACATCTATGTTGTTTCTTACCCTTGATTTTTTTAAATTCTCAAAAACAGCCTCTCAGTGCTGCTCAGTCCTGTTTTGTACATTTTGAAACTTGCATATCTATTTTTACTGACAGAAATTCAGATTTGGGAAAGTATAATTGATATCACTGACTTTCAAAAGCTTAAGACAAACCAACGACAACATGCACATTCACAAATATCAAATCTAAAGAAAGAAATCCAGTTACCAATATGACTAAAGTCACATATAATAATGGTATATAATATCAAGAACTGTTTGTTTATAAATTCTACAGTTCTATTTGTGTTTATACTCTAACCTTGTATTTATGGACTCAAATTGGGTTTGAGTTTATAATAATTACTCTTTTGCTTACTTTAGTTAAAAACAAGCAAAATGTTTTATAAACCTGTAACCCATTCATCTAATAATCTCATGATTAGAACTAAATATCTGAATGGCAAAATTTTAGAGCAAAGCTTAAACTTACATTAGCAACAAAAATTGTGGAACCAAGTCTACCAGCCTGCAAATTACTGATAACCTCAGGAGGAATGTTTGGATTATTGAGAATGGAAGGTGGTAAATTCATCAATCCCGATCCCATATCGGGTACATGTCCTCCTGGAAATGATCCTCCTGTTCGTTGCAATGCCCTACGAGCATTTTCTCCATCAGGATCCTATAATACACAGTCAATGTTAAATGCCACTATATACATCAGTAAATCTATACCACTAAAATAACAATTTCAAATTCTACAGCAGCTATCCAAACTGGCTCAAATTACTGGCCCTCTTGAAGAGTGAGCTTTTTTCTCATCCAGAGAATCCAGTCCCATAAAAACCTGTGGACAGACAAAAGATTTCAGTCTCCAGGGATGTCAATTAAATACCTCTTTCCAATCACTAAAGTCACTTAAGAACTTGAAATTAGTTTAATTTTGTCCTCACACAGGTATACAAATATATGGCACATACACATACAAATAACTCAAAGAGGAACAAATACTTACTGTGACTCTTTCCTTTTCAAAATGCGGTAATGATACACCCAAAGCAATGCCAAATTCATATTACCGCAAAGCTTTCAACAGAGAACAAACTATTACAAAACCCAGAAATACTGGGGTAGAGGGAAACTGTTACAATCTGCAAATTTTATTCCTGAACAAAAGAGAATTATACACTTTCCAACCTCAAAAATGATTACAATTTGAGATGGAGAGAAGAAGATAAAGAAAGGCTAAGTACCAAGTAAAGAATGGTACTAAACATTGTTTGGTTTTGTTTTCTTTAGTTCATTAACTTTTAAGAGAAACATTCTGCCTTTAAACAAAACAAAACAAAAAGGCAAGCTTAAACATACTTCTCACTTATCTCAGTAGAGTACAAAATACAAAAACCACATAAACACACAAGACTACTACTATCTGCAATACCAAATGATTACGATACGTGTAACCATCTACACTCTACTCTGCTGGTCCTGGTCAGGGAATTCTAATGAAAAGAAAGCTGGGTGACTTTAATAAATTTTCTAGGAAGGCTAAGAGAATAGAAGGTGAAGTAAATGTAAGGATAAAGGTATTCTGACAGTCAATGTATTCCATCATGATGAAGAAGTAAAAAGAAATATAAAAGCAAAGAAATGTTCTGAAGAATGCTACATAACTTTTTAAGTTAATAAATAAATGCTTCAGGCCTAAGGTTTCAAAAACTTGCACAAATACAAAACTGAGAATAGTGGTTACCCATGGGGGAAGGAGGAGGACATAGCAGGGGAGATGCTTCATGAGCCATTAAGAGAGTCGGTTTCTCCTTAACATCTTAATATTAATAAAGCATATTGCTATATTTTTATGTATGACATACATATAAACACATATACACACATATATATCATAAAACATATATAAAATACAACTTATGTAAAACCACCTACTATATAGCGTGGTTTTTAGTCCTCCGTTCCCTTTAGGTGTCTGTCTGTCTGTCACAGTCCACTATTGCTATGAGAGAGCCTATTCGTTTACAACCGCTACTAAGCACATTTAAGTAAATTTTAAAATGTAATTCTAATATCTGTTAATGAACATTGGAAATATACTTTTCCCTAGACTCAAACTAGTATTTCTCGGCAATGATCCTAGCCAGCCATGTGAAAATCAGATAATTTCAAGAAAGGAACCTTTAAAGATAATAATCCAGAAAAGTTAATTGAATAAAGAACACCTCATCATTTAGTTTGGCCAACTCAATCATTCTTCTCTTTAGGCAGTTAAAAATAAGAAGTATTCTATATCACCTGGGATCACATAAATCTGTTATACGGTCTCTGAAATATTATCAAGGATCTACAATGCGCTAAAACTTAAAAGAAAACAAACAGTATGGGCTTTGTTCCCAGTTAAAAAAATAACAAAACAAACACAGAACCTATAATACTTGTGGGGTTTTTTTTTTCGGCCCCACTGTAAGGTTTGTGAGATGTTAGTTCCTGGACCAGGCATTGAACCCCAGCCCTTGGCAGTGAGAACAGAGTCCTAACCACTGGACCGCCCGAGAATTCCCTGTAATACTTGTCTTTTGAAGAGGAATAGGAAACATCATAAAAAAGTAAGTCATAATCCTCAAAATTATAATTTCCTACATGGTGGTTGTTCTACAAATGTTACTTCCTTATGGGAAATTATTAGGGTATCAACACATTTCTGAAAAATTGGCCCTGGCTTATGCATGAAAATTATCACCAAATAAATGGCACAGCTTACTAGAGTCTAAACTTCCTCTACCAATTTTCTACTTCTCAGTCAAAATATTAACAACAACAAAAACAAAAAAACCCCTAGGCTCAAACAGAATTAGAGAAACTCAGAAGCTGACTCCAATAAAGAGATAAGGGATACTTCTATTTGCTGGCAGCATGGCCTTTAATTTTAAGCTATTATTCATCTCATTTCCAGGAACACAAGACCAAGGACCAAGTTACACTCCCACCTTGTGCAGCAATAACAACAGTCAAAATTATTACAGTTAACTCATCACACAGCTAGAAAATGATAGAGCTGGGACTCAAACCAACACCATACTACATTAAATTGTGACTGACAGTACTGTTCCACAATGATTTGTTTCCATGTTGGTGGAAACTCTTCAGCATCCCAAGGTTATATCTTCTGTTGCTTCTTATTACAGACTTTAAAAAGGATATACGCCTAAGTGGTATATGATCAAACTATTCAGGTAAGATTAACAATATGAACTAAAGAGAGACATGAAAATAACTTCTACTCAAGCTAGCCATTTCCAAGGTTAATTTAACAGCTAACTGTAAACAGTTTTTCATTTTATCTTCCAATCATTCTTTTGTCAATGTATTTATACTGCTTCACACAAAGTGAATATCTTCATTTTAGGGGAGGGATCTAAACATCCCATTTATATAAGTTCTGGTTATATATTTCACTAATAGATTTATAACTTTTCTTAAATTTTAATCAGGGATAGTTTCAGGTTAATTTTATTAAAAGTGAGTATCAATTTTATTTAAATCTATAAGGTACGTGAATTACTAAGTAAACTTTATCAACTACAAGAATATCTACAATATTTTTCAAATCTGACAACACAATCTGAAAACTGAAAGCGTTTATACCAAACAAAATCAGCATTGTCCTCTTTAAATTTCTGCACCCTGTAATTTTTACAAATCATACACCTCTGCTTATAATAACTTGTGACAAATCAAATACATAGGATATTGCTTAAAAGTAAATATGAAACCATGTACAAGCAAAACTGTCATCAATTATATAACACTTTAATAAGCATCTATGCTTTAAAAAAAGTTGTAATCAGATAAATAACATTACCAGATGAAAATCCAAAGAAACCATGTCCTTTTATTCAAATGTTTAAATTATTTCAAATACAAGAAATCTTACCTCTTTAATATTCAACGGTCTTCCACTAAGATCATATTTGTTCATTGTCTCTAGTGCTTTCTTGACAAATTCTTCATCTTTGAATTCAACCACACTTAATGGGAAAAAAATTTATAGGAAATGTTTATGTACTAAGATTTTTTTTCCAATCATAAATTTAAATTTCACTTAAGATACTAAAAAAAAAAATTCTTACCCACAACCCTACATCCAGGTAGATTTGTCAATATATGCAAAAGAAAAAAAAGTTTTGGATCAGTAGATGAAGTTAACGATAGATTCTAACATTTAAATCATTAAAGCAACTGATAATACAATCACTCTGTTTTTTACACCTCCAGAACATAACAGGCAAATGACCACAAATTTCCTATAAATTTTTAGATCTATCCATTTAAGATTGTAGAATCTAGCATCTAAGAAGCACATTTTTACTTTTAGATGACCGTTCTTTAAAACTAAAGCAATGTCATCGCACAAATTCAATCAAGGAAATAACTGAAGGCTCTCAAATACCTATCCTTACATTGTTATATGTGTTTTTGAAAGATGTATGGTGTACAAATAATTTTAATGTAAATTTTCCAATTTTACTTTTACAAAGTTCTCAAAGAAAACTGGCTACACACAATTTATAACATCCAGTTGTAACTATGTTTTAAAAAATTAATGCTAAAGAAACAAAGTAACAGAATCATTTTTTAAAATAGTTCCTTGTCATTATTATTATTCAAAGTATCCTTTGAATGTGATTACATAAGTTTTATTTCTCATGCACCCAACTGGTTTTTGCTAATATAATTAAACATTGTTAAAAAGCTTTCCATTATATTCTTCAATATGTTGCTTTTGTTGCTAAAGATAAATATCTATCAACCTATTCCTTCTCTGTCAATTTAATCATCAATGTTTTTATATTCATCCAATTGGTCAGAGCACTGCCTTTTCTGTAGTCCTGTAGGCTACCAAATTAAGCTCTTTAGTGCAAGTTTCAAACATACATTCTGAAATAACACCTTTAAGCTACAGGCCTCTCATGGAACTCTGAGGAAATATTATCAATTCAGTGACTTTTAAAATATCCTTGAAGACATCAGAACACAACAAAAAAAATCCTATATTAAAATCTATTGGCTAAGAAGCATTACCTTAGAGCATTAGAAAAGTGAATGCCTTTTATGAGCATTTTCAAAACCCACCTCTTCAAGGCAGCTAGTTTGGTTTGTGTGTCAGACTTGCTAGTATAAAGCCTCAAATCTTTCATAATAGAGTAAAACAAAATGAAACTTAAGTTTCCAAAAACTGGTACAAGTATTATACAAAAAGTAAACTGCTGAGGAACTTTTAAACCTCAAGCAGATTATTGCCCACAGCACTTACCCTTGATTTTCCTTCCGCATCCTTAAAGAGCTCCACGTATGTAACCTCACCAACTACATAAGACATACAAAAGGAAGATACCAAGAAACAATACATTTAAACACCAGTATCTTGCTTTACTGCACACCTGTGCACAACTCTACAGAAAAGCACCTATTATTCACCAACAATCAAAACCAGACCAACATACCTCCTGTCAATGACTATGTAAATTTAACTAATTTTCAGAAATGTACATCATCCACATTCTCTAAAAAAGCTAACAACCATATTAACCTAATTCATGCTACAGATCATATTTTGGCCAGCATGATATAGTTGGTGAACAAATGCACATATACATACAAAAGGTCCCTTAGCCTATCATATTAAAAACATCAACATTAGCACTTTTCAAATAACTTTGGTCCCCTACACACAACAGCTGTTTTAAGGTGACTTTCTACCTGAATGTCTTCAAATCATGTTTGCCGTCAGTAAACTAAATTTACAAGTCATGCTTCACAGCAAGCCACACACTTTCTAAATAAAGTCAGTGAATAAAACCAATCAAATAGTTGTCACCTTACAACAGATACACCAATGCAAAAAAATTTTTTTTATTTATTAGATCAGCCTCAAAACCAAGTACATAGTTTGCATGACTATTGAAACTCAATTTTTCAAGAGATAACAAAACTAACTTTTACAAGATCAAGTATTAAAATGATTTTTCCCCAGAACAAACCATATATATAAAATGAAGGTTTTCAGGTTATTCTGAAAACAAAACTGCAACAGCAGTAACGCCATTTTAATATAGAACTGCAGAGACAGCATCATGGCATTCATGACAATGCAAACAGAATGAACTCCACAGCCAGACTCCAGACTCCACCAAGGTAATAACAGAACAGCTTTTGGAGGAAGAAAGAATCAGACCTTATTATTCATACTTTAACACACTACATGTATTGCTTACCTAATGCAATAGTCCTTTAAAAAATCTATAAAGACTTCAACTAGACAAAGCAATCACTTTAACAAAATTCTTGGTGGCATGCATATGTTGTCTCGCTCCTTCCCCACTAACATGGCAAAAAAAAAAAGAAACTTCATTTATCCATACTACCTTGTAATGAAATTGTACCAAGTGAAAGAAGAGGAAAAGATTAATTTATGTGTCAAGAAATAAACAAAAATCAATTTTTTGAGTCTGTGTGGCTAAGAGGAATGAAAAAAGTTTGCTTATCTCCCTCCCCATTCTAAATGAAGATCATCCAGCAATAAGTTTATCAAAAATAGTTACCTTTTTCTCTCATTAGATCTTTAATAGCTTGCCATTTCATGTCATATGGGATGTTGCTAATAAAAACTCTGTTACGATTTGGACCCTTCTTTTCTCCAGTGCCTGAATTCTTATCTTTTGAATAAGGATGGAATCTATTGGCCTTCTTATTCCCTGTAGATTTTTCTTTTAATTCAGATTTCTCTTCTTTGACTGATTCATCATTCTCCCTATGAATTAAAAACAAAACAGAACAACAAAAAGAAAACCTCAGTGGTGCTTCCAATAGTGGAAGTCTATGTTAAAATAAGTATTTCACATTTATCTTTTCACAAAATTCTCCCCTAAATTAGACCTAAGGAAAGCAGCTGGAGAGTCAACTACTGCCTTTGAAAGTACCCAATCAATGTCTTTTCAAAGCAATGATTTCAGCATATTACCAAAGTTCTCATTTAACAACCCTTCTTTTTTCCATATTAAATAGTTGCAGCATTCAAACAAACCCAGTTTTCCCCATCATACTACTTAATAAATGTTGTTAGAACCTAACAAGAGGGGGAAATGGGTGATTTTATTCCTAGAGTATATTAAAAACTGCCACTGTTAATGGAGAACTAACTTTCTGGGCCTCATTCAGAACTCTAAAAACTTAATTTACAAAATGACACAATGAAAAAGTTCGTGTCTTAAAGGTTTATAACAGTTTCCTCCCAGAATTTTTCTTCTTCATTGCTTAAAAATATAATCAAAACACAGTTATATCTATATCTATACACTCCCCATATGACTCTCATAATTTTTGTCTCTTCCCAGTTTTGACCAATCTGATAAGGTATCCTATTATTTTCATGTTCAGTATTCCTGTTTTAACCTACAAATTAGGATAGGGTATTTCACAGAATCGAGCCATTTTTATTAAGAGTAATATCTATAATAGGTGGGATGGGATGGAGGAGAGCAGCAGTACTTAAATGCAACATGAACCAGAAATGTATAAATCTACTTTTCAATGAGGCCTAACTGGAAAGACATTTAAAAGACTGTAATCACATTTCAATTACATAATGCTATTCACCGAGCATCTGTAACATGTAGGTAAACAAAGTAAATCCTAAAGACAAAAATTTGGATATACATTTTAAAAATGAAATTTACTTTTCAAAAGCAATCTTTAACAAAAGTAACAACAGATCTCTTTTAAGTCACCAATGATCCTACTGAACTTAAAAGTATTTAATTAAAACTTCAATTTCAAAGCAATTTTTCACAAACACATATTAAGAAAAATCTCTGAGAATGATGCCCTAGGTTTTCTGGATTATTCTGACAACCAATCAGGTTTCATAATCCAGGCTCCATATTATCTCCTAAGCCAAGCAACTGTGTGATTTATACACTGCAGTACTTCACACACTTCTAATTGTAGTCACTTGTTCCACAATACATCGAATTTTTCAGATAACTGTTTTTCTGGGCAGGAAACAACCTAGCCATGAGTACAGTATGTAAAATGCTGGAGAACAAAAACCATCTGCAGTGATATCAGTAGTATCTAGCATGGTAATACGTGCTTGACAAATGTTTATTTTTGAATGAATAGTTAATTAAGAAACCGTACTCATCTGAGCACAGACGATGCTACTGTCTGCCAGAAAAACTGTTAAAATCAAGGAAGACACATGAGGGCCAAATATGCTTTGCCACCTCTTCAGACCTAGACAGGGACAACTTCACTATCCAGCATCTTCCCTCATTAGAAATGGCATGCCTGGAAGTGATCTCCTCAACTGTACTCCACCAAGTACCCACCTGTCTAAACAGAGTGGCACTCCTATAAATGGCAGCAAGCAGCCAAAAGCCACAGAAGACTTTTCTGTTTCCCAGGTACATCAGATACAAGAACAAATCCTTCTTTCCATCCCCCAAAAGAACCTATTTACATAGTCTGAATTCAACAAATATTTTAAAAGTAAGTCTCTGTTCAGGTGAGCAGACAGCTATACAGTCCCTATCCAAGTACCCCTTCCCCTGCCATTTTCTTCCTACGTGAAACCAACTAGGAAATTTGCACAAAATTCTGAAGTTTATTCTTACATGGATGTTGTAAAGTTACAACAATCTGACAACTCCACTAAAAAGCAATAATGTAAAATTATTAATTATTGTTAATCCCTTGAGTAGTAATAATAATATAATCCCCTTAAGTATTAAAGGCTTCCCTAACAGCTCAGTTGGTAAAGAATTCACCTGCAGTGCAGGAGACCCCGGTTTGATTCTTGGATCAGGACGATCCCCTGGAGAAGGGATAGGCAACCCACTCCAGTATTCTTGGGCTTCCCTGGTGGCTCAGATGGTAAGGGATCTGCCTACAATGTGGGAGACCTGGGTTCAATCCCTGGGTTGGGAAGATCCCCTGGAGAAGGGAAAGGCTACCCACTTCAGTAGAGTCAGACTCTAGTGACTTTCACTTTCACTTTTGAGTAGTAAAGGATATGCTCTTTACTGCTCAAGGGATTATCAGAGGGAGAGACATCTTCCAAGTTTTTCCCAATTAGTGGCATCTTAAAGATATTGCTAAACTGCTCATCTACAATGCACAAATTAAGATTACTATGGAAGGTAAAATCAGTGTAGTTGCTAAAGGTATAATCTGATTGTTAAGAAAGTGAACTATAATAATAGGGGAGGGGTGAGAGGAACATTCATGAGGGAGGGGATATGGGTATACTTTTGGTGGTTTCATGCTGTTGCATCACAGAAACCAATGCAACACTGTAAAATAAAAATAAATTTCAAAAAAGAAATATACAAACATCATAATGTAACTCTCAATCTCCATATGCTCCAAGTTGTTAGTCACACATAAATAATGAAGCATTATAACAACACTGCTATTTTTCCTCACATCCACTTAAGAAAAGGAGAGCTAGTATACCATTTTGGCGTAAAAAAGACTAGACCAAGGGAAATATCTTTAATTTCTTGTCAAAAGATGTGAACATGCCAAATAAAATCCTCTGTATGCGAGTTTCACGATCATATGAAAGCTCACTTTGGCATTTCTTAAATGTTTACTGGGCATTTTTAAATACAAAGAGGAGTAAGACATAGCTGATGCCGACATAGCTGCGACCAACATAGCTGCCTCCGTGCTCAATTACTATGGACTAGCCTCAGTAAAAATCATTTCACTCTTGATGACAAACAGCACTCTGTTCACCTCTAAGCAACATACCTTTTAAGGCAATATGTGGCCATTTTTATCAGTGCTACAAGTTCTTATCATTAAGAATATATGGTGAATCAACTCAAGGTTTATGTGTTGGGTTGTTGACTACTTCCGTTGGTACCCAGAGTCAAAAAAAAGGTTGTGAGGCTGATGTAAGTAAATGTCTCTAGTTACTTAGTGTGAGTGACCCATGCCTGTGTGCTCAGTCACTCAGCATCTGATTCTTTGTGATCCTATGGACTGTACCCATTAGGCTCCTCTGTCCATGTGGTTTTCCAGAAAAGAACACTGGAGTGGGCTGTCATTTCCTCCTCCAGGGGATTAAACACCCAGGTCTCCTGCATTGGTAGGCAGATTCTTTGCCACTGAGGCACCTAGGAAGCCCAAGTGATCCATGATGGTCTGTCGTACGTTCTTAAGGAAGAGACAGTACAAGAAACCCAATAGTAAACTGGTTTCTTTCCACAGCTGGGAAAAGAGGCAGGGAGAAAGATGAGTTATAAGCAATATGAAAAGAATCTGCATTTGTATTTACCGGTACCATTTCTTCACTTTATATTTACCTCTGCTTCAGTAAGAAGTGAAAGTGATTCTTTTCCCACTTCTCACTTCTTTTGTCTATCTACACCCCCATGGGACTTCAAAAGGGATTAGAGACTTTTAGATCTCATGGAAGTTCAGATACCAGCTTTATCTGTACCAAGACTATTTTACTAATCATACGCAAGTACAGTAGGGCTTCTCTCCATAATTCAAAGTTGTACTTTTTGATAAGGAGGTGGCAGGCCCATATTTAGATAAAACAAAGTACTTATTTCTCATTCCACTGGTTTTCACTTATATTTATGATGCCAAATCCCTGAAAGCCCACAATTTGGCAGGAACGGTAGAAAATGCTTCATTCACTTTTTTGGTCTTCAGTTTCTAAGTGCACCCAGGTTCCACCCAGGAACAAACTCCACTAGGAGATAGGTCAAATCTCCTATACCCACATCTCTGTTTTTCCTAGAAGATACTGTCCATCCTATTCAAATCCAATTGAGAGCAAGAGCACATAACAGAGCTGGGAGACCTACTTTATTTCATCTGCAATCAACCCTTAGACTGGTCCAGGTCTTACATAGTGTTCCAAACATTCTTATACAAAAGAAAAGTAAGAACGTTTATCTTTCCTACTTTAGTGTGAACATTATTACTTTCTAGTAAATTGAGTGTTTTCACAAAATTATTAACATACTTTCAACTTCAGGTTTAAAGAGCTGGGCATGTGCAGATGAAATGTCTGACTTCATATTCCTTCCATATAACAAGAACAAAGGGAAGCACAGCATTTCCTTTTAACTGGAAATTATGACTCGAACCGACTACATTCTTCATCGGCACTGATGACAGCTGCAATGTTTTAAGTAGTGGGTTTCCTTCAACTAAAAAATGATCTTATTTTACCAAAATTAAGATCCTACCATCCCGCATTGAGTTTTTTTTAAAAGCCTGTGTGGCTGACGAACATGGGGAAGCGGTAGGGAAGGGGGTGGAGCAAGGCACCACGCACCGTTCCCTTTTTAAAGTAGCTCTCACCAGTTCAAGGATAACACAATGCATTCGGTCTCACAGCACATTACTAAACTTCCTCTTGGTATATAGATCAGTTAAGAAGTGAATACACACTTTAGAAAACAACAGTGAATTTATACAGCTCAGAATGAGGCCGGGAAGATGGGGGAGAGGGGGTGTGCAGATACTCCTTTTACAAACGTTCTCGGCGGTTAAGAGGCAAAGTCCGATGACGTCATCCCTAGTTACTCCCTAGTGATGAACACTAACTATTGGCCTTTAAAGGGGGGGACCATTTTCCTGCAAATCGTGGCGACCGCCGAGTTCTGCGTAAGGGTTCTCCAACCGAAGTCCGGGAAGAGGGGGTGACTCGCGGTCTTGGGTCAGTAGCAGGGGAGGGTAGCCCCCAGGCCCGCATCCGGGTTCCCCCGGTTCGGTGCGGGCGGGGAGGGCCCGCGAGAGGGCCGACTGCACCTGCACCAACCCGCCGCCCACGGCCCGGGGACGGTTATCCTCCGCCCAGGCTCAGCCCCGGCTTCGGCACCCCCCCCGCCCCCAGGTCGATCTCCCGCCCCCCACCTCGTCCCGGTCCCCTGAGGAAAAGACAATACATTTTAACGCCATTGGAGCTGCTGCTGTGCTGCGGAGGCTGCTTCTCCTGCTCGGGCGGGTGAGGTTCTCGCCGGGGCTCGCCCGGCGGCTCCGAGGGCTGCCGATGCGGGCTGTCGTCGCCAGCGGCCCTAAGCACCTCAGGCTTGTCGGCGTCAGCCATCCCGCCGCCACGGCCTCCGCCTCCGCCGCCTGCGCTGAGGGGCTCCGAGCGCGACAATGGCGGCGGCCGGCAAAGCGGTAACGGATCCCGATTTGAAAAGGCCCCGAGCGCTCAGTTGCCCGGATCTCGCGAGAACCAGTCAGGGCTGGGAGACTGGGAGATGGTGTGAGCTGGTAGAGGGGAGGGAGTTGGGAGTGCGCGGGGAGGGGAGTAGAAGGATGGGTTGGTGGCGTGTGTGAGCCACCATGGCCGTAGTCGGTCCTGCTCCTGCCCAAGGAGGGCTTGATTTGTCCTGAAGCCCGTGGTAGGGCAGTGTTCTGAGTCCCAGCCCCTTCAGTCCTGTGGCACCCAGGGGGGTCTTCGCTAACAAAAGTCGGCTCTGGGTGTTAGAAAAATCTAGGGCTCTGAAACCTAGACTATTCTAATCATTTCCTGTAGGGGCAATTTAAATTAGAGAAGCACACACCGCTTAGCATCTTTACAAACGTCTGCTAATCTTCAGACTCCCCTTAGAAATCCTTTGAATAATGCAAATAAATCACTTGCTACTTCAGTGCTGAGGCACCCTGTGGACATTCAATAAATAGTCATTGATGACTGGTTGCAATTCACCAGAAAGAATGGCTTTGAATTCCTTTGAGTTCTGGTTGTTCTAGAGAATAAGGCAAAAAGAAGACTAAAGTTTTTAATTCTCCAGGCAGCAATCAATGAGGAAAATCTATACTTTTCATAAGAAACCTACTAGACTAGCCAATAATGAACATTTGAGATTTTGGTTGTGTTTATTATATGCTGATGGAAACTCTGTTTGAAGCAGTTACAGGCTCTCAAACAAATTTAATTACCGTATGGAGTTTTAAAGTATAGGCATAGATTCCCCCCCCTCCCCCACCCCGCCCCGAAGTATGAAAAAGAAACTCATTAAACGTAATTAACTTCTAACTTGGGAGTACCATAATAATATTTCACATTGAAATAACCTTTTTCAGCTGAAAAGTTCAAAGACCTTACCAAACCTTTCTTTTTATAAAGAGGCAAACATGTATGATTTACATGCTTTGCTAAATATCATGCACACATTAGCGGTAAAGCTGTAGTTAGAAACTAATACTCAAGTAATACATAATTTCCTCAATTACCCCGTTTCCTTGACATTTCAATGTGTAGGGTTTTTTCCCTTCAACTAAAAAATACCATAAAACAGCCAATTCTATGCCAGAAGAGTTACTTCATCAGACGCACACACATAAAAATCAGAACCGTTTTCATCATATCAGTACACTTGGTAAAATACTACTGTTTAGGGTGCCACTGACATTGTTTCAAAAACACAACACAGGCTGTTGCTGTTACTGCATGAATTGCTTCTCCTCAGTCAGTTCTCCAAGATTTAGTATTTGGAGTAGCAGAAGTCGTTGGATTTTTGGCAAAAAAAACTGGGTTACAACCCCTGCTCTGCCACTGTCTGCCTGTAACTCCTTGGACAAGTCACTTAACTTTTCAATCTTTCCATAATAAATAAGGATAATAATACCTAGCAAGATTAAGATGAGGATTAAAAGAAAGCACTTTATGTAGGGCAAATTGCTATATGAATATAAAGTAGTATTACAATTCCCTATCTCTCCAGGCTGAGCAGGGTTTTAATCAAAGAAAAGTCAAGTGGTTTTCGTAGAACTGAATTGTAAGTACTTTCAAAACATCCATCACTCTCTGTTATTCTTTGGCTGTTACTGAATTTAAGATGAAAACAAACCTGCAGTCTCTTGTATAGTATATTATTGCAAAATCTCAAAAATTTCAATTTAATATTTTTTAAGAGGCCTTTATGCTTAAAACAGAGTAGTAAGAACATGAGGAATACAAAAACAGATACAGCCTATTCCCTATTAGGGGAGAACACTTATAAAAAGCACTATTTGAGTGCTGTAATTGAGACAAATATGAAGTATAATTTTAAATTTATTTACAAAATCAGGACTCTGGCCTGCATTACTGTAGTGTGCTAATTAAAATGTTTCATTAAAATATTTATCTTGATTACTGAGCTTTTTGGCATCCTTTAAATGATGTACCTAAGACACGTACCTCCCTTACTGTAATTTAACTCTAGTCCTGATAAATGCATAAATGGCAGAGGTTAATTTCTATAGGGAGATCCGTGAGAACTTTACAGAAGAGCTGAATCTCAAAAGATGGAGAGAACTGGGGCAGCTTCTGAAGAGAAAATGTTGAATAACTACTATTCCATCTGACTGCTCTATAGATTGATCTTTCCTCCCTCACTTGCTATTATATTTTACTTACCTTAGCAAAATGTGAAAAAAATTTTTAAAAACACATTTGCTAACATACTATTGCTACATTCTATTTATATATTTTCCTTCCATGCTTATTTTTTTAAGTCCATATACACATACTGAAAAATCTTGAGTAATGATTTAGCTTTTACCTTCTCATAATTCCTACTACAAAATTCACCCTTGGCAATGGCACAAAATGCATTACTGATGCAACCTCACATAACTACCTAGTTATCTGTCTTACAAATTGAAATGTATTTGTAATAGAGTGGCAGAAAAGGAGAGGGGGAGATGGAGGGAGATTAAGGAAAGAACCATTATATTACACATACCTGGAAATTTAATACTAAAATTCCAAAATATTTTCAACTAATAATTTGTGTATCATTTAGGAATTGTATTGTTAGCAACAGAGACTAGAAATAATAGTGTCTTTTTTTTGAATTTTTTTTTTTTACTTTATTTTACTTTACAATACTGTATTGGTTTTGCCATACATTGACATGAATCCACCACGGGTGTATACAAGCTCCCAATCCTGAATCCCCCTCCCACCTCCCACCCCATATCATCTCTCTGGATCATCCCCATGCACCAGCCCCAAGCATCCTGTATCCTGTATCGAACATAGACTGGCACTTCGTTTCTTACAATAATAGTGTCTTAAACAAAATAGAATTTATTACTCTTTAAATAAAAATAGTGTAGAAGAAGGCATCCCAGAGCAAGTATAGCTGCTCCACAATTATCATGGACTCAGGTTTCTTCTGAGAAATTGATGCCTTTAAACTGTTGTGTTGGAGAAGACTCTTGAGAGTCTCTTGGACTGCAAGGAGATCCAACCAGTTAATCCTAAATGAAATCAGTCCTGAATATTCATCGAAAGGACTGATGTTCAAGCTGAAACTCCAATACTTTGGCCACTTGATGCGAAGAACTGACTCATTTGAAAAGACCCTGATTCTGAGAAAGATTGGAGGCAGGAGGAAAAGGGGATGACAGAGAATGAGATGGTTGGTTGGCATCACCAACTCTATGGACATGAGTTTGAGCAAGCTCCAGGAGTTGGTGACGGACAGGGAGGCCTAGTGTGCTGCAGTCCATGGGGTCGCAAAGAGTCAGACAAAACTGAGCAACTGAACTGAACTGAACTGAACAGTTTTCTTCTTTCTTGACCTTTCACCACCCTAGTGTGTGGCAAATATTTTAAAGGTCACCCTAGGGCCCAAGCTGGCTACTGGAGATCTAGGCATCTTGTCTGGATTGAAGGCAAGAAGTTGTTCAGAAAAGAAGGCTCCTATTCAGAAGTCTCACACAACACTTCCCATTCACAGGTCAAAACTTAGTCACATTATTGCAGGGTGGAAGCCAATTCTGACTCCATGTTGGAAACTGTTTCTTTGACTTGCTTTTATTATTATAATCATACCCAGTGGCTTGTCTGGAGGACCCTGCCCACCTGTTAAACTAATGTGCCTTTGTTCAGCTCATGGAGAGATAGTTTGTCCCTTTTCACTTGTGAATAGAAGAGATTCGGTTCAGTTCAGTTGCTCAGTCATGTCCGACTCTTTGCAACCCCATGGACCGCAGCATGCCAGGCTTCCCTGTCCATCACCAATTCCTGGAGCTTGCTCAAACTCAAGTCCATCGAGTCAGTGATGCCATCCAACCATCTCATCCTCTGTTGTCCCCTTCTCCTCCCACCTTCAATCTTTCCCAACATCAGGGTCTTTTCAAATGAGTCAGTTCTTCGCATCAGGTGGACAAAGTATTGGAGTTTCAGCTTGAGCATCAGTCCTTCCAATGTATATTCAGGACTGATTTCCTTTAGGATAGACTGGTTGAATACCCTCGCAGTCCAAGGGACTCTCAAGAATCTTCTCCAACATCACAGTTCAAAAGGATCAATTCTTCAGCACTCAGCTTTCTTTATAGTCCAACTCTCACATCCGTACATGACTACTGGAAAAAACCATAGCTTTGACTAGAAAGACCTTTGTTGGCAAACTAATGTCTCTACTTTTTAACATGCTGTCTAGGTTGGTCATGGTTTTTCTTCCAAGGAGCAAGTGTCTTTTAATTTCATGGCTGCAGTCACCATCTGCAGTGATTTTGGAGCCCAAGAAAATAAAGTCTGTCACTGTTTCCATTGTTTCCCCATCTATTTGCCATGAAGTGATGGGACCAGATGCCATGATCTTCATTTTCTGAATGTTGAGTTTTAAGCTAACTTGTTCACTCTCCTCTTTCACTTTCATCAAGAAGCTCTTTAGTTCTTCTTCGCTTTTTGCCATAAGTGTGGTGTCATCTGCATATCTGAGTTTATTGATATTTCTCCTGGCAGTCTTAATTCCAGCTTGTGCTTCAACCAGTCTGGCATTTTGCATGATGTTCTCTGCATATAAGTTAAATAAGCAGGGTGACAATATACAGCCTTGATATACTCCCTTCCCCATTTGGAACCAGTCTGTTGTTCCATGTCCAGTTCTAACTGTTGCTTCCTGACCTGCATTCAGGTTTCTCAAGAGGCAGGTCAGGTGGTCAGGAAATCTCTTTAAGAATTTTCCACAGTTTGTTGTGATCCATAGAGTCAAAGGCTTTGGCATAGTCAGTAAAGCAGAAGTAGATGTTTTTCTGGAAATATATTGCTTTTTCAATGATACAGTGGATGTTGGTAATTTGATCTCTGGTTCATCTGCTTTTTCTAAAACCAGTTTGAACATCTGGAAGTTCGTGGTTCATCTACTGTTTAAGCCTGGCTTGGAGGGAGAATTTTGAGCATTACTTTGCTAGCGTGTGAAATGAGGGCAAGTGGGTAGTAGTTTGAACATTCTTTGCCATTGCCTTTCTTTGGGATTGGAATGAAAACTGACCTTTTCCAGTCCGGTGGCCACTGCTGAGTTTTCCAAATTTGCTGGCATATTGAGTGCAGCATTTTCACAGCATCATCTTTTAGGATTTGAAATAGCTCTACTGGAATACCATCACCTCCACTACCTTTGTTCGTAGTGATGCTTCCTAAGGCCCACTTGACTTTACATTCCAAGATGTCTGGCTCTAGGTGAGTCATCACACCATTGTGATTATCTGGGTTATGAAGATCTTTTTTGTATAGTTCTTTTGTGTATCATTGCCACTTCTTCTTAATATCTTCTGCTTCTGTTAGGTCCATACCATTTCTGTCCTTTATTGTTCCCATCTTTTCATGAAATGTTCTTTGGTATCTCTGATTTTCTTGAAGAGATCTCTAGCCTTTCCCATTTTATTATTTTCCTCTATTTTTTTGCATTGATCACTGAGGAAGGCTTTCTTATCTCTCCTTGCTATTCTTTGGAACTCTGCATTCAAATGGGTATATCTTTCCTTTTCTCCTGAAGGCTGACATTTTCTCAAGGCTGGACATTCCCTTGGAGATGTTTTGCAAGACTGAGGACTCTTTCACTTTACTTCCCCACTGCATCTCCCTCTCTATTCTGCTTTTGACTTTAGTTCCTCATTGCTTCTTTCTCTCTCATCTATAAAACAACCTGGCATCCAGAGCCCAAGAAGATGGTTATTTTGAGGCACTAGCCTGCCATCTTGTTGATCTGCCGGCTCCCTGATTAAAGTCTCTTCCTTGCCTCAACACCTATCCTGTAGCAAGCAGAGCTAGCTTGGACTCGGTAACAATACGACACACCCATCTGTAAGGGAGGTTGGCAACTGGGCTCATTGCCTATAGTTCTGCTACCAAAGAAGAGAATGGAGTAGCCACTAGCATTCTTTTAATTTGGCTTTAAGTACTGAAGGCAAAGACCAAGAATATGAAGTCAAAGAAATGGTATGTTTTTGAAGTCAGTTTACTTGGCTTTACAAAACTAAATGGCTGAATTTGAAGCCACTGTTTCCCAACTTTAGAAAACTGAAACTAAGAAAGGAATTTATAACTAAAAAATATTGCAGGTTATATTTGAAATACATATATAGTTCACTTTTTCACCATAGAATTTCATTCTGTGATGAAAAAGTGGATATTGGTTATTATCACTTGAAAGAATAGATTTATTCTGACAATTAACTACTTACTCTTTTTCTCTTTTTCTTCTCTTCTTCTCCTATTATTCTGTGTAACTTAGGAGTCCTTTTTAGCATTTATCATTCTAAAATTACATACTTAAGAAAGTTCTCTACTAGTTAAGAGAAGTTTAGAATTAAGTCATCAATTATCTGAATAATCCAGGCAGGAATTCCACTTTCACCTCAATTATTCAAATAATTCAGATTATACCAACAGTGTTGCTTGAATTCCTTTAATAATTGTTTCATTTTTCCACTTTACAATGCTAGGATCATTAACAGATTTACTTTTGATTTTTGTAAGCAATATTGGGACAGTTTTCTCCTTTGAAGATTAAACACTCCTTTAATTCCTGGGTACTTACTTGAGTGTCAATTTTTTTTCATTGTCCTTTTTTTTTTGGAGGAAAATTGCTTTACAATGTCATGTTGGTTTCTTTCTAATTCCTTAAATCACCATGTCTTTTCCTCAGTCTCATTCCAGTAACTCCATTAAAAGAAAGATCAGAAGAGCAAATTTCTAAGTGTTCTGCCCTACTTTCCTTCCTATAGGCATAGCTACCCCCTCCTCTTGGGTAGTAAGTCCATGAATTAGGTTTCCTCTGTCCAAAGCCATGATACCATGTGGTAATATTTTTAACTCTTCCAAATTTGGTATTCTAGCTCAAGGAGTATTCATGAAAATGATTATTGTGTAGCAAACATTGTTTTTAACTTAATTGCCCTTTTTAGCAAGGTCATTCTCAATGTTTCAGTTCAGTTCAGTTCAGTCGCTCAGTCTTGTCCGACTCTTTGCGACCCCATGAATCGCTGCACGCCAGGCCTCCCTGTCCATCACCAACTCCCGGAGTTCACTCAGATTCACGTCCATCGAGTCAGTGATGCCATTCAGCCATCTCATCCTCTGTCGTCCCCTTCTCCTCCTGCCCCCAATCCCTCCCAGCATCAGAATCTTTTCCAATGAATCAACTCTTCACATGAGGTGGCCAAAGTACTGGAGTTTCAGCTTTAGCATCATTCCTTCCAAAGCAATCCCAGGGCTGATCTCCTTCAGAATGGATTGGTTGGATCTCCTTGCAGTCCAAGGGACTCTCAAGAGTCTTCTCAATGTTTAGTTACCACATTTGGAAGGGACAATACATTTCTTAGAGTGTTGACTAATAAGGTCTAATCCACACACTGTCATGCATATTTGAATATAATCCTATAAATCAGGGGTACCAACTCCAGACACTCGGACAGATAGCAGTCTGAGTCAGATAGCCTGGTAGGAACCCAGCCCCACAGCAGGAAGTGAGTGCATGTGAGGGAATAAAGCTTCATCTGCCCCACCCCATCACTCACATTACCACCCGAACCACCCCCTCCCTCCCCTGTTTGTGAAAAATTGTCCCAGGTGCCAAAAAGGTTGGGGACTGCTGCTGTAAATGGTAATGATAGACTTAATAACTAACATAATCCATATTCCTCTTATTTGATAATAGAAATTTATTTAAGATGATTGTGAATACGGAAGTCCACATTTCCTAGCTTCACTGGCCACTGTGCGTGGCCACGGGCCTATTGTCTGGCCATGAGAATATGAGCAGAAATGTTGTGAGGACTGAGGAGGAGGTTCCTTAGAAGGGAGGGACCTAACTGGAAGAGTGGCCCTTTTGTCCTCTCTAGTCTCCTCTTGCTGCTGCTTGGAATGGACAAACGATGTCTGTAGCAGTGGCCACCATGATGAACCGTGAAGTGAGCTTATGACTGAAAGCTAAGGACTGACGTTGTTAGAAAAGGAAAATAGAATTAGGGTCTTTGATGACACCATGAAGCCACCACAAACAACCTTCATAGTCCTATCTCAAGCTTGTTCTCAGTTGGAGGAAATCCTCTATCCTAATTAATATGCTACTATTCGGAGTCTTTCTGTTAAGCACAGCTAAACTTAATCCTGATAATCAAAAGGTTTTTTTGTAAAAACCAGTTTGCTTCAGTAGTCTACAGTGTGGTCACACAAACACAGCTTTTTTTCTTTTTATTGAGGACATCCATTACACTGGTTTTTATTTGTTCCTTTGCTGTCTACCGTAGAACAGTACAAGCTTCCTGCCTGATATCCAGTCTCTCTCCTTTTTTTTTTTAACGACAGAATCACAATTTTGTCTAGTAGCAATATGCCCAACTAAAATACTGGGAGTGGTCATAGGACACAACTCTAAGAAGTTGTAAGGATAAATACGCTTGGATTGCTAGAAGAAGCTTTCCTAATAAGTTCTTTGCCTCCCTGCTTTCCTGTGAAGCTAGATGGTGGAGTATCCCTCTGAAACCGTGAGGTAACAGGTTTGAGGACAAGAGCCACCAGCTAAAGATGGCAAATCAGAAAAAAATAGGAGCCTGACCTCACAGAGCCAGTGGATAAGCCCTAGACTGCCTATATACAAACTTAGGACCTATTTTTGTAACCCTATATACAAAAATAGGGCCTCACAGAGCCAGCACATAAGCCCTAGACTGCCTATATCCAAACCTCTTGCTTGGGGAGAAAAAGAACCTCCATTCCCTTTAGGCCTTGCATTAGGTTTCTATTACCACAGTTTCATGAAACGGAACATAATCCAAAAATTCTACCCTTTTGCAACCCTTTATAACAAGGGTTATACTTTTGCTTATAGCTGCATATGAGCTTACTCTGTTAGAAACAATACTTTTTTAGTATTACTCTGTTAGAAACAATACTTTTTTAGTAGTATACAAATGTAATATATTTTTCATGGTGTATTACAGACTGGTAGGCTGAAGTGATTTCATGTCATTATATTTCAACTCACAAACTGTTTAAACATGTTAAAAATATATATGTCAAAAAAAAAATATATATATATATGTCTATATGCATAGCTGTAAACATATTGATGTATATAAACAGAGTTGATTAGGTATATTTCCATGATTTTACTTCTTTCTTTATTCAGTACTCAGTCAGGAAAAGAAATAAAAGCTTTCGATCCAGCTGTAGGCATTTCATGTAGGATCTAATGCACAAAGACAGGGAAGTTTACACAATAATTAGTGCGATTGATGGAGCAAAGGTCCAGGAACTATTGCTAGGGTTTGAAAAATTAAGCAGGGCAAGAATCATGGGAACCGCCACTAATTATCTTTGTTTCATGTAGCAGCAGGTAAATCTCAGAACTTCCTTATGCCCTGAAGCTGCTGGTATAACATCTCATCTGCCATCTGCTGATACCTAGTTGCTGAAACTAGTGGTTTCTCTGTCCCTCCCTTTAAATTTTATATCTGAGCTTCTTGTAAGTAGAATTTAGGTTAGAATTAGCAGAGTGTGAGAAATGTCTCATACAGGGGAGCTCAGAAGGGTGAGAATAATGCTGAGTATCAATAAATAATATTTGGCACAGTGTCTAAGCTGTTTGGTATATGTTGCGAGATATCCCAAAACAAAGGAGAGAATAACTATGTTTATTTGTTCATTCATCCATTCATTCATTGTGTCCATTAGAGACAGGAATCCCTGCACCTCTAAATAAGTCTAAGTGTATTTAAAAAAAAAGAAATTTGTAATTTATTTCATACTTTTTGCTCCATTAACAAATCTCAATTGTGAATTCCCCAGAGTTTCCTTCAGATTACTAAAGATGCATGGTAGTACTGTGAGAACAGATGTTCTGACAGTCCCAGGATTGACATTCTGTCCAAAACTTTTCTGAAAACTCAGACTTTATCCTTCCCAAATGTTTATTGCTTTGAGCATCATCTAAAGTCTTGGGATAGTTATATAAGGATTACTGTGTATAGAGAATACCATGTAAAAAATATTTAATTCTCAAACTATTAGCTTTATACTTTCTCCTTAAAATCTTCATAGTTTTAAGTATTGTTTTATACATAGCCACTAGCTTCAACTTATTTTATACCAACTTTTACGTAGTATCACAGGCTTTTTCAGTCTTACTGAATACTCATTCAGTTTAGCTTTGCTTATGAGAGATGTGAGTTCAGTTTGGCTACCTTGGTTTTACAAATCTGATATCAAGTATACAAGTGTTTCTTATTTAACAATGCATGCATTTCTGAAAACAAAAACTCATGTTCTATAAAATCATTCTTAAAAATACCTGGCAACTTAAGAAAATGAAAAGACAGGCTCAGATAAGGATAAAATCTTTGCAAAACCTATATCTAGTAAAGGCCATATTTCCAAACTATACAAAGAACTCTTAAAACTCAATGATAAGAAAACAAACTACCAAATTAAAAAGTCGGAAACTATCTGAACAGACATCTCATCAAAGAAGATATACAAATGGAAAATCAGCATAAGATATTCAACATCTTTTGTCATAAGAGAATTGAAAATGAAAATGGCACTGAGATATCACTGCATAGCCATTAGGATGCTAAAATCTAAAACACTGACAATACCAAATGCTGATGAGGAATGTCAAGCAACAGGAATTCTACTTTATTGCTGGTGGAAACATAAAATGATATACGTACTTTGAAAGACAGCATGTTAACTTTTTACAAAGCTAAGCATGTCCTTACCATATACAATCCAGAAATCACACTCTTAGTTATTTACCAAAATGAGTTGAAAAATTACGTTCATACAAAAACGTACAAGTGATGTTTAAAACACCTTTACTTTTAATTTCCAAAAATTGGAAGCAACTAAGATGTCCTTCAATAGGTGAATGCCTAAACAAACTATGGTATATCCATCCAATGGAATGTTATTAAGTGATAAAAAGAAATGAGCTACCAAGCCGTGAAACATCATGAAAGAAAGTTAAATGCTTTTTTTTTTTCTTTAAATGAAAAAAGCCAGTCTGAAAAAGGTAACAGGGTCTGTATGACTCCATACACAGATTCTGGAGACAAAGCAATAGAGACAATGGTTTCCAGGGGTTAACCTGGTGGGTTAGGGAAAGGAGGAGAATGAGTAAATGGAGCTCAAGGAGTTATTTAGAGAAATGAAACTATTTATTTAAGATATTACAATGCTGGATATATGACATGCATTTGGTGAAACATGTAGAACTGTACAACACAAAAGTTAACCCTAATGTAAACTATGAACCTTAGTAATAATGTGTCAGTATTGGTTCATCAACTGTAATAAATGTACCACACTAATACAAGATGTTAATACCAGATGAAACTGTGGAGTAAGGGCAAAAGAGATATAGAGGAACTTTCAGTACTTTCTGATTGATTTCATATAATCCTAAAACTAATCTACAAAATAAAGTTTATTCAGTGAAAAAATAATTGGCAAAATTTAGGAAAAAAATATCATGTTGGAGAAAAATTGATGTAAAACTCATGCAACTTCACAAAAACACTACAAAAACATTTACAAACCTAATGAAAATACGAGCACAGTTAAAAATACAACATAACTTGACCAAAATTTTTTTAGTTAAGAGAGAATGATGAAAAAGCATAAGGAAAGGGTAAATTATGAAAACAAGGGCAAATGCACAAAGATCAGGAAATCACTCTGTATGTTCAAGACAGAGCATATGGCTGAACTGAGCAAAGAGGAAGAAGATGGAGTGAATGGTTAGTGCGTATAGGATTGCTTTCCTTCAAGCTTATTGCATTAGCTGTGTTAATAGATTTAGCATTAAATTCCTTTACCAAGTAGTCAAAACACTAATGTTTTAGGGAAAATCTTGTATAAACCTTGATTTTCACATTCTCTTGGCATCCCTATTTGTCAATTAATTGATGCATATTACAGAAACATACACTATAGCAGAATAAACTGATTATATTTCTCTGTTTCTTTAACCCAGCAAGATAACTTGAGCCAATTAAACATTATACTGTGGTTATGGATCACACATTCATTGTGCCCAAGGTACCTTATCATATTCGTTAAGATCCAACAGTAAATACAGAAAAGACTTGAAGTGCAGTTTAAATGAAATGATATAAGGCTTATGGGCAGTAAAATTGAAACCAGTTAAATGAAACTTCATTTAAAAAGTTCACTCTGAACTGACACATTTAGTGCATGTTTCTTTGCAGAACAGTTTACCAGCAAAATATACCATCTCATTTTCAATGGGACTCATTAAATAGACCAGCATTAGATCATTATCTATACTGAAGTATCATCATGCTCAATTCACTTATGATTCCACTTATTTAGATAATTTCTTCACTGTTGACAAAAATCCCACAGTCGTTTTCTAATCAAATTTAATCATCCTATTACAATACTCTTTAATCTTATTTCAGCATATTCAGCATTGGCTACTCTCTAGAGATCAGATGGTAAGATGACCTGGAGGAAGAACTCCAAGGAAGGAAAATTGAAATTTAATAGGGCAGTTTAAAAAATACAGAACTTTAAGACAATCAGTACTTAGTTGCAAAACTGAGAATGAGACCACAGACCATTTATTTATAGCAGAAATTTAAAAATCACTCCTGTATTACTTTGGGATTTATAAAAATGAACTTCCAAGAGTCCATGAATGCCACGAATTGTAAGCAAAATTATCTGCAAGTGTATAAGGGCATAGATTTCCTATTGAAATTTCAAAAGCAGTCTTAACCTTCCAAAAAGATTGAAACTGTTTATGTAGAAAATACGCCATAGGTACCTAAAAATGACAATCCAAATAAGAATGTGTTTTTTAAAAACAAACAGGTGACTTTTGGACATAATTAATTATCTAATACCATCTAAAGCTAAGTAAGCATTGGGTTGATGTTTAACATTTATAACAAAAAGGTAATTTACATTTGTCCTCCATGTATTTTTTTCAGTTTTGCATTTGAAAGTTGTAGTATCCAATATTTGAATAAATGGCAACTTAAAAAAAAAAAAAAGCAGAGCTACTTTCAAACATTTTAACTCAGAAAGACTAAACAAACTTCAGCCAGACAAGATCTAGATTTCCATGAAAAGCTGAAGGTAACATGGTAATAAGGTCAAGAGAGGATCCCACTATAGAAAACTTGAGAGCAAGCAGTCAGCTGAAACCAGGGTGACAAGCATTCATAGTAACAAAATTTCCCTCTGAAAAGAATCCTGAGCTGTCTTGTTAGAGAAAATTTTTGCTTCCAGTTCCTTAGTGACACCTTCATTAGAGTGGGGATGTTCAGTTCCTTAGTGACACCTTCATTAGAGTGGGGATGTCATATTCTTTACATTTCTATAGTTACCACATCTTCTGACAAGATAGATAATTAATAAATCTGCTCTCTGACATAAGAAAAAGTCCTAGTCTTACAAAAGACACTATTTACAAGAATAGAAGGAGAAATGGGGAAACTGTTTTGAAATAAAGCTGATCTATAAAGAGAAATTTTCTTCTACTAGCTTAACAAGCATAATAAATTAGATTTTTCTCTTCATAGCTAACTAGATAATCATTTTTCTATATTTTAGTACCTTGTTAAAAACAAGCTTATGTTGACAACCATATATATTCACCCAATACTCAACATTTTTTGCCAAAAAGTAGATAAATTTATTTATTTACTTATTTTTAAATTTATTTACTCCATTTCTGATTACATAAGAACATTTGGATGCAGGTACACATTAAAACAGATAATTGAAAGAAAATAATGCATCAACATCTGAGCAAAGAAAAGTGTTGCTGCTGCTGCTAAGTCGCTTCAGCCATGTCTGACTCTGTGCGACCCCACAGACAGCAGCCCACCAGGCTCCCCCATCCCTGGGATTCTCCAGGCAAGAACACTGGAGTGGGTTGCCATTTCCTTCTCCAATGCATGAAAGTGAAAAGTGAAAGTGAAGTCACTCAGTCGTATCCGACTCTTAGCGACCCCATGGACTGCAGCCTACCGGGCTCCTCCGTCCATAGGATTTTCCAGGCAAGAGTACTGGAGTGGGGTGCCATTGCCTTTTCCCAAGAAAAGTGCAGTAGTCAATAAAGAAAGAACATAAATGCACTAGTCAATAAAGAACATAAATATAAAAGCCTTAAGGTCTTATACAGTTACTCATTTTTAGCTGTTAATTTGACCCTAACATCCTTGGTAACTAAAGGAAAAGGCACATGTGATCAGCTACATGATATACATTATATATAAGAAGACACACCACTTACCTTGAGATGATTTAAAAGGAAGGGTATGAGAGTTCAATTCATGAAATTGGTCTTGAAAGAAATGCTTTCAGAGGTATGTCAAATAAGAAATAGTACAGAATGTGTTAGGCAAATCTTTAGTAACAACCTCATAGCAAGCATAGAGTGGATTGTATAAGCTGAACATTGCTTTATGTGGAAAACTTATATATAAACTAAAAGTGTAAAGTCAAAGCATAGTAAGGGTAGTTCTTTTGGAAGGAGATCTAAACGATTTCATCCACATATTTACCTTTCTAATAATTTTGGATTGTTCTGAAAATAAATTAGAGACAATCCAGAAACTATGTGTGTTTTAGAAAAGCATTCATTTCCTATCTTTCAACAATTCTTAAATAAAAATTGGGCAACAAACATTGGCAAGGACTTGAAATACAGTTATTCTGGATTTTATATTTTACTATGCTTCATCACTTCTTTGGTAATGGAGAATAAAACATAAATTATTAATTTCTGTACTTCCATAGAACTTCATATAACCTGCTATGTTGTTTTCCAAAATATCTCATTTGTATCCCAGCACTTGGCAAAGGATGTGGAACATAATTGATATTTAATCCTTTTATGCTTTCCAGAATGAGCCATTTTGCAGACATTTCAAAACATCACCTCTGTTCATACAGCTTGTTAAAGGTCAAGGTCATGTACCAACTGATACCAAGGAACCTAATTTATAGTTAAAACTTTCCTTTGGCATCAATTCAAAAGCATTAACTGAAAGCACTGCACAACTGATGTAGGTATGGATTAAAAAAAAAAAATCATTCAGAGGAACCTTCAAAATCCAAGCATAAGTATATTATGTCAATGATATGACAGATCAGATTTCACTCAAATGGTCTGTGAAACAATGGTCCTCTTCTACTTTCTAAAATGAGTGAAAATTAGATCTGTGATGTCCAGATTTTGCAAATCAGTATCATGAGCGTTCACTATGGAACCAGATTTAAAGTCATAAAGTGACAATTTGAAGTCTCCAATCATGGTAACAAATTCTTGCAGTAAAGCCCAAACATCAGTAGTAGAGTCACATAACTTGCTTCTGCTTTCTTAAGCTTGACTTCCAAAGAGAATCAGTGATTGTAGATCATAGTGTGGAAATAGAGAATTGAGTAAACTATAGCATGTGTCTAGACAATGTCAAAAATCAATCAAATGATAAATTCATAAAATTTGTTAATATTGTGCAAACAAAATGGTTAATCTCTGAACTTCTTTGAATACAATATTATTGCAATAATCTAGAAACATACATAGAAAAATTGTGGAAAGAAAATGACCTCATTTTCCATACTCTCTGAGTGACTGCATGGCCAGAATATACTATCTCCAGAACCTTGTTACTAGAAGTATAGTCCTGAGACTAGCAACCTATGGAATCACCTGAGATGTTGTTAGAAATTCAGAATCTGAGACCCAATCTCACACTTACTGAATGAGAATCTTCATTTTAACAAGATCCCTGGGGGATTCATATGCACATTAAATTTCAAGAAGCCCTGCTATACCATATAATACCAAAAAATGATGTGGCCTTTAGCAAGCTTTAAAAAAAGAGTCAGTAAAACCATGGCAATGAATATGTTCCTAGAAGTAGATACTTCTTCCACTCTCCTTGGTAGGCCTGTATTATAGGGCATTTAATAGTTTCAAATGAAAAAGACAACTTTTTTAGTATAGTTTTATATGAACTCACAGTTACACATTAAACATTTTTGTTAAGACCATGGAAGTTTCTAGTTTAGTAAATAGTCTAAATGAACATGAAATTTGTCTTCACTTTATTTTCAATTAGAACACACTTGTTTTCAGCTTTTTTTTACTTGAACAATGACCCAATTCTGCACCACACTTTTCCCAGTCACTGAATAGTTTATAGTTCATTAGGTCAATAATTTAGTTTTTAAGGAATCTACAAATGTTTGCAACTTGTAGGTTCTGAATATACTGTGTTGTTATGTTTGTTGCTCAGTCACGTCCAACCGTTTGTGCCTCATGGACTATAGCCCACCAGGCTCCTCTGTCCATGAAATTCTCCAAGCAAGAATACTGGAGTGGGTTGCCATACCCTTATCCAGGGGATATTCCCAGCTCAGCCATCAGGGAAGCCTCTGAATATGTTATCCAAAGATAAATAGAATTGGGGCTTTATAACTGAGCTTGGAGAATGGGAAGAGCCCTAAATAAGGATGAAGGGAGAGGGTTTTTTTTTGTTGTTGTTGTTGTCTTGTTTGTATTGCTTTCAATGCTGTTTAAGTTTGATTTACATACATTCAATGCTGTTTACAAAATGAGCCTCTCTGCTTTATGTGGGCTTTATCTAAGGGTTCCTCGCTTTATCTCTTCTATTAATAGCTTGAAATACGCAGTGTTCTTGCCTGGAGAATCCTGGGGACGGAGGAGTCTGGTGGGCTGCCGTCTATGGGGTCGCACAGAGTCGGACCCGACTGAAGTGACTTAGCAGCAACGCAGTGTTTCAGCACTACGGACAGCGCCTAGGCACCTACTTCTAAGAAAAGAGGATTCTGTTGGGTTTGCTTAGGAAAGGCGAAGGGTAGGGAAAAATAACTCCAGATAAAATATGCAGTCCCCAGTTAAACCCATACACCCTTCACTCACGTCTTTCCTTTATAGGATGAGAAGGCGTAAGAATTTAGTGCCTACTCCTCGACTGAGGCTGAGGTCACCGAGCAGAGCGAAATGCCCGCGGCACAGCTACTAATGCAGAGAGGAGAGGAAAACAAGGATTTTTAATAATAAATTAAGGAAAACCCCCACTGCCTTAGAAAGCCTTACTGGTGATGAAGGATTCCTAACCTGCAAAGTGTGATACGAGTGAAAATGAGCCGCTGTCTTTTTTTTTTTTTTTTTAAGAGCCGAGGGCTAGATAGAGCCTGTTGCTGCAGTAGCCGATTTCCTTCCCCCGTCACTTCCCACCTCTTCTCTCTCACGTACACAAACGGTCAGACGCCCTCACAAACGCACACGCGCGCGCGCAAATATTTACACACTGCCACATCAAAGAAATCCGTGCACATTTTCCTGCTAATATACTCGCGCGCGCACACGCACTTCGCGGGCGCCCACGTCTTCTGTCCATCACAGACAGATACATTTACACACGTAGGCCAGGAAAGCGCTAACCGCGGTACTGTGACTCCACGGAGGTCCCCAGGACACGCCTTTTACATGGTTATTGAACCGATCAGCGAACACAGACAAACGTGCCAACCCTTAAATCTACTCGCTGGATTTCATCTCCATGGCAACAAACATGGAAGGTGAGACATCTCTGCCTGCGAAGTAACTTTCTCCCCCTACCCTCCGCATTAACTGACAGGATTCCAGTGCAGCTCCAGACAGAAGTAGCATGTCTGCTTTTCTTGTATTTCTGAGCTAGACAGCAGGAGAGGAGGTGGGGAGAGGGGAGGGAGGAAGGAGTCTGCAGGTCTGCCGAGTTCAAATTCTAAAGGATAAAGAGCCCTAATGTTTCTGTTGCTGCAGCTGACAAAAAGAAAAGGAAAAAAAAAAAAAAGGCAGATGTGTGTGTCCAGTCAGCTTGCTGATGATTCTTCCATAATGTTTTGTAGGTGGTTTCTATGTTTCTTCAATTTAATATGTCCAATGAGAACTAGCAGCAAACAAGGCAGAATGGTATTGACAGTCTAGGTTTCTCTAGTGGGAGAATTTTGAGAATTTTTGGACCAGGTTTCCAGTGCTTTGGGGAGGAATGAAAAAAAGAATGTCAGAGTCCTTGAGGAGCCATTCAAAGATTCTCTTAAAAGGGGAATTTTCTTAACGTTGAAATCTGTAAGGTTGGGAGGAGGTTGATTCTAGCATATCTCAAGGTTTTGGATCCCTGGGAAGGCCTGAAATGTATGCACTTCATCATGAAGACATCTGGGTTTGTAATTTAAGGTTTTTCTTTGACTTCAACATATTCCATTCCAAATTATCAACCAATTCTTTGCAGATGTGGCCTCAGTAAGGCATGTTTTCCCTCTTTTAATGGGATTAATAATTTTGGTATTTGAAGGGGTGTATATATATGTGTGTATATGGGAGAATTCATTATTTTTTAAGCATGGGTTTTCCTGTATGTCTCATTTCATTAAATTATGAATTTTCATATAATTAGCATTAGAGATGATTATATCTAGTGACTAGTATCAAAATACTTTTTTACCTAGAACACTATATTCCACTATAATAGTTGTTATTTTAGATTTATTGTTTGGAATATCATTAATAGATGAGTAAACCAGAGGGGAAAAAACCTGTTGATTGAAATAAGATATAGGAGATTCTTTTATTAATGGGCACATGCTTTTCAATTTTGGTTTCTGCAGTTGCACATTGTTGGGTAGATTAAATGACTATAAAATTGAACTAAAAGTGAATTTGTATATCTCCAGTCAGTAAACTTACTTCACAGAAGAAAAATCATCACACATAACATTCATGACTCAAGTGTAAAAATACTATTATCTTTCCCTGACTACTCACAATAGTATTATTTGCATGGCTAGTCATAGAAAGACATGTTAGCTTGCTTACTGGTTACCAGCAACAAAACAATTCAGTGAGATTTGGGCCTACTGATAACTACAGGTATACCCTTGGCCCAATCCCATGACTCATCAGAACTTAGAAATCCCAGTTTCTGGCAATTGCCATGAAAGGAATGATATGCTTTCAACTAATTTTCTCATTTCTAAAATACCTCAACATTTATTCTAGTCAATATGGCTTGAGGCAATATTTTATCATTTGCAGAAGTATTATGGAAATATACTGAAATATGTTAATCATAACACACATAGACCCTGATATTTAAACTATACAATGTTGATAATGTTACCCATTTTTTGTGGCACAGCATATCTAACATAAGTTTTACCCCAAAACTTTACATTCTGGTCTTTTTATAAAAATTCATTTCTTTATTCTCAAATTTTTTTCCTCATAAGGGTTTGTTATTTACAGCTTTGTAGCTTCATGATCTAAATTTCTCCCATATTTTTTCATTTCCTATTTCCCTATAAACAGGATATTAAGATGATGTTTTCCCTTTGAGGTAGGCATTAACATGACTGTTTTACAGAACCTGCTAATTTTTTTTTTACTTCAGTTCCAAGAATTAGAGAAAGTGAAAGAAATGTATTTTTTATCCACAATTGAGTGATTTTGGATACCTTATTAATTACAAACAAATCAGTGCTGTATCTGAAGACTTCTATTGATTTTTAATAATATTTGATTACTTTTATATCATATTATACTCTATAATTGACTGAAAGATGCAAAGCTCAGCATACTTAGTAGTCTCAAAAACATTAGATTTGGTATTGCAATAAGACAAGTTAGGTAAATACTTGAAAAATTTAGGCCAGAAAATACTGACATTTTAGCTACAGTCACCAAGAGACTTAAATTCCCAAGAGAATCTATTTTCTGAACATGCTGTTAGGCAATTGCTTAACTTTTAACTTATTTGTTTGTGTGAACACATTGCCTGCAGCAATGGTCAGACTTTCTTTTTCAGTATTTGAATACTGCCCTTTGAGGTGTTCTCCTTAGCTTGTATTTTATTTTTATCTTTGGTGTAAGGTAGAATTTTAAGATGAATATAAAGGTCCAAGTTCTTCCTTTTCAGATATTAATAAAACATCTGTTCACATGAACTTCCCAGTCAAGTGTCCCCAATCTAAGATTCATGTATCTCTCTCCCTCTCACTTAAATATGGGACTTTAGAAGAGTTTTTATTAAATTTTTTTCTATTAAATTTTATGTTCAGGTTTCCATCCAGAATTCCAGTCATCAGAATTGCCTTGAATCTTGATTCTATAAGTTAACTTACTGGTTTTGGCCTAGCTTTATGTCAAATGTAATAATCATCACTTCAATGTCTTCAAGCTACTGTTCAAAAAACACTCAAGAGGATGTAGATAGAGTTAGACCTTTGTGATACTATGTTAGAGAACGGCCTCTATGATTACAGAACACAATTTTTATTAGGATACTTCAGTGAACTATAAATCTACATTAAAATAATATTATCCAGGCATATCTCACCAGCTTCCCCAAAAAAGATATCACAGGAGACTATTAACTCTATTGCCATGCTATTTGTACCAACTAAATCATGTCGATGCTATTTCCCTAATAATCCATGTGAGTAGTAAACTTTCAAATAAGGAAGTCAATTTAGCATGTTAATGATTTTTAAAAACACGTAAATAAATTTAGCTAATATCATAACTATACTCAGTTTTGGCTATTTCTGCATGGTGGTGAGATGAACTAGCTGAAAAATGTACAGATCATTAAAACTGCTCAGATGTTTTACCTTTTGTGAGACCAAGTGTTTCAGGTTAGGTTCCTCAGAAACCAGACTCTGAGACAGAGATTAATGTGCAAAATGCTTACTAAGTATTGCCCTTGGGCTCAATACCTGTGGAAAAGTGGGGAGTTAAGCAGGAGTGGGCAGGATTTGAGCTGTAATTAAACAACAACAGCCTCAGCTTATGCCTTAATGTAATCTAGAGCTAGAATTGTTCTTCAGACTCGTGACCCTTTAAGCCAAGATGGCCAGGCCCTTATAGTCTCACATTAATCAATTATTATTAGTTGTCTGCTATTGGAAGCCAAGTGACCTTGGGTAAGGCAGCTCTCTGCTATCAAGGAGGGGAACTACCAGCTGAGGATTATCTGCTGGTAACACTCCCAGGTGCTGGGCAACAAGCCCTTCATTGAACGAAGTCCGTTTACTAAGCCCAGCAGCAAACCACGTTTATTGCTTCTTCTTACCCAGTGTGCCAGGAGATAGTCAAATGGTATAACCTAGCAAGGTCAGGATTCTAGGGAAGAAATAATTCAATTAGTTACTTGACTGAATCAGCCAAATGATTGATCCAGCATCTCCATGTAGAAACAGACTTCTTTTCAGGTTGTCCACCCATTAAATAAATGTATGAATCTAAACAAATGACCTTTAATTGACAAAGCAATAAAATTTAAACTTTGGTCAGAAAAAATGTTCTAGTTAATACCAAAGTCATAGATATTCAGTTCAGTCTCCCCTACCTTCTACAGGATAAATAGTATAAAAAGAGTTCAATCTTCAGAAAAGACCACTTAAGTGATCTGAAATCTTCTTAAAATATATTCAGTATACTATAATTATTAAGACAGAAAAATGATTTGATAGAAAGAAATTCCATAAATATGGTTGAAACATATTTTTCCTTCTGTTGAACAGAAAAGTCTAATAACCAGCATATCCCAGAATCTACTGATTATTTCTGATACTTAGGATTTGAAGACAGAGCTATTTTGTAATGCAAACCATTATAAAATAAATACTGTTTGATATTAATTATTGCATAAGTGGGTGAACAAGTTTGAAAACTGTAAGTCTTATTCTTAATAATTACTCATTTTTTCCACTCCTTAGCTCCCATTTCTTGTTCTGCCTCAGTTGTTTTCTGAAAATTCAATCCCAAAAGCCTGAAGAGTCAGTCATTTTAATAAACACAATTTTTAAAATTATCAAAAGAAGCAACAAAAAAGACAAAAATACTAGCAGTCTATCATTTTCAGTTATTGAATGACAAGCTTTTGGTTACAATTCTCTCAAGAAGGGCAGCTGTGGGTTAGTAACCATTTGATTTAATTAATTAATCTTAATTTTATTCGATTAATTTCATTAACTTTAAGACATCAAATGGAAAGGTCTATTTTGCTTCAATTCAACACACAGATTCTGAACACTTTTGCTGTAGTTTTAGAATCTCAATAGAGTAGGAGCTTAGAGAGAATGGGAATCTGGTTGGCAAGGAGTCTGGGGAGCTAGACTTGCAGCTGAATTTCATAGAAAGCATGCTGTTTAACCTGGATTTTATGTCTAATTAGGATGTGAGAGCTAATGGAGGAGTTGGGGAGATGATTAATCATCCATGGCTACTGCGGCTTTGTAACCTGCAAGCCACTATGTTGGGTATTGCTCTTTTTAACATAGTTTTAAAAACACAATTTCTCTCTTTAAAAAATTAGCATTTAGTGTATGAAGTGGTAGTGGAAAAGAAACTATAAGAATATAAGTCTAAAAGCTAAGGGGGTAAAAAAAATGAAGATATTACACCTATTTAAAAGGTTCATAATCTATCAGGAAAAAATGGCATTGGAGATAGACCTTAAAGCATGGACTTTAGAGAGCTTGATCAGCTTATACCTAAAATTTATTATGACTTTATTGATACATGCAAAAATTTAATGAAAATTAGATGACAACTTGGGTCAAAGAAGCAATAGCAATAAATCAAAAGCTTTCAGGGTTAATAATTTGACTATTCCTCTTTATACTTGATTTTATGTTTAGTGTATACAGGTATAGTTTTAAGTGTCCATGAAGGCAATTCTGTAATTACTACAATAAAAGTAGCATCTCCAATGCTAATTTGATGATCCATATTTGATGATATTTCAAATATCTTTTGTGAGTTAAGTCAAATGAGTTTGAAAAATACCATATTTTATTTAAAAATTTACCTGTCTAATGCTTTATATGGATAAAACTAAAGTGAGTCCAATTTTGTATCTAGGCCAAGAGGTGACTTCAGCAGCAATTCTGAAGACCCAAAATGATGTGACAGTGAATTATGAGTAGTACCTACTGTGGCAACACTTCAGCTAAGATGAGTGTCAATGAAGTGTCAGCTTTCTCATTGACTCTGGAGCAGAAAACTGGCTTCGCTTTTGTTGGGATTTTGTGTATCTTCTTGGGACTTCTTATTATCAGATGCTTCAAAATCCTGTTAGACCCATATAGTAGCATGCCTTCCTCTACATGGGAAGATGAAGTAGAAGAGTTTGATAAAGGGACATTTGAATATGCACTTGCCTGAATGTTCTAGCTTTACAGTTTTTAGGGTTATACTGCTGGAACACATGATGGACACAGTTGTAATTTCCTTCAGTGTGCTGGAAGAAGCTAATTTCATTCACTAAATTCAATAAATGTGTGTGGTTAATTTCTCCATGTAAGTGATAAACCACTGTTGGAATTTTTCACTTTCCTCTGTCCTCACACTGAGTTTTCTAATGATTAAGTAAGTAAGTGAAGTTGTTCAGTCGTCTGCGACTCTTTGTGATCCCATGGACTGTCGCCTACCAGGCTCCTCTGTCGATGGAATTTTCCAGGCAAGATTACTGGAGTGGGTTGCCATTTCCTTCTCCAGGGGATCTTCTCAACCCAGGGGTCAAACCCAGGTCTCCCACATTGCAGGGAGACACTTTACTGTCTGAGCCGCCAGGGAAGCCCTGTATCTGCTCCTATGCAACACCCAGACACCCTCTCCTTACTCACTTTGGCTCCCTTGCTTTAGAGAGTTAGGTGTCAAAGATAAGGGCCCTTCACTCCAAAGAATAAACAGAATATGTATTTTCTAATAATAGCCATAGGTCAACAATGTTCACACAAACCTTACAAGTAACCACAGGCCATAAAGATTCCAAAATACCACAGTTTGACCCTTTTATTTCTTCTTTTTCTAGAATCTCTTGCAATAAAATTCCCTAGCTTGGGATCATAGTGATACTCCCTTCCTCTCCCCTCCCCTTTTATAAATAAAATTACAAAAGGAGTTTTTATTGTGACCTAGTGGAAATAAGAAGTCCAGGCTCCATTCTGCCACCATTATAGCTGTCAACCTTGGCCAAGTCATCCCACCTCTGTAAAGTTCAGCGAGGAGGTTAACCAGAGACTTTAACATCCTTTTTAATTCTAGTGCCTTGTAAACTCTACAAATATACCTGGAAACTCAGGGAACTGAGATGAATAAAGATTTAAGATGTCATGAAAAGTTTTTCAGCTTAGAAGCCTGAACTCTGAGATTTGAATTCTAATATTTGTCTAGCCAAGAACAAGCATTATGACCTAAAAAGTTATATAATGGGAACTTAAGTCCCACAGCTGTAAAACAAGGATAAAGAAAACTATTCTACATGTTTTGCAGGAATGCTGGGAGGGCCAAATGACTTATAATGAGTGGGAAAGTAATTTGAAAACCAGAAAACACTGTTTAAATATACCTTGCTATCATTAATTATCCTTATTGGTAATTGTTAAAGAGATTATCAAACCTTAAGAAGCAACGGTTAGATGTTAAGTTATTCAACCTCCCCAGTATTCATTCTCTTCATTTGATAAATTAAAAAAATAAAATTATGTAATTCTAAATTATTTCCAACTACAAAATTCTATCCATTATAAATGAACGGAGGCATACACCAGGAGATAAATAATGCAAAAATATTTGTGTCACTTGAGAATACAGACCTGCCAAACACACCAAAAAAAGGGGGGGGGATTAATATGTACTGAAAGTTAGGACTAAATTAAGTGCTTTCCATTTATTATGCAACTTGATACTCTCATCAGTCCTTTCAGTTTGGTACTATATCTCTATTTTATTATTTCAATTTTACAGATGAGGAACTGAAGCTCAGAGAGATTAAGTAACTTTCAAAGGTCACCAAGCAATGGAGTGATTGTATTAGAAATTAAACTATCCTCGAAGTCATAGTCATTGTTTATAGATATCATGCTGTACGTTCACTGTCCTCAACACTTCTTCTTGCTTATTTTATAGCATGATTATTGCCCAGGTCTATGGCACTCCAAAATCAGCTTTTTCAGTGAGAATCCCTGACACTTTTCATCTCCTAGTAGATTTAGAACACATCTGTGTTGGCTATAGATTTTCTGAACCAAACTCACACCTTAAGGAGACTCTTTGAACCCCACTATGTATTGGAGTGTCAACCTAGGATACTTTGTAGCCAGTTAGTAATTTGGTCCAGAACAGGTCACTGAGTGAAGTCCGCTGGACACACTGAAAGCTAGAAATGTCCGTGATGCTAGTCATCTCCTTAGTGACCCAGACTTTTGAAGTACTCACTAAGATACGTCCCCAAGTATCAGATACTCCATTTGCCTCCCAAGGAAGACACCCAACAAGACCTTTCATTTTGGTGACTAGACTTGTTATGTTAACAAGGACAGATCTTTATTTCAAAAAGAAAAAAGACTCCAAAAACCAAAGATAAAAAACTTTGTAAAGTATGAGCATTGTTTCTGAATATTCAATACCCATAAACTTTTCAGATATTATCAAACCTGCCTTAGCATTATATTATTTCTAATTCTACTAAAGAGAAATTCTTTTCACCAAAAGTGTCTTCATTCACATTCATTCAGGGCTATTTTGTGCCTTAGACTATTTTGTGCCTTTTGGGGCACGGGGAAAGTTATCGGAAGGAAATGTTAGCATCTGTATTTTCAGAGCCAAAAACAATTCGATATAAAGGATGGTTACAGCATGGAGCACATGGAAATTTCATGAAATTCTAATCCTTTTAGGAATAGATGTTCAATGTTATAGTCAGATTATCCTGTAGATGCCAATTCCCAAGAGCCCTAGCAAGGAGGACAAAAAAAGACAGAGAGGACCTCTAGACAATTTTCCCCTGTTACCTTACCCACCTGTCTGAAAGACCTTTCCAGGTTGGCTTTATGGATGGTGTAATTTCATCCATATCCCCTAAACCATCTCCCATCTGCTCCAGAATGGCTGAATCCCCTTAATGGAGAACAAAGACTTTCATTTCACAGTTCAAGATAAAAGGCTTTGAGTGAAAGTGTCTAGTTGATGTAAGACTAAAACCAAAACCAATTCACACTACCCTGTAGTCATGTAGTCAGTCAGCAAGAAAAAAGGAAATTGATGGCTATCAGAGGCAGTCATAGTCTTTGGTAGAGGAAAAAGGTTGAGGAATAAATAGATGGGCTCCTCAAAGAGGGCTGGAGTTGAGGGAACAGTTGAAGGAAAGGGAGGCTAGAGGTGGCAGAAATACTGCAGATAAGTTCATAGGTTCTGTCCAGGGTGAGTGACTAGGACTTATTTTAGGTCCCAGCCTCATCTTAGCTGATCTAAACACCTGGCTTCACTCAGCTGAGTCTGAAATGCAACTACTCCCTTTGTCTATTATATGGGAAGTCAGAACTCTTTGTTGAACAGATAAATGCTTTGCACCAGTGGCCTTTAAGAGCAAAACGAGTTATAGGTCTTTATCTTCCATGTAATTCTGTCTCAATTTCTGATATAGTCTCATGACATTAGCCTGACTTATTAACGTGACATTTATCTAAGAGCCTCTAAGGCATTTTACATAGGTACCTGTAGACCCCTTTGTACAATCTGATATCTGTTCACCTACCATTCCTCCTATTTTAATAGACATAGTACCTATCCCAACCTCTGATGATTTACATCAGACCCTTGGATGCGACTGCAAAAGTCTTCAGTGAATTGAAAATATTGTCAAAATAGTAAAAGAAAACACCAAGTGCAAACTGGTGTTTTCTGAAATTAGCACATTAATGTTCTACACAAACTAACTTATTTAATTCTAACATTAAGTCTACAATACAGTATTGTTCACAACTGCACTTTACAGATGAGAAAGTTAAGGCACCATGAGGTTGACTAACTTGCCAGAGCTCACATAGATAAGAAGGGGCAAGACCAGGATGTAAATCAAGTCCCTGACTTCAGAGACTTTCTCCTACTCTCTGCATCACACCACAACTGTGCTACTCAGACAACTGGAAATCACTTGAATCGTTTCTAATAAAACATGAGGAGGACTCCTTCAATCATCCTGACCGAAAACCAATGACAGAACCTGCATGGAGGAACTCTTTGTGCTGTCTTAATAAGCACCACCTCACACATTTGAGCAAAACCTTTCCTGCAACAAAACTCAAAACCCAGTTTTGATTAAAAAAAAAAAATGTTTGCCAGGTGGAGGTAAAAAGGTCATTTAGCAGTGCCACTGAAAAACTTACCCATAGTTTGATTCTTGCTTAAAAGAGTTTCTCCATTAAGTAGAAATAATTGTCAATAAGTCATTGATCATATTCTATCTGCTCATTTCCCAATCAGAGAAGTATCAAGATAATATCTACCATACATGAGATAAAATAATCTCAAATACCATTTTCTAGTTGCAAAGTATAGAAATTATCTCTGGAGGCCTATATTTTGCTGCAAATCCTTAAAAATAGGAGGTCACTAGGAATCATGTGAAATGAAATGACAAGATTCTATTTATTTAACCTTAACTGAAGCACAGTTCATATTTTGTTGGATGATTGCTGTTGAGCAATTCAACTCCCCTTATGAATTAAAGAAACTATTTGTCTTCCTGTATAAAGGGATTAATGGTTTACTCCTGGTTACAAGTTGATGTAGAACTCAAGGTTCTTCTGTGCTAATGGCTGGGTGGTATTATTTCAGGCCAATCATTGCTTGGTCATCTTTTTCAAGGAAGATTTTAGCCAATAAGAAGAAGCCTAATGTTTGGGGTGGTGGGGGCGGGGAGTGAGAGCTAAGTGGTTCATATATGCCTGGGTGATGCTGAAGGCTATGATTCCTGAGAAGAAGGCTCCCAGGTGGTAAGTTAAATATTTCTGGGCAGGGTAAAAATTAAAATTATGCTGTAAAGTGGATTCTGAGGAGTAAAGGGGAGGATGTCAAGGGCTATGAAGATAAGTGAGAGGTTCCATAAAAACTAAAGAGGTAATAGTTTCACTTATTATTTCCCCAGGAATGATTACTTGGAGTTGAAGCTGAGATTTTTTTTCCTTTAATTCAAAGAAATAGCTGCTGGGGAGAAGCAAGGTTATTTGTTTGTTTCTTGTATTATCTATCTTTGTTGAATTTTCTTTGAAAAGCCAAATTTTAAGATATCAATAAAGGTATTATTCTAATGAAAGAACGTTCTAAAATGGGATTATATCGTGGATTGTGAAAATGATTATGTAGTCTATCTATCTCACAGTCAAATAAAAACCTCTCAAAAATTGAGAATATTTCATTAAAGGGAATCAGTAGAGCATAATTATTCTGCCTAGATATAGCATATAACTTTATTAAGGACTAAGATGTATTTCCTTACCCTGAATACTCCTGTTTTTTAAAGATTCCATAATAAAATTTGTTAAACAAACAAATGTATGAACAAATGAAATATTTTGAAGACTAGTAAAAGATCCAAGAATTCAGAGACATCTTGACAGGATATATTTTTATAACCCTACAAGAACTTTTCTTTAGAAATTCTAAAAATATTTTAGAAATTTACTCATGATGTAATATATGTTAATATCAATCATAATATACTTTCCAGTTTCCACATTTAGTACTGTCAATGTACTGTGTTTCAGGCTGAGAATATTCTCATCAGCCTTCACTCAATTTGTCTGGTAGAATTTCATCTTTTCTAAAGTCATATTGAATCCACCTGCTTTGAGTACAAGCAAATACTAGAAACGCAGGTGGCATTTTAATGACTCCATTGGAAATTCTGTTTGCTGAAGCACGTCCCCAGTTATTTATTACAGGATTTAATTGCTTAGGTAACTAAGGTTCCTAAGTGTAAGTGTTAGTCACTCAGTCGTGTCCGACTCTTTGTGACCCCAGGTACTGTAGCCCACTAGGCTCCTCTGTCCATGGAATTCTCCAGGCAAGAGTACTGGAGTGGGTAGCGATTCCCTTCTCCAGGGGACCTTCCCCACCCAGGGATCGAACCCAAATCTCCTGCAGAGACTTGCAGGCAGATTCTTTACTGTCTGAGCTACCAAGTTCATAGACAGGTCATTTTTAAGGAAATGAATTTAAAGTTGTAAGTCTTATGAAAGAAAACTGTTCCCTCATACCTCAACCCTACTTAAATATATTTATGTTACCTGGAATGAGATTCATTTTCTCTTTTAATGACAGCTTTGAAGAACATTCTGAAGATTGTATAGGAGACAATATATCAAGAATCTGTTTGTTGCATTGTTCTAGAACAAAAGTCAAGAGCTCCCTAATGTAGCACTTCAGTGTTTGTTTTGGAGAGCAAATCTACACATTTTTTTAAACAACCATAAAATAGCTTAGTGAAAAATCTATTTGGAAGATGTCACTGAACAACTCTTCCAATGTATTTCTGGATTCCACGCCCAGTAATACCAATCGCTTTCAAGTTAATGTCATAAGCGAGAGCCGTGAGAGCAGTGCCGCTGTGAATGACAACGCTGACCCTCCGCATTATGAGGAGACCTCTTTTGGGGATGAAGGCCAGAATAGGTTTAGAATCAGCTTCAGGCCTGGGAATCAGGAGTGCTATGACAATTTCCTCCAAACTGGGGAAACAGCTAAAACAGATGCCAGTTTTCACGCTTACGATTCTCACACAAACACATACTACCTACAAACCTTTGGCCACAACACTGTGGATGCTGTGCCCAAGATCGAGTACTATCGCAACACCGGCAGTGTTAGCGGGCCCAAGGTCAACCGACCCAGCCTGCTGGACATTCACGAGCAACTTGCAAAGGTAAGCTTAAGGGTACAGACAAGTATCCTCCTTATTCCTTCAGGTGATTCCCTGCTCCATAAGAACCTTATAAGGTTTATAAATTTATTTATAAATGTAAAAGTGTCCAATGAAGAGGTCTATGGCAAACTGTCCATCTCACTCATACAACTGTTCCTAGTTCGCAATAAACAGAAGATACACAAAAGGTCTTTCACAAACGTTTAGTGGCTGGGAAAGAGAACTAAAAAATGAATTCTGAAAGTTAGGCAATATGTGGGATCTTGTTTACAGTTATTATCTATTCAATTCACACTTGGTTAAGCATGTCAAACTGAATACTAAGCTGGTTTCACATTGGTATTAATGCCTCCACAACAGTTGTAAAAAAAAAAAAAAAAAAGAAATCACTGGTGCCTGCTGTAGTTAATACTGTGCAAATAGACTTTAGAGCACATGGGTATTTTTTATATTCTTTAAAGAGAGAGAAGAGATGTATATGATCAGCATTTTATCCCTTCCTCTTCAAAACCTTGCCCAAGGTTACTGAAGGCACTTAAGCATATAAAAGTAACTAAATTAAATTTTACTAAAGAAGAAGCAGAAGTGGCTAAACTTTTCATTATTTAAGGAATATGGCCAAGCTGTTAGACACATGAGGCAGCACTTTTTCTAATCTTTAGCAAAGCATGTAAGCTTAGTAGATGTCTTCTTCTGTAACTTGTTCTAAAATATATTGATGCACTTTATTTTACTGCTCATCTGGAACATAGTTTGGAATGAATAGCACTCTTTATGTGATATAATTAATTACTATGAAGAATAATTATTTGTCTCATATCTAGATGCACTCTACTTTTGCCTAGGGTTTAAGGTAAGGAGAAAAAAAATGGCTGGAACAATTCTTTTCATATTCATTCATTCATTCAACCTTTTTTAAATTAAATGATTGTCCACTCCAGGGATTCTAGGAATACTGCTAATATGATTCTAATAAAGGTGAAAAGCTCCCCTTAGTTCCTGCTCATCTTTCTTTCCTCAGGAAAATCCCTCTCCATAACCAATTCCCCTTGGCTGCTCAGGATCCTGGACCCTGGGTCCTAACTCTGGAGACTAAGCAACATCCAGACAAAGAGCTATGCCCTGTCTATTTACCCCTCTCCCCACCAGACCTTACTTGGGCGGTGTACTATATCACCAACATTCTGCTAAATGGCTGCTTTATTTATAGACATAAGATTTAGATTTAATCTGGGATATTTGGTGCTTTAATCAAAAGACATTAGCAATGTAGTGGTTTTGGACAAAATGGCAGCCCTGAGAAAAACTGTTGAGAAGCCAGGCAATTTGAAGCTCCAATCAGACTAAGGTGTCATTTTCCTTTTCTATGTGAGAGAAGGGGAAAGGAGAAGAAAGAAAAAGGAGAAGGAAAAGAGGGGAAAAAAGGTTGAAAGAAGGGGCACAAGGAGTTTCTGAGACATGGGAAGGGCAGAAAGAGAAATTTAGAACATTATAAAGGGATTTTGATTTATCCTGAGAAAGTAAAACGAGCAGACTTAAAATTTTATTCCACTGTCCCCTACCTCATTACACATGATAATTTTTAAAGCTGCATACTTTGTTAAAATTGCCATCAAAATTTAAATATTCTCACTCCCTTCTCCAACTTACAACAGAAGAAATGAAAATTTTAACTCCTGAGATTCTCCAGGCAAGAATACTGGAGTAGGTTGCCATGCCCTCCTCCAGGGGATCTTCCCAACCCAGGGATTGAACCCAGGTCTCCCACATTGCAGGTGGATTCTTTACTGTCTAAGCCACAGGATGGGTAGCCTGTCCGTTCTCCAGAGGATCTTCCCAACCCAGGAACTGAACCAGGGTCCCCTGCATTGCAGGGAAATTCTTTACAGGCTGAGCTACCAGGAAAGCCCCTATTAAAAGGAAATGGTGTAAATTCACAGTGTTCTTAGGACTGATATTCCACAGAGAGGAAAGTGGCTGATTTACAACTTGCAAAGCCGTGGTTTGAATAAATATTTATATAAGGGGAGAAAAGCTCTGAGGGCACTATTGTTAGAAAACTGTCTGAATGACTGAACAGGAGAAATGTCACAGCTGCATTTGACAGTTTTGATGACTGTCTGAAATATCATATTATTGTTTAAAAGATGAGACTAAGGGCTTTAACTTGTAGATTTTTCCTCAGATATGAAGGAATAGCAAATTAAATACATTAAAAGTTAGATTTAGTCTCAATGCCCTGAATAATCATTCTGAACCAGTATAGTTATTCTTTTTGTGAACTTGATCCTCATCTAAGGTGAGAGTGCTCAGTTGCTTCAGTCCTATCTGACGATTTGCAACTCTATGGACAGAAGCCCGCCAGGCTTCTCTGTCCATGAGATTCTCCAAACAAGAATACTGGAGTGGGCTGCCATTTCCTGCTCCAGGATATCTTCTTGACCCAGGGATCAAACCCACATCTCCTGCATCTCCGTTGCAGGTCAATTCTTTACCGCTAAGCCACTGGGGAAGACCCTCATCTAGGGTACTTCAGTTTGATTAAATCATGAACTACGCACATAACCAAATTGGGAGCAGAATCTGAATATAATCAGCGAATCTACAATGGGCACATTCACACAGCCAGGGCCATTCCGGTGTTGCTGAACTTGTGAACACCTGTTCCACATGTTCCACTTCTGTGCTGTCCTTCAGACATTAACAGTCTGGGCCTTCTTCAATTCATTTCTTCCTTGCTAGTGAATCTGATTCTGCTATTCTCCCTGCTTTCCCCCCACCTCCCAAATAAAACACGAAGACTTGCCGTGTAAAGTAAGCATGCTATCACCTTCTTGTGGTCCTTGACAACTTTATGGTGGTTCTTCAAATCACAAATAGAAATGATCACTAGAACAAATATTATATAATAATACTCAGACATGTCACTGATTTTGTATGCAAAAAAATAACTTTTAGTGTTTACTTCAATAATTTAAAAGTAGAAAATAACTGACATAGTATAAGTGAAGAGAGATTTTTTTGATCCCTAATCATGCTTTTAAAAGCCATGTAGGAATGGTACATTCATAATAAATGGCAGAACATACTTAGTCAGAAATCAGTTGGATTTTGTGCAAATCCTGATTATAGCTTCCAAGCTGGAAAAAAATTACATGACAAGCTTGTCCTAGTAGGTAAAATGAAAAATAGGCTTGAAAGACATTATTTTAAGTCTCTATCTTAAATAGAACTCCAGGAGTGATAGATATTGACAGAATTTGTAATCTCAATGATTTGATATCACAGTGAAGAAATCCTTTTCATTTTCTGTGTGGTAAAGAGCTAAATGCCTATACTAGAGGTCATGAATTACGGATATCTGAAAACTCTGGTTAAAAGTAGAGAAAAATTACTTCATCCCTTACTTGCAGTACTGTACAAGTTGTTGTTGTTCAGTCGCTGAGTCGTGTCTGACTCTTTGAGACCCCTGAACTGTAGCACACCAGGCTCCTCTGTCCTCTCCTGTCTCCCCGAGTTTGCTCAGACTTATGTCCACTGAGTTGGTGATGCTATCCAAGCAGCTTATCCTCTACTACCCACCTTCTCCTTTTGCCTACAAGTTATATAATATCAATTGATTTTGCAGGATGCTTGTAAATATTAGAGTCTATATGCAGACAAAGTCTAGCACGTTGCTTATAATGAGTACAAACTTAGTAAATGATTATTAATGATGGTCATGGTAATTTTTACACCAGATAATTTTTATTTTACGTTTTATTTAAAAAGTAAAATGCACACTGAAAAATATTTAATAAATACTAGAAGTATATATACTGATTTTTCTTCTTTGATAATAGCTAGAAAGCCATTTGTCATTTTTCAGAGGTCTGAAAAATCACATATTTTATACTAAATAAAATAATTCAATCTTTAATCACCTAGAAAAATCCAGTAGCAATTTACTTAAACCACACATGACTGAATCTTTACTAGTTTATCAGTATTGGAGGGGGGAAAGCCTTTAATCAGATGGTCTTTCTTTCTTTCTTTCCTTTACCTTTTCTGAATACTTAATGCACAGGTAAAACTCTTGGTAAATAAATAATCATTCCCTAAAGCTATGTAATTTAAAATGCATTTATTAAAGCTTGTGGGTCATCATTTATGGTAATGGAGTGTGAACAAACAAATTAATTCAAAGTATGGAGGAAAAAACTGGTTTCAGGCAGCAATCATAAAAGTTTGAGTCTTTGAGACTTTGGTCCCAAGAACGTGCAGCAGCCAGGAGTCTGCCAGCCCACTGTTATAGCTCACAGCCATGAAGTTTCTACAAGTCCTCGAACTGAAGTGCTGTTCCATACTTTGATGATAAGTTAACTTTATAATTGCTGTTTGGCCTTACAAAGGAGGCATTTATTAAAGAGTGAAACCAGGTTTTGCTTTGCCATGTTAGAAGACAAAGACGGCAAACAGAAAAATGATTTTGCCTTAGAGTAAACTACTTCAAAGTAAGATTTTTAGAAAACCCATTGGATTTAACCTCATTGGCAGTATCCAGGAAAGTTTAAATAACTTGCTGGAGGACAAGCACTGAATTAATTGTGTAGCCAAACTAGATTCTGAGTCTCCTAGTTTATATGGGACAAAGATTTTTCAGTTTCCGCATGACAGCAAGGAATGGAAATGGATTCTACTTAAGAATTTGCTATCAGACCTTTATTATCCAGGGAATAAATATACATTCAAGGGATTTTTCCCCACTGTGGTATATTTAAAACTTTGAGACTCTAGCAGGTAGAACATACCTAAGAGAGTTATAGATCCTACAGTGTCTCAAATTTTGAATAACTTGGAAGATAGCTGCTTACTAATTTTTTTATATAATTATTTCCTTGACATGACCTCATAGAATATTATTTTTGTTACACATTGTGAAGTCCTAGTGATAAATTGAAGAACTGTTAAACTGTGACCAGAAGGGCATCTATCAGATAAAAATGTTCATTTAAGAAGAAATTTTAGATATTTTATTTACCCTTTAGCCTACTTTGTAAATACTTTTTTTTTTTTAAACAATAATTGGTAGTCTAATCCATATCTAAGGGTCAGAGTTACCATTAGAATTCATAGAAGAGCAGAGCAATTTCCTGGACCAAACCCTCAAGTTCAAGTTTAATCAGGAAACATGGATTTCAGTCCGAAGATTGCCTTTAAAAAGTGCGTGACTAAGGTTCTGTCTCATGGGCTCCCTAATTAACCCAGAAAGAGGAAATTACTTTCTCCCTGACTGAGTAGCTGCTGATGGTCTGGCCATGGGATCTTATTAACTAGAATATTGACAATTTTGAAAGTTTTTCTCATATCAAGTCAAATAAATGAAACTCCTAACCAAGTAATCTCTTCAACATTCATGAATATTTTAACACATTCCTCAAGTCCTCACTCTCATTGATTTTTCCAGTTACACAAAATAAAATTTACATTTGACCTACTCAGCTGCCTTACAAGTGTAGAATCCTTTCCAAAAAAATGGAATTTTTAATTGACTTGAGAACAACTTCAAGTATTTCATCCATCTGAAATTGACTGTGTTGTATAGACATGTGAGATTCAATATAATAGCTCTAGCCACATGTGTCTATTGAGCACTTGAAAAGCGGTTAGCACAGACTGAGGTGTGCTATCACTGTAAAATACACACTGGATTCAGAGACATGGTTTGGAAAAAAAGAATACAAAATATTTTGTTAATATTTTTATAATGATTAGTGCTGAAATGATAGTATTTTATACAGATCTATTAAGTAAAGTACATTATTAAGACATTCTGTGGTTGAGCTCTCTCCTATAAGATGGAGTGCCTCTACTGCTAATGAATATTTATATTGCTGATATGGAACATAAAATATTCTACAAAAATTAAATATATTTTTAAATGTAAGGATCCATATCTGAACCCAAGTTATTTTACTAAATTCTTTTTTTACTTTTTTTGAACTAGCTACTAAAAATTTTTTAATTACATGCATGTCTTACATTTGTGGTTGGTATAGATCACCAATTTCTGCCCAGCTCAGCCTGTTTCTAAGGACTTTGTTTATCCATACTTTACACTGATACGAGTATATAATGTCAGTTTCAATGCTCTGTTAAGTAGGGATTGAGTATGCTCAAAATGGAAATATTTCTCAAATAATTCAGAAATGAATTTTAACTATCACTTTCAGTTTTCTATGCCATTCAGTTTTTTCCTAATGCTGTCAGAAAAGAATAAGATGATCTGACTTGGGAAACATTCCCTTTCTATCTCTTATTTAATGTGGCCTGCACAGAGGAAATAGTGAGAAATGGAATACCCAATAGGGAAAGAAGAAAAAAGAAACAAGAGGCAAGAATGGATAAGAGACGAGTTTCTCTGCTCTTAAGTGGTAGAGATTGGGTAGCCTTCAAGTCCACTTTATGAATGCAGTACTGTTTATTGATGGCCTGCTCTATGGCAGGTCCTTGGTTTGTATTAAGACGTAACTCACATCTCTTCCAGTTCAGTTCACATACAATAACTCCTATCACGTATTACATTGATTACCTAAGTGGCATAATAGTGTCATGAAAAAAGTCTTATAGAGAACAAAATTGGGAGAAATCCTTGCTTAAAGGACTTCTACAAAGAGACAAAAGGTCAAAATCACTTGACTAAATAGTCCATATTAGGATCATCTTACAGTGGGTATGCTAATGATATGTCCTAAATCACTTCAGTTGTGTCCAACTCTTTGCAACCCTGTGGACTACAGCCCGTTAGGCTTCTCTGTCCATGGGACTCTCCAGGCAAGAATGCTGGAGTGTGTTGCCATGGCCTTCTCCAGGGGACTTTCCCATGCTAATGGTACACTAAAGCCCAAAGAAGCAAGAACCCTTGAGCATGGCAAGAGCAAGAGCTTCAGTTGTTCCCAAATAAAGTCCTTATAAAGTTGTTCTTTAATAACATAATCAACTGCTGAATCTAAAAGTCTCCCCTAATAATTTCAAAATCCTTACTGGGGAAGATTGCTTTTGGGGAGCTCAGTGGGGTGTAGTCTAACCATTAGTCAGTGAAGTGCTAGACAGGCTAAATTAAGTGGGCACATCTGAAATTATTCAGTCAAATCTAAAAGAAAAGCTAGAAAGTTGTTCTTAACTTGAAAGAAACATAGCTATTTCCTTCTCGAAACTATTCAACTGACAGGGAAGATCTTTTTTCAAAATTAGGCCACAGTGGGGGAAAAAAACTAAGTAAAGGTTTTGATCTTTTTTTGTAGGACTTACTACTTCTTATTTCTACTAGTTTTCTAGTAGTCAGTAGGGAGACTTCTCACCTTCTGTACAATACTATTGCACATCCAACAATTCTCAGGCAAAGGTATATCAAATCTGGAAGAAAATTCCCCTACAGGAGTAGCATTTTTGTAGTCATACACTTTTTGCACCTTTGAAGAAAACTCTAAACCTAAAAAAAAAAAAAAAAGACGAAACACTTCTATGTGTTCCTTTATTGAATCTTCTTAAAGATATTCTGACATGAGTGGAGAATTTTTGTTATCATTATTTTAGATGGATAAAATGAAGTCCAGGGAGGTTAATGGAAAGAAGGCCAAACATTGCTTTAGTAAGGAATGTTAACTTTCATCTTACTTTGCCTTATAAAAGACTCATTCACTTTTTTATTTTTTTTGCTTTTTTGTCCACACCCCACAGTATGTGGGGGTCTTAGTTTCCCAGCCAGGGATCAAAACTGTGGCCTGCATTGGAAGTACGGAGTCTTAACCACAGTGCCACCAGGAAAGTCCCCACCCCTCATTCAGTCTTGATAATCTTTCTTACCTGCCTTGCACCCCCCCTCTTCCTTCTTTCCATCTTTTTGTATTCTAAATCTATCCATCTCTGATCATTCTCCCTAAGGTAATATTCTCACCGGTAGAAGAACTGCCCACTTTCCTTTACCACCCTTGCAGTCTCAGTGGTGCCTAAAATCACCCACAAAATGAACACATCATCTTCCGGGGCAAAAAAAAAATCATATTATTAAAATGACTAGAATGTTTCCTTTTTTGACTCACACTTTATGTCAACTATTTTGATTTGCCTTTGGAAGTTTCTGGAAGCATGTATTGACCAGATATCATGTTTTTGCTATCTATAAAAATGTAGAATGTATCAGTGGCCCCAGGTTCAGCTGATGTGGTTGCTAACGGTGAAGGGACACCTGGAGATGAACAAGCTGAAAACAAGGGAGAAGACCAAGCTGGTGCTGTGAAGTTTGGATGGGTGAAAGGTGTGCTGGTAAGCAAGTTCCTCTATATATACACAAATGAAAACTATCAGTTCAATGTCCTACTGTATTACGTGCTAACAAGGCCTGAAAACAGGAGTCACAAAGATGCCTGGGTGTTGCCCCACTGTCACTTCTCACGTCCTTCTTCATGCTCCTTCATCCCACAGGTACGATGTATGCTGAATATCTGGGGTGTCATGCTCTTCATTCGCCTCTCCTGGATTGTTGGAGAAGCTGGAATCGGTAAGCACTCCCCCCACCACCCACGACAGACTTTTCAATGTAAATTAAAACCTCAGCAAGCAACTTGTTTTCACCATTAATGCTGAATGTGAGATGAAGGTCACAGAATTAATCTGCATTTGGGCTCTTTTACTTTGCCTTTCTGTCAATGTTTGTCAGGGAGGAAAGGTAAAGGGTTAACTCCTGGGAGGCTGGAATTTTCCAGCTTGCCAGCCAGATAAATGCTCAAGTAAATATTTCATCTTTTCATAGAGTTTTATGTGTACAGGTATATAGAGAGTCATCCATTTTAAAGAATATATTCGTGTTTGGGGACATACTGGCATTCATCAGAGTATCCCCCTTTATGATTATTGGCAAAACTTCACCAAATAAAAATAACTTGTAGAAAAACTGGGGAAAATGTGACTTGACTAATAAAAATGCTGAATTTCCAAAAAAAAAAAAGAATTGCGTTACTTTCAGGTACAAGAAGTAAGAAAACAAAGGTTAATGAAGTATTGCCAGATAGAAGTTTAAATAATAGATAATAAAATAAATAAGATAATAACTATTGCTAATTTTTCTAAATGGAAAGTGTATGATGTTGAAATGATTTTGAGTCCTTAGTTGATGTTTTTAGATATTATATTCCATTTAAAGTACTGTTTTTGGTGGAAAATATTTTTATTGAGAGTATATTACTTAAATTTATATGAAAATTTATTTGAATGCTTTTGAAGTTTCTGATTCAATGTGACAAAAATTAATGGTGTTCTCTATATATGGAAAATACATTATATATTCACTTTGGGGGGGCATAGCTAAAAATCATGAGTATCAAGAAAATAGAAGTTCAGATGTGCTTTCAGATTCTACGCCAAAATGTGTCTCAATTCACATATAAAAGGTACTTGCTCATTATTTACTGCCTTTCCCCCTCAAAACAGATTCAGAATCACCAGAAACTTAACATGAGAAAGAAAGAGTTGGAACCAGTTCCCATAGTTTTTCCTTATTGCATGTTTGGCAACTGCTGGGTGCCTGACAAAAGGCTGCTTGCTGGCTTTATGATGCATATCAAATGAACACTTACAGCCTCGGGTTCAAAATAAGTCTATGCTGTTCCATGGAAAATCTGCATCTTAATATTGCCAAGTTGTTGCTCCAGGGTTTCATGCAAAATTAGTTTTTTAAGGGCAGTTTAGTAACTTATTGAGATCATCAGGAAACAATACTTTGTTTGGAGGTGTGAGTGTGGCCCAGGGCAAGAGTGATTGTTTTGAATGCAGCTTATTTGAAACCCATATGTTTGGGCAATAATCTGAACTTTAATCAGATCTCACATTATTCTTTCCAGTCAATCCAGCTTCATGATTATTGCGGAGTATGAAGAATTTTATCTTGTGCTAAACTGTTTATTATACTTTCAGATATCAATATTATTTCAATAAAGATCTTTTATTTAAGTAGTCAAGTCTAACTTAAGAAGAGAGTAGAGTTCTACCTAAATGGGTGTCCATTGGGTTTTTCTATGAATAGAGGTTTTTGGTTTTTCTTTACTCTGAGAAAATAGACTTTAGTGAGCAATAGAAACTTAACTATCAACCTTACTCAGTTTTACTGGACTTTGCTACAGTCTTAAAACTGAATGAGTTGATTAAGTCACTATCTGGGTCCCATTTGTGTTCTTTTTATTGGGAAAGAAAACAAATGAGTCCATACTCCCTTCTTGCTTTATGAGGAGCTTGGGGAAGAAACCTGAATACACTTTCAAGCTCAGACTCTGGAAACAAAGTCAGAAGGAAGCTGTAGCCAGGAATAATGGCAGCTATAGTCCTTGGGTAACCATTATGGGGCCATAGGTTTTGGCTGCCTCGTCCCCAGAAGCATACGCTAGAATGAGCTGATAATGCCATCTACTTCTTCTCTGTCTTGACCACTTTGGCTGGAGCATGTAGTATCCAATAAATTTAACCATCAAGTGAGGAAGAAGGGTGTGAAAAGCAGATGAGACTGAAGCAAGTCATTTATATTCTGTGTATTTCACTTTCTCGTCTGAAAATTAGGGAGCTGGATTAATTGTTTCCCAATCAATTCTTTGAAGATAAAGCCTAAGAATCTTCCTTAACAGGCAGACACAGATTGAGATAGGCTGCTGCTGCTGCTGCTAAGTCGTTTCAGTCGTGTCCGACTCTGTGCAGCCCCATCGACAGCAGCCCACCAGGCTCCCCCATCCCTGGGATTCTCCAGGCAAGAACACTGGAGTGGGTTGCCATTGCCTTCTCCAATGCGTGAAAGTGAAAAGTGAAAGGGAAGTCGCTCAGTCATGTCCAACTCTTAGCAACCCCATGGGCTGCAGCCTACCAGGCTCCTCCATCCATAGTATTTTCCAGGCAAGAGTACTGGAGTGGGGTGCCATTGCCTTCTCCTGAGATAGGCTGAGGATAGCTCAATAATCTTCAGACTGCAGGGTGCATAAGAATTACCTGGGAAGTTAGTTACAACACTGCAGAATCCTGGGATTCACTTGGAAAGATTCAAAGTCAGTGAGTCTGGGCATTTTAAATACGCACCCCAGGCATTTCCTGAAGCAGGTGGTTCAAGGACCCAAGTTTGTGGATGAACCTGATGTTTTCTAAGTTGCTTTTACCCTGGGATTTTATATTTGATTGTGAGATGTATGCAAATCCCTTGCTGTTTAAATGCATACTTTATACCAGGATTCTAAATAGTTTACAGAAATATACATAATGCAAAAGGATAAATTAAGAATTGTTCAGAAATAAAGGCAAAGTGAATATAAAGGTAGGAAAATACTAAAAGTCAGACTAGTTTTAATATCATGAAATGCAAACTATATGATTCAGTCCAGTTGCTGGGGTAAGCTAAACATTTGCTATGAAACAACATCAAGAGTTAATGAGCAAAAAAAATAAAAGGAAACCATCTTTAGTGGCACACAGACCTGAAACTGCACAGTGATATAGAGGCAATGCTCATCACAGGATCCCTGTAAAAGATACACAGAATTTAGTGCAATCATTTCTTATAACACCAAGTGTTTAAGATATACTCTAGGGGCCAAACCAATATAGTTGAAGTTTGCATCTCATGCCCAACTTAGCGTCTTTCTACTGCATTTTAAACTGTAAAAGAGCCTAGAAACTTCAGCTAGAACCAGAATATAACCGAAGGTGTCAAAAGAGCCAGCTTCCAATACTTCGTTCCCATTTTTGTTCTTAACCTCCCTTCACGCCCCTTCGTCTAGGGCATGGCCAGAAAGATCACAGCCTCTCTTAGCTGACTACCCTTCTTACATCCTTGGAACAAAAGAGCCTACCAATAACAATTATGAAGCATTCACTTTATGTCAGGGAACACACCAAACAGGCGCAGGTAAGCTGCTGCAGCCAGCATGATGTCAGTGCCTGTGAGCCTATAATTTCTCTCTGAACTTAAGGTTGACCTCCTGGCTCAGCAGTAAAGAATCCACCTGCAATGCAGGATGATGCAGGAGAAGCGAGTTCAATCCCTGAGTCAGGAAGATCCCCTGGAGGAGGGCATGGCAACCCACTCCCGAATTCTTGCCTGGAAAATCCGATGGACAGAGGAGCCTGGAAGGCTACAGTCTATGAGGTTGCAAAAGAGTTGGACATGACTGATAGTTTCTACAGGACTGGTCCATTGAGGAAGGTAATGAAGGGATGAAAGTGAAAGTGGCTCAGTCCTGTATGACTCTTTGCAACCCCATGGACTTCTCCAGTCCATGGAATTCTCCAGGCCAGAATACTGGAGTGGGTAGCCTTTCCCTTCTCCAGGGGATCTTCCCAACCCAGGGATCAAACCCAAGTCTCCCACATTGCAGGCGGATTCTTTACCAGCTGAGCCACAAAGGAAGTCCAAGAATACTGGAGTGGGTAGCCTATCCCTTCTCCAGGGGATCTTCCCAACTCAGGAATTGAACCAGGTTCCCCTGTATTGCAGGTGGATTCTTTACCAACTGTGCTATGAGGGAAGCCTTCAGTGAAGGGGAGGAAGTTACAATTTTCCCTCTACTCATCTTAGGCTCATTGGCTAGTACCCTGTAAATTAGACTGACAACATACAGATTAATAAGAGAAAAACAATCAGAAGTTTATTAACATGTGTATCCATTGTGCCTATAAATGGGAATCCTCAGTGATGAGTAATTCAAAGGGGTGGTTAGAATTTGGTCTTATACAAGCATCTGAGCAAAAGAACAACACATTTTTAGAGAAATAACAAGACAAAGGAAAAGACTGAATGTCTAGAGTGGCACACTGTGGAAAGGCAAATATATGGGGGAACTAGTGGAAGATACGGATAAGGCAATGGCACCCCACTCTAGTACTCTTGCCTGGCAAATCCCATGGATGGAGGAGCCTGGTGGGCTGCAGTCCAGGGGGTTGCTAGGAGTCGGACACGACTGAGCGACTTCACTTTCACTTTTCACTTTCATGCATTGGAGAAGGCAATGGCACCCCACTCCAGTACTCTTGCCTGGCGAATCCCATGGACGGAGGAGCCTGGTGGGCTGCAGTCCATGGGGTCGCTAGGAGTCAGACACGACTGAGCGACTTCACTTTCACTTTTCACTTTCATGCATTGGAGAAGGAAATGGCAACCCACTCCAGTGTTCTTGCCTGGAGAATCCCAGGGATGGGGAAGCCTGGTGGGCTGCCATCTCTGGGGTCGCACAGAGTCAGACATGACTAAAGCGACTTAGCAGGAGTAGCAGCAGCAGTGGAAGATAAGGCCTAGTTGGTAAAGTCTAGGTAGATTCCTCTAGTATCATTTCCAGCTGTCTCCAGTCTCTAGCTGATAACTATACCCAGGAGAAAGGAAAAAGGAGACATCTTTACAAATTTATGTCCTGCCTTTAGGCAAATAAGGGGAGATGTCTGCTTCTTTTCAGTTGTCTTTAGCTCAGAGTAATCTTTATGCTAACATGGCAAATTTGGCAACAGCATATTCTGCTAACATTCAGTGTCCTCCTGGCTGTGAATTCCCTGAAACTGAGAACAGCCTTGCCTTCCTCTGAATTCTGGTCTACATTCTCCCTCTCATAGTAAAAGATTTTGCACCATAAGATCCTTGAGGGCAGCTTTTTTTAATTTTCATTTTTTGTTGCATTTCACATACTGCCTAACACAGCTGGATATATAGTTGGCTTTTAATAAACAATAACTATTACAACTACTGTGGATATGATTAAAAAGCAGCACCTTTGATTATGTACTGTGTTATATGCACTATGGTACTTTACACAGGCATTCTGCCTTTACACATGCCACTGCTTTCTTTACACATGGCCACTTTACACACATTCTTTCTAATTTCATTTCCATTTCTGGCTCAGAAAATAGGTAACTTATCAGAGTTCACATAGCCAATAAGTAAATGCAGTTTGATTTGATTCTTTCTACTTTAGTCATCTGCCAGATGAACAATTTTCTATACTATTAATATATATGATTTTCCACTTCTACACAATCAAATATACATAAAAAGATAGTTGAACATTTACCCTGTACTAATAATATTAGGAGCTTGGGATTGTTCAGACCAATTATTATGTTTCTGGGTGTCTAGAACTTCATAAACAGTGAGGTTCACATTAAATTTTGACCAGCCATAGTTGCTCAGTTAGGTGCAACTTTGTACTGCACATCTTAGGTCTTGGGTTTCTTGGATCTGTGTTACCATGGGCAGAAAACTTCAAAGCTGAGCATTTCCTCTGTGATGGCTTCCAGACCAACTTGTTAAACTCAAGAGGAGATCCTTTGGTGATTACTCTAGACTTGCTGACTTTTTTTGTAAACAATCTAAATGGATTATTCCACCATTTAATTGCCTTTATTTTTCCTTTCTCAACTGAGGTCTTGGTGTGATTATCATCGGCTTAGCCGTGACAGTGACTGGTATCACTGGTTTATCCACCTCTGCTATTGCTACAAATGGATATGTCAGAGGAGGTAATTAAACTTGTGACCCGCATGATCATTTGTAAGGTAAAGGCAACACAGGCTCAAAAAGTTCACCACTGACATTTCTGAAGTGTTTTCAAAGGTAATCCAAGTTGGTTCCTTTTTTTTCCTTTTTTTACCCTGCCAGGCAAGAGAGATGCAAGAAAAATGGAGAAGGATTTAACCTTTGTCAAAACCCCGGCTTTCTCACTCAGGTTCCTCTCAAGCAAAAGAGAAGGTCAAATGTTATGTTTTCTCTTTTCACAACCAGGGTAACTTCTCTCTCAGGACACCAGCATAAGTCAACTTTTTTCTTTCCAGGGCCGCATTTTAGATTGTGTTTACTTTTGGAGACCATCCTTCATCACAATGAGCAGTTCTCTGACTTGATCTTTATACCAGGCAAACCAGTTTCTTTTTAGCAAGAAGGAACTCCACCGGGGCCCAAAGGCTTGGATGTGAAAACTTAAATTCAAAGCAGTATAGTTTGCAGCAATAGGGAGTCCAAGGAAGAAGAGTAAAATGTGATATCTTCTGTCTCTCATTGCTAACAGGTCTTGGAGTTCTCATAATTCTTCTTTCCACCATGGTCACTTCTATTACTGGGTTATCAACTTCTGCAATAGCAACTAACGGGTTTGTTCGTGGAGGTAAAATTTCTAAGACATCTAAATATTCTCACTGCTTGCTACGGGTAGGCAAAAACTTTTTATTATACTTTACTTCTTTTTGGTGGGAACAAGAAAGTAGCTCGATGTTCTTGAAGTTGGACCCAGAAGAAAACATAAGGTACTGTCTATATAGCCCCCGTCTACTCTGGTCAGCTACAGTCTCTTGTCTAACCATCCTTTCTGGCACATTGCAGGTCGTCAAGTCCGTATGCACAAATTCCTTGGGTAAATGCTTTACTTTTCAGGCTACTGCACAACTCCAGCTGGTGTTTCTTGAAAACTGATTCCTCAACACAACTTCAGTTTTAAAGTTTAGTACATTTCAGGTACCTTCTAGACCTTCCTATACCTGGATGCAATGGGATCTTTTAGAACATTTCAGGTTTTTCATGGGGAGACAGATCATTCCTTGACAAGGTTCAAACTGATGCCTCCTGAAGTACTTATCGGTGACTTCTTGAAGTCCTGGAGCCAAACACCTTTCTTGGGGGATTTTTCAGGTCTTGGAGTCATCATCATCGGCCTGAGTGTGGTAGTGACAACACTTACAGGTATTTCTATGTCCGCTATTTGCACAAATGGAGTGGTAAGAGGAGGTAAGCCAATCCATGCACTTGTGACTACAAGCTTTGATTATGTAGTGATGTCTAGAGTTGGTTTAATGTTGGAAGTAAAATTTGTACGTTGATAATTAGGTCCCAAAGGATTCAAACAAAACAAAATAATCCAAAATTTAAATAGCAAGGCCTGATTCTTTTCACCAAAAATTAAGAGCTCTCCAGAAAAGATTTTTTGGGCCCACTTCCTGTGATTGATCATGTTTATAAAGCAGAGAATGACCATCTGTCTAGAAAGAAAGCATGTGTTAAAGTGAAATAAATGGTTTCTTTGTGCCTTGGATGAGCCCCGCTGGCTCTTCCCCAGGCCCTCTTAGAAGGGGTCTCCTTGAGCATCCCAGCTGACACTGCTGACACTTCTCATTCAGTGAGCCCTCAGAGTTCACCCCAGCGCTATGCTACCAATGGCCAACGGTTACTTTCAAATCATCCAGGAACATGTGGGCCTGGGCTGGAAAGTTTGTTCTTCAAACTTCCATTCTTCCTCGACCAAGTCTAGTAATTGGCTGCTAATTTACTTAATGTAATCAGGACAATGGACATAATGAGGATTTGCCCAACCCAAATAAAAATTTACATTTATAGAGAAGGTGTTGCCCCTTCACCCACAGGAGTTGCTAGGGAGGAAACAGTGAAAAGGTGTCAGTGAGAGAGAGTTTTGGTTGTAGGCCTGTGTGTTCAGTGTCATTCTTCTACCAATAGTTCAGTACAGGAAGTCATGAACTCACACGGTCTGTGATAATATCCAGTCACCTAGGCCTTTCAACAACTATTTATTTTTGCCTTCAGAACTCAGACCTTTCTCTGAGAACTCTCAAGGTGATTAGCCATTCTGGTTCAGTCTTTCTCATACCCAGAAGCACACAGCCATCTGTAGAACTTCCTTTTCAAAGTCCAAGAGAGAAGCAATCATCCTAAGTTCTCTGTATGTTACTTCCCACTTGCCACCCCCATTCACATATGGGTATTGGGGGATAACCATGCTTTCTTGAGCTAAAATAATCAAAACTAAGTCTGATGTATAAAGTGGATAATACATAGCACTATATAATTATCAATTTTAATGTAATAAATATACACCAAAAATTATACCAGAAATGAAGCTTGAATGAGATTGATAAAATTTACCTACTTCATTTTCTGCCTGTGCCTGCCCGTTTCTGGAAATTTCAGATATGAAATTATTAATCTGAACTCTCCAATGAAGTTAGAGACAAATAATTTTATGTTTTCAAAAGACAAAGAATTTGAAAGAAAAGTTTGCTATATTCTTATTTGTAGCATTTGTGTATATGGGTTTTGATAGATTTTATTTAGTCAAGATAGTTCTATTGTAGATTATACACAGAAGTCAAAGAAGGGCTAAGTTATTCATTAAGTTGACACAAGATTTCTAAAATTACTAGGATTTGTAATATTTTTATTAAAATAAAAAATTAGAATAGTTAGTATTTTAAATGTTCTCAGTCAAAATTATTTGGTCATATAAACTAAATCCTTTAGCAGTTCGTCAGTATAAAACGTGTTCATTTCTTGTTTCAGGTGGGGCCTACTATCTTATTTCCAGAAGCTTAGGGCCTGAGTTTGGTGGATCTATAGGCTTGATCTTTGCTTTTGCCAATGCAGTGGCTGTTGCTATGTATGTGGTGGGATTTGCTGAGACTGTAGTAGATCTTCTTAAGGTAATTAAAAGCTTTTGTTCTCTTTATCCAAGCAAGATAATTCGGTTTAATTTGCTTTTCCAGGGCACTAGGGGATATCATTATGACAAGATAAGAGGAAATAGATTTATTGTGCAGAATGTGGAAGCTGAATATAGTTGGCACCAGAACTTCTTAGAGTCCTGGCTCTCACACTTACCAGCTGACAGATTTTGGACCAGTCCTTTTGTTCATCTGAACCTTGCTTTTCAAATCCATAATATGGGTTAATAATATTGTCCTATGTTTTTCATATAAATGTGGTACAGATCAAATGAAATAATGGACATAAAATACAGGGCAAAACATGAAAGAAAAGATAAATAATGAGCATTATTGTCAGCATCAATATTACTATATGGTTACAGATGTCCAAAGGGAAAGAAAGTTCAAACATTAGGACTCACTGTAGGAAACTGGGCATTAGGTGCTCCATCTGGACGGTATGTATGTGAGCACATTAATTAACTAGTGTATGAGCTAGCTTCCAGTCCCCCTTTTGTGGAAGTGATAGCAGATACTGAATTCAATAGGTAATAGTACCTCTATTTGAAAATCAGATGAATAAATGAGTGGATTGTATAGCTCATAGTTTGTTCTTTAACTGAGTAGCACTTATTTTTTGATATTCACATTGGAAACCACTCATTTTCATCTCTCTAGGATTCCCCTTGACACACAAAAAAAACAAAACGTGATAAGTGTACATACCCATAATTTTACTTAGTGCTACAATAGTTTCAAAAGCTGTGGCTAGAATGGATCTCTAAAAATTTTAACTCCTAACCTTGGAGTTATTAAGAAGAGGTGGCAAGAATACACGGAAGAACTGTACAAAAAAGATCTTCACGACCCAGATAATCATGATGATGTGATCACTAATCTAGAGCCAGACATCTTGGAAGGTAAAGTCAAGTGGGCCTTAGAAAGCATCACTATGAACAAAGCTAGTGGAGGTTATGGCATTCCAGTTGAGCTATTTCAAATCTTGAAAGATGATGCTGTGAAAGTGTTGCACTCAATATGCCAGCAAGTTTGGAAAACTCAGCAGTGGCCACAGGACTGGAAAAGGTCAGTTTTCATTCCAATTCCAAAGAAAGGCAATGCCAAAGAATGCTCAAACTACCACACAATTGCACTCATCTCACATGCTAGTAAAGTAATGCTCAAAACTCTCCAAGCCAGACTTCAGCAATATGTGAACCGTGAACTCCCTGATGTTCAAGCTGGTTTTAGAAAAGGCAGAGAAACCAGAGATCAAATTGCCAACATCCGCTGGATCATGGAAAAAGCAAGAGAGTTCCAGAAAAACATCTCTTTCTGCTTTATTGACTATGCCAAAGCCTTTGACTGTGTGGATCACAATAAACTGTGGAAAATTCTGAAAGACATGGGAATAGCAGACCACCTAACCTGCCTCTTGAGAAATCTGTATGCAGGTCAGGAAGCAACAGTTAGAACTGGGCATGGAACAACAGACTGGTTCCAAATAGGGAAAGGAGTACGTCAAGGCTGTATATTGTCACCCTGCTTATTTAACTTATATGCAGAGTACATCATGAGAAACGCTGGACTGGAAGAAACACAAGCTGGAATCAAGATTGCCGGGAGAAATATCAATAACCTCAGATATGCAGATGACACCACCCTTATGGCAGAAAGTGAAGAGGAGCTAAAAAGCCTCTTGGTGAAAGGGAAAGAGGAGAGTGAAAAAGTTGGCTTAAAGCTCAACATTCAGAAAATGAAGATCATGGCATCTGATCCCATCACTTCATGGGAAATAGATGGGGAAACAGTAGAAACAGTGTCAGACTTTATTTTTTTGGGCTCCAAAATCACTGCAGATGGTGACTGCAGCCATGAAATTAAAAGGCGCTTACTCCTTGGAAGAAAAGTTATGACCAACCTAGATAGTATATTCAAGAGCAGAGACATTACTTTGCCGACTAAGGTCCACCTAGTCAAGGCTCTGGTTTTTCCTGTGGTCATGTATGGATGTGAGAGTTGGAGTGTGAAGAAGGTTCAACACTGAAGAATTGATGCTTTTGAACTGTGGTGTTGGAGAAGACTCTTGAGGGTCCCTTGTACTGCAAGGAGATCCAACCAGTCCATTCTGAAGGAGATCAACCCTGGGATTTCTTTGGAAGGAATGATGTAAAGCTGAAACTCCAGTACTTTGGCCACCTCATGCGAGGAGTTGACTCATTGGAAAAGACTCTGATGCTGGGAGAGATTGGGGGCAGGAGGAGAAGGGGATGACCCAGGATGAGATGGCTGGATGGCATCACGGACTCGATGGATGTGAGTCTGAGTGAACTCCGGGAGATGGTGATGGACAGGGAGGCCTGGCGTGCAGCGATTCATGGGGTTGCAAAGAGTCGGACACGACTGAGCGACTGAACTGAACTGAATTGAACTAACCCTGGCTATCAAAGGCTTTTTATTACAGGAAAAAGTAATGCTAGATGTTTTATCTTCTCAAATTTATGAGCATTTCATTTTTCTATTATCCCCAGACAGCAGGGCATAGTATCTCTTTTAATGTTAAATGCTACAATAACACATACAGACCAAAAAAAAAAAACCACTTCTAACTATTTAGGGGGGATTTTTTTGTTGTTGTTCCAGGAGAGTGATTCGATGATGGTGGATCCAACCAATGACATCCGGATCATAGGCTCCATCACAGTGGTGATTCTTTTAGGAATTTCAGTGGCTGGAATGGAATGGGAAGCAAAGGTTAGTTTCTCAAAATGATATTACCAACAACTGCTAGTCAGCTTCCTGAACAAATTGTAGGAATAGAAGGAACTCCATATTCAAAAGGAATTGCTATTATTACTTTCTATGGTAAAAAGAGTCTGGTCAGTGCTCAGTGGAACAACGAGTCCTCAAAGCACAAAGTCCAGGCAGTAGTAAGTCATAGCTCATGTGATCAGGCCTATACTTTGTCCTTTATTCTGTAGTCACAGTGACATAGCCAACAAGATTACTGCCATCTTCCCGCACAGACCCCTTGTGGTCATAGCAGTAGTACATACTGGAGGCCTATGTCTTTTCCTCATTTCCCCGGTATCCCCTTCCTAGCTGACTGTGAACCCTGACATCCATAAGACATGACAAGTGTGTTGGGAGAAGATAACAGAGGCAGAAACTGTCATTTCCCTCTGAAATCCCATACTCTAGCAGCAAATCTAAGGGTTCCAGAGGCCCTGGAACTAGAGAATATCTGGATTTAATGATTAGTATGTTGTTGTTTAGCCACTAAGTCATGTCTGACTCTTTGTGACCCCGTGGACTGTAGCCTGCCAGTTTGATTCTCGAGGCAAGAATACTGGAGTGGGTAGCCATTTCCTTCTCCAGGGGATCTTCCCGACCCACCGATTGAACCCGTATCTCTGCATTGGCGGGCAGGTTCTTTAGCATCTGAGCCAATAGGGAAGTCACTCAGTGATTAGTATACCAGTTAGTAAATTTCTGAATGGTGGGGAGAATGTCTTTTGCTTGCTTCGTAACTCTCTACAGTGACTAGTACAATCAAAACTCCTAGGTTCCTATGTGCCTAGAGGTGCAGTAACTAGACCTCAAGTGGTCACCAGAAATGAAAAGATAGCCAAAACCTCCCATTTTATATAAGGCAATAGGAAACATTCTTACATGGTGTTTATTTGTGGGTTATGCATTCACACATTAAACAAAAACTGACAAAGTGCTTATCATGTGCTGGGTATTTTGCTAGGCACTGGATATTCAGTGTGACCCAGACAGGCACAATCCTTATCATAGCTGAGCATATGGTCTACGGGGAGATGAGTAATAAAAAAGTAAATATAGAATGGTAAATTGTGAAAGTGCTATAAAGGAAATAAACAGGGCACTGAGATAGAATATAGCAGGGGGAACATACGTTAGATTATTCCCTGAGGGAGGCAATGTAGTTTCATGACAGTAGAAGGTAGAATTTAGAGCTCCAGCTCTGTAGTTAGAGTGGATTTGAACCTGGTTTATGTCTACACGACCTTTGGTAAATTACTTAACCTCTCTATCCCTCAGCTTTTTTTATCCTTAAAATGATGATAGCAGTATTACCTACTTCATACAGTTGTGGGTGGTTATTATTTACCTGAGAGGATATTGGTAAAGTTAAAACTGCATCTGTTGTACTGTAGCCCTCACAAACATTAGCTGTTACTGTTTAGATTCAGTGGGCAAGAAAGCTTCTGTGAAGACATAGGTTTGCAAAATATAGGGAGAATTGCATTTCCAGCTGAGGGAAACAGCCAAGCTAGTAAACACCTTGAAATGTCAGAGGGACGTAAGAGCAGATGATTTGGCTGGTCAGCCTTGGAGACAGCTTGTGCTGAGCACCAGGGGTATGACTGCTCGACCTCGAGTGCACTAGGCATCCTGGGAATTCTGTGCCCCGTTCTGTATTCTCATACTCCTGCAGTTAGTCCCAGGAAGGGCGAGAATCCATAGGAGCTCTGCTGAGGAAAGAAGACAACTCTGTCAGTGTTAAATCTTTTGGCTCCACTTACATTCCTAGGGACACTGCACTAAGTTACCCACTTAGTACTTAGAATGCTCCTGAAATATCACCTTCAAGTGCACAAGCACATGCGTGCATGCGTGTTTAGTTGTTGTTGTGTCTGACTCTTTTGCAACCCCATGGACTATAACCCGCCAGGCTCCTCAGTCCATGGGATTTTCCAGTTAAGAATACTGGAGTGGGTTGCCATTTCCTCCTGCAGGGGATCTTCCCAATCCAAGGATTGAACCCACATCTCTTATGTTTCCTTCATTGGCAGGCGGATTCTTTATCACTGCTCTACCTCAGAAGGCATGCACCTGTTGAAAATGTAACATCTATTCTTAGGCCAAATAAATCTTATTAAGATGCCATTCTATAACAACACCCTTATTACCTACGATAGTATAATCTTAACTGGAATTATTAGATAGGATCTTCATTCAGTGGGCTTTTACAACTTTTATAATTATGTAAAAAAGTCATTGAATAAATCTAATTTGACCTCCTGTTACTTTGTCATTCCAGGCTCAAGTGATTCTTCTGATCATTCTTCTCATTGCTATTGCAAACTTCTTCATTGGAACTGTCATTCCATCCAACAATGAGAAAAGGGCCAGAGGTTTCTTTAATTACCAAGGTATGTGTGTCAAATAGCTTGCTTTGCAATAAAAGCTTCTTTGTCCACCTCATCACCATCCCCATAACCATTGCCCTGGCCACTGGAGGCCCAGGGAATAGTCTCAGGTCTGAGTCAGGAGAGCCAGAGTGAGTCTCAACCTTGCTGCTTGCCAGCTAGACAGGTCACCTAACACTATTTGTCTCAGATTTTCCTGCCAAGGTGGGAATGATAATAGCAACTTCCTAAAGCGATGTTGAAAACCAAGTAAGATAGTGGATGTTAAAGTGCTTTGAAAACCTTAAAGTGCTGGAGCCTAAAAAATAAACCTCTCCTTAAGCAGCAAAATATAAAGAAACTATATATTTTTGGACTAAAAATAACCGTGTACATGTGCAGTTGGGGCAAAATTATAGACAAAAGATACAGAGACCAAAAAAATCCATCTGCCACTTTGGAAAAGTCTAGAGCAAAAGTAGGGGATTAAAGCAAAAGCACACGCCCCCTGCACACAATATTACCTCAGTTCAGTTCAGTCGCTCAGTCGTGTCCTACTGTTTGCGACCCCATGAATCACAGCACACCAGGCCTCCCTGTCCATCACCAACTCCCAGAGTTCACTCAGACTCACACCCATCGAGTCAGTGATGCCATCCAGCCATCTCATCCTCTGTCGTCCCCTTCTCCTCCTGCCCCCAATCCCTCCCAGCATCAGAGTCTTTTCCAACGAGTCAACTCTTCTCATGAGGTGGCCAAAGTACTGGAGTTTCAGCTTCAGCATCAGCCCTTCCAATGAACACCCAGGACTGATCTTTAGAATGGACTGGTTAGATCTCCTTGCAGTCCAAGGGACTCTCAAGAGTCTTCTCCAACACCACAGTTCAAAAGCATCAATTCTTCAGTGCTCAGCTTTCTTCACAGTCCAGCTCTCACATCCATACAGGACCTCAGGGGTGGACAAAACACCTAAGCCCAGCACTCTGGCCCAACCTCTGGACACACTCCCTACCCTCACCCCATATAAGGAACAAGCTTACCCCTGCCCAGGGAGCCAGGGAACAAGGGAACCTGTTATTTGTTCTGACTCCCCTCTGCTGCAGCTGGGGCCTCAGTAAAGCCTTGTTTGAAAAAAATAAAAAAACCTTTAAGTGCTGCACACGTTGTCTCTGTCGAACAGTAGGGGTGTCTGTGCAAAAAAGGAACACAGCTCAGACAATGTGCCCAACCACTGGGAGCACCGAAATCAAACACAGACATTTTTTCATCCCGCTAGTCGTTTTTGTACCTTGCTTTCTTATGACATTATCTAGCTGAGCATCACTGTCAGGTTTTCAAACAGAAAATATTGTAGGAACTATTAACATAGCAGCTGTGATCAAGGCATGAACATTGACTTCTCTCTTCTATTCTAGTCCACCTATCCCCTCTTTCCTAGCTTTCCACCCTCGCATACTTAAGAATCCACGGCTGAGGTTTTTTATATTTCCCTTCAATATTTACCTGGTTGTCACTATTTGTTCCCTTTTTATATCACATCACTTCTTTCTTCCTGATTCTTTTTCTTTGTAAAGATTGTCTTGCTTGATTTGCATATCCTTTTCCTTTTGCTTCTTTCCCCTTTTTCCAGCTCCTGCTATAAATTTTTTTATGTTTTCAATTTGTTTCTTATTATTTTTGCATTTCCCTAGATTCTTTTGTTTACATTTTTCTTCCTTCCTTTTCTTTCTTTGTTTTCCCTTATGTTTTTCTTTTTTTCTAGATTGTTTCCATTTCATTTAAATAATTTGGTGACAACCTGTGGTATATTTTTATTTTATGACCAAAGCTCCTCACTATATATGAGAATTGTTATACATGAGAATTTGATATAAGGATCTAAGATCCAGTCTCTAGTGACAAAGGTCAGGGAGGTTAGAACATTAGTATCAAAACTGTAAGGTAGCTTCATCCACAAGGTTCTACAATTCAAAAAAACAACAAAAAAAGGGTGTAGTAAAGCAATATGCTGATTAAGGTATATATACATGTGAGAATGTAGTTGTATGGCTGTAGGGCAATATGATGTATATTTGTGAGCATGCCAGTTCAATCATGAGAGAATTTTTTCTGTTTCCTTCTTTTTTAGTCTTCTAGATTCAAAGAAATCAGACAGCATGGGTCTCCATTTTCGTGAAAATTATTGACTTTTCAGAGAATATTCTAGAGATTTAAAACCTTGTGACATGTATTTTGATACCTGGCAAATATTAACATGAGGTTCATCAAGATTATACCAATATCTTCAAGCTCATTCCATTTAGATTATAGGAACACATTTGCATTTAGGACTACAGAAGCCAAAGGTAACTTTATCTGCTACCAGTGAAGAAAGTCATTTCCTTGATACATGATAATTTTCTCATCATTTGTGTTACAGCATCAATATTTGCAGAAAATTTTGGGCCAAGCTTCACCAAAGGTGAAGGCTTCTTCTCTGTCTTTGCCATTTTTTTCCCAGCAGCAACTGGGATCCTTGCTGGTGCCAATATCTCAGGAGATTTGGAGGTATGTTATTTTCTGTGCTTTGTAATCCTAAGAAGCAATGGTGCAGTTGCTCAGGACAGGGAGGTACAGACATCAACAGTGACCATGTTTCTCTATAGATTTCAAAGCTGTAAGATTTCTTCAAGGTTTCCTAGTTATTTAAAAAGTTCTCTCTCTTAATGACAAATTTTACTGCCAAATTATCCTATTCCTGATAGTTCTTCCAAAAGTCTTATTCAGTAAGCTGAGCCCCTGGAGAGGCCCCCTCTGTGACTTTACCTAGTTGCGAAGACTGGGAAATGTAATCTCTAGTTGGAGAGCCATGTGCTCAGATAAAATTTTAAGGAAATCTAGTATTATTGTAGGGAGTTCTAATACTAAAGGATGGGCTTCCCTGGTGGCTCAGTGGTAAAGAATCCACCTGCAATGCAGGAGACACAGGCTTGATCCCTGGGTCGGGAAGATCCGTTGGAGAAGGAAGTGACAACCCACTCCAGTATTCTTGCCTGGAGAATCCCATGGACAAAGGAGCCTGGCGAGCTCCTCACAAAAGCCTCACAAAAGAGTCAGACACAATTTAGTGACTCAACAACAACAGCAACAGTATTAAAATGAGGAAGGTGAGAATGGATATTAAAGGACAATAAATAATCTCTACCACACATGAAAAAAATAGAAAACACAGGTTTTACCTCAACAAATTTACAATCAGCTTTGGAAGACTAGAAATATTTGCAAGTTATCAGGGGAGATATATGTACATGTGTATATATATATATACATATGTGTGTATATATATATGCAAACTGAATGCATTGTCCAAGTGGATTATGAAATAAAAATAAAGAAGAAATAATTACATTAGGAACAATTTTTGCAATGAAGAAACTTTTGAGCAGTAAGTAAAAGCAAAAGCTGATTACTGACAACAATCAGGAAATGTAAGGGTATTCCAGGCAGAGAAGACAAAAGGACAGACAGGCAAGGGAAAATTGTGGGAACAGGAAGGAGTCTCTCATGATTCCAGTGGAGAAGCGTGATAGGCTGAGTATCCTTACAAGGTAAGGAGAAAGACTGTTAAAGGGGCCTGAGTGAGAGATGTTTGCTCTATAATATAACTTCATAAAAGTGGGGACTTTGCCTTTGGTTTTGTTCAGTGCTGTGTCCTTGGAGCTAGCAAAGCTTCAATAAATATTTATTGAGTCAATGAACGAAAGCATTCACATTTGTTATATTAAGGACTACAATGCCGTGGTAAATTCTTCAGCAGAGATGGGACATAAAAATGAACATGCTGAGGCTCAGAAAAATTAAGTAACTTCTTTATAATGAAGTAAGTAAGTAGTGCTGCTTAACAAAATTTAACTCTGGACGTTGAGCTTCTGGTTTCTCAGATTTGGAAAAGTATCAGAGGTCATAGGTTTAAATTTCGGTAAACTGTAAGAACACAGTCAAAGAATACTGTGTTTTCTTTCAACTAAGGTTTTATTGTTTGTTGATTAGTAGTTCAACTCAGCCAACACTTGTTACTTATATCAGGCATCAAAGACGTGAAGAAGAGCTTGCTTGATCCTTCTCAAGCATGTAGTTAGGACAAGACCAATGCAGGAAAAATGGATCAAACAGGTCAGCTTTTGTTAGAGTTAGGAAAGGAACTGGAAAGGATGCTTTTTCTTTCTTTCTTTCTTTTTTTTTTTTTTTTACTATGATCTACTGTAAGGAAATACTATATATCACAACCAAGTGCCTACATATAAAAATTTCTCCTAAACAGTTCAATACTTTATTACAAATGATGTCTTCTGATATTTTCACATCAGTTCTATTCTACTATATTGTTTTCATGCTGGTTGCAACCTACTGAATTGATTCCATGTTGAAGCTCAGATTTAGCCATTGGGGTTAAAATGGAAGGACAACAGAGGGGAGATGTCTAGTGGGTAACTACACTAACCTGTAATTAAAAATAAATTTTAAAAAAAGAAAGAGCTATGGGACTGGGGAACCCAAGAGAGAGGAAATCAAGAGATGACGATGCTTTGGGATGTAATAATTAACATGATCAGAAGCCAGAGGGGTCAAGCACGTTAAGGACTAAAAGATGACCACATGTTGGGATGTGGCAACCAAAGTTCTGGACTTATAGTAATAATTGTTTCTGAGAGTGAAACTAGAGCATAATAAATTTAGTTCAACTTAGTAAACATGTTATTTGCACGTTGTGGGGATATGCAAGACACTACCTCTGCTCACAACCTCAGAATCCTTCTCAAGATTCCGAGGCTCTTCAGGCTGATAGTGACAGCTAACAGGAACTGGCACAAGGGGATGCTATACAAGGTTCCCATCTTGAACCTTCTACTTGTTAACACGCTATTGATGGTCTGTAAATATGTGTGTGGGAGAAGATTTTCAAGGTACACAGATCTAATCAGGAGAGTTAAGATGCTGTTTCAGAGATGAACGATTAGGATATGGTTGACACGCAACCAGCAGCAACCTAGTAAGACTGCTTGTACTGTGTCCCAAGGGGGGAAAAAAAAATTTAATGTAAAAAGGTGAAGGAAGGTGAGATTTTGTGCTACTGCTTGAGGGGTGGAAATAAACATTTGGAATGAAAACTAAGAATCTAAGTCCCATCCTGACTAGAGGAAAAGTAGCCAGAACAGGCAGTGTAAGTATGTGACCAGATATTAAGATATTGGCATCCCGACTTATATCACATTAAGTTTGACCCTCAAGTAACTCCTAAATAAGGAAAATTTGAGCTTGTAGCAGGTCTACAGCTACATGGAAATTATCTTATATGTAGAGTGGAGTGCGTGCTTGCTAAGTCACTTCAGTCGTGTCCGACTCTTTGTGACGCTATGGACCGTAGCCCACCAGGATCTCTGTCCATGGGATTCCCCAGGCAAGGTTGCTGGAGTGGGTTGCCATGCTCTTCTCCAGGGGATCTTTGTGTTTTAGGTATACCACCTCTGTTCATCTTCATACCTCTTTTCCCTATATATATATATATATATATCTCCTTTCTTCCCACTTATATCAATTCTTCAGTTTTCACTGAGAGCTCAAAAAATCCTTCATCACTGAAAGGAAATTTGAAACATACTATGAATGGATATTGAGTGGGGTTCATTTCAGCCACGGTTGCCCTCTTTTTCACTCTGTGCGCTACTCAGTGCACACATTCTCTTTTGTAGACAGTAGCTTGAAATGAAGAGGTTGTATATATCAGACAAATCCTGTGCACAGATATTCCTACAAGAGTGGGAAGAAATGAATGACTACAGAATGGCTCCATAAGGCTGGCTTACTTCCCTGTGGGGACAGATTTACTTGGTTTAATTAACATTTCCAGCTGTCAGCTTGAGTCTGCATTTGTCATGAGTTGATTGTTCTGATGGATTTGATCAGCAGATTTAAGTTAATGAAACACACAACTCAGATTTTGACTGCATTGATTGCTCACTTGTATCGATGAGTCTCATGTCCTCTGGATGGGGAACTGATGCCTACTGGGACGGTGCTTTCCTCAGTTCAGTATTTACTAACTCCTACTCTATGCCAGCACTGTCTTATAGGTAATGAATACATTGAAATCACTACTTAATAATTCCTGTTAAGTTGAACTCTATTATAGAGAAGTTATGCTGCTTGGAAATTGATTATGATATGATTCAACCCCCAAAATAGGATATAAAATGGTATATTATATATGATGTGAGCTCAGCTCAGTGAATTTATACACATTTATGGGCAAGAGAAAAGCCCGTTTTCTGGTATAAGCTTAAATTTGCCTCTTTCTTTATGCCTGCCTATGGAAATTAAATATCTCTCATTGCAGTTATTCCTGAACTAGATTCCAAATGAAGAATTTGAGGGATTGGAGAATGTAGCAGATTATCCTTTTTGCTCATTCAAAAGTGATTTTTTAAAGCAAGTCTAAGCTTAGTACAAAACAAATACACACAGAGATATATCGCCAGTGTACCAGATATGTTACATTGATATGTTACCCCGCCCCATCAGTACTCTGTGGTCTGATACACCTGCATGAAATTCACAGGAGATTAAGGGCAGGGACAGGAAGAGGTATTAGTGAGTGAACTAACTAGCCTACTTTTCTGTGAAACTCCCTCCTGGTCAGTTACAGATCTCTTCCTTTCAGCACAAAGTTCGACAGATTTCTTTATTCACTCTAAATACTTTGTCTTTGTCCAAAAAGAACTGGAGCTCAGCACTTTGCCATTTGCTTGATTTTTTTCTCTTTAGAACTTGCCCCAGGAAGGGTAGCCTAAAATTTTGAAAATACAGAACTAACTTCAAGTGATATCTGCTTCTTATTCCCCTCTATCTCCTTGTTCCTCTACATTACTTTTTCAAAGGATCCCCAAGATGCCATCCCCAAAGGAACCATGCTGGCCATCTTCATCACCACTGTCGCCTACATAGGAGTAGCCATTTGCGTGGGTAAGTTATGTTGTCTCTGGTGTCAGAATGCCAGAATTACAAGGGATCCAGTTGCTTTTCATGCCAAGTTTTATGTTTCATGGCTTTCCATGGAACATAAGTTGAAGAATTTTTAATAGACAACAATTTAAATTCCCCTGTTGGGTGCTCTAGGAGTTTGAATGCAATTAAGGTGTAAGCACAGGTGTCTCTGGAACTTCCCTGGTGGCTCAGACAGTAAAGCATCTGTCTACAGTGCGGGAGACCCAGGTTCAATCCCTGGGTCAGGAAGATCTCTTGGAGAAGGAAATGGCAAGCCACTCCAGTATTCTTGCCTGGAAAATCCCATGGATAGAGGAGGCTGGTAGGCTACAGTCCATGGGGTCCCGAAGAGTCGGACACAACTGAGCAACTTCACTTTCACTTTCATTCTGAACTGAAACTGAAGTCTCGCAGTCATGTCCAACTCTTTGCCACCCCATGGACTGTAGCCTACCAGCCTCCTCTATCCATGGGATTTTCCAGGCAAGAATACTGGAGTGGGTTGCCATTTCCTTCTCCAGTCACTTTCATTCTACCTGAACACAAAAATGGATTTTTTGCTGCTGCAGGTAATAATTCCACTGCCAGGGAAGCCACCACTTCTAGCAACCTCCTCCCCTGCCTTTAGGAGGCAGGTGAGGGACAGAATAAGAGTCCAAAACAGAACAAAACAAATAAAAACAAAAACAACAATGACAAAACCCTTAGGAAAGTATGAAAGATATAGAATGAATGCCTGTGACTCCTCCTTGCACTGCTGTCTCTAATGTGGAAATGTCACCGTCACCAACTGGCAGGCAATCAGAACAAGACCCAGCTGCCAGCAGTGTGGGCGGCCAGCCCCCACATTGCTCAGTGAGCAGAAAATATGTGAATTTGCCTGCTGTTCTTAAACTGACTTTTGTTCCACCTGCTGCCTGCAGCCACACCTCCTCCTGGTTGGGGGTCACCTCCAGCTTGTGCCATTATTGGAGAGAAAGGAATGTGAAACATTCAGAGAAGAAAATTTTTCTGTGCACACCTATGAATACAGCCCCAGGCTGGACCACTGTGGAATCCCATCTGGACATTTAAAAGGGGACATTCTGGTTGTCCTCTGCTTACTATGAAGGAAATTGAAATAGTACATATGTTCTGAGTTGGATTCTTTGGGGGAAAAAAAGCAAAACAATTAACTTAGATTCTTTCTTCTCTCACTGCCTCTTATTTCTAGAAATTGGATAATATTGTTAACTCTATTGTGACAATGCCAGGTTTAGTTATAAATCAAGGGATATTATTCCAATGCTTTAGGAAATCAATACTTTTTAAATGACATTGAAATTACCTAAATTTCACAAATGGTTTTTCTTTCTCCTACAAAGTAAAAAGGAAGGGATGAATAAAGGTATAGGCCTGACTTCAGAGATTCTTCTCGTTTATTGGTTCTGATGGGTAGAAAAACCTGTGTTTCTATATTTTTCTCAGGATAAGAAAAGGATATTCATGAGGTCCTTGGTCTGTCATTAGTTCAAATAATAGCTCATGGCTTGGCTTCATGGGAATTTGGGGAGTTTGATTATGCAGAAGTGAAACCGCAAGATTTTTAACAGTCAGCTCAGCCTAAATGAACAGTGCAAAAAGGTTAAATCTGGACTGGATAATTTTGCTTAGTAACCAACCAACACTCACAATTTCAAGTATTTAAGTAGAAGGTTGGTAGGCCACTTCTCAGGGCTATATAGAAAGGGTTCCTGCACTGATCATTTTAAATGACTCTTTCAACTAAAGGATTCAATAAGTTTTAAGTCTTCCCTTGATTCAAAGAGTATAAATTCAAAGAGTATGAACTCTAAAATTGAGAGTTCCCATTAATATCTATTACTGGAATGTCTGTTAAAATAATTAGCAAGAAATGAGAACTCACCTGGCTGGAGACTGAAAAGCAAAATGAACAGTTTCATTGATTGGCATTTAGTTTGTAAAGTATTTACCCTTCAAGTAGTTTGGAAAAGTTTATATATATATTTTACAGCTATATTCATATCTCAATAATCCTATCAAATACATAATGGCAGAGAATACAGTTAGAAAAATTCAGAAGAAAAATTAGTAATTTAAATATATATGTCAAGAATCTTTAAAATGCACATAACTCCGTTTTGAGGAATCTATCCTAAAGAAATACTTCAAATTACAGAAGAAAAATTGTATGCACAAAGATATTCATAGGATGTTTGTTACAGAAAATAACAGATATTAACTCAAAGGTACAAAAATAATAAACTGAGATAAATACTTGATATAGCACTATTTGACCATGAATAGTAACTGGGAAGGGCTTCCCATGTGGCTCTAGTGGTAAAGAATCCACCTGCCAATACTGGAGAGATAAGAGTAGATTGGATCTCTGGGTCAGGAAGATCCCCTGGAGGAGGATACAGCAACCCACTCCAGTATTCTTGCCTGGAGAATCCCATGGACAGAGGAGCCTGGTGGGCTACAGTCTGTGGGTTTGCCCAGAGTCAGACATGACTGAAGGGCCTTAGCATGCATGCACGCATTACCTAGGAAATCTTAACATTTTATCCCTAAATATTTTCTGTATCTTTTAAACCATTGAAATTTTATAAAAAGTAAAATTATAATGGTTTAGGAAATTATACAAAGAATACCATTAGCTGAAAATAACAGCTCAGTTCTCTTAATTACTAGTATTCAATAATGTCATCCCTTGGTTCTCTCACAGATGAGAAAATAAATCCTTCTCTCTGGAAAGCTCCCAATCAGTAGCATTAACCTGGGAGTCTGAGTTGAATAAATATTATGTGCAAAGCACTGCTATGTGCACTTCAAAAAGCAAAGAAGTCTCAATCCCAAGCGTCTTACAGAGGCAAGCAGAAAGCTGGGACTTTAACCACCCAAGGACACCTGAGAGATAGGGGCCGCTCCCAGGCCTCAGAGGATGGGAACTTTCAAGTATCACGTCAGAGGAAATATTGACCATGAAGACAGGATAGGTCAAAGTAAACTAAGCATGTTTTCAGAAGAAAAACAAGTGTGCATGCTCAGTTGTGTCTGACCCTTTGTGACCCTATGGACTGTTAGCCCACCAGGTTCCTCTGACCATGGAATTTTCCAGGCAACAATATTGAAGTGGGTTTCCATTTCCTCCTCCAGCGGATCTTCCCAACCCAGGGTCGAACCCACATCTCCCGAGTCTCCTGCATTGCAGGAAGATTCTTTACCACTTGAGTCTTTGGGGGATATCTGAACCCTTCAAGTAAAGAAATGACAAACCTTGTTGTTTTCCCAGGGGCTTGTGTGGTCCGAGATGCCACTGGGAGTGTGAATGACACCATCATTTCTGGGATGAACTGCAATGGTTCAGCAGCCTGTGGGTTAGGCTATGACTTCTCAAGATGTCGACATGAACCATGTCAGTATGGGCTGATGAACAATTTCCAGGTTGGAACTTCAACAATTAATAATGTTTACTGCTATTGCTTCCATTTTTTAGAACATCATGTGTAATGAAACTTCTGACTCTCCAACAGATTGGTTATCGACTGATTCGAATTCAGCAAGGAATAATTTGTGTGGGAGGAAAGGGAGTCCTATAGGCATTCATTATGTGGTTACACTCACTGTGGTGGTGAGAGAACAGGCAGTTGTATGAATTGCATCACCCAGGGAAAGATTACCACCCGCCATTATGCATCTTCCAATCAATCATGTAAGATTTCCTGGTGGGCAGATGGAGAGACTTCGATTAGTTAGCACTTGGAACGCATTTCATGCCTGGGCTTCACTCAGGAAAAGCCTCTGTGATGGTCCTGGAGTGTGTGGAGGACAAGGCCAAGAGGGGAATTGTGAGTGGCGGAAAGGGGAGAAGAATGAGGGGCGGGGAAGGAACCAGGGAAGTTGGGGAGACTATGGAACTTAAAACATATTAATTTGCCTGAATGATTGGTGAGCAGAAGGAGAAGCAAATTTGTTGTGAAGGCTTCATTCATCTATTTTAATAACCAACAAAGAGAAATTAACTCAGCTGAAGTCATTATTACAAATATGACTTAAATTGATAGAATCTCATCATGTCTCAGACCTAAAATTATGTTTAATGAGCACAGGAAAAGCAAAGATTTGAAAAGCTTCTATGTGCAGGAAGAACAAGAAAGGCTAATGCCTTTTAAAAAGATTGGTAAACAGCTGAGTCCCTTCCTAGACTTTATTAAAATACCACTTTCTGCTGGATAGAATTTCCCGTTGACCAAGAAACAGATGCCCAGAAAGGACAGAGGGGAAAAATACAAAAATCCTTGAAATCATTTCCTTGTTTATTCTTTCCAGTATCTTCTGGACATATTGTGGTGAGCATTTGTTCCTTTTATCCAAAAACAGCAACAACAAAGGCATTTCCATTTTGAAAAAAACAACTATTAAGAACTCAGAATGAAGCAGGGGGGAAAACATCTGATTAGAAGCAATTAGCTTACAAAAGAGATTCGAAACCCCAGAAAGTGGAAAGGGAAGCATTTGCATTAAAATTTGGCTCAAATTTTTGTTATAACTCTGTTGGATGAATCTCCTTACTTGAACCTCTCTCCTCAAGGTCATGAGCATGGTGTCAGGGTTCGGCCCCCTCATCACTGCTGGGATCTTTTCTGCAACACTCTCCTCGGCCCTGGCCTCCCTCGTCAGCGCTCCCAAAGTGTTCCAGGTGACATACGCATAAGAGCACGTGCTTCTCCCTCCCTCTGAGATATCTGCTCTCACTGGTGATCATTTTCCATCATTTTCTGAAACAGTTTAATGTTTGCATCTGGCTCCGATGTTATGTCTGCCACATAGTCGAGATCGATTCAAATAATATAAAGAATGATAAACTGCAGTGTTAACTGGTGCTCATATTGTGTATCACTATGTCTTTTCCCCAAATCTTCTTGTTTGAATAGCCCAGGGAAAATGACTCTGCATAGATATAAATGACAAATTTCTCCTCTTTTCCATTAGGCTCTGTGCAAGGACAACATCTACAAAGCTCTGCAGTTCTTTGCAAAGGGATATGGGAAGAACAATGAACCCCTGAGAGGATACTTTCTCACTTTTGTTATAGCCATGGCGTTCATTCTTATTGGTTTGTAGTTTTCTTGTTCTTACTGAAAGCCAAAAAATTCTTCCGATTACTCATAGGGTTATCCTGTGACCTTGAGAAATTATCTGTTTTATGTCTAATACTGCATTTGGGAATATTGCAATCTAAGAAGGAAATGAGAAATCTTTGTGTGTGGAGGGCCTTGGAGGACTTGAGGTGGGCTTCGCACTTTAATCTCTTCTTTGAATCTGAATGTTGGAAATCCATCCAACCAAATGCAACTGACTCCTTCCTCTGACCTGCCAGATACTGTCTAATCCCACATTGCCTCCAGCTGCCACCTGTCCTTACATCTCCTGGCCGCCAGCAGGAGAGCTGAAATGTCTATTCTCAAAATGTGGCCTGCTGACCACAAAATGTGGTCACCTGTGGATCTGGAAAATTGTGGATTGGTCACACCCAGTCCCACAGCTAGAATCTCTGGTGATAAAGAACCTGAATTTTTACAAGTTCCAGAAATTCATAGACCACTAATATTTGAGAACCACTTATCTCAGCTCTTTCTCCCTAAGCAATATACAAACAGCTACATAATCTCAAAGTTAGCCTGCACATTCCTCACTCCTCCTTAAGGTACCACCATTGCAGGTGAGCAGAAGGTAAGGATGATAGTAACTATGCATACACAGGCAGAGTCAGATTCAGCAGTAGTGCCAGACAATGAGGGCTCCTCCTCACCCCATAAACTCAGAAAGTGACTATAATTCATGCATCCTCATAAGAGTTCCACAAGGTTGAAGAGGGGAACATATGACTCTCCATGTCCACACAAAATCACTTTTTGGTTTATTTTTTTTAATCTATGTTTGTTAGATTTTTTAAAAAATTAAATTAAAAAGTAATTCTGTGTATATATGTTTCAATTATAATTTAAACTTTAAGACTTAAATTATTGTCCTAGACTTCAGTTAAGTGATCAAATAGCCCCAGATTTTTAAAATTGCATACATTAAATAATAGTCTTAAATGTCACTCAGAATCCAATAGATTAGCTTCATGGTGCCAGCTTTGTGGCAGGTATTTTTGCCTACTTTCTTGCTGACATCCATGTCCTACAGTCACACTCAGCTTCCACCTGCATCTTCTTCACTGAAGGTGGTAGCTGTCTGATCTTCAGATAAATGAGAACATCTCTAAATTATTTTTTATATCATACAGTAAACATCCCAGCTAGGATTTAACCATACTGGATATTTACCTGCTGAGGTAAAACTTTTTTTCGGCAGACGTTCAGAGGTAAAACTCTCTAGAGATGTAGAAAAGTAGGAATGACTAACAAAAATTCTGAAAGTCAGAGAGAGCAAGCTGGGTATATGCAGAGATATATCCTATTAGATGGTTCAGATGTACAGGTGTTTAACTAACCTATCACCCTGTAGAACATTTTGATTCTATGCATGCTCAGTCACTAAGTCGGGTCCAACTCTTTTCAACCCCATGGACTGTAGCCCGCCAGGCACCTCTGTCCATGGGATTTCCCAGGCAAAAATACCAGTGTGGGTTGCCATTTTCTTCTCCGACGGATCTTCCTGACCCAGGGATCAAACCCACATCTCCTGCATTGGCAGGTGGATTCTTTAACACTAAAGCACTTAGGAAACCCTTTGATGGTATACAAAGCAGATAAAGAGCCCTGGATTTGGTACCTCTGTGATAGCTACAGGGAATTTTGTCATCTGCCTGGTTTCCAAACTTTCTATCCACTTCCACTTGAATTTTCTGTGGGGAGAGATCTTGATTGTCTATTTTATTGGTGAGTTTTCTTGTTTCTTACTTTACAGAAACTTTGGCTGAAAATACATTTCAAATAAGTGCAGACCCAAAGAAACAGCACAACCTTCTTAACCTTTGACAGATGCTAGCTATGTTTTCAATTTCCAAATAAAGTCAAACTTCCAGACTGTAACAGCTGTTCAGCCCCTGGTCTCATCACTCATATGTACACACTCAATTCTGCTTCCTTCACAGCGGAACTGAACACCATCGCTCCCATCATCTCCAACTTTTTCCTGGCCTCATATGCACTTATTAATTTCTCCTGCTTTCATGCCTCTTACGCCAAATCTCCAGGTAAGTTGACTTTTCAAAACTAAAATAAACCTAAGCAAACAACTTCGTTCATCTCAACAAGATGAAATAAGTCAGTGAAAACCACTGAATCTGTGTTTATATGCTTCCTTATATCCTAGTGGGCAGTGTAATTCACTTTCTTTTGGTGAGTTGGGGGGTGACTTCTGAAATAGAAAAAGAATCATTTGAGCAATGGCCTTTTTGACCAACCATAAAGTCAATTTTCTCCTGCGGCAATAAATTATTCATTGCAAGAGAAACCACATTTATTGCAGCAGTAGAAAAACACCACTATTTATTTCCAGGGTGAAAGTGACCACAGAAGTGGAATGAATGTGTATATTTGAAACTTTCTTACTGTCAATTTGTTTTCTGCCCATGGTGCAGAAGAGAAGGATGAGTAGTTCCCATAATTACCTGCTGAGTGCAGGCACTGTAGATTCACACTGAAGCTGGTGACACCCCGGCACTCCTCAGACTGTTGTTTAAAGTGGTGAGAAATTTCACACCAAAGAACCTCCCCCTATCTTTGTCACCTCTCACCTCTTCTTTGCTTCCACTGGCCATTAGAATTTTTTCACCTTTCCATCAGAAGAGAGTAGAAAATTCTTCACTACAAGGACTTTTGTTAAGGATATAAACACATCTTCACTTTTTAGGGTTTGCCAGGAACTCAACCCTCCTTTGGAAAACCTCCTGCCAAAATATAGATGAAAGGGGAGCCTTCATCTACTCAAGGCCACTAGGCTCTAGAAGATGACAGAAGAAGTTTTGTTTCTGTTTTGTTGCCTTGTTTTAAGCAGAGAACAGGAGGTTCTAGTCAGTGAAGATGACAGATCATAGAAATGTGTGCTTCCACGCCACGTTGTGTTCCTTTTTTAAAACCACAGTGAAGTAATAGAGGTTGGCAGGGGTAAGAATGGAAAGGAATGAGGAAAGAGGAAGAGGGAAAAGGGGAAGCCTAGAAAAGCACAGAGATAACATGGATACCAAACCCAAAAGATGACTCTCTCTTTCTCCTTCCCTCTCTTTCTCCTTCCCTCTCTTTCTCCTCTCTCTTTCTCTCTCTGACACACAAACACCCACACACAGAGAAAAATAAAGGCATTTCCAGTGACGTTCCTGTAGTGTGGTTTCCATCTTGTGGCCATTTTGGAAATTGCTTCTGAAGAAAGAAAACTCTGTTGTATTTTGGCAACTCCAAATTTAAAAATATACCTTGTGTGTGAGTGTGGAGACTCAGTCGTGTTCAACTCTTTGCGATCCCATGAACCATAGCCCGCAAGGCTTCTCTGTCCTTGAGATTTCCCAGGCAAGAATACTGGAGTGGGTTGTCATTTCCTTCTCCAGGGGATCTTCTCGACCCAGGGATCAAACCTGCGTCTCCCGCGTCTTCTCCACTGGCAGGCAGATTCTTTACCCACAGACCAAATGTGCCCTTCAAGTCACACCTTCTTTACCCTGATCGTACTGTCTCCCAGCTTCTTTCAATTCAGGGAACTAATAGAACACAGTAACCCCCCATGCATGTATGAAAATATTTCTCACTGTGTATTTTCATTGCAAAATGTGTGACATATTAGTGTATCAGTTTAAAAAGCCATTGCAGAAAAATTTCTCCCTCTTTTGCCATATATTATTATTTCTGAAAGGGCAAGCATGATCCTTTTAGGGTGAAAGAAGAGCTAGCATGAAATAGTGGATATCTGATGGCTGTTCTGCCTTCTCCACAGGAAAAGGAGAATGCATAACCTCCTCTTTCTTGAGCCACTAAGGTGTCCCCGCTGGCCTGCTGTTCCCCACTCTTTCCATCTCTCCTGCCTCCTTTCAACTCTTGATGACATAGATACCAGATGCTTAGGGTTTTGTTGTTTGGGAAGAAATCCTGGCATCGAAGGAGTGTAGAGGGGCCTCAAGTGACACATTTTCTACATTTCACAGCATTATTTTTTGGTGTGATTACATCTTCATAAGCCAGGGACCAAGACACAGAAAACTAATAACAGAGTTAGGAACTTGATCAAAAAGTTCTGATTTTTTATGCTGGGGAATAAAAAACATGTTACCTATACTCTAATAATACACAGTGGTATGATGATATAGTGGGGAAATTTTTCTTGTGCACATAGATTTGTTTTTTAATTTCAGGATGGAGACCTGCATATGGTATTTACAACATGTGGGTGTCTCTCTTTGGAGCTGTTTTGTGCTGTGCAGTCATGTTCGTCATCAACTGGTGGGCGGCTGTCATCACCTATGTCATTGAGTTCTTCCTCTATATATACGTGACTTACAAGAAGCCAGGTAAGATAAGAAGGATTGTACAGAGAGGGTTTCCTAAGCACTCTCTAACTATCCATTCACTCAACAAATGTTTATTTGGCACCTCCTGTGTTTAGGTGTGCCATGTGTATGGCAGATATTAATAATATAATATGATAATACAATAATTACCCTTGTTGAACACCTATTGTATACTGTGTGCCACTTAATTCTCACAATAGTGCTGTATATTAGGTATTATTAGTCTCATTTCAGAGATGAAGAAACTTGAGTTCAAAGAGGTGACCACTCACTGAGGTGACCATCAGGATGAGAAGCGGCTGATATTTTAATGAGAGTGTATTGATACCAAACCCCATAAGCTTTCCACTGATATAATCCCTTAGGACGCCAACTCCATCCCCACTTTGAAGTCCCTAGATCCACCGGGGCTGGACGGGCGCCAGTTGCTGGGGTCCAGCCCCAGCGGATCCAGGGAATTCGAAGCAGGGATGGAGTCGGCGTCCTAAGAAAGAACTATTTAATTAGAAGAGAGAGATTAGGAAAGAATAGTGTAGTAGGAAATTTAGTGGAGAAAAGATGCTGAATAACTTGGTTTACACAGAGAACCAATAAAACTCCGAGACAAGGAGTTGGCACCACATACATAGGCCACCAGCGCCCACTTGAATAGCAGAGGGTGCCCTGCCTTGGGCTCCCTCTTGTGTAGGTCTTAGAAGCCAGGGCAAAATTAGCAGGCTTGGCGAGCCTCCACATTCCATATGGGAATTCAGCCAGAAGGTGAGAGAAAGAACGACACAAGGAGACCAGTCTTTCCAGGAACTGATCCCGTTTCTTTATTTCTCAGGTCCACTTTTGTACTTTCAGTTATACATAACTTTTAGTTATACGTTTAGGGATAAATCTAAGAAACAGAGTCACACAGGGTCAGCTGCTCCGACCCGTATCTAAAGACAGTGTTCTTTGCATATCTTTGGTCTTACAAGGGTCTTATGTTTGTTCACAATATCTTCTGGTCTGGGGACCGATTAACGTTTTATGGCCCCACCTTACTTTCTATTGATAAAGGTTAGTTGATCTGAAAACTTGTTTCCCCTTAAGATCTACTTAGTCTTAAGATAGTGATAAAGTTACATTCTTACATAGCAAGGATACAATGATTTATAATCAAAGAAAGAGGAGTACAGTGATCTATAACAAAGAGAAAATTTATTAACTCAAAAGTCTAGTATTCAGTTCAGTTCAGTCGCTCAGTCGTGTCCGACTCTTTGCGACCCCATGAATCACAGCATGCCAGGCCTCCCTGTCCATCACCAACTCCCAGAATTCCCTCAGACTCGCATCCATTGAGTCCATGATGCCATCCAGCCATCTCATCCTCGGTCGTCCCCTTCTCTTCCTGCCCCCAATCCCTCCCAGCATCAGAGTCTTTTCCAATAAGTCAACTCTTCTCATGAGGTGGCCAAAGTACTGGAGTTTCAGCTTTAGCATCATTCCTTCCAAAGAAATCCCAGGGTTGATCTCCTTCAGAATGGACTGGTTGGATCTCCTTGCAGTCCAAGGGACTCTCAAGAGTCTTCTCCTACACCATAGTTCAAAGGCATCAGTGATTTGGTGCTCAGCTTTCTTTATAGTTCAACTTTCACATCCATACATGACTACTGGAGAAACCATAGCTTTGACTAGATGGACCTTTGTTGGCAAGGTAATGTCTCTGCTTTTTAATATGCTATCTAGGTTGGTCATAACTTTTCTTCCAAGGAGTAAGCGTCTTTTAATTTCATGGCTGCAATCACCATCTGCAGTGATTTTGGAGCTTAAAAAAATAAAGTCCGACACTGTTTCCACTGTTTCCCTATCTATTTCCCATGAAGTGATGGGACCGGATGCCATGATCTTCATTTTCTGAATGTTGAGCTTTAAGCCAATTTTTTTGCTCTCCTCTTTCACTTTCATCAAGAGGCTTTTTAGCGCCTCTTCACTTTCTGCCATAAGGGTGGTGTCATCTGCATATCTGAGGTTATTAATATTGCTAACATCAAAACTACTATATTTCCTTTTCTACATTCCAATCACATTGATTAACATACTCCCAGGTGCCTAAGGATATGGAGGCCTGGTGGCAATCATTAACTCAGCAATGAAACCCTTCACCAACATAATTAGAAATTATTAGAAACTAACTCACTAGTGCTATACTAATAATTTTCTAACTTCTCAAAAGAATCTGTCTTTAGAAAGTTTAAAGCATCTTGTGCTTCTCACGGTTGGGAGGCTGTAAACAATCACATGTGGCCAGATAATCCTGTCAGGCAGGCTAGAGAGCCATCAGAGGAGTTTTTGGACTGAAACACGCCCAGGAGATTTATTAACTGGAGTCCTAAGTTAACTCCTTTACAGAGAGAGGTGGTGGGGGACAGCCCCCCATAAAGTCAGAGGCGTAGGTGAGAGCATAAAGCAGTAAAGTAGGCAGACTCTGGTTTTGGGGGTAGATGCTCGGGAACACGGGGTCTCCTGAGGCTCGATCCCGCCTTTGTGTATGCCGAGCCTCCTTCCTCATGACCTTTGCCACGGGCGGAGTTCCTCACTCTGGCTCCTGGCATAATCCTTCTATATCTGATAAATGAGATATAATCCCTGTCCTCAAGAAGCACAGACTCACACATAAGCAATTAACTATATAACAGTATAGCAAGCACTGTGAGAGTGACATGAAAAAGTTATTGAGAAAAGGAGAGGAAGGGACTACCCATGATTATTGTTAGTCTAAATCAAGTCTGACTCCTTGCCACCCCATAGACTGTAGTGCACCTGGCTCTTCTGTCCATGGAATTATCCAGGCAAGAATACTGGAGTGGGTAGCCATTTCCTTCTCCAGGGCATATTCCCAACCCAGGGACTGAATCCGAGTCTCCTGCATTGCACATGGATTCTTTACCACCAGGGAAGCTCTAACTGTGATTAGCGTTGTCCAAGAAAACTTCCCCGGTTCATGGCTTGTGTTCCCAGGGTCAGTCACTCAGTCGGTACTTATAAATACCCGTTGAATGAACAAATAAGCTACTTAAAAAAAAAGGCAAGAGACTAGGGGTTGGTAAATCAGATGGAGCCAGGGATGGCTACTGTAGGCAGAAGAAAAGAGTGTGAGTAAAGTTAGGAAGTGTGCAAGTATCAGGCATATTTAAGGACTGCCAAGGCTTATGAACAGAGAAACCTGGTGGGCTACAGTCCATGGTGTTGCAAAGAGTCAGACACAACTGAGTGACTAAGCGCAGCATACACCAAGGCCTTTAGCGTGATGGAGTCCTCAGGTGATGAGAAGGGGCCTGAGGTGAGCCTTGGAAGGTGAGTAGGTCGGGCCAGATAAACAAGACACCTAAATGTCATGCTAAAGAATCTGGAGCAGCAAGAAGGTGCCACTGATCATTCAGTTGGATCTGGACTTCAGATGTTATCTTTAGACCCAGTGAAAGGGACTGACGCTTGGAGAGGCTAGAGATTAAGGAGTACAGTATTTGGCGGTCCAGTCTCAGGGGCCAGACAGACCCTCAGCCACTCTCACATGCTCCTGACCCTTCCTACACAAGTATAGTAGAAAAGAGAAGGTAGTAACTATTTTGAAGAGCTTGGTTTTGTTGTTTTTCTTTATTACTGTATGGTATTTGTAATACAGGTATGGTGGTGGTGGTTTAGTTGCTAAGTCATGTCTGACTCTTGTGACACCATGGACTATAGCCTGCCAGGCTCCTCTGTCCATGGGATTCTCCAGGCAAGAATACTGGAGTGGGTTGCCATTTCCTTCTCTGCTAAATGGGGCTTAGTGGCATTGACCTAAATGGGCCGTGAAGGGGCTCAAGAGAGACAAAGACTCCTAAAGTTCTCGACACAAGGCTTGGTACCCAGGAAGTTTTCCACACACAGTACTTTCACATAATTTATGTATATTAATATTAACCCCCTGTAGTGTACAGTCTATAGGTTTTAACAAATTTACAATCTTGTAACTACCACCACAATCAAAATAGAGGACAGAGAGCTTCCCTGGTGGCACTCAATATGTCAGCAAATTTGGAAAACTCTGCAGTGGCCACAGGACTGGAAAAGGTCAGTTTTCATTCCAATCCCAAAGAAAGGTAATGCCAAAGAATGCTTAAACTACCACACAATTGCACTCATCTTACATGCTAGTAAAGTAATGCTCAAAATTCTCCAAGCCAGGCTCTAGCAATTCATGGACCATGAACTTCCAGATGTTCAAGCTGGTTTTCGAAAAGGCAGAGGAACCAGAGGTCAAATTGTCAACATCTGCTGGATCATCAGAAAAGCAAGAGAGTTCTAGAAAAACATCCATTTCTGCTTTATTGACTATGCCAAAGCTTTTGTGGGGATCACAACAGACTATGGAAAATTCTTAAAGAAATGGGAATACCAGACCACCTGACCTGCGTCCTGAGAAATCTGTATGCAAATCAGGAAGCAACAGTTAGAACTGAACATGAAACAACAGACTGATTCCAAATAGGAAAAGGAGTACGTCAAGGCTGTATATTGTCACCCTGCTTATTTAACTTATATGCAGAGTACATCATGAGAAATGCTGGGCTGGATGAAGCACAAGTTGGAATCAAGACTGCGGGGAGAAATATCAATAACCTCAAATATGCAGATGACACCACCCTTATGGCAGAAAGTGAAGAGGAACTAAAGAGCCTCTTGAAAGTGAAAGAGGAGAGTGAAAAAGTTGGCTTAAAGCTCAACGTTCAGAAAACTAAGATCATGGCATCCGGTCCCATCGTTTCATGACAAATAGATGGGGAAACAGGGGAAACAGTGTCTGACTTTATTTTTGGGGGGCTCCAAAATCACTGCAGATGGTGATTGCAACCATGAAATTAAAAGTTCCTTACTCCTTGGAAGGAAAGTTATGACCAACCTAGACAGCATATTAAAAAGCAGAGACATTACTTTGCCAACAAAGGTCCGTCTAGTCAAGGCTCTGGTTTTTCCAGTAGTCATGTATGGATGTAAGAGTTGGACTATAAAGAAAGCTGAGCACTGAAGAATTGATGCTTTTGAACTGTGGTGTTGGAGAAGACTCTTGAGAGTCCCTTGGACTGCAAGGAGATCCAACCAGTCCATCTTAAAGGAGATCAGTCCTGGGTGTTCATTAGAAGGACTGATGTTGAAGCTAAAACTCCAATATTTGGCCACCTGATGTAAAGAGCCGACTCATTTGAAAAGACTCTGATGCTGGGAAAGATTGAAGGCAAGAGGAGAAAGGGATGACTGAGGATGAGATGGTTGGATGGCATCACTGACTCATTGGACATGAGTTTGGGTGAACTCCGGGAGTTGGTGATGGACAAGGAGGCCAGGAGTGCTGCGGTTCATGGGGTCACAAAGAGTCAGACATGACTTAGTGACTGAACTGAACTGAATCGGTGGTCCAGTGGATAAAAATGTGCCTTGCAATGCAAGGGACAGTGGTTTGGTCACTGGTCCAGGAAAATTTCACATGCCATGGAGCAGCTAAGATCATGTGCCACAACCACAGAACCTAGGCTCTAGAGCCCAGGAGCCACAGCTACTGAACCCATGTGTTACAACTAGTGAAACTTGAGTGCCTAGAGCCAGCAGATCCAAAGAGAAGCCACCACAATCAGAAGCCCATGCACTGCAACAGAAAGTAGCCCCCTCTTGCCACAACTGGAGAAGGCCTGTGTGTGGCAATGAAGACTCACCACAGCCAAAAAATAAAACAAATAAATCTTTTTTAAAAAAGAGAGGACATTTCCATCATGGCTAAAAGATTCTGTGCAGTCAATTTCTTCCCCCCAACTTAGCGCCTAGCTACAGCTTTTCTGATTTCTGTTCCTATATCTTTGCCTTTCCCAGAGTGTTACGTAGACCCACAGAGGATGTAGCCTTTATATATACTTTCTTTCACTTAACATGAGGTTTTTAGATTCATCCATGTTGTTACATGTATGAGTAGTTTGTTCCTTTTTGTTGTTGAGCAGTATTCCATCATATGAATATATCTCAAGATTTTTTAAAATATATTCACTAATTGAAGAATTATATCTAACCTGGTATATCTAATTGTATTTATATCTAGTGATTATATCTAAAGCTGCTGTAAATATTCACACACAGGGCTTTATGTGAACATATATTTTCATTTCTCTAGAGTGGAATTTATGATTACAAAGTACACATAACTTTATAATTAACAGCCAAATTATTTTCTAAAGTAGCAGCATCATTTTCCATTCCTAACAGCAATATATTTATGTCTCAGTTGTTCCACATCCTAGGCAGCACATATTATTGTCAGTTGATTTCTCTAAAAAAAAAAAAAAAAAACATTCTAATTATGTAGTATACTAAAGATGTAATGTACTGTCTTATTGTGGCTTGGGTCACATTTTTTCCCAATGACTGATGATGTTGAACATATTATTTGTCATCCATATATCTTCTTTTGTGAAGTGTCTGTTTAAATTTTTTGCCTATTTTTTGAGTTGTTTTCTTATTATTCATTTGCAAGACCTCTGTATATTCAGGATATAAACCCTTTCACAGTACATCTTTTGTAAATGTTTTCTACAGGTCTGTAACTTGTTTTTTAATTTCCTTACAGTTTGTTTTGAAGAGCAGATATTCTTAATTCCTCTAAAGTCTGATTTTTCATGTTTTATGGTTTGTTTGTTTTTTGCTTCTACTTTCCCTAATTCAAAGTTACAAACTATTTCTAAAAGTTTTAATGCTTTAGATTTTTAATTTATATCTCATCATTTTGAGATAATTTTTGTATATGGTGTGTGAGGAATGGCTCAAGGTTGATTTTTTTGCATATAAATATCCAGTTGATTTATAGGGTTCTTATAAGAATGAAATAACTTAAGGTATGCTAAATTCCTGATGCATAGTAAATACTTAATCAATATTAATCTATCTCCTAATAATTATCTCTCATCATTTTCCTTATTGTTCTGAGCAAGACTGGGGAGATGGCTGTCTCCCATCTAGGGTGAATCTATGCATTCCCATCAGTGACTTCTTATAAAATGTAGAGGATTCATCTAACATTTAATTTTTTAAGTCAGGGCAAGGTAGTGTTTTCCTCCCTTATTATGAAGATTGGGTCCTTAACACATCAAACTAAAATGCTTGCTAAAGATTGACCCTCTTCATGGACACCCAGAAGTAAGAATTCCCAAGTTATTCTGTTTTGTTATTCAAAATATAAAGACTGCTGCATACTCTCTATGTATGCAGAAATGCCTCTTTTCTTTTCAACTTAAGAATTTGTGAAGAACTCTCGGATTTATTTAGGGGCTGACCATTTTCCCAAGTCTACCTGCCTGCAGTGTGGTTGTATAACACAGCCTCTTCCACTGAGTAAGTTTTCTCAAGCTGCAACACTAGAGTCTGATCCTCAGCTGGAAAAAGAGGTCTCACTTCTAAGAATTCACAAAGATTCATAGAAGGACACACTTTCTAGGAAATATTACATTCTGTTTCTCTAATTTGGGCACTTGTCAGTGCTGACACAGCCAAGGAAAATCAAAGAAGGGAATGGCTTATAAAAATATTCACAGTCCACAGAGGGAAGTTCAGTGCTTTTATGTCAAATTCTTCTTTGTCCACAGATGTGAACTGGGGCTCCTCCACGCAGGCTCTTTCCTACGTGAGTGCTTTAGACAACGCTCTGGAACTAACTACAGTGGAAGACCATGTGAAAAACTTCAGGTAAAACTGGCTTCTCAAGCATCCTGGTGTCATTTCCCATTGGAAGTAGCTTCCCTCTGTGGGAGACAAATGCATTAGTGGAACGCTTTAGGGGTATATTCTTATACAGGTAATCTTACAAAACTGCCACATTTTCACAACAGCACCTCCTGTGAATGAGCGCTTCTTCTCTTCCACTTTGAGCTATGCCCACCCCCAACTCTAAATTCTTAGTGCTGGCTGTCACCTTCCATGTACAGATAGAGAGGAGATCTCAGAGACGTGATTTCAGAGAGATGTCCCCAAATCCCCACACACTTTAATTGTTTCTGTCTCCATATAGCTTAAGGCTTTGTGGCTTACTGAATTACCTTAGGAGAAGTTATACCTTAAGCTCTTCTTTGGTTATATCTTATTTTTAGTGGAACTTCAAAACACAAGCTTTGCAAGGAGGGTGAAGGAAAATAACATGAATATACTGGTTGGAGAAGGACAGGTTGTACTGAGGATTTGGGATAGGGTCAGGTTCAGAGGAAAAAGACAGGGGGACAGTAAGGACCTTTTCCTTACTTTACATGCTTACTATCAATAACTAAACTAAGAATACAAATTTGGCAAGATTGGCAGGAAATCACGATGATTCAAGTCTTCTAGTGTGGGACTTCCCTGGTGGTCCAGTGGTTAAGAATCCGCTTTGCAAGGCAGGGGACGCGGGTTTGATCCCTGGTCAGGGAACTAAGATCCCACATGTTGGGGAAGCAACTAAGCCCACGAGCTGAACCCATGCACCACAGTAAAGATCCCACATGATGAAACAAAGATACCATGAGCTGCAACTATACTTCTTTTTAAAAAAGAAAAATAAAAAAAGGAGTTCTAGTGAGAAACTCAAGAGATGTTTCAGAGAGTGGTTGCCCCATTTTGCCAGGACTTCTGTACCAGCCCGTTCCATCGGGGGTGGTTCTGGACTCACAGGTTTCTTGTCATGATCAGTTCTCACATCTTCTCTTCTCCATTTTCAGGCCCCAGTGCATCGTCTTAACAGGGGGACCCATGACAAGACCTGCTCTCTTGGATATAGCTCATGCCTTCACCAAGAACAGTGGCCTTTGCATCTGCTGTGAAGTCTTTGTGGTAAGAGCCCCTTCATCCCTGGAAGGTGCCTTTTCCTACTTGCTCATTTGTGTTGCCTTAGGGGAGCCTGGCAGGTATATGCAGTGATAGAATGGTAAGGCAGTTTAGAACAGGACCCCTTTCCTTCATTCATATATCAAGGACTAGCAGTGGCCCATGATCCTGAACTTAAATGAGTGGATAAAATGTGTTTCAGATTTCACAGGAGACCAGCTAAAAATGACAATACTTCTCAGTGATGGCCTTTGAGTCAAGAAAAAGAGAGCCAGCTCATAAATAAAATGAAAATATTTGGGGGGGGGTGATAACCATTCTCAGAAATATGAAAGGATAGAATGAGCTAGAGAGCACTATTATGTAGATTAACTGATGAGGAAGAGCCAGACGCTATGGCCTTAAATGAAAGCAGGTAGAATTTAGATTAAATATTTGAAAAAACTTAATGATACAGATATCTAGGGAGTTAAACCAAATTTTCCATGCCTTAGATAAACATTCGAAGCTGAATGAGTTCCTTTTTGTTCAGGAAGTATGTGGTAGACTAAGGATAACTTACTGGTGGTGTTTCCAGGAGGTATTCAAAGTAGATGCTAAACACTTAACAGTAATTATTGACCAATCACTATCACTACTCTCTAAAGTGAGAAGAAAGCATTAATATTTTAACAAAATAATAAGTCTAAGTCCTCCAAATGAGCCTTCTGCTTGCATTCTTACAGTGTGCTCTCTTGCACACACTGTGTGTGTGTGTGTGTGTCCCTGTTTCTCTCTTTCTGGGTCATGCACACACACCACTCAAAATCCTCAGCAGTGTCAATGTATTATGATCATATTTATCAATTCTTCAAAGTATTTTCCTACGGTTTTTCTTATTTCGGTCTACATAACAGTCTAGTGAGGAAGAAAGGGAAAGAAGCCCTATTTTCATTACACAGATTAGAAAAGTAAGATTCAGGAAAATTCAATTATGCACAGGGTCACAGGACAAGAAAGTGGCAGAGTCGGGATATTGGTTCAGGTGTTTGTGACCACATGGACTGTAGCTGCCAGCCTCCTCTTGTCCATGGAATTTTCCATGCAAGAATACTGGAGTGGGTTGCCATTTCTTTCTCAGAGATCTTCCTGAGCCAGGGATCAAACTCATGTCTCCTGCATTTCAGGTGGATTCTTTACCAGCTGAGCCACTGGGGACGCCCTTAGAGTTGGATACCACTCCCTAAACTTCCAATACTTGCCAGGGAATAGGGTGGCCAGGAAACTGTGTAACCTAGCTGGGGCCAGTCGACTGTCCCATGATTCAGGGGTTAATTTACCACATGTCATTGTGACCAGCACTTAAGCATCTTTTAACACTTGGCAATACTCTAAATGCAATATGAAGCAAGCTGGTCGATCATATTCTCTTTCTTCTCAGTGGTTATATGATAGTAACTCAAACAATATAACTCAATGTAATTATCCCATAGAGGGTAGAGGGAATCCTACTGACTACATAAGATTGACAGGTTCAATAATGACCAACAGGGACTCCAGAGGATTTTAGAAAATCTCATCAAGCACCCTACTTTCATATTATCAACTTTGGTGCCCTGGATTAGTGGATTTCATTTTGGCCAATATAATACCAGAGCCAGTTTTGGTGAAATACGCAATTTGGGGTATTTTTCTTCTCTAGTAATTTAGAGAAAATTTAGTTTAGCAAGCCAATAAAATATCTCTAGGAGTGGAGAAATGAACTGAGAGTATAAACAGTCATATATTGGCAAGGGACACAAGGTCTTTTTAAGACATATTACTTTAAATTAACCCTTTGCTGCTTTAACTATAATAAAAGAGTATGGTTCTCACATTTCATGTGAGATAGGTACTTAAGCCTGTTCCTCTAATGGCCCTGGTTGCTTGACATGTATATTAGACCACTTCCTACATTACTGTGCTGGTCTCTCTGAGTAAGGCCCAAGAGCCTCGCTCCCAGCTGCTGAGATTCTCTTTGGGACAGAAGATAGTCACTGTATCAGTTAATGACTTTTCAGTTAGTTACTTTCTGTGAGCTCCTGAGACTGCAGATGCTGTCAGCATTTTTCAACCCCATACTCAGTCGTCAATCATCTCTACAAAGAAACAGATGGAAGGGGATGTAGGGAAAGTCAACATGACATTTTTTTTTTTCTTTAAGACGTAGTGATTGGTGGTTAGGCCGACCTTGTGGAAAAGGTTAAATGATAACAATGAGGTTGAGAGATAACAATTTAAATTTTAACTCTAGAAAGCTCATGCTCATGGACTTTTGAGACACTCAGTTAAGTTCTAAATCACTGTTTTGCCACCTATTAGCTGGGATTCCCTTGGGCACACAATTTAATCTCCCTATGCCTCAATTTTCCTCAGGTATAAAGTGGGAGTAATAATGATGATGACAGCACCTGTGTTTGTTACAGGGTCATGAGAATTCTGGAAGATAAGCTTTCTAGCATTCAGCTCAGAGTCTGTCAAACAGTAAATGCTCAATTAATTTTATTTGTTATTGTTGGTCTTATTATCATGGGATATTTTTGATATACAATTGTTGCCATTTTCATTCTGAAAATATACTTTCCTCAACAGAAACCTAAAACACCCTCCTTAGCGAAACCAGGTCCAAACATTGGATCTTGGACAGTTATTCAGCAACTTGATCAGGATAGAACAGTTAGATGCACACTCCCTCCCAACGAGTCACAGGGCAGCGGGCTCTGTGCTCCATCCCTTTGCTGACCTCCAGTTACTTGCCATCTGCTCCTCCAAGTAAGGGGTAAGACGCGGAGCTCACAGGCATTTCGTTGTTGGTGGGTAGTGGGAAAACACATGGCCCCCAGCTGCCATATCCTGCAGACAGGCGTTTTTAAAGGGACTAGATGTTGTAGCCTTCAAAACGGCTGAAACTGAAATTAAGAATTATACTTTTGCTAGGTCCCAAGTCCACACTGTAGCCTTCCAACTATTTAACTAACATTCTACTCGCCCATCAGAGCTTCTGCCTACCTCTTGCCTTTTTCTACTAAACTCAAAGATTTTAGAAAAGGGACCCTTCATCAGGTCAAACTAGGGGATATTTTTTAAGGAATCTGGCTTGGTTACTTAAAATAATGTCTATTTTTCTCCTTTGGATTACGTTATAATAAGTTACTGATCTATCCCAGGAGGCTTTCTATTCAATATGTGTGATTTTCTTTTTCTTGTGTGCGTCACTCCTTTCACCACACAAAGACTAGGGGTAGGATTCCACCTTCAAGCATCACCTCATGTTTCTGAGCATAGCCATCTTCAGTGCGTTCAGCAACAGGCAAATATGAAGGCAAGGGTTGTGATTTCCACTAATTGTACTGTATGTACAGTGGCATAAAAAAACACTGCCTTTCTTTGTCAGTCAGTTTCCTCACTTATTTGTAGTAGCTGGAGAGATAGTAATCATTGCAGACCGCTTAGTTTGGATTCACGTACCCTTAATTCTCTGAGTGGGGCTTCACTGGTGGCTCAGTGGTAAAAGAACCTGCCTGCCAATGCCAGGAGACATGGTTTTGATCCCTGACAAATGGAAGACTAGAGCAACTAAGTCCATGTGCCACAGCTATTGAGCCCTTTTGGTGGCTCAGCAGTAATGAATCTGCCTGCAAGCAGAAGACGTGGGTTCGAACCCTGAGTCCTTCTCTCTTCCTTGGAGAAGGAAATGGCAAACCACTCCAGTATTGTTGCCTGGGAAATCCCATGGACAGAGGAACCTGATGGGCTACAGTCTCTGGGGTCACAAGAGATGGACACTACTTAGTGACTAAACCACCACCACCATCATCAATTCTCCAAGTACACTACATTCAGTTTAAAAATCACACAGCTCATCATGTTAGAAGGCATAGTGTTTCTAGGCATAGCTGTCACTCACTCATATACTTCTTAGTTTTACATTTAAAGGCAGGTTTTTTTTTTTTTTTTTACTAAAACAAATAAAAGACAAATATACATTAAAGATGGAAAGGCGACCTAATTGATCTGGGATTTAACATGCTCATCAGATAAAGTCATTATTGCCAAAAATGCAACACTTGCCTCTTTTCTATATTTTGTTTCTCTTAAGACTGCAAAGGGCTTTCAAGTTTACTGGCATCTTTTATTAAATACACTGTATTGTTTTGGCTGAAAAATAAAGATGTTTTAAAGCTTGCTTCTATTTTTCATTTTGAAGCATTAAGAAAAATATTAACTTAAATACATGAAATTTACTTTTTGGTGTGTTGAAAGTCATTGAACACTGACAGTTTCATATGAAGAAACTATAGTCAGTAAAACAACACCGGTATACTATTTCTCTAATTAACAACAGTTAACATTTTTCTTAGATGCTTCCACTCACTTTTTAAATGAAATAAAACATTACAGATCAAGCTAAAGTCCCCTTTATAGCCACTCAGCCCCATGACTCTCTTCCTCTGAAAAGGCAATGTTATCTGATTTTGATTGGTGTTCTTCTAGTCATTTCACCTGTGTGTACAAAGATGTAGATCTATTTTGATTAATGTTTGCCTACTCATTATATTCTTTAAACCTGATTGTCCTGTTCTCTCTTCTCACTGTAAAGAAAAGGGATAATATTGGACCAACTTCCTTATGTAGATCCCCTTTTAACAACTTTTCACCCTGTTACTCTTTCTCTTCTTTTTCATAAAATTTACAAAATATCTTAATAAAACCTAAAACTCTCTTTGACTTCAAAGAATCTCTTCTCTTGTCAAGGGAAGATAACCCAACTCTGTGGCTTATGGAGGGCAGTTCAAGCATAGATAAGCATGGAAAACTAAATTTATCATTTTTTCTTCTATCATCATCCTTTTAATCTCAACTTTCGCCTCCATCAAAAGGAAAAAGCTTTTTTTAGATGCACATATTCTTTATTAGTCATTGAGTTTCTGTGGCGATATTAATAAAATAATGACATGACAAAATACAGGCAGAATGCAGTGAACTGTAAGTGGGCACTAGGATCATGAGTTAAAATACCCACCAAATCAGAAAGTGAAAATTTTTCTTTTCCATAGTTCCAACCAGAGAGGCAATGAAAGCAAAGACAGAGCAAAAAGACCCTTGATGTTTTAAAATATAAGAGCTGGAAAGAACTCCGCATTTGACCCAAATTTCTGTATTTGAGCTCAGTAATACTGGAAATCCTTTGCAAATTCTTTTTCATAATATACACCTATTTGAAGTAGTATCATATGAATTTATTCTCGACTAAATAATTAGAATTCCTTTAACCCTTTCTCTATCAACAACAAAGTCATAATATATACAAAATTTTAAGAGCTTCTTTGTTCAAATCTGAATTAACTTATATACTCATATTTTGACTCCTAACTGAGCTGATCTCTATAATATTTTAATTGGGTGATAAAATTCATTTTTTGTGACTATTGATGTATTTGAATGTTGAAAAATTAGATTCAACATGTCTTCCCTTTTTATTAGTTCACTTTCCCATACTGTGTTTGTATTGTAGCCTTGCCTCACATTAATAAGTGTGCTACAAGGATAATGTAATTGCTTGCAGCAAAGAGAGTCTCTGCATGAAATATTTTTATAACTTCTCAATACAGCAAATTTAGGCATTAAAGTAAATCTCTCCGTCACAATTAATGTTTAATCTGGATTTTTTATTACTAATAGATATACATTAAGCTATACTTATTTAAATAAATGCCAGTTTCCCCAGAGGTTCAAAGTCATTGTGGTACAACTCAATATGCCAATGGTCTGATACCTTTCCTAGCTGTTGGTTATTCTTCTATCTCATGGTTATTGTTACCATTCAGCTTCCCTGAAGAAAATATTTCTTCCTTCTTTTGCAATTATGGTGTCTAGAATGCCTAAGAAGTAATAATGGTTGAAATGCGTCAACAGAATCCTGAGCAAAATTTGATCTATAATGACATATCTTTCCCCAGGCTAGGTCTTCTAGTTTAATAACTATCCTTCCTATGTACCTTCTCCATCTTCACGGGAGGTTCTTATTATTTAACTGCAAAGTAAGTTATCCAAACTGCTTTGATATGTTGTTATATTCTAGAAAGCATTCTAGTAAAAATAAGTATAAAAAGAATCTGATCCAATTTAAATAGAATACTAAAATGGAAGTGACCCCAAATTACATCTAGTGTTATAGAATAGAAATGTAATATGTGCCACAAATGTAATTTTAAAATTTCTAGTAGCCAATAAAGAAAAGTAAAAAGAAACATGTAAATGTAAAGCATCCAGATTATTATTTCAACATTCAATGTATATAAAAACATTAATGAGACATTTTACATTCCTTTTTTTATATATACTAAGGCTTCAAAATCCAGTGACTGTTTTACATTTCCAGTACATCTTTATGTGGACCAGCCAGATTTCAAATGCTCCATAGCAACATGTGGATAAGGGCTCATCATACTGGACAGTGATGGCCTAGACAATTTTCTTTTATTTTTTTTTTCAATTTTCTTATTTTTATAAAAGTGAAAATAAAGTGAAAATGTTAGTCACTCAGTTGTGTCCAACTCTGCAACCCCATGGACTGTAGCCTGCCAGGCTCCTCTGTCCATGAAATTCTCCAGGCAAGAATACTGAAGCGGGTAGCCATTTCTTTCTCCAGGGGATCGTCCCAGCCCACTGGGACAATCCCCTAGGGATGCAGGATTGAACTCGGGTCTCCTGCATCACAGGCAGATTCTTTACTGTCTGAGCCACCAGTGTAGAGCCCAAATCAAGAGAAAGCAAATGGCACACCTAGGGTATCGGCTAGTCAGTTTCAGAGCCAGATCTAAGCCATACACTCTTCTCCCAGTTCAGCAGTCTTTCAGAACACTGGTGAACTTAGGTCTGGGAGTTAACTGAGATTGTGAGCACTGATTTAATATAATAAAAATCAACTTTGAACGAGCACTTACTACATTCCAGACATCATTCCAGATACTTTATCATGACTATTTGAAATGACCTTGCAGGATAGCTATTTGATCCCTGTTTCTGGAGTAATGTATCAAAGCTCAGACATCATTAATTACCTCCAGAGTGGCCAAATGAACCCAGTTATATCTGATCAAAAACCTGGTATCTTTTTCATACATACCAAGCCTTTTCTCTCTAATCCAAGACCCTCTAAGACTATGACTCCAAGAATGGTCTGAGGACCAGCAGTATCAGTGTCATCTGGGAGTTTGTTAGAAATGCAGGATCTTCAGCCCTGTTTCCGTTCTACTCAGTGCATTTTACCAAGAGCTGAGGTGGTTAGTAAGAAATCTAAAACAATCCAATAAAATATTTCCATCAACTGAAAGAATTTTTCAGGAAAATAGTAGATTTGTACCCTTGTCAGGCACACGGTAGATAATCAGAAATACCCTTGGGGTTGACTTGAAACATGCAAAGAATAAAACTAGCTTGGACCTCTAAGGAAGGAGAAACAACAGAAACTTTAATTAAAATGAGTTTTCAGAACTCAAATCTTGAAATTTTAAAATGCTTCATCTACCACCACAACACCTGCATCCTTCTCTCTTAATCTCTTCTGTTCTTCCTATGCCATAGGTATGTGAACATCTATTTCCACTAATTTTATTGAGTAATGGCAAATGTTAATTTGAATAGGAATATGTCTACATTGGGCTTCCCAGGTGGCGCTAAAGGTAAAGAACCTGCCTGCCAATGCAGGAGACAAAAGAGATGTGGGTTTGATTCCTGGGGCAGGAAGATCCCCTGAAGGAGGGCCTGGCAACCCATCCCAGTATTCTTGCCTGGAGAATCCCCATGGACAGAGGAGCCTGGTGGGCAACAGTCCATAGGGTCACAAAAAGTCAGACATGACTAGTGACTGAGCACACACAATGTCAATATCACACAGAGAAAAATGATACAAGGGTGTCTTACCGCATAAAAAAAAAACAAAGAATGGGCCTGATAGAATTATCAAGATGTGATTGTTCCTGCCAGGATTTGCAACTCACCACATTTTGGCTCCCAAGAGTGCTGTCACATTTCTTGAAATGGCTATAGCTGAGGCTTCCTTGGTATTCATAAATGTGGGTCTTGCTATTAAAAAAAGTTTTTTGGCCATACCGCACAGCATGTGGGATCTTAGTTTCCCAACAAGGGATTGAACCTGCCCCCTGCATTGGAAGACAGAGTCTTAGCCACTGGATCACCAAGGAAGTCCCCAGCTCTTGCTATTAAGTCAAACGTTGATGGTGTATTTATCCTGAACCTTGTCAATCACATTTTCTGTGTTTTTTCTCATGTACCATCAGCTCTTTCTTTCATTTGACATGAGGCAGGTAATTAAGCAGGTGCTAATACATCTAGACATTCTGCACAGAAAGTGAGTAATATGAGCAGCCCAGATTCTTTCCAGAAGGTTGAATGTCTGTGAAGCCTGTTTAGTGAGGTGTTTTCCCCTCTTTCCCATTTCTTAACCCAACAAGGCTGGCTCTTTTTGTCCTTGAGAAAATAACAGCAGTGTGATGTATAATAGCAGGACTTCTAAACAATATTTCATTGTGTCATACAGGGACCACGCAAGCTGTGTGTTAAAGAGATGAACAGTGGCATGGCAAAAAAGCAGGCCTGGCTTATAAAGAACAAAATCAAGGCATTTTATGCAGCAGTGGCAGCAGATTGTTTCAGGGATGGTGTCCGAAGTCTCCTTCAGGTAAGACTGGCATTGAGGGAATGAGTACAGAGGCAAAAGACAATTAGCACTCCATTGTAATCAAGCTCCCAAATGGAACTGCTCCAGTTAGGCAGACAAGCATCAGAGATCAATACAGATGGCTAAGGAATTCATTTTGAATTCCTGGGGATAGGCAAAGCTAAAACAGAAGCAGAGAGGTTCTATTACAGTGAACTGTGAGTGATACACTGGAGATGGAAAATGAGGTTGCCTTTGGCCAACAGCATATATTCTGTCTCATACTTATTGAAATGCAAATTTGTTCTGATAGTTGACGACATTCAAGATCCTATTAAAACTTCAAACTATTTTTACATCTCATACTGCATATAGTAAGGCTCAAGTCAGACATTCTTTTCCTTTTTTCTTTTGCAAATAGTGTGAGAGCAGCTGCAAGACTGGACTAAATAAATGTCTGGTGATCTGGGCATAAAATCTCCCTCTCCTCCTTAATTATTTCCAGAATGTTAAATAAAATGTAATAATCTCTGTGGTTTAACACGAAAGCTCACAGTTCTTCCATCTTTTCTCCCTTATTCTTTCCTTTTTTCCTCTCCTTTTATAACATATAGAATCTTTCCCTAGTTCTGATTTTCTAAATTTAAAGTGTTAGAGAATTCTAAAACAATCCTGGAGAACCTCAGAAATTGTAGGGCTTAGCTTTCTAATAATTTGGACTTCAGTATTGTTGGAAAAACCTGATTGTACATATACTAAATGATATATTTAGCTTTCAGAATTGCCATCTACAGGAGTGTCAAAATTCAGGATTGCATCCAGTTAACACTGATGGGTTATACAGGCCAGAAAGAAAACACATGGATTAAATTGTAATATTTTGGAGAATAAGAATTTTTGATGCATTCCTGTCTCTAGTATCCCCAAAGAACAAAGTAGCTGTACATGTAGAGAAACCATTTCTGAAAAACCTATTACCTTCTTCTGAATACCAATGAGCCTCTTTTCACTTGTTACTAATTTGATAAACTGTAGAAATAGATGTCATTGCAAGACACTGATTTTCCTTTCAGTAGCAAGTTATTTTTCAGTAGCTCTTTGGTTAAATGAGTTGGGAAGGTTACACATTTAATGTAAAATTATCATGGAAGGTTAGGAAAATAATAAGAATCTCAACTAGGAATGAGACAACAAATACAGAATAAGAACATGAAGAGGGAAGACATTGGCATGTAAAACAATTCACCTATTATTCCAGCTAAAAAATTATGATATGAATGGCCACATCCTCAAATCATAGTCATGGAAAACACTGCATCCATACTGCCGTGCCAAGGGCCAGATGACAGCTCTAAGGAGCTGTTCTGCTACCTGTACATTTCCAAGGACAACACACAAAATGGGGTGGAGGCAAAGCTCGTTTCAGGAGCCCCCTATCACTGCCTATCTTTTTTCACTTGCCACTGTCCCTTCAATGTCCCACGTCTATCACTTGTGGCACTGTTCCCATGACCCAGAATATCCTTCCTTCACTTCCGCTGCTCCCCTTACTTTCACTTGGAAACATCTAACCAAACTGCCAGATCCAAAACAAATGTCAGCTGTCCCAAGAAACCATTCAAAAACCTTTCCCTTACACTTTCCTGTGATTTCTTACTGCCTTTGCACTTTAATAATAATTATTTTGTATGTATCTGTCACCTCAATCTTATTCTAAACTCCTTCAGGCCAAAGAATGTGTCTCACTACTCTCTCACAGCACCTAACATAGCACTTTGCAATGAATAGGTGCTCAGTAATATTGCCCGATTAAATTTAATTAACTGGAAGCCATATCCTGTCATCTAATGGGGGGAATGAAACTTCTGGTATGGAAGATGGCTATTAATGATACTGTCATGTAAGAGGATTAGATTCTGGAAACATAGCTCAGTTATTCTTCAATAAATAATGTAAGTAGAAGTTTCAGTGATTCTTCTATATAGGAATTTTCCAAACATGGATTTTATTGCTAATGACATTATGGATATAGCAGGTGGAGATGAGCTTTGAACTACTAAGTTACAACACGCATGCCAACAGTGAAGCCAACGCTCACTTGATTTTAAATTATTGAACCATTTTAATGAGTGTATCAGAAGAAATGCAAATGACTGCTAATTTAGAAAAGCTACATTTCTGTCATCTAAAATCCATTTATGACTGAGATGATTTAGAACTAATCTTTCTATTTTATGCTTGGGTACGGGCATGAAGGACATGCACTAAAATGTAATCTAATCTTCAGAACATTACTTCAGTGCTCTTTTGGACATTATTTTTCATTTGCAGAGGTAGCTTCCTGGTCTGGTAAGAACTGCCCCTGTGTTTATCTCTTCTGTTTAGGCCTCGGGCTTAGGAAGAATGAAACCAAACACTCTGGTGATTGGATATAAAAAAAACTGGAGGAAGGCTCCCCTGACAGAGATTGAAAACTATGTGGGAATCATACAGTAAGTGATGGCTTTCAAGACGCACTCTTGTTTGTAAAGCACTGTACAGAATAAATTGCCTGAGAAGACGACGTTCCCTGGTGCTCTGAACTCTTCAGCAAAGCGGAAAAACACTGCCAGTATTCAAACTTGAGGGAATCGTGTCATCAGAGGAGGAGGGGTGGGGGAAATTCGGTGTCAGAGAAAAAGGTAAATATAAAGAGTTACAGTCTTAAAACCTATTTACAAGATTAAAAGGAGAGGACAACTAGGTAAGGAAGGAACTGTTTTTTCAAAACAGTTGGAATCTTGGGTTGGCTGGTGTGTTCAATTCAGTGATCTTATCTTGAGCCTCACTTCTCCCTTTGTGATACAAGGATCCACATGGCAGGTGCCTCTGACAGGTAACAATGTTAGTTTATGGACAAAAAGTGAGTTTAAAATGCACGTGACATCTAATATCTAAAAATGGAAGAAGTCGTGGGATAGGGATAATAATGCTAATCCTTAAAAGACTAGCTGGCACCAGGCTAATGTCCTTAACATGAATTATCCCACTTAATTCTCACAAGAAGCCTTTGAAGTAAGGACTACTACTGTTCTGATTTTATGAGTAGAGACATGGACATTAAAAATTAAGTAAAAGGCAGAAAATGACAAGTTTTACAAGAGAGCTGGAATTCTGACCCAAGACCAACCAAGTTCAAAGTTTAAACTAACGAGCACAATGCTATGCAACCTTGAAAACCACATATATACCCAAAATATTACCTGACTTGGTTCCTTCTTTTAAGAGAAGACAAATATTATACATACAGAGCAACTCAGGGTGTCCTTAGTGACAGTTCTAGAAAATTGAGCCTCTCTTCCAGGCTTGAAAATACTTAACCAGTTTTGTCTCAAGGAGGGTGATATTAGCTAAGCCTAACAGCCATCTTTTGTGTCAATAGCTCAGAAAGTGGAATATTTCCTCTGTCTGATTTCATACCACAGGATAGAGAACATGCCAAGAGGTCTGACTGCTCTTAGGTTTCTGTAACACACAGGAAAAAATTCTTTCCCCTTCAAAGCAGGTATACACCCAGTGCTTCTTATACCAGGCTCTGTCTTCTGGCCTCTGCTAGAATGAGCATCACATTTACCATTATTTGGGGGAGATTTAGGGAACACAACAAAATATTCCCATTTTAGTTCTATTAAAAAGAAATACAAGAAAATAATTTTCATCTTCTGAAATTATATGCATTACTGACCAAACAATCGTTTAACAGTCCTCCTAACATAGGGAACCCACGTATTAAATGCATCCTCCTGAACTGTGTTCCCTAAACATATAACATCTGGATGCCATGTGCTGCTATCTGGCTCCGACTGGTACTCTAAGGTCAGTAGGTTAGGGCTAAACCAGGTGATCAGGGACAGAATTTTGCCAGGCTTAGCAAACAGCTTTTTGATACATTTAAAATCACAGTTAGTTGCTGATCAGACATTCTTAGAAATGGACTAGATCCACACTCTGTTATCCTGATTCTTCAGTAAAGTTTCATCCTCATCTTTAGGAACAAAGAGAGATGGAATAAAAAGGAAAAAATATGTGAATCTTCAGTCAAAGAGTCCATTAGTGATATAAAATTATCTGAGTTCATCTTCCAACCTCCCTACCATCTGAAATATTCTAAAATTTCAAAGAACCAAAATAATCAAACCTAGTAATATTAAGCTGGGGAGATGCTGGCTTTTATAGAAATTAATAATTGGTAATAAAAGTGTTAAGGTGGATCAAATTTGTACTAGGATAAAATGTAGCTGGCTTGATAAAGTTAAATGATTGTATTACCACAGCAAATGGGGTCAATACAGAAGGAAGACAGTCAGATATCCATTTTGTATTTCTCTAACTTTTTTATTTTGTTTTTTTAATGACAGTATTATTATTATCATAAAGGGGTATCTACAATAGTACAATATTTTATTGATACCATTTTCTTTGAGTAAAAGATTTTAAATTTCATAATATTCATAAGTATGATTTAATTCTAATTAGACTCTGTATTAGTTTTCATAGGGGTTCCCTGGTGGCTCAGAGGTTAAAGTGTCTGCCTCCAATGCGGGAGACCCAGGTTCAATCCCTGGGTCGGGAAGATCCCCTGGAGACGGAAATGTGGGCTGTCATAACAAATGACCTCAAAGTTAGTGGCTTAAAACAACACAAATGTGTTAGCTTATAAAAGTGTAGGTTAAAAGTCTGACTGTCCAAAAGAGAAAGAAAAATACCATATGATATCACTTATATGTGGAATCTAAAATGATACAAATGAACATATTTACAAAACAGACAGACTCACAGACTTAGAAAATAAACTTAAGGTTACCAAGAGAAAGGAGATAGGGGAGAGATGAGTTAGGGGTTTGGTATTAGTGGGTACAAACTACTATATATAAATAGACAGCACGGTCCCACTGTGTAGCACAGGAAACTACATTCCATATCCTGTAACACACTAACAGTCCAGTTTAGTCGTTCAGTCATGTCTGACCCTTTGCGACCCCATGAACCACAGCACACCAGGCCTCCCTGTCCATCACCAACTCCCGGAGTCCACCCAAACCCATGTCCATCGAGTCTGTGATGCCACCCAACCATCCCCTTCTCCTCCTGCCCTCAGCCTTTCCCAGCATCAGGGTCTTTTCAAATGAGTCAGCTCTCCGCATCAGGTGGCCAAAGTATTGGAGTGTCAGCTTCAACATCAGTCTCTCCAATGAACACCCAGGACTGATCTCCTTTAGGATAGACTGGTTGGATCTCTAATGGGAAAGAGTACGGAAAAGAATATCAATATATAACTGAATCACTTTGCTATACACTGAAAACTAACACAACACTGTAAATCAACTACAATTAAAACAAAAACAGTCTTACACCCACTCCCTGGGCTGTTTTCCCTTCTGGAGACTCTAGGAGAGAATTCCTAGCCTTGCCTTTTCTAGGTTCTAGAGGCTTCCCACTGCTCATGGCCTCTGTCTCCATCTTTACAGCTTTTGATGGGTCAAGTCCTTCTCCCACAACATTGCTCTGACCTCTTCCTCTGCTTCCAAATTTTACTTTTAAGGACCTTTGTCATTATATAGTATCCTGGTCCTGGGTAACTTTGCCTAACACAGAATTCAGATACCTTTTGTGGAACACACTGTCCACTTTTTCTAATCAAGGACACTTAGAAATAAGATTTATCAGGGTATTACTTTGTGGAACTTTTGCTAGAATGGATCTATTATTTTGAGTGAAGTTCACTTATGGTTCAAATTCTGAATGGATATTCTTATTATACTGAACTTATTTATATCACTATTTGAAAATTCAGGTTTACTTTGGCAAGAGACTTTTTTTTTTTTTTTTTTTTTGCATATCTCCATAGTTTCTGGGAAAGGGTGACCAAATGAAAAGTCTCTTTGGGATTCAGATCCATAAAAGATTGAACAAAGGAATTTCCAAGGAGAATATTTCAAATGAACTCAAAGTACCAATTGGTTTGCTTGATATTTAACGGCAGGGAAAAAGTATTTTTTAAGAACTGAGATAAAAGAGCTAGTGTTTCTTTCCCTTCCAGATAGTCTAATTCCATTGTGTTGGGTTTAGAGAAGATACGATAGCCAACTTCAACAGGATAGTTGCCTTGAAAAGGTGTTACTTCAAATGGTCTCTCTAAAGTCAACAATGAAAGTTTCTTAGAGGAACTGGAGACATTTTTAACTGGGAACTTGCTGTCAAAAATGTTGTAGGATTCCCCCTCAATGGGTAAGCAGTTTGGCAGATAAGTTCAAAGGGTCTTTGTGGCCTTGAAACTTCTGTTCAATGATTGTTTTGTTTACATTAGAAAAGAGTCAAATATTTTAAATAATCAAAATTCTCATCTTAAAATTCTAGTTGATAGTATTGTTTGAATAAGAGTTAGTTACCTTTCCTCAGAATACATTTTTAAAAGACATAAAGGGAAAACAAACGAACAGCAAATGCATCAACTCTTGGCTATGTTCAAAAGTAAATTTCTGTAGTTTAATTACATTAAAATCCATAGAAGTTTAGTGAGTCCAAATCTTGAGGATTAAGTGAGTCATTTAAATCACTAACTATTTTGTTTCCACTTTCAGTGATGCGTTTGATTTTGAGATGGGTGTTGTCATAGTCAGAATCAGCCAAGGGTTTGACATCTCCCAGGCTCTTCAGGTGCAAGGTATGTACTCTCTTTATTCAACAAGCAGATATTCACTGAGCACCCATTTCCTGCCTGGCGTTGCTCTAGGTGCGAGGGGATAGTGCAGAGCCCAGTACAGACAAAACCTGCTCACAGTAGAGCTCTCGTCAGGACAACGTTCTTGCCCTGACACAAGCTGTGTACCCTTCCCCTGTGCTTTTCTCATTGTTAACATAAGTGGTGTTTGTCTGGCTCATCAGAAATATAGAATAATTCAGGGCAGTTATCAGTCTTCTCATCACAAAACCACAAACCTAGCATCACTAAAAATAAACACTTTTGGTGAAGTAAACTGCCAAATTAATTTTTGCAAGATGTTTCAAAAAATGAAGACTGATTATTTCCTTGGAAAACCATGTATTTTGTTTAAGAGTCTATGATCTGGTTTGTAGCTAATATGGAAATGAGCCTGAATGTATCATGCTGTGAAGCACTAATCTAAGTCAGGGACAGAAACACTAATTCAGATTAGTGATTCTGCTTTTTCCCTGTAGAGGATTCCAGAAACTCCTTAGTAAGTCTTAGAGTATAAACATACCCTTTTGTGTATAAAGTGAAGGACACATCTAAAGAGTCAGTAAAACACTAGGATAGGCCCACTAATCCTTGACTCACTTCTTTAGCTGAACTTCACAATGGAGTCTGCTGACAAGATGAGACTACAACAGGAGGATATTGGGGGGTAACCTCTTGTGTGCCAGGTATGGGGTATATTGCAGCGCTGGGTAGACTAAGACTACTAAGAGTCTGTATTGTCAAGGATTCATGGCCTTGTAATGGAAATGGGTGCACTATTAGTGTGATAATACGTATATTAATAGGGTACTATGGAAAAGGGAAAAGGGGCGCTTAACTCCAGGAAGGCTTCCTCACCAAGTAGGAGCTAACTCGGCAATGGCTGGAGAGAGAACAACGAGAATTTGAACAACAGCATTCTTGGCAAAGAGGAGAGCATTAGCAAAGATATGGGACTGTGGAGGAATGAGGTGTATGGACAACTGAAAGCACATTCGTATTACTGAAGCAGATCATAGTGAAATATAAGGCTGGTGATAAGAGATCCTGATTTCAAAAGGCTCATTTGCCATATTAAAAAGCATGGACTTTATTCTATGGGCAATGAGGAACCGCTGAAGAGATTTGAAGGGAGGGAAAATATGGTGAAATTTGAGTCTTAGATCTCCTACTCTTTCAGTTACACAGAGGATGGACTTGAAGAGGACTAGACCAGAGACAGAAATATAAATCGAAAAGATTTCCATAATCAAAGTCAGAGCAGGTGACCGCCTGGACTAGAGCAGCCTCTCTCAGGGGATGGAGAGAAAAGGACAGTGTACTTTGGAGGTACGAAAAGCAGACTTTGGGGTTTGATAGGATGTGTGGGATGGGAGAGAGGGACAAGTGGAAAAAGATTCCTTGATTCCTTGGCTGACAGTGAACGGCGGTGCTTTTAGTGGAAATGGGAACCACAAGAGGAAGAGTGTAGGTGCAATGAAGAGATGTCTGGTTCAGTCGTAAACAGTGTTCTACGGGGAATCCTAATGGAAATGTCCAATAGGCGGTTAGATAGTCCTAGGCTTAAAGAACAAATCTGAACTGGAGATGTTGATTTAGATGTTTTGGGTCAAATTATATACCCCCAGAATTTGTATGGTATAAGTCCTAACCTCAGAATGTGGCTATATTTGGAGACAGCATCTTTAATCAAATAGGTAAGGTAAAATGAGATCCCTGGGTTGGGTCCTAATCCCGTATGAATGCAGTCCTCATGAAAAGAGATTAGGACACTGAGCACACAGCAAAGATCACATGAAGTCAAAAGGAAAAGATGGCCATCCGCGAACCAAAGAGAGAGGCCGCAGAACGAACCAGCCCTGCCAACACCTTGACCTTGGTGTTATTTTCTAGAACTGCAAGAAAATAAATTTCAGTTGTGATCTGCCCATTTATATGATATATATCATGGCAGCTCTACCAAACGAATACCAGGAACATCATAATTAAGATGAAAATTGAAACGGTGACACTGGAAAATACAACCCAAAAAGTTTGTAAGAGTTGAGAGCCCCAAGACACAGACAAAGACCCCAAAGGAAGACCGAGGAAGGAGTGGTCAGAGGCAAAAAGGCACCAGGAGTCTGTGTTGTCATGGAAGTCATGGAGCAGAGTGCTCAGAATGTGAACTGTCATCATAAATACCAGCAAACTGCAAAGGAAATATAATTGACATGGCACAGATAATCTTAGAACAATGTCTGTAGAGCAGTGTTGACAGAATCCAGAGTGCAGGGGGTTAGGGAGAGAATGTGAGATGATGAAGCAGAGAATGTGGATATGGCCCACCATTAGGAGCTAAGGAGAAGAATAAGGTGAGGAGGTCTACTATAGACCTTAGAACAGGGGAAGTGTTTGTTTCTAGGTGAAAAAAGAAATGGGTTCTAGAGAGTAAGAGAGAGTGAAGATGAGGGTAAAGAAAGAGAAGGCCATGGAATAAGATCCTGGAGGAGCAGGAAGGATCAAAGGAAAGGCATGGATGGAAGAGTTTGTGTGACACAGAAGAAAACTGCTTCATCTTCTAGAACTGGAGTAAAAGAAGTGAGGATTGATGAAGAGTTATGTGGATTTGCAGGAGTGGTAAACTGAGGAAGATCATTCACAATAATCTCAATTCTCTCTGTAAAGCTGGAGTGATTTTGCTAGTTGTCTGTTTTTTCTCTAGTGACATTTGATCTCTGGGATTGAGAGGATCAGGGTTTTGCTCAGTAGGGTCACAGAAAGGAAAAGCTTGCAAGATTTGAGAGTGTAAATGGCTGATGGGTTCAGAGTCTTTTTTTTTTTTTTGGCCGTTTCACCTCTGTCTCATCCTAATAGAAGGGACCATGAGTGAATTAGGTGAATTTTATGATGTAACAATTCTTCTGTTGCAAGGGAGCAAGAAAAAGAAGAAGAAATTAGAAATCAAGCATTTGTATAAGATGGAGAATCACTATCTGATATGTATACTCTATAATTCTGCATGAAGAACTTTAAAAAATAAAACTCAGAGTAGAATCCATTCTATGTAATATTGCTGTGTTAAGGTTATCTTTCATGCCTTCAGCCTTCCTTTTTATGTCCCTTTTCTTTTTCATGGACCTTTTACATCTTCAGGTCAGATATACTAATTCTATGTGGTAGTCATGATTAATTCATATTCCTTCCTAATAGAATGTAATGCATTAATAGCAATAATAGCTAACACTTTCGAGCACTTACCATGTGCCATGTGTTATGCTTCATGTTCACATGTATTATAACAGTTATCACCCCAACTCCCCTATCAGGCAAATACGATCATCGTCCCCATTTTACAGCTAATAAAATTGAGGCTTAACTAAGATTCACAGCACCAGTAGTTGGCAGAGCTAAGATTCAAACCTGTGTCTATTTGAAGCCTCTATTCTACCTTTTAAAAGAGGATAACTAGAGGACAATGACTTACATAATGAGAAGCAGTGGTGAAATCTGAGAGATAGGAATGGAACAAAACCATTTCTATCTATTCCTTTAAAAACCCAGCATAGGGGCTGTTTGACTGTGGTAAGATAAACGTGACGCTAAGGACAATCACAAGAACCGAATATCAAGAGACCTGGTTTATTAACTTCTACATTTTCATTTAATTTTTCTGCCTTTTGAGTTGTCCTGTTTTTCCATCTAAAAAATAAGAATGCAAACTATAATTTGTATTAAATTACACATTTGCTTTGTATGTTCATCTCTTCAGGCTGAAAGATGTGATGCGGCTCCCACCACTCACAGCCCCATCTGCCCAAACGCCCTGTCAATTTAGTTCTATAAAGCAATACAGCCAGCAAATTCTGTAAATTTCTGAAAGAATCCTGGCAGTGAACTGCATCCCCTTTTAATTTCCCAAGGGAATTATCTGATTTATATCAACTTTGATGTTTGAAATATTTTTGCTTCTTAGTCAAGGAAGGAAAAATGCAGTGGGATGCTAATAAAATAATTATAAGTACCAATTATCTAGAGTAAACCAAAACAACATTACACAAATACATGAACCTGCAGAAAAACAGCAGCATAATGATAGAAATTAACTTCACCCCACATTTCTATGCATTGTTTTGAAGTTTATGTAATTTATGCCATAACCCTCATATTAGATTTTGAATTGGAAGAAATAAGCTTGCATTTCATTGTATTATACTGTAATACAGGGCTTAATAAGAGCCTGATAAATCTTAAGTATTGCATTACAATATGTTAATGATTATCATCATGGCTTTTCCAACACCGACACCACGGTGTCATCACAGATTATAATTTAAAGGAAATATTAGCAATTCAGAGTGCTCATATAGTGTAGTTAATAAAGCAGTGAATAGAAATCAACTTTATAGGTAATTTACCAGCTAATGACAATTATTTCTATACTGTGTCACAGGCTTATGTGAGGAGAATAATTTTTTATGTAAATAAGATTGATGCTCATAGCATTATAACTTGTATACTGCAGCAACTCATCCAATACTGATGGCTGATAGTTTCTCTTAAGAAGTTAATTTATTGCCTGACAACACACAAAAAAATGCAGTATTTCATATTGCTCACTTCCCAGGGGTATTTAGCAAGTTGCCAACTACAACATACAGTCCAAATTGTACTGGTAGGAAATAAGGTGATGAGACGTGATTCGCAATATATTGCGGTCAAGTGTTCCGTGGAAGTACTGCACGATTTATGACCATCTCAGAGCGCAAGGATTCTGCTGTGTCTGATGGAGTGGCTTAGCAAAATAAAGACAGATGGTAGTGTAGTAAATAATCACTTGATTGGAAGGCGACCACTGCAGGATTGCTTCCTGCCTTCAATTCAACTAAACTTCACCTGGGGTACGGCACATTGATTCATGTGAGCATTTACAGCTTTGAGTTGATTGACCAAGAAAAAATCATAATTTAATAATTAATAAAGAAAAAGGATGCTGTAAAGTCAGAGGGTACGCAATTCCTCAGTGGGTTTCCCTGCTCTCTCTTTTGTTGTCAGGTAATTGACTATTCTCTATCCTGAAGATTCAGACTGAATTTCAATTGTAGAATCCTGCCTATTTCTAAAAGACATGTTAAAAGAGGAAAAAAAAAAAAAAAGACTGGAAATAGACCATTCGAGGCAATCTTGACAACTAAATTGGATTTCAAAATAGTCGCTGCAGTTGGTTACCATACAATCAATTTATAAAGCACTTGAAAATGAACCAACTACTGTTCAAGTGGTTTTGGCATTTGCATGAGGTTACAGCTCAGGCTTCACCCTTTGTTTTTCCTATGAGAACTGTTTGGGGGTATGTAGGAAGCCTTGGTTAGAAATTCACGCTCAACTGATAGATCCTGAAAGTCTATGCTTTTCTCCCCTATCATTAGGACCTCAGGGATTCTCTTAATCTTGGCATGAGAGAAAGGCAGGCTCTTACTCTCTCTCCTGAGCAGTATAGCTTTGTAAATATGATATAATATGAAACTATCTAGTATGCAAGATTCGGAGTTGTACCAGTGCCCAGATGGTGGCCAATTCCAGGGTAAGGAGCCCTTTCCTTGTCTCTCATTCTTAGGGTTAATCCCACATGTCCTACCTCTGTCCTGTGCCAGCCTGATCTATACTGTTAGCTGCTCTCAGCCCCTCTTCTTGTAACTCTGTACAAGGCATGAACTCTCCTTTCAAACGTTGTCTTTTATACCAACAGCCCTCCATGCATACACACTATACACACCCCCACCCCTGGCGGCTCTTCACTTGTTTTTCTTCCTTTATAGAGATAACTGTGTCAAATGTATTCTACCACATGAAACAGAATTGACCTGTTCTTTTATTTCAGCAAAATATTCTTGAGTGATTGCAGTGATGGGCACTAGTGAGGCATGAATGCATCTAAGAATGTTTGAGAGGGAGTCTGGGAAGCCTAAGCATAGGCTTTGGAATCAGATAGGTCTGGATTCAAATTCAATTACTCTAATGGGAATAACCTACCTCACAGGTTTGTTGTTTTGGATTAAAGGATATGATGGCTGCACAGTGTTTGGCATTGTACTTCACACAAAGTAAACTCTCAATAAGTGGTGGTAATGAAATATGACATAAGCTACCCTCCAGGAGTTTACAGATTAGTGGGGTTACAATAGACATGTATCTTAAAACTCTATTCCATGCCACATAGTTTAGTTAGTGGAATAAAGTTTGAAGAAGAATATTATAAAATATGAAATGTTATAGAAATTTCTCGACTGAGAAATTTGGGGATGGTTTTTTTTTCAAAACATGCAGACTGGGTATTGCTTCATCAGGGAGATATTGGAAGTCAGAGCACATCACTGATGAAGGACAGTAGAGGGATGAACACTAGAATTGGAAACAGAAGACTGGGGTCACCAGCTGTGCAACCTCAGACAAATCACTTGAACTCTCTAAACCCAAGTTTCCGTCAGAGTAAAATGGAGGAGGGAGGAATGTTACGAGCTCTGCTTTCATCCTAGTACTCATGCTGGGATGAAATAAGACACTATTGGAAAGAGCATTGTGAATCCTGGATATCATGATGTAATGGTTGTGGTGGTCGTGGTAGCGGTGATGAAATGAGTAGTTTTCAGGCAGCTTTATGGCAATCACCACATCTATCCACTCCTATTCCCTTGCCTTATCTCTCCTGTGATTAAAGGCACACTTTCACAAGTCAGCTAGCCAGTGCTCCACTTGAAAGAAATGTTTTGACAAAGTCTACTCGTGATTTCTCATGCAAACAGAGGCAAGCAGTAGGCCACATAGATAATGCAGGAGAATAGATCATCAAAACGTCACTTCTACTTAGCACTGAAAAGAGAAAAGGAGGGAGTGCACAGAAGGAGGCCTCAGATCACCTACAAAGTACATAATTAAGAATTAACTTTTAAGAGTTTGCAAAATCACTTTGACCATAACACTGTGTGCATCTGAAAGTCCAAGATGTCCAAGCAGGCAGACTTTAGCCTTTAGAATGGACTCTGTCAACCTCTGGCTCTGTCGTCTTTGAGGAAACTGCTGAATCTGACTCACTCATACAAAGTCTGGTTTTGTCTCGCAGGCCTGGGATTTTGCAGTTTGCTCTGTCCAGGATGGGCTTTGCACATACTTTCCGAGCACATTATTGGAGTAGCTCCCGGTTCACTTAGCCAGCCGAATCCTTTACAAAGGAGAATTTATTTTTCCCCTCCTTTGTCCAAATTAGAGGACAAAAAAACATGGCAACTAGTGGCTAATCACAGGGTATGCTGGAGCCTGCCAAGAAAAGAAAAGGAAAAGAATCCTCTCTCCAGTGCAAACTTTGCAGTTGCCCCTAGAGGAGCTCAGCAAATACTTGCCTTCCAGATGACTGCAAAGAATAGGTTACCCCACAGCCGACCCCTTGCAACACCCCACAGAGTGGGCAACAATTGGGGGGCCATCACCCAGGACAGTGAAGCTGCTGCTCTGGGGCAGCCTGCCATATATACCTGTATCCTTAGGGTCTTCTATTTAAAATGACAATTTTTAAGAGACCAAAGTTTGGGGAATTAGCTTGGCATTACACCATGTACCTGAGTGTTTAGGTTCATCTAAGGATAAAGAGTTGGAGGTTAATAAAACAACTCTGAAATAATAGCAAGAAGCCAACAGCAGAAGGTCTTCACATTGATAGCATGCAGAATTTGGAGTCAAGCAGACTCCTTTGCAGAGAAGACAATGGCACCCCACTCCAGTACTCTTGCCTGGAAAATCCCAGGGATGGAGGAGCCTGCTAAGCTACAGCCCATGGGGTCGTGAAGAGTCGGACATGACTGAGTGACTTCACTTTCACTTTTCACTTTCATGCATTGGAGAAGGAAATGGCAACCCACTCCAGTGTTCTTGCCTGGAGAATCCCAGGGATTGGGGAGCCTGGTGGACTGCCATCTATGGGGTTGCACAGAGTCAGACATGACTGAAGCGACTTAGCAGCAGCAGCAGCAGACTCCTTTGCACTGGAACCCTGTGATTTGCTGGGTAACATCAGACAAATTACCTAAACTTTCTGAGACTCAGTTTCTGCACCTACAAAATGAGGATAATAATAGTAGCTTTCTCAGAGTTGTTTGGGAATGAATAATGTGCAGCATAGACCCTGGCACCCAAAGAAAGTACACTAATAATTAACTTCTAAAATAACTCCCAGGCTTCTCAAAGTCCTTGATTTACTTTGCATGACTAAGCCCACTTCCAGAAGTTGCATAATTACACTGCCTATAGAAATGCACTCATTGCTTTGTTCTCTAAGGAGCAACAAAGCACCATGCAGGACCTGTTGCTTATTCTTTTTGCAAAGCTAGGGAACGGGAAAGGCGAGGGGTTATGATTTTCCATTTCACAGATAGAAAATCAGAGGCATAGGAAGAGTAAGTGACTTGCCCAATGTCACATGAAGCCAGCAGCAGAGCTGTAATTGGTTATGACCCCAGTGCAACACAGCGTGTGTTCACCTCTTGAAAGTCAGGTGTAAGCCGCTCTTGTCTAAGCTTTAATGCCATTCATCTAATTGCTTAGATTTTCTATAGCTGCTGATCTTGAGAACCTTTGAAGCTTCGGGGAAATCACATGGATGATTTGACCTTAAATCTCATGCCACTGGCAAAAGATTAATCACTGGGACTTGGAAAGGGGCCAGACAATTCTGTGTAGCTGAATAACAACACCGTCTAGGGATGTGACTGTCCTGACAGATTTAGTTAGTACATAATTGATAAATCTAGAGTTTGTATAGCTTCACTTCCCAGAAAGAAAAGGCAACGGGCTCCTAGGGTTAACATTTACAGAAGCCCTTCCAGTGTTTTGTAACACTGAATCTAGGTTTTCTACTCTTCCTCCAAACCTAGCTCATTTTCTAAGGTTCTGTTCTCAGCAGGCAAGAAAATGAAGGGATCTGACAAGATTCTCACCTTACCACGTAAGCAAGAATGTCCATCAGTCTTTAACACAGTCATATGACTGCCCTGATCCATGCAGATTAAGGCCAGCAAGGTATGCAATGCATTCCCTAGCAGCTAGGAACTTTCTGTCACCATCAGAATCCAGGAAAGATAAAAGGCATCCAGACCCAGCATCAAAGCTTAGAGAGTGGGTCTAAATCCTGGACAGGACATTTTATACAGCTTGACTCTTATTGCAGACTCAAGTGTCATGAGGCCCTTTTTAGTAATGTGGACTCTGACAGGCACACAGAAATGTCAGCTTTTATTTCTTTTGCTTTGGTCACTCACTCCAGAAAGTATTTTACTTATTGGAAAGACTTGGTGGTGGTAAATATTTTTCACTGTAAGTTTATTATCAGATCTGGTTCTCTTTCTTTAGTTCTTATTCTCTAGTTTTATGTTTCAATTCAGGAGGCACCGCTGTGTGTCTGATATACACCCAGCATACGTCTGTAATTTTGTTACTCCCAGTTGTAAAATATCTTGGCCCAGTAGCTTAGATCAGTAAATCAGTAGCTTTCAGTGTACAAGATCTTACATACAGTGGATCTGGTATCTTGTTTTGCCAGTAGTAAATAAAGATGGCATTAAATAATCCTCCTCCTTTGCCCTCACAAATAAAAAACTCAGTGTCCTCATGTATTATAACTTAACAAAGCCAGTTTTCTGAGCTAGTTGTTACTTTCTGAATACAGTTTATTGATACATGTTACTTCTATAAAACCATTCAGAAAAATCATATTATGCATAAACAATCATTTAATTGCATAGTCACACCATTTTCAATATTGAAATCATTAGTAAGACCGTTCCTAGAAACTTTGTTGTCCCGAGTTAAGTAAATGATTTTTTTCTTCTTTCATTAGAGGAATTAGAGAAATTAGAACAGGAGCGGCTGGCTTTGGAAGCTGCCATCAAAGACAATGAAAGTGAAGAAGGAAATGGAGGCATCCGAGGCTTGTTTAAAAAAGCTGGCAAGCTGAACATTACTAAGCCAACTCCTAAGAAAGGTAAGTGCTTTTAAGATTTACAAGAAAAGTTACAAAATGAGCCAAAATGAATTTTCAAGGGTCAGTAGTCAATACCTAAGATACTGGGGGCATTGTGTGTAGGTAAGGACTGACATTTCCTTAGAAAAGATAGTATGGCTAAAAGTTAGAAGTTATTGTCACTTATTAACAACATTCACCCCTTTGTAACATCTTACTGTAAAAACTCTGTTTTAAAATAATATTTAGTTTCAAAGATATATAGTGGTTAAGCAGATTGAACACCAAAGAAGCAAAAAAAAAAAAAAAAGTTCTAAGTTAAGATGTAAAGGGAATAGAAGTTCATAACCTAATACCGAAACTGGTTTATCTATACACACACACCCCTTGCAGACATATCAGGAGACTGAAAGCCGACTGGTACAGGCAAGTAAGGGATCCAGGTAGAATTCTAATTTCAAAACTACATTTTTATCACAAGCCAGAATTCTGGACTTCATTGACACTAATTACCGGCAGATTTTGGCTAAATGGTACACTTATCTCTGAATGTTCAGTGTACATCCCAGGAATGGAGGACCACAGAATGAGAGCTTATTATAAGTTTTATAAATAGGTGATTCAAATGACTGATTTTTTTTTTTTTTTTGAAAATTGCTCTCTTTACAGAATCAGTTTTTTCATGAGGTCCATAGCGACCTCTGCTGGTAGAAAATTAGAACGTTAAGGTTCATTTCTTTCACGCACAAATAGTCCTGTAGTTCATGAAGTCCTTCACTGGTGTGAAGCCCAGGAAAGATCATTTCTTTGGCAAGGTCTCCAAGTCAAGTAGCAAGATCCAAATTGAGACTTAGCAGGCTGCTGGTCTAGGTTGCTAGGACCCAATCTTTCAAAGAGGCCATCTCTTTACTCTGGAAGAGGTTTGGTTCAGTTTTCTTATTTCCCTACTATGACCCAAGGACCAAATTTAACCTGTAATACAACATTTTTGTATATCTACATAGCATTATGAGAAACCCAAACATTTCTCCCCTTCAGATACTTAGAGTACCCTTGGGTGCCAGAAATATTTGATTGCCTAGGGGAGAACCTACTAGGTATTACCTTCCTTAAGATGACATTTTCTAGAAAAATGATGTGTTTGAATCTTAAGTTGGAGGTACATCAAGTCTTTCCAGGTATAAATATTAGAATAAGACCCTCTGGGTGCTAACTACTATCATCTTTCCTTTTCAATTGTTTGATGTAGTCACGAGAAGAATTAACTACCCACTGAATCTGCTCTGTGCAACAGTACAACCTGAGAAGCAATGGAAAATTTAGAAGTCATAGCTCATACTCTTCTCTAGCTGTTGGGCAGGAGATAAGTAATAAGGTCCTTATTAGTGAAAGTGGAACTTATTTATTCTGGAACCCCATTTCTGTATGACAATATTTTTGGCAAAAACATACATCTCTGAAAGTCAACATGTCTCATTGTTCAGAAAAGCAAAATTATGGTATGTTTTGTTTCAATGCCTAAATTTTCAAGCACAGCTCTGATAGTGGGCCCCTTTACTGCTCTGGGCTTTTGTCAGTTGAGGACTCTTTGGAATTCTAGATCAGGACCAGCTCGGCCTCCAGGCACTCATACAGGAATCCTCTGGATGCTCTGATCTGCTTGTAAGTGGGGGCAGAGTTTGGTCCACTTGGTAAAGATATTTACTTTCTCCTTTAGTGGTCCTGAGATAGAAACAATACAAGATAATTGTTTCAGAACTGACCAGCCCAACCTTGGAAACAGCAAAAGACAGAACAAAGCATCCTGAGACCTTCTTAGATCAGAGAGGAAGCTCTAACAAGGCTGTCACTCTGCTCTAAGCACGATGCTGACACTACCGCTTTGAAATAGACCAATGAAGTCACAACTTTCAAAGATGTGGAAATGAGAAATAACACATAGGGTGTAGCAAAGAAACCCCTACTGGCGAATAGGAATGAGGGTTCTGCTCAAGCACTGCCCTACTTCCCTGGTACACTTTCACTGTGTCCATGTTAGGGTGGAAATAGCATTAAAATATTTTTAAGTACTTTATGTACACCCTTAACTGTAACTCAAGAAGAGGTAATTTTAATCCATATTTCCTGGCTTTTTCATCTCATTCACAGATATTCAAATAGCTCAAGTGGCTTTACCTTAGACTCACAAGATGCCAGGAAAAGAAAGCAGAAGAGTAAGCCAGGCCCATGTTAGGACCAAAGGGTCATGGAGAGTTGAGAAGCTCAAGGTCCCTGGCAACCTTTATAATCCAGACATTTCTGGAATTCATACCAAAATTGTGCTCAAATGAACATATTGTCTAGTGAAGGAATACCTCTGATTCTTTTGGTTATCTCTAGAAAACCAATAACTACATGTTCTATTGATACTTTTAAGTACATCTGATATTATAACCTGCGTTATATATGAAATTTAGGAAAATGAGGATATTTTGCGTTTTGTATCAGATAATTTAGCATTGCTACATGTCTGAATAATAATTCTGCACTGAGACAGATTACTAAGGATCTGAAAAAATTCACTACTCTATAATAAAAACTGTAATCATAAGATCAATATCAAATTTTTCTGAACTATGGAAGGTGATCTAAATTATTGTGGGATTTGACCTTTATCTTTTCTTTTGTGGAGAATAGGACTCACTATTTTCCCATAAGTATAAAAAATACAAAGTCGTGACCCTTCTTCTGTTTTCCTGAATAGATTTATTGGCACGTTATTTTGTTTCTTTCCTCAAAAGACAAACGGATGTACTACTTTCTCTTGTGTTACAGATAGCAGCATTAACACAATCCAGTCAATGCACATTGGGGAGTTCAACCAGAAACTGGTGGAAGCCAGCACCCAATTTAAAAAGAAGCAGGGAAAAGGCACAATTGATGTTTGGTGGTTGTTTGATGACGGAGGTAAAAAATTCCAGAGTATACACTAGAGAGCAGAATTTCTTGTTGATAAATTTAACAAACTGCATGGGAAGGTATATGAAAATGGTATCAGTTAAAGAATAACATTTCCGTGTTCTCTAAAGATTTAAATTATTTAGGAGCTATGAGTGTGGGAATGAATACAGATATAAAGCTGTTCATTTCCTTTCAATTGGATATGCTCATCCTTTCCGTCATAATTTAATCTTTTTTTCAGGGTTAACACTCCTTATCCCCTATATCTTGACTCTCAGAAAAAAATGGAAAGACTGTAAATTAAGAATCTATGTTGGAGGGAAGATCAATCGCATTGAAGAAGAAAAAATTACGTAAGTAATTTATCACTTGTGTTGAAGCATTTTTGATGTTTGTTGCTTGAATGCTTTAATTTTAAAAAAACTTTAAGTGTCTTTGAGGCACAATAAATTTAAAGACAAAAAGTCACTACGCTAGGCCTTAGGCTTGCTTGGTTTCTGTCAATAAATTATCTGCGTAATTTTTCTAATGATTGTCTTCAAGTCCTTTTATCCCCTTCCACAAATGCTTTCAACAAGCATTTGGCATGGAAGCCCATCTCAAGTCTTCAGTGAGAGCATCGTCATCTTGTATAATGTTTATTTTGTTCTGACTAGTAAATGCATCCAAGAAAGGAAGAGCCTGAAGGCAACTGTGTCCAAATTCTGTCCAGTTTCTTCTGGGAGATTCAAACCTGTTAATTCGAGGCAGTCCCTCTAGCCTAGCACACTTAGAAGAGAACAGAGAGATGGCACCCTGTCCAAGCCCCAGCTCTGCCACTGACAAGATGCAGGACTTTGCAACAGTTACTGTACCTATCTGGGTCCTCCCCCCAGTTTCTCACTTGTAGTTTGAAAGTGTTAAAATGGGTGACTGTTGGTAACTCTTCTGATTAAAATAAATAAATAAGCCAAGTCCCATGGTGCTAAGTCTGTTCCTTTCTTATTTATTTAGTCATGGAGAGTTGATCTCTAGTTGTGAGAGCAACAAGCATGCCAAGAGTGTGGTGCATCTGAAGATCTCTGGAGGAAATCTGGAGAATGACTTTTGGCAGCCTGTAGTCCCTCGTGGCATGCCTAAGTCCTAGCCCTTCCTAGAATGGCTACTTCCAGAAATCACAAAACAATGACTGGCTCTTCAGTTCAGTTCAGTCGCTCAGTCGTGTCCAACTCTGTGACCCCATGGACTACAGTGTGCCAGGCTTCCCTGTCCATCACCAACTCCCAAAGCTTGCTCAAACTCATGTCCATCAAGTCAGTGATGCCATCCAGCCATCTCATCCTCTGTCGTCCCCTTCTCCTCCTGCCTTTAATCTGTCCCGGTATCAGGGTCTTTTCCAATGAGTCAGCTCTTCACATCAGTATGGCCAAAGTATTGGAGTTTCAGCTTTAGCAACAGCCCTTCCAAAGAACACCCAGGGCTGATCTCCTTTAGGAGAGACTGAGTGGATCTCCTTGCAGTCCAAGGGACTCTCAAGAGTCTTCTCCAACACCACAGTTCAAAAGCATCAATTCTTCAGCTCTTAGTCATTTTTTCACATTGTCTCCCCCTTCTTAGAAAGTTATTATATATATCTAATTCCTCTTAAAGAAAATTATAGTAAAATGGAAACTAACATGAGGGCTACAATAATTTATATTTTCTTAAAGCCTCCAGTATCTTATGGAGACAAGTGATGAAATTTGAAAATGGTTGGTGGATAAGATAGTAGCAGGGCATCCATGTTAAATTTCTTGATTTCAGATACTGTACTCTGTTTATAAAAGAGAATGTCCTTGCTCTTAGGAAATATTCACTGAAGTACTTAGAGGTTAAAGGGGCCTGATATGTGCAACTTACTTTAAAATGGCAAATAGGTAGGACGTAGAAAGCCAGTGAGCAAAAACGATACAGAGAGATGTAGACAGAGAAAAAGAGAATGACAAATCAAATGGGGCAAAACATAAACAACTGGTGAATCTGAGCTTTCTTTGCACTATCCTTATAATGTTTTGTAACTTTGAAATTATATCAAAATGTTCAGTTGCTAGGGGGAAAGACTTTTAATCCACAATGATATAATAAATAATAATTATTGGTTTGTCAGTAGATTGTCAGTAACTCTATAAACATTATCAGCAATCATCAATAAGTATTGAGACTTGTTCTCTTTTTCCCAAATGGTAAGGAAGAGTGGACAGTGCCACAACCTTTTCCCTGAAACATGAATGCAGAGCTGGGTTTGCTGTTTCCAGCGACTGCACCTACAGAAATTTCTCTTTGCCTTTGGTGGAATAATTTGGTCCACATTTATCCATATTCATCAAGTGCTACAATGGAAATCAAATACTAACCAAAGCCTTTGTCCAAAAGCTAAGCTGAAATAAGACATGATTGCTTTTGATGTCTTCAACACAAAACTCTTTGATTGAAAATAGTTATATATTCAGTGATGAAGCATTTCTGTCTTGTATTTTCAGAATGGCTTCCCTTCTGAGCAAATTTAGGATAAAATTTGCAGACATCCATGTCATTGGTGACATCAACGTTAAGCCAAACAAAGAAAGGTATGATATATTTAACAAGATCCGCTGTTTATCCATGGTAAACTCTCTCCTCTTTTGTGTTGATTATTAGAAGGTTAAAATGTTACGGGTTTACTGCTGTGACTTCCTGATAGGATGTCATAAAAGGGGATTTTAAATAATCATGACACAGAGCTATCAGGTTCTAACGGAAGGAAAAGTTTTTAAGGTGAAGATGAGCTTGAGAAGAAGAACTGCGGAAACATCATTTAGTTAGCATTTTAGAATTGCCTTTCACATTATGCTTTCTATGGTGGCAACAGTAGCAGGAAACATAAGCTCAGAAAATTCTAACCTGAGCAGTCAGGGTAAGTTTACATTATTTAAAGTTACTGGTGGGGCATCCTGAATGGGAAGCCTATGAGAGCCCCCAAAGGGGATTTCTAAAACTATCTGAAGCCTGGCAAGGAAAGGTATTACTTCCAAAATTTTAAAATGGAAAAAAAATTGAAATAATTGTTTAAATGCCTTCAAAACAGCATCATTTTAACCTCATTAATTTTTAAATTTGTGAAGTCCATGATTTTTGAAAACAATTTGTAGGTTAGATCTTCACAGGAGTTCCCAGAGGTATAAGAAGATTGTCTGGAAATTACAACAGATCATAAATTAAAATATTTAGAGCAATGACTTCACAATTATAAAATATTTTCAATTGTTTACAGTTCAAAATCATGTTTAGCATTGCATCTGTATGCAGTTTAGTACATTTGATTTGGTGTGGCATGGGTTCTCCAAGGGTGGAAACAGGAGACACAAAGGTCTCCGTATGGCATAGGTCCTTGCTAGACTCTTAGACCTCTTCTCATTTCTGTTGACCACCATTTCTCCTTCCTCCTGTGGTTCTTGATGAGTTGCAACTCCACATTCCTCAAACCTTCTTGCTCTGTCTTTCTTCTGATTCATTGTTATCCCAGATGAACTTAGTAACTAACTGAAAATTATCCAGATTTAAGATGTATTCTTATTGACCAAATGGCAACCTTGAACCTCATGTCATTTGAGGGTATTCATGATTCCTCTAAGGCTATGCATCAGTTAAAACAGCTTTACAAAATGTCTCAACTGCAATAAGAAAGCTAGAATTGACAGGGTTGACCTGGATTATTATGATGTAATATTTCCTTATATCATAAATACCACTAATGCCTTTCATTCCTTTATTTCTACAGTTATAAAGTTAAGAAAAATTAAGAACAGATTTATCATTCTTCTTGGTAAATGGAATTAAGATTTTTATATGAATTAAGTTGTCATGCAGTAACCTCTGGTAGCCTTGCACATTTCATTTGAGGAATTTTAATTCCTAAGTCATTGTCCCTTGGCACTTGCAGTGATGTGATCAAACGAGCTCATCTTATAGCTCTAATTGGAGGAAACACATTCTCTTCCATAACACAGCAGGTACAATGATTCCCCAGTATGTGCCACTTAGCATCAGACCACAGCCTGCCAGCTCTCTGCCAATACGGGACCGTTTACTGTTGTCTAGGGCATAGTTGAGGAGGAGAAGGGGGCAACAGAGGATGAGATGGTTAGACAGCATCACCAACTCAATGGACATGAGTCTGAGCAAACTCTGGAGATAATGAAGGGCAGGAAAGCCTGATGTGCTGCAGTCCATGGGGGTCACAAAGAATCGGACGTGACTTAGCAACCGAACAATGAGAGCATAGTCACAGTGTCCCCTACTGAACTGGGATTCTCTATAAGCCCTGGCTCAATGCTGGCCACAGACCAGGCACCTGCTTCTTGTAACTGAATTCTTCTTGCTGTTATTTGTCTTAGCAGCAGCTGAGGACTGTCTGTGCTTGCTGATCAATTTGTTTCTATATCCTTTGCCTCTTTACCCATCAATATGATTTTTTCTACCCAAGCCTCGGTATCCTTCCCTCTGTTTTGTACTAGTCTCTGCCCAGCCCATGGTCACCTGTATACCCATCCTTTCTGTTCTATCACTGAGGATGTTGCTGTATCACTAACCATGCCTCTTCCTTCTTTGAGTGTCCATCACAGCCTAGATGCTCTTCATCTCCGTACCCTTGACCTTTGTTCCATGGTTTCCTCTTCTCAAGGAGAAAATGCTATGCACAGTCAAAAGAAACAGAGGACCAAGGCATTTGTACTTTTGTCCTGGTATCTAAATTTGACTTTAGACACCATTCTGACTTGGTGTTGCTTACATATGCTCTGCATCCTACAATGAAGAGATCTATTTCCCTTTCTCAGGAAAAAAAATTAATTCATTTTCACAGTTCTGGAGATTTTCCCTGTGATATTTCAAGGTGTTGAGGAAGATGCAAGAAAAAAAAGCATTCTTACCAGGATAACGGTAGTTAATGTACCCTGATGTGAAGACAGAAGGCCACCCAGAAGAGGTGTACTAGAAGCACCATCCTTCTCTTTTCAGTTTCTGCTGTAACCGATGCCATGTTACTTCATAAAACAGCCACCTGTCTGATGCTGGCGATGCCTTTTTCAGTATTTGAAGATAAGTTTTAGAACAGAGAATGGTCACCCAGTAAATCTCACAAATGGCCACTTCCCTGGTGACTCAGATGGTAGAGAATCCATCTGCAATGCAGGAGACGCAGGTTCCATCCCTGGGTTGGTGAGATCCCCTGGAGAAAGGAATGGATACTCACTCCAATATTCTTGCCTGGAGAATTCCATGGCCAGAGGAGCCTGGCAAGTACAGTTGATGGGGCTGCAAAGAATCGGACATGACTTGAGTGACTAACACTTTCACACTTGACCACACCTGGAATCTTTGTGATAATTTTTAAAAGGCAAATTCCCTGAGTGGTTTAATAAGAGAAACAGAACTCCTCAGTGGCCTGATGCAACCCCAGGCCCAGGGCCCAAAGCTTACAATGCTGGCTCAACTTCAGCTTTCACAGGGGCCTTATGGCTAGACAGCCCTGCTCTACCATTAACAGCCATCTCCCCATTGTTGTTCTTCCTTGGTCACCCATTTTCACACAATGTTAGCAATAGTTCACTGTCAATGATTTCCATATTGGAGGCTAATGTTAAATGTCCTTCAGCTGCTTTTAATAGATCTTTCAACTGCTCACAAAACATGAGTAAATCTTGATGGAAACATTCTATCATAGAAATATTATCTATAAATATGGTAGAGTAAGGGTGAAAGGGAGTAAAAAGCTAAGTTAATGAGAAAAAACAATTGGGCCAGGGAAAATTTAAAGCTCTTGTAGTTAAATTTCTTTTTTTATTGTATAGACTGAATTAAAAGTCATAGGCAAAAAAGACAGAAATCATTAAAAAGAAATCAAAGAGAAACTAGAAGCAATTAACTAGATAATTTAGTTTAAATATGCTAGTGTGATCACAAAAACAACAAATACGTTAATGTGTAAGAAGAAATTTTATATGAATTTTAGGGGAAATTTTTATGCAGTTTAACCTTGTTATTATGAGGAACAAGGATGGGAAAGGCAAGAAAGCTATAAGTAAATTTTTTTAATTGAATTAATTCTCACTTATATTTAATAGTATGTAATACTTAAACTATTCTAGAATCAATTTTAAGATATAGTAAGAATGATCATGGGCTTCCCTAGTTTCTCAGCAGTAAAGAATGCGCCTGCCAATGGAGGAGGTGTAACAGACTCAGGTTTGATCCCTGGGTCAGGAAGATACCCTGGAGAAGGAAATGGCAACCCACTCCAGTATTCTTGCCTGGGAAATGCTATGGACAGAGGAGCCTGGCAGGTTACAGTTCATGGAGTCGCAAAACAGTCAAATACAACTTAGCAACTAAATAATGGCTGTAACAATAAGAATGACCAGATTTAATAGAGAATGAAAATAGAAATCTAAAATGACCTTTGGACCACCAAGCTATGAGCCTCTCATTGTGGTCAGTGAAATGCTAGATCAAGCTTGCCTGGCTTATATGCCCAACTTAGCCAATCTGGCTGGCAAAAGGGATAGAAAATTGTGCTGACTGGCTGATATTGAGGATAGAGTCATTCCCATCCAAACTACAGTGGAGAAACATAGTATGGATGCCTGGGGGGACAAGCAAACAATCTTTATTCCACTTTCCATTTCTTAGGAAACTATTTTTGAAGTGGTCTTTCCAAAAAGCACCTGGACCGAGATGCAAATAAAACTCTTATCCCTGATCAAATGTGAAGAGTTGACTCGTTGGAAAAGACTTTGATGCTGGGAGGGATTGGGGGCAGGAGAAGAAGGGGATGACTGAGGATGAGATGGCTGGATGGCATCACTGACTCGATGGATGTGAGTCTGAGTGAACTCCGGGAGATGGTGATGGACAGGGAGGCCTGGCGTGCTGCAATTCATGGGGTCGCAAAGAGCTGGACACGACTGAGCGACTGAACTGAACTGAAAGCTTAAACAGAGAAACCGTCAACTGCTAATCTCAGTCCCATGGTTGTTGAGTAAAATGAATGTCTTGCTTTTACAGGGCACTGCATACTTTTCAGAGCACGGCCATCCAAATCATCATACTAACACTCGCATCAGTCTCACACCAGCTCTGAGCAGACATTGTTACCCCTGTTATAGGCTAGGTTATCCAGGTCAAGGAGGACAATGGAAGAACTGGAGCAAGAACCCAGGCTCTTCTCTCCTAGGCCAGCGCCTCTGCACTGATGACCACCAAGGTCTCTAAAAGCACCGCACTGTTGGGAGGAATAGCAGATAAAAGTATTACATGGTTGAAAGAATAATTGGGCATATCAGTCTTATTCCTTCCTACTCATTGTCTACCGTTCTGAGTAAGTCAAAGCATCAGAAATCTACTGCATTAAGTATCTCTTCAATCTGTTAACAGCAGCACACTGGTGGGAACAAGCTACTCCTTAGTAATCTCTGTACTTTCATCTGCAAGTCCTAAATCAGGAAAACTGATGAGAACACTGAAATCTTTGTGCTAAGTCACTTTAGTCATGTCTGACTCTTTGTGACCCTGTGGATTGGAGCCCTCCAGGCTCCTCTGTCCATGGGATTCTCCAGGCAAGAATATTGCAGTAGGTTGCCATGCTCTCCACCCAGGGATCTTCCCTACCCAGGGAATTGAACCCACGTCTGTTACATCTCTGCATTGGCAGGCAGGTTCTTTACCACTTGCACCATCTGGGAAACTGAAATCATTGCTTCATGATTTAATTCCTTAACCTAAAAGCACATTAATTCTAGTTATCATTCATTCCAAAGTTATTAAGTTTTAAGTAAGCCACAATATATAAAACCAAAGAAAACTATTTATATTTGAGATCATCTTATAGTAGCACATGGAAGACAACTGCTCCTATAAATTATGTTTTGTTTTGTGCTATCATTTTAAAAATAAATCTTATGAGATTCTTATGATAGACAAGAATGAGATTTTTCAGCAATTTTTAAAATGTTCTACAGTTCTGAGATACTGCTTCTAATTTTCTAGTCAATGATTTTTTCTTAATTGCTCTAAAATGGCCTCAGATTTTAAAATGTTATTGATTTTTGTTCTTTCCTCTAATATGCACCTGAACAATAGCCATTTGAACATCTCAGGCAGCAACATCAGACAGCAGAAGGACAAAGGCAGCATTATTTACAGCAAACATTCAGATTGTTCTATAACCATTAAACTCACTCACTTACTATTCTCCGACCTACCCACAGCCTCCTGCCATAAGGTGGGAGCTGCCATGTGGGCTAAAGGTGAGGAGGGCAACCCTATCCAACTCTCAGAGATGCTGGTTCATCTCCTACATTAATTCATGAACATCTCCCATAGAATCTGTAAAATAAGCAAATGGAAACTCATTTATGGGCTAAAGTGTCTACGTTAAAACTGTGCCTTTGACTATACTATGTAGAACATGTAATTGCAGAGTAATTACCATCTATGTGTTTGTGTGTTTATATTGAAGATTTATTAATAATATCTAGTAGGCTATGAAGGCCTCATACCCCTTAAGGTCTTTCCTTGGGTAGGGAAGCACTATGATAGCCATGGTTTTACTTACAGTCTCCTGCAAAGATAAGTCTTAAAAGATTTGCATGACATTCAGCTCTGATTCTGCAGCCAGCATACCTAGTCACACCTGGAGTATCTGTGAAATAATGAGTTAGTTTCCCACTGTGAGGCCTCTTTTATAATTCCAATTTCAGCTGGAAAGTCTTTGAAGAAATGATTGAACCATATCGTCTCCATGAAAGCTGTAAAGATTTAACAACTGCTGAGAAATTAAAGAGAGAAACTCCATGGAAAATTACAGATGCAGAACTGGAAGCAGTCAAGGAAAAGGTAAGGACTTTTCTTCTTTAATCTTTACTTTGCTATCTAACTAGCTGAAAAAGAAAACAGTGGTTGATTTAAAGATCAAGAAGTAATGTATCTATTATAGAATTTCATTTATTCACGATCTAGGGTTTCTGCATATTTCGAGTCCTTTTTCAATCATATTAGTGAATGTGAGGATTTAGAAAACTGCTTTCATTTTTTAGTATAAAATCAAGTTTTTTAAGTTGAAAACAGGCTATTGATACATATTGTGAAGCCTTCTTTCCAATTTAATTTTATAGTAAAGGGAACAGACCCATCAGACTAAAATAATTTCAGTCAATACATATGCAAAGTAAATATAGATTGCTCACAGTTTGACACAATAAAAAGAATTTTAACCTGATAAAATTAGCTATAAAAACTTACATAGGGATCTGAGAAAATCTGTAACTGGAACACTGAATATGCAAATTGGATCTGGAACATCTTGTAGGATGGATGTGAAATGGTGAGCTTTTCTACATAACCCAATAAGATGGGAGTTACCTGCATCTGGCTTGAACCGAATGAAGTTGCAACAGTGAGGATGATGAAGAGGGCAAAGACATAAGAATAAGGCAGAAAGATTAACATCTGAATGGGATTAGACATTCAAAGAAAAGGACCTCAAGAAGCTCTAAATTACAAAATTTAAGCCACATTAGGAGCTGAAGGTGGAACAGATTAGAGCAGGAGATATTAAAAGCCTTTCAAATTTAGTAGAAAAAATACTGAGCTAAGAATCATAAACTTTGTACAACAAAGTGCCCAGTTCTAACAAAAGCTTTTCATATAATTGAACAAATCACTTATCTGGCTTCTGAACCAGTGAAATGTAATAATAAATATTAGTCTCATCACTGCAAAATAGTTAATGTAGTTATTTTTCCAAATGAGTCTTTTAGCGACTCTTTCATTGAAACCAGTCTCCTGTGCTGGTAAAAATCAAAGAGTTTAAAGAAAGATTAGACTAGGGTATAATCTATGTTCTTAGCATACCAAATTAGTATCAAGATTAGGTTAGGTTTCTTCCACAGCAAACCTGTCCCCCAGCACTGGCCATTCTCGTCTTTTTACTGTTATCCATGTTGCTTGCTTGTTTTTTTCTTCCAGAATTTAATAAGCACTATACCTCAGTGGGGCTTCCCAGGTGGCTCAGTGACAAAGAATCCACCTGCCAAAGCAGGAGACGTGGGTTCAATCCCTGGGTCGGGAAGATCCCTTGGAGAAGGAAATGGCAACCCACTCCAGAATTCTTGCCTGGGAAATCCCATGAACAGAGGAGCCTGGCATGCTGCAGTCCATGGGGTCACAAAGAGTTGGACATGACTTAGCAACTTAACAACATAACACAATGGTCTTATTCTTTATATTTCTAATATTTTCCATCAGTTTCTAAAACACTGTAAGTTTCCAAACCTGAACGAAAAGGTTTTGTTTTTTTTTTTTCAAATGAGGCTTTCCTACTTGTCTATAAGAGGAAAAAAGATAAATTCTCATTCATAATTCTGGGAAACTGCCCTCAACAAAATCTGAATGTTTTCCACAGAGTTACCGCCAAGTTCGACTGAATGAACTCTTACAGGAGCACTCAAGAGCTGCTAATCTCATAGTCCTGTAAGTATCATTGCAGACATTTAAAACTGTTACAGAGAAGTCTCGGGTACATGGGTTAATCAATATAGAAGCTCAAAACAATTCAGGTGGAAAGTTAAATTTGGAACATGTGGGAAAATAAACACCACCCTAAGACAATGGGGCCTACGGGCTTTAGAGGGCTCCATATGGACTTTACTCTAGACATGCCCCACCCAAAGGGCCAGGACACACGACACCTAGAACCCTCATTCCCTGTCTAGACCTCACTCTAGGAACCTGACCCTGGAATTCCCTGCCAATTAAGCCCCAAGTTGGCCAAGGTTCACAGGCCCCTTCCCTGGATAGCTGCTCCTGAGGTGTGGAGTCCATGGCATGTTCTCAAGGTTCCTAACCATGTGGGAAGAGGCTAGGGCAGGAGAAAAAAGAGTGCGCTTTTCCATTTCCACTCTTTGTCCTCCACCCCACAAATATTAGGGGCATACCTGCTGGAAATAGGAATGCTTATCTAAAGATTCGTTGCTAAACATGAAACCCAGCAATTTCACATTTATATCTCATGATCTAACTCCTAGGTACAAGGGTAAGTATGTCTTCAAGCAAGGTCTACATTGGAAGACTATTCATCTAAGAGATAGACTGGTGTCCTGCGATGGGTGATAGAGCCCAAATAGCTATTTCTTTCAAATATAATAAGAGCTTTAAACTATTAGGAAAAATCATTTTCCCCCCAGAAAAAATGGGGAGAGGTATTGGTTGATCACATTTTCTATTTAAAGAGTGAAAATCTATTTATGCTTTGCCTCTATTCTAATGGGCTTCCCTGGTGGCTCAGATGGTAAAGAATCTGCCTGCAATGCAAGATATGCAGGTTTGATCCCTGGGTTGGGAAGATCCCCTGGAGAAGGGAATGGCAGCCCACTCCAGGGTTCTTGCCTGGAGGATCCCATGGACAGAGGAGCCTGGTGGGCTACGGTCCACAGGGTGGCAAAGAGTCGGTCATGATGAGCCACTAACACTTTCACTTTCACACTTTCTATTCTATTACAATGTCCAAGTCTATTTTTCTGGTTTGTAAATATTTGTATTATCTGAGAAACATCTCAATTTAACATCTATATTCAAAATAATTTCAGCACTTTCATTTTGTGGTGGAGGCATATATACAGTTTAGGCCACTTGTTATTATAAAGCTCAGATAGCTAATGATGTTACTGTTGGTACTAATTGTCATGTTTGTTCTTTATTTTTCTTCCATGCTGTCAGGAGCCTTCCAGTGGCAAGAAAAGGATCTATATCAGATTGGTTGTACATGGCTTGGTTGGAAATCCTCACAAAGAACCTCCCTCCTGTCTTACTAGTTAGAGGAAATCACAAAAATGTCCTGACATTTTACTCTTAAAATATCTTTATCCTTAAAGATAAAGGATTAGAACACATTTTAATTTAATGTATGAATAATTAGGAAACAAGTTCCAGTACTTTATGTTGTAAATGTGATCTGTGGATATTCAAACCTAGAAGACTATCCTATAGGGTTCCAAGTAAATTTTGCCATTTTTAAATTATTACTTAATGGGAACTATTTTTTAAATCAGTTTAAGGGAGTGTCAAAGCCAATGCTACCCCTAGAAAAACATCTTGTCAATGCTATTTAAAAACATGAAAATTAAGCAAACATATGCTGGCTTATTATGCCCATGAAAACTCAACTTATTGTAAGCTTTTCCAGGCACACCTAATCTTTTGTTTGCTTCTAGGGCCTGGTAGTGGCCTCAGCCCCACAGCAGTTTCTCATTAAATGCTTATTGACAGGCTGGTATAGTAACCATGGGTGGTTATCAAAGGAAAAGACCAACTGGGCAGGAAACATGATTATACTTGGTCTTCTGAGAAGCTTACACTCACAAAGAAGATTTGAAAATCAATAACTAAAAACTTTAAGAGGTAACCTGAGTCTCTACAATGCTTAAAACACTTACCTAAGTAAGGTTATTTAACATAACAGATTAAATACTGAGAGTGATCTGAGCAATTGCTGATAACATACAGCTTCAATTTGGGGCTGACTGAAAAATATATTAGCTGAAAAAGGAAGCAAAATATATTCTGATTAAATATGCAATATATTCTGTTCTTAATATATAAATTTTAATTGCTTTCCCCACTAAATATTTAGACATTTTATTACTTTGAATATTTTTTTCTAATTAAGTGGTTAGCATAGATGAAGTCTTCATAGATGTCTAATTGGAAATCAAATATCACACAGTTTCAAACTGTTGTGAAGAAATATATCCTGAATCATATTTTTAGTTACTTTATATAATGATTATAGAGAATTAAAAGATAATTAAAATTTGATGTAGAAAAATTTGCAAATTTGAAATATATAAGTATTGATTTTTTTCATTTGTTAGTATTCATACAATACTTAATCACATTAAAAACTACCAAAATTTTTTTCTGATGGATGCGTTGATTATTTTTCCCTGACATATTGTGGCTGTTTATTGTAACTGATAAAAAATATGAGGGAGAAAAAGTCAACCTGAAATAAATGCACTCAAATTTGTTTGCTCTGGTCTTGTTTTTTCCTTTCAGTCACTAAAATCACACTGCAATGTGTTATCAGATGTGAGCCTGAAAATTTCAATCAGTTGCCTCACTCACTTGCAGGTTGTTTAAAGCTAGGGTTCAAGATTAGGATTTCAAGTCAGACTCTGGCCTCAGAAGGATGACTAGGGAGGGAAAAGGGAAACGGCAAAGCGTAAGAAGCAGGATATCTGTATTCTGAATCTGACACCATTGGACTTAACTCAGGCCTGGGTTAACCCTCTCTCTTGAGTCCTCTGTACCTGAAATTCAAATGGTTAGATGCCATCCTGGTGACCAGGACAAGGAGCACCCAGCTTTTCATCGGGGGCCTGACACTTCTCAGAAACACTTGAGAGGGTCTCTGGAAACAGTGAGAAGTCATGTGACTCCTATAACAGGAAATTCTGGCTCTAGTTTCTTGGAGAAGCTGTTGCATGTTAGGTCCCCTAAGAAACAGAAAGTTTAGCATGGAGCGTGTTTATTAAGGAGTCCTGTTGGAAGGAGGAGGAGAAAGCAGGAAGGGTTAGGGAAAGGTTAGCTGAAATGCAGTCCCAAGGACAGCCTCAGTGACCCCACAGGGAGCTCTGGAGACAGAGGTTCATTCAGAGTAGTCCCAAGGAGATCTGAGAGGGCCAGCCCTTTATATTCCCACATACATCATCAGTCACATACATCAGTCACTGAAGGTGGGTGGCCTAGGAAGGGGTATGAATCTGGACGTGGCAAGTCTCTGCAGCTGAGCCATCCCAAAGGGCTGAACAGTTGAAGTCTGTCTGCTGACCGTACTCCCAGATGCTGAGGCAATAAGGCCTTTATTAAACAGGGTCTGGGTGGGGTATTACCACGCCGACTGCAGGGGTCAAATAAAGTAGTGATTAAAAAAAAAAACAAAACAACTCAGATTGGCCTAAGTTCAAATCTCAGTCTAACCATTTATTAGTTTTATTACCTTAAATTAGTTATTTAATTTTTTGAAGGTTATTGATAAGATGGTGATTGAAGGGATAACGAAGGAGAAATTAACCAAGGAGGAGTACATAGACTGAGAGAAAAAGGGATGAGTGATTCTGAAGTCAAGAGCAGGGAAACAGGTTAGGGCAGCAGAAAATTGAAAAGATGGGAGTATGGTCAGCTGCCAGCGGGTTTCTGTAGCCCTCAGTGTCCTGTCCTTGACCTTTGATCTGTCCACCTCTATTTGCCCCACCTCCTACAGTCTCTAAGTTCACAGTCGGGCTTCTGAGCAAGAAGGAGAAGGTACACATTCATGTTCATTGATGTCCAGCTTCCTCCGTCCCCTCCTTTTGTACCTGTGTCTCATCAGCTTCCCTACACTTTCCTCACAATGCCTTTTCAAAAGCTTCACCACTTTTTCAGTTGATGACCCTGCCACCATCCTACAACATAGCCAGGTACCCATAGATATAAAACCTTCTTATTAAGGAGGAACATACTAGGAGCATTGTCTTACAATGTCTTCCCTTAATACTCAATTTTAGAACTCTTTCAATGGAAGGATTTTAAAAAGATTGTAGATTCCTGAGGGCAATCATAAGCCCACTAAGTTAGAACCTATGAGATAAGGACCAAGGAATCTGTATATTTTGATGATCCACGAGATTTTGGAGCAACTGTTTTAGGCAGACTTCCTTATTACTGTGACGTGACTCCTACTATGGGCTGATGCCTCCAAATTCATATTTCTTTCTTTTCTAAAAAAGATTTTTTTATGGACCACTTTTAAAGTCTTTATTGAATTTGTTACAATATTGCTTCTGTTTCATGTTTTGGGTTTTTTGGCTATGAGGTGGGAATCTTAGCTCCCTGACCAGGGATAGAATCCACACCTCCTGCATTGGAAGGCAAACTCTTCAGCACTGGACCACCAAGGAAGACCTCTAAACGTATATCTCTAACTCAGAGCTTCCCTGAGTCTCAGCTCCAAATATTCAATCACTAATTTGCATGGTATTTCTCTTTGTATTTGGGTGGGGCAAAAAGTTTGTTTGGGTTTTTCCATAATATGGAAAAACTCAAATGATGTTTTTGGCCAACCCAGTATATCCTGCACTCTAAGTGCTAAATGACCAGATTTCTGTTAAACCCAACAAAACAAAACACACAACCAGAGCAAAGGTGTCAATTTCTCTTTCTCCATCGGCTAGCAGATCCTCTCTGAAATGACCAAAGATACACACACATAGGAAAGTTCTGCATCATAGCAGGAAACCAAGAAAGGAAGCCACGTACATTATACATCTTTAGAAACACAGTCAAGCTTGAGTTTATATGAGATGAGATCGACGGAAGCCAGAAAAGGTCAGTGTGCAACCAATGCTCCTGAGAAAAACTCAGGGTCACAGGAAATAATTGCAAGAGACCCTGGAAGGATTCCACTAACCCCTCCCTGCAGTTTGCATGTGAAGAGGTAAGAAGCTGAAGGTAAGGAGAGATAAAGTGCAGCACTGGGATGAATATCAAGAAGGGCTATTGGGAGAAGCCACAAGAAGGGCTATTGGGAGAAGCCACAAAGTATATCCAGTGAGCACTCACAGCAGACATGGGTGTTGCAGGAGAGAATCTCACAGGTGTCCTTGAAAGGCACCAGAATGATATGTGCCAGCCATAGAGGCTGGGCCAGAGACAAAATCAGCCCTCAGTACACCACTTCTCCTAACACAGAGAAGAAAACTCAGATGGGTAATCCTGTCCTTGGGTCTCACTGTTTTTAGGATGCTGGGCTGCTAAACTGGCACTGTAAGCTGCTAGCAATGAAACCCTTAGCTGAAGTTAAACAGGAGGATTGTAACAATAACCAGGTGGTGAAGTGGAGGTCACTGTGTCCATCACAGAAGATCAGCACATCTGCTTATTGTCAGACTGAGCATCTACAGGCTCCTTGCTGCCTCCCACAGTTCACCTGGAGCCAGTCCACCTAGATATTTCCATTTTCTTCTGCAGAGATGCTGGGGACACACTGACATAAGGATGAAATCTGTCTGGATTCCCAAGTGGAGAACAGGAGAAATTCCTCTTTGGGTGTGACTCAGATGTCCCAGCTGCTGACAGATCAGGGCATCTCCATGAGTTGCAGTAAGAGCCAAGAGGTCAAACCAAGAGGGCTCAGGCCCAAGCAACTGACCCAGGCATTCCCCTGGGGCCAGCAGCAGCCCCAGAGTGTGCTAGCTCTGATCTACAGGTAAAATCTCTCCAGGGAAGGTGTGGGCATCCCTGGAGGCTCAGACAATATAGAATCTGCCTGCAATGCAGGAGATCTGGGTTCAGTCCCTGGGTTGGAAAGATTCCCTGGAGAAGGGCATGGCAAATCACTCCAGTATTATTGCCTGGAGAATCCCATGGACAGAAGAGACTGGAGGGCTACAGTCTATGGTTTCACAGAGAGTTGGACACAACTGAGTGACTTTCACTCACTCAGGGAAGGTGTGCTGGTCATCTTACCTCGTTAGGATTTCTGATGGTGCAAACCACCACCTCGGTCTCCCTCTTTTAATGCAGAAAAAAATGTTTTCAAAAAGAACGTACAATATGTTCCTTCATCTTATCTACAACACCATTCTAAACACACTATCTTAGGGCCCTGCTGCTGCTAAGTAGCTTCAGTCATGTCCGACTCTGTGTGACCCCATAGACGGCAGCCCACCAGGTTCAGCTGTCCCTGGGATTCTCCAGGCAAGAACACTGGAGTGGGTTGCCATTTCCTCCTCCCATGCATGAAAGTGAAAAGTGAAAGGGAAGTTGCTCAGTTGTGTCCGACTTTTAGTGACCCCATGGACTGCAGCCCACCAGACTCCTCCGTCCATGGGATTTTCCAGGCAAGAGTACTGGAGTGGGGTGCCATCGCCTTCTCTGATTTTAGGGCCCATTAAGGAATAAAAATCTCTGCTGTTTAAACTATGATATAATATTCTATCACTTAGCATTTAGTTATATTAATTGAGATATAATTTTTAGGCTTATGCAGGTATAGAATTTTAAGCCATATATTGTTCCTATGCATATTACAGAAAAGGGAAAGATAAGTGAAATAAATTTAGTTCCACTTCAGAGTCCCACTCTTCTCTTCACCTGTCCACTCAGTTTATATCTGTTTCTCAGAACAGACAGGAGAAGCACTAATGACTCAGCATTTCTCACAGGGGAAGATCGATGGACACTATTTTCTCATTGGCATTAATAATTTTGATAATTCTGGGTTCTAGTACAGTTTTTTAATAGCTTAAATTTGACTCCTGGAGGCTCAGACGATATAGAATCTGCCTGCAATGCAGGAGATCTGGGTTCAAATTTAAAACATTGTGTGTAAATCCTGATGCATTAAAGAGCATAAGAAGAGGGAAAAAATAATCCCAAAATGTCAGAAAAAAATTATCATTAAGAAAAGAGAAATCATATTATAGAATAGAAGACAAACATATAAGAAATAAACAAAACACAAATGTGTGCATCTTTTTAAACAGACTCTCAAATTTAGTAATAAAACAAAATTAAACACTATTCTGTCTGTTAGCATAATATTCTAAATTATATATCAAAAAAGGTTAAAAACAAAAGAATAAATAAAGATATACAGACACATTCAAACAAAAGGAATAGAGTTGGTAATCTTAATTTCAAAGTTTAAGATTAAAAGAATTAGGGAGGACAAGAGAACATCATTTTTTATATTTATAAAAGGTATACAGTCACAATATAGCTATGATAATAATGGAAGTTTATGTAAATAAATAATGTATTATATTGACATAAATAATATAAGAATTGCTGAAAATGAGGAGAGTCACTACAAAAGCCAATTTTCTTAGGAAACACCTCACCTATATCACTGCCTTTGACAGATCAAGTAAAGAAGAATTCAAACTACAATTTTTTAAAATGGATTTAATAGGCACATAATGCTCACCCACAAAGACTATACTGTCTTTTAGAAATCTATAGAATGTTTATAAAAACAAAGTACATATTAGATAACTCAGTAAATTCTAAAATGTAGAAATAGGAAATATTGTACTTTTACCACAATAAATAAAACTAATCATATCTACAAATATATAAACAACATCAAAAACCTTACTGCAAAAATAAAATTCTAATTATTTCAGGTCAAAAAAGAAAGAAATAGGGCTTTCCTCGTGGCTCAGTGGTAAAGAATCCGCTTGCCAATGAGGGAGACACAGGTTCAGTCCCTGGTTTGGGAAGATCCCACATGCTGTGGAGCAGCTAAGCCTGTGCCTCATAGCCACTGGGCCTGTGCTCTAGAGCCAGGAGCCACAGCCACTGAAGCCTGCACGCCTAGAGCCTGTGCCGCACAAGAGAAGCCACGACAGGCAGAAGCCCAAGCACCACAGCTAGAAAATTAGCCCGCACTTGCTGCAGCTGGAGAAAGCCCAAGCAGCAATGAAAACCCAGCAGAGCCAGAAATAAATGAATAAACAATATTTTAAAAAAAGAAAGAAAGAACACATTTGACTATTTAGCAAAAATGACATTGAGAATTCCACATAACAAAATGTATTTTATGCTGATAAAGCAGGCTTGGAGGTATTTATATCCATAAATGGATTTGCCAATAAATAAGGAAAATGAAAATTAATGATCCACTCAAGAATTTAGGAACTGTATGAAGTAATTAAAGGAAAGCATGAAGAAGACATTAAGGAAGGAAAGCAGGGAAGTAACATTAAAAGCTGAAGTTCTGGAGTCAGAAAGAGAGGAGCTGAGTCTCAGTTTTCCCTCTTATAGTGGAAGGCTTATTACCTGGCCTCCTGAAGAACCATTTTCTCCTATGTAACAGGAGCATTATTAAAAGATCTTCCTTTGAGGGTTGTTACAAGAAAATGAGATCTTGTGTATTAAAAGCTGAGTACTTTGTGGTAAATACTTAACTGTTTGACATTATTTTTTTACAACAGACAAAAACAGCATTTGATAAACTCAAGTGCTGTTTGTTGCTATTGCTGAAAGAAAAAAAGAAGGAAAGTCAAAGGATAAAATTTAAATACACAAATTTTACAAATGAGCAAGGAACTATGGGTACAACTTGGAAGAATGTCCTTTAAAACTCTATCCTGGTAAATTATTAAATTCCAACAAAATATATCAATTGTTATTAAAATACAAATTCCCCAAAGAAATGTATCATGTTTGAATATCTATTTGTAACTACATAGAATACCTCTAGAAAAATGCACAAGAAACCAGTTAAGGGTTGAATCTGGAGAGGAAAACAAGATTAATGAAGGACAGCTGCAAAAGAGATTTGCTTTTTTACTATATATCAATAATAATTATGCAAAAACTATATTTTAAAAATCAAATATGTAAATAAACACGTTACTAGCTTGCTAGGCTGTATTTGCTTATTAATTCATGTTTGAAGAGACATATATTGTGAAGGTCATATGAAATAAACTTTTAAAAGTTTTATAAAGTACTAAAAAATATGAGATATTATACCATTATATTTTGTTGCACTTATTTATAAGTAGCTGAAATATCACTGTAGAAAAAGTTGATCCCACCACACAGCCACTGATAAGTTTAATTGCATTCCATTTGGGTTTTTTTTTTTTTTTAGATTTTGTTTTTCTAACTTATGACTCTCTCCTGGGTAGAGAAAGTAGTAGAGAAGAGAAATGTGGAATTGAATTTACCACTACTGCCTTGCATATTTTATTTGCTGAGGCTCAGGAATGGACAAATATAATTTTAATAGGTTCTGGAGTTTTATTTCCTGAGCGGAATAAAACTCAAAATTGATATTATGCATAGTAGGATGGGGTAATTACAATAATGTGATTAAGTTTGTATGAACCCATGCATTGCAAGTGCAGTATGCTTTCACCCTTTCAAATACAAAATCCAAATAGGGCGCTGTATTAGTTTTCTGTTGCTGCATAATAAATTATCACAAATGTATCAGCATAAAACAATACCCATTTATTATCTCACAGTTTCTATGGTTGAGAGTACAGGCACAGCTTAACTGGGTTTTCTGCTCGGGTTTCACAACTCTGCAGTCAAGGTGTTGGTCAGGGCTGTGGTTTTGTTTTTTTTTAATTAATTTTTGGTTGTGATGGGTCTTCGTTGCTGCATGCAGGCTTTCTCTAGTTGTGCTGAGAGGGGGAAACGCTTCACTGCGGTGTGCAGGCTTCTTGCCACGGCTTCCCTTGTTGCAAAGCACAGGTTCTAGATACTTCGGCTTCAGTAGTTGTGGCATATGGGCTCAGTAGTTTTGACTTGTGGGCTCTAAAGCAAGGGCTCAGTAGTTGTGGTGCACAGACTTTGTTGCTCCATGACATGCGGGATCTTCCTAGACCAAGGATTGAACCCACGTCTTCTGCATTGGCAGGTGGATTCTTATCTACTGTACCACCAGGCAATGGCACCCCACTCCAGTACTCTTGCCTGGAAACTCCCATGGACGGAGGAGTCTGGTGGGCTGCGGTCCATGGGGTCGCTAAGAGTCGGACACAACTGAGCGACTTCCCTTTCACTTTTCACTTTCATGCATGGGAGAAGGAAATGGCAACCCACTCCAGTGTTCTTGCCTGGAGAATCCCAGGGATGGGGGAGCCTGTTGGGCTGCCGTCTGTGGGGTCGCACAGAGTCGGACAAGACTAAAGCGACTTAGCAGTACCACCAGGCAAGTCCTGGGCTTTGTTTTTATCTGAGGCTCGGGGTCCTCTTCCAAGCTTATGCATTTGCTGGTCAAATTCATTTTCTTGTTGCTATAGAACTCATGGTCATTTGCTTCTTGAAGGCCAACAGGAGAGGAAACCTCTTACCTCTAGGTCATCTTTCAAAGGGCTTGCCTGCTTAAGTCAGTCCTACCTGGGTCAATCTTCCTTCTAACTTGAAGTTAACTGATCACGAGACTCTAATTACATAATCAAAGTCCCTTCACTTTGTCAAACACATAGGTAACCTAGTCATTGGAGTGGCAATCCCATCATATTCATAAGTCGAGCTCAGATTCAAGGGGAGGAGATTTCATAGGATATGAGCATGGAAGGGGCCACCTTACAATTCTGATGACTGCAAATACTATCTCACATTTCTAAAGAACATATATCAGTTACTAAGACCCAAGCTTGGAATCAGATAAGTTAAAAATGGTCTGTGAAGTATCCAAATAAACAAGCAGTAACTAGCAAAAAATGACAGCAGGGATGGTGCAGCAAAACATCAAAAATGTTTTTAAAAAGGAAATACAAGCCTCAAAAACACAGCGGCTTGAGGCTGTAAGTGTAGGAGGCACAGACTCCAGATACTTCACTAGAGCCTGAGGACATCATCACTTGGTGGGAAGACAGCCTAATGCCTGACAAGTTCAGTTTTGTTTTATGCACTCTGGTTAAGAAAGCAGGAATGTTTACAGTTCAGCCTCGGAAAAAATTCTCTTCATGTAATTGACATCGAAGGATGGCTAAGCTCAGATACCTGGAAAATTAATTTACATGGAACGACTCTGCAGTGAAGCAGGTGTATGGAGCTCTTGGGTGAGACTTAAAGAGTGTATTTTCAAGTTGGGCAGTTCAAGATAAGGAGGGTGGAAGAACTCAGAAGCTGAGGCCAGGGTCCAGGTTATGAGTGCCATCACTTCAGAGAAAGTGACAAGCAGTGAAGCCTGGAGAACAGAGCCGAGGCTATTCATCTCAGCCTGGAAGATCTCTCGGCATAGGGTTGTTCAGGGTCAAAGCTAGGCAGTTAACTTTTTAGAGAAAGACACAGTAACTGACAAGCTGTGGACTTGGCTACAGAGCCCTGGGGGCCAAAGCCAGGGTTCTGCTCTTAAACAGCCATCTCCCCAAAGCTGGTGGCTTTCCTCAGCTTCCGAGTTCAGTTCAGCTGCTCTTTTGGAGGACCAAGAGATGAGGAAAAGGAGAGATTTCACCTGCAGACTTTCCTGTTGTTATTTCCAAAGCAGTTACACACTTAAATTTTCTAATTTTCCTGTTGTACTTCTCCCAACAAAGAAGTGGTAGAAATTTCTCAGGGAAGGTGAGGAGCTCAGAGAAGTAAGCAATCACATGTCTTGAATGATATTAAACTAACGCAACCAGCACATTGGAGACATATGATTACCAGTTCTATAATTTCCTAATGTTCACAGGAACATTTTCAAAATGAGTTCTATTTTTTAAAGTATTACTTGTGCACCTTGGAGGTGATGTATTCCAAGCTGATCTTCCTTCCCAAAGATGCTCTTTTAGCGCTTTTCCAAATATCAGTAAATGGCAACACCATCCTTGCCATAAATCTTGTAGTCATTCTTGACTTCTCTCCCTTACTTCACATCTGACCCACCAGCAAATTCTACTGGCTTCAGAGTACACCCAGAATCAAACCATTTCTCATCATTCCCACTGCCACCTCCTGCTCTGTGCTACTACCATCATCTCTTACCTGGATCACAGAGTAGGGTGAAGGGTCTTCCTGGATCATGGAGTAGCCTCCTGCACAGTCTTCCTGCCTCAGCCCTTGATCCTCTTCTGTCTCATATCAAAATAGCTGCCCAGGCAATCCTGTTCAATGAAATAGGGCATGTCACTCCTCTTACCAAAATATTCCAATGGTTTCCCATTTCACTCACTGGAAAAGCCACTGTCCTTACAAAAGCTTCTAAGGCCCTACAACTGCAATCCTCAGTCCCTGCCTCTGTAACCTCATCTTCTACAATGTCTAGCTTCCCATCACTCTATTTAGACCACACCAGCCTTCTTACAGATGAGTTTGCACCTCAGGACCTGAGTGCTTGCTGTGATCTCTGCCTAGAATGCCTTTCTCCCAAATGCCACTTCCTTCAAGGTTGGTTAAATGGCCTCCACCCTCAATCCCACACCTGTGTGCGTGCTCAGTCGTGTCCGACACTTTGCAACCCCGTGTGCTGTAACCTACCAGGCTCCTCTGTCCATGGGATTATCCCAGGAAGAATACTGGAATGGGTTGCCATTTCCTCTTCCAGGGGATCTTCCCAACCCAGGGATTGAACCCACGTCTCCTGTGTCTCCGGCATTGGCAGGCGGGTTCTTTACCACTGAGCCACTGGGGAATCCTATATCTGGCAGATAGCATATTCTCACTGAGGCTTGGGCACTTTCTCTAAACTGCAAGCCTACGTTCCACATCTCACTCTTCGTGCTGTGCTATTCTCTTTAACATTCAGCACAATTTATTTTAATTGCTTCTTCTATTTACTGTCAGACTAGTTTTTGTCTGGTCTGTTCTCTGCTCTGTCCCCAAAGTCTAGACCAGTGCCTACCAAATTGAATACATTCAGAAAGATTTGTTGGAAGGGTGAATGGATGCAGGCACTGAGGGGAATAGGAAGTATTCCCCCGCCACCCACTTGGAGGTCTGATTTTGACTCAGCTAAGCCCACCAGCCTCAGCCCTATCCCATGCCAGCCATGTACCACATTCCACACCCTCCACTGTGTGTCTCTGAATATGTGGGTCCTGCTGCCTAGAATGTCTCTCCTTGTTTATCTCACCGTTATTTTTATCCTCATTTATTTCACTACCAATGAGTTTGCTGGCCATCTGGTGTTGTTTCTTTGGTCAATTCAACCAAAACATGCCAGGCTCTAAAGATATGCAGACACACTGTTCTAAGCTCTTAAAATAATCATCTTCTCTGATCTCAAAAAGTTTATGGTATAGAGAGATAAACAAACAAGCATACAAAATAATTATGGATTATGAGAAATACTGTGAAGGAAATAAAGAGAAAAGCATGACAGAGGAAAACAGAAAGGGTAGTACTTACACAGGGTATTTAGGGAGGGAGGGCATCTATGAAAATAGATTTAAGGACGAGAAGATGATGACAGTGCTGAACTTTTATATGACCCTCTCGGATCCTAGAAAACAATGATGATTAAGAAATCTCAATATTTTCTTCTCCAAATTCCCCATCCTTTTGTGTTCTAGAAAATGACTAACTGTAATGAGCCATCACTCCCCACAAAGCTTAGATGAGGCTTGCTGTCCACTCTTTCTCATGACTCCCATAAGATTTGCAAATGGCTCCCATTTTTGGTGACAAGGCCAAATCCAGACCGTTCCCCTTTTGTTGACACAGTCAGAGATCTCTAACTTTCTTGTCTCATGAATAATTAGCCAAGATTAGAATTGTTTGTTCCCCTGAAACCAGCTAAACATTTTCTGTTTCACTGAAGCTTCCTTTGATTGAAAAAAAAAAACAATCCCAACTATAAATGACTCCACCTGTAACCTGTCTGCTCCTCCCTATAAAATCCAGTGTAATCCCCCTGCAGAGACATGGTGCAGTAGGCTAAATAAGGGCCCTACAAGGTATTCATGTCCCAATCCCTGAAATCTATGTATATCTTACCTTTCACAGAAAAAGGGCTTTCGCAGATGTTGTTAATGAGCTTGAGTGAGACAGTGATCCAGATTATCTGGTTGGACCCTAAGTAGAATCAAAAGTATCCTTGTAGGAGGGTTGCAGAAGGAGAAAACTGTAGATAAAAGAGAAGGCAGCCATAAGATAGAAGCAGAGTCAGAGAAAAAATACTACATCACTGGCTTTGAAGGCAGAGGAAGAGACCATGAGACAAGAAAGTCAGCTCTAGATGTGGGAAAAAGGAAGGGATCAGTCTCGCATGGACCTTCCATAGGCAGCACAGTCCTGCCAACATCTTGATTTTAGCCACGCTAAGATTCAATTCTGATTTCTGGCCTGCAGAACTATAATAGAATAGCTCTCTATTCTTTAAAGCCACCAGTTTTGCAATGGTCTGTTATAGCAACGACAGCAAACTTAATGCATACTCCAATTTTTAGATCTGAGCGTTTCCTCTATTGCAACAGCCTGAATAAAATCCATCTCCTCAGTGATTCATCATTTTGTCTTTGACACCGCTAACCATAAGAAGAGCAGGAAGCAGAACACTCCTGGCAGACTGACCAACATGGACAAAGGTCCTTAGACAAAAGAGAATGAAGCAACCTAGCAGCAGCAGCAGCAGCAGAGCCTATGAGATGAATGTGACTCCAGTTGAAGCTGAATGTTAAGAGTCTGATTAGGGCTTCCCTGGTGCCTCACTGTTAACGAAACTGCCTGCCCATGCAGGAGACCCACGTTTGATCCCTGGTTCAGGAAGATCCCACATGCCATGGAGCAACAAAGTTCATGCCCCACAGCTACTGAGCTGGTACTCCAGAGCCCAGCAGCCACAGCTACTGAAGACCACGTGCCCTAGAGCCCATGCTCTGCAAAACAGAAGTCACCACAATGAGAAACCTGTCTACCACAACTAGAGACTAGCCCCCGATCTCTGCAACTAGAGAAAAGTCTGTGCAGCAATGAAGACCCAGCACAGCCAAAAGTAAATAAATACATAATTTTTTTTTAAGAGTCTGAATATAAAGGGCCCTGGGTCATGGTGGGGAATTTGGATTTTATTATATTTGTGATGAGAAGCTTTTAGATTTTGAGCATTAAAAAGTAGATGCAGCAATATTACTTAGCAGTTCTGGTAAGAGATGTTGGTGGCCCCCAGGATGTGAGAATAATTTAGATATAGCGTTAAGTGAATCAGATCCTGTCTCTGTAAGGGTTGAAATATGAAACAGAGTTCAGTCAAGTTGGAAAAATTTGAGGAATGTTTACCAAAGGGGTATTTATAAAGGTTTTACAAGATATGGGAAACCAAAACCACACAGGGTAGTACAGTACCTTGAAGCTTATAACAGCACTAGGCCTGAAGGGAAAGGGAGAGAAAACAGTTTCCAGAGCCTGGAGAAAGGGCAGCCATGACAAAAGCAGCCGTCTTTAGTGGAATGACACAGCCACCCAGAGGAACTCTGACTTTACCCTCCCCTCTACCTCTGACCTCCTGCTGGGGTTCTCTATTGCCAAACCCAAATGCAAGCCACCGGAGAGCAAGAGAGCTCATTGATGAAGTCCCTACAGGTCAGCCTCCCCAGGCAGAAAGCAGGACAGAGAGGGATAAGACTGGATACAGAGGGAATAAAGAAAGATAATGTAGTAGAAACCTGAAAACTAGCCCAATTCATTAAAAGAAAGGGCTCCCCGGTGGCTCAGTGGTAAAGAACCCACCTGCCAATGCAGGAGACAAGGGCTCAATCCCTAGGTCAGGAAGATCCCCTGGAGGAGGAAATGGCAACCCACTGCAGTATTTTTGCCTGGAAAATTCCATGGACAGACGAGCCTGGCAGGTGACAGTCTATGAAGTCTCAAAAAGAGTCAGATCTGACTCAGTGATTAAACATTAAAAGAAAATGTGGAGACCTGAATTTTCTACGTTATTTCCTTAATACTCAGTTTCACCTACCCAATGCCAATAGGCACAAAAACAGTGAACTTTCACCCTTCTGTCTTTTCTTTGAACATGTACAACTGCTCTTTTGTCCTAAAGGCAATCAGGAAAGACAGCAATTAGAACACTTGTGTGTACTAATAATCTTCAGTGAAAAACCTCTTTTGATAAAAGTGTAGAATTTGAGGAAATATTGCCACATCAAAACTATGAATATTCACTTCATATTGAAGAGAACTGAGTTTCTGCAGCCAGGTTAGAACAGGTTGTTTCAGAGGGATAGAATATTAAATTACAATCAGCCAAACCACAGCAAGCCTAGTTCATACATCTCTCTGCATGGATGCCCATATTTTACCATTGTCTTGGTTTCTTTTTTTATTATTACTCTGGAAGATAATTCAATTTGCATTGCACATTTCCTCACAGAAATTTTGAATCTTATGAATATAAAAATCATGGACTTGGCCCAGTTTTATTTTAATCAGTTTTTCTGTTTCCTAATTCAGGATTAACTTCCCAGGATATATGCAGAGATTTAGCAGCAAGAGCAACCGTGTGCACATTAAAACATGGAGAGTTTCAGCAGCAATTTGAGTTATGGTAATTACTGGGTTTGTTTACACAGACACAGATGAAAAGCATAACCTTTTTGTTCCTGTCTTTTTTTTTTTTTAATTTGGAAAAATTGTGTGCTACCAACAGAAAAATCATACAGCAGTTGTTTAATGTCATGGAGGAAATCAGGTGCAACCAAGGAGACTGAGAAATAAAGAGATCAGAACTGTCTGAGGTAGTGTCTTAACTAGGCATCCTTTTTCCTGGAGCCACCCTCAGTGTTATAGAAAGACTGCGGCGCTCACATTCTACTCAGAATGATGGCCACACCATTCACCTCCACCCAAATCAAGTACCCCGTGAGTCTTCCACCCGCAGACCAATTCCAGCGTGGCCCCAGTATCGATTTCTGCATCTGCAGCCATCCTCCATACCCTGTGCCCTTCCATTAGCTCCATCCAGGGAGTAAGCCTGACCAAGACCAGGCTCATGTGAGGGAAGAGGAGAAAAAGGATGCAGATGCTTTCTGGCAACTGGATGCCAATGGGAGAGGCATCAGTGCTTTCAGAGGAGGTGAGATATTAATCCTATTCCTGGGAACATTTGGGGGGAAAAAAGGTCTGCTTTTTTAAGGCTTATTGATCTCAGATCTGGAAGCTTCCACAAGACACCCATGCCCTCACAACAACCAGGTGGTTCCCTTAAAGGCAGCAGGCAGACAGACTTTCATATGTCTTAGACTGGTTGAACAGGGGTGAAGCTACCTGAACAACTAATACTCGATCTTCTACCTCTTCCACCCTATTTCCATAACACATTGACTCTGCTGCTACTGTGCTCATTCATATCCAACTGTTTGTGACCCCATGGACACAAGGCTTCTCTATCCATGGAGTTTTCCAGGCAAGAATACAGGGAGTGGGTTGCCCATTTTATGCTCCAAGAGATCTTCCTGACCCAGGGATTGAACCCACGTCTCTTGTGTCTCTTGCATTGGCAGGCGGATTCTTTTACCACGGTGCCACCTGGGAAGCCTACCAAATCGACTCTTTGGTCCATCAATCCAGCTGAACGGGAAGTCCTGTTGATTGTCTAAAATATCCATTCTAGGTGTTTATGATAAACATAGTAATGGCCCCCAATGACATCTACGATTTGACCCCTGAAAATGCGTGTATTACCTTATATGGTAAAAGGCACTTGACAGAAGTCATTAAGATTACTAACTCTGAGATAAAGGAATTATCCCAGATTATCTGGGTGGGTCCAGTCTAACCACATGAGTCCTTGAGAGTGGAGAAACTTTCCCAACTACAATCAAAGAACTAGAGATATAGCAGCATGTGGAGTAAACCGCTGCTGCTGTTTTTAAAGATGGAAGGTAGAGGTCATAAGGCAGGGAATGTGCTCAGCTTCTGGATGCTGGAAAAGGCAAGGAAATGGGTTCTCTCTTCGACAAAGGATTGCATGCCAACACCTTGATTTTAGCCTTGTAAGACCCATGCAAGACTTCCAAGCTAAAGAACTGAAGATAATAAATTTGTATTGTTTAAGCCACTGAGGTAATTTGCTGTGGTTATTTGTTATAGCAGCAATGTAAAAACATACACAGTCTTCATCACCTCAAGCTTGGATTAATCCAATAGAAAATTTTCAATTTCTCCAGCCTCTCAAATATCTAGGTCATCATAGTAATTCTTACTCCTCAAACTCTTGTCAACTATCACTCTATTGTTCAAGGGTCTACAAATGGCAATGTTTTCAAACTCAGTTCAGTTCAGTCACTCAGTCGTGTCCGAATCTTTGTGACCCCATGGACTGCAGCACGCCAGGCCTCCCTGTCCATCACCAACTCCTGGAGTTTACTCAAACTCATGTCCATTGAGTCCATGATACCATCCAACCATCTTACCCTCTGTTGTCCCCTTCTCTTCCTGCCTTCAGGGTCTTTTCAAATGAGTCAGTTCTTTGCATCAGGTGGCCAAAGTATTGGAGTTTCAGCTTCAACATCAGTCCTTCCAATGAACATTCAGGACTGATTTCCTTTAGAATGGACTGGTTGGATCTCCTTGCGGTTCAAGGGACTCTTAAGAGTCTTCTCCAACACCACAGTTCAAAAGCATCAATTCTTTGGTGCTCAGCTTTCTTTATAGTCCAACTCTCACATCCATACATGACTACTGGAAAAACCATAGCCTTGACTTGACAGACCTTTGCTGGCTAAGTAATTTCTCTGCTTTTTAATACGCTGTCTAGGTTGGTCATAACTTTTCTTCCAAGGAGTAAGCTTAGTTTTCAAACTAAGCTCCCATCAGAATGTCTAAATTGCCTCTTCTGGACCTGCCAGAGTTCAAAGTGGAAGGTTAGTGAATACTGCTGAAAATGACCCAAAAAGATTCCTTGGAGACTGGTCAGCAGAATTTTCCTGGGGCTTCATCACCAAACATGTTGAACAACAGCAATATACTGGTTGGTTTATAAAGTCTTGAATCTTGACCACTTACACTGCCCTGCTGATAAAACCAGTTGGTTTGCTGGGATGAAACTGGTTCTGTGCTCCAGCCAGAATGGACAGTACAACTAATTTATGAACCAGGGGCTAGTGAGCAGGGATGGTTACATGACAATATATTATATAGCTAATTTCTCAGAGCAATCAAGTGCTCTTCAAAGATGAAAGAGGGAGACATGATTTGAAAGAGATCACGTGAGTCAAGAGAGACAGACTTAGTTCTCTCTTAGAGCTGACTTAGTTCTTGGACAACTGTCCAGTTTAGTTCATATAATCCACCCTCCTCTAACCCTTTCCTCTTTGACTAATCTTGCAATCAAAATTGTCAAATATATCAAGTTTCTTGTTGGTTAAACTTTCATTTTACACTCTACAGTAAGTTTCAGCCTTTTAGTCCTATCTAACTGTTGGTGGGGCACCTTTTGTGACCAGCTTCATTGGCCTCTATATGGCTTAACCAAGAAACAAGCAGATATTCTGAATGATGCCTGGTCTGCAAATTTTCTTAGTAAAATTATACTACAAATTTATCATTAAGAACAAAGACCTAGGCCCTGCCTCTATATGTAAGGTAATGGAATCTCTCTTAAAATGATCTAGAGTACAGTGGGTTTGGTAAAATTTGTAATATTGGTTAAATGTGAAGAAATTCCTTCCAGCAAGTCTTGACTACAACAGATTTTCTAGAAATAAATTCCCTAAAGCAGTGGTCCTAACTAAGTGTGGGCAACAAGAATCACCCTGGAGATTCTTAGTCAGTGTGCAGTGGGATTTGGACATGTGCATTTGACCAAGTTTTTAACCGATTCTCACGTGTACCCTGCTCTTAAGCCATCTGTTTTATTTGCTTCCTGAAAAGTTGATGATGATTTAAAATGAAATAACAATAGTCCTTCTCTGTGATTACAATCACAGAAATTTCACCTTCTGGTACTCCTACACACAATGGCATAATTCAGTCAGGTTTTCACGATTATGTTAATTAACAGATTGTGTACTCAGTATATAGTGAGAACCCAGTGCATAGTTCTGAGTTTGTATGTTAACTATTCTGATTCCCTTGAACTTTTGTGGCAGTAATTTGTGAGTCAGTTCAAAGTAGTTTTGTAGCAATAAATGCTTTTGTTGACTATTGGCTAGTTCCTCATTGTTTCTTAACAGTCACTCACCTTAGTGTCAATCTTCTGAGCTACTTACATACTTAAGATCCATGTGCTGATTTTATGAAATTGAAAGGCTACATATATTTTTCTGATCTTTGCATTCTTCCCAAGAGCCTTGAAGGAACAGTCTTGTGGGTTTCACAAGCTATATGGTAGTTTAGTGTTTTCAAATAGATACTCTCAGAGGAACAAAAGACATTCCAGGAGTCCTCTTGATGGCATTAGGGACCAAACAATTTTAAAAGAATGAATTTCTAGATAGTTATACACATGTTGTCGTTCAGTTGTTAAGTCATGTCCAACTTTTTTGCAACCCCATGGACTATAGCCTGCCAGGCTCCTCTGTCCATGGAATTTTTCAGGCAAAAATACTGGAGTAGATTGCCATTTCCTTCTCCAGTGGGTCTTCCTGAACTAGGGATCAAACTGGTGTCTACTGCATTGCAGGCAGATTCTTTACCACTGAGCCACATATACTTTTTACTGAAATTGATCTGCCTGTATACTGGTTCTTTTCCAACTCCTTTATTCCAATTTCCCTTTTACAAAAGATAGGCTACAGCTCACCATCTTCAGGCTAACTGGTTCTTGTCCTAAATGAAAAAAACTCTGGGCTTGAAATAAAGGGGAAGTTGTAAATGTTGGTACCATAAGCCAAAGTATGGCTTCTGTTATGTTTTGGCTTGCACATATTTCTAGCCAAGGTGAAGTGTGGCATGATAAATGAGCTATTTTGGTCTACAATCAGATGTTCTAAATTCAGCCATAGAATTGTGCAGTTATGGGGCATTATGATACTTTCACATTAATATTCTCACCTCTTCCATTCCTGAATAACTGTCAAAGAATGCACTACCCATGAAGAAGAGTTCAAGAGTTTCGTTTAAATTAACCCAAACTGAGAAAGTTCACCTACGTGGAAAGTGTGAGCAAAAGGATGGTAATCTGAGACTAAGATTTGAGAGGATGTTTGAGATGCAGAAAGAAAAGCAAAGAAAGTGATGAAAGTATGGACAAACATTTTTTTTAATGACTGTAAACAGTAGTAATAATAATGCTTATTAGATTTCAAGAAAAGATGCATTTAAAATACTAGACAATAAAGTATGTATGCCAAAAAAAAATTAATGGAGTTAAAGCATTCTAAGTTCCCTATGTTATCCAGGAGAAAGATAATAATTTTGTTTTAGATCTTAAAAAATGATGGATTAAGCATGCATGTTTTAATTTATCTAAAACAACAGAATCAGAGAGTAAAACTGAAATAACTAATTAATTTAAAGAAAATTAATAATAAAATTTAAAAGAAGGCAAGAAGAGGTAAAAAGAAAACAAAGTATTTTAAAGGAACTCAAATTAAGATAAATTTAAACCCATTATGTAACTTACATGCTAATACAAGAAACATACATGTGAAATAAGTATGTACATAATTTCATATAATATTGTGCTATGAAGAAAAATCAAATAGGGTAAAGCATTAGGTAGTGCTTAGAAGACTATTTTTATTTATTTTTAAAAATTTTACAATTCATTTAATGGCAACTGGCAATCATCAAACTAGCAATGGTTATCTTCAAACATTGTCACACTCGCCATGCTATCATTTCTCAAGATTGATCAGATACCTAGAGTCACAGACATTGCACACACAAGATGCATCATATAAATCAGACTTGGTTTATCACCAGCATTTATAAAACCAGACTTAGGAAAAGAAGTAGATCTGAGGACACACGCATGGTCTTAATATAGCGAATGTTTAGCCTGCCTCGACTAGGAAATCAGAACAGCGAGAATATTCGCAGACTATTTTTAGATAAGGAAAGATCTGAAAGAGGGAGGAAGAAAGACTCCATAAGGCTTTTTATGTTGAGCAAGAGAAAAGGTTGAAAAGAGAAGAGGCTACAAAAAGGAGATTGAGTAGACAGTAGGCAAGGTGGGAAGAAAACCAGAGTGTGGCTTGGTGAAGAAGGTGGGCACAATCAACTGTGACACTAAGGACGCCTGGTTAATTTTTCACACACATCTTTCCCAGACCTGGAGAACACAGCCAGGCTCAGTATTAAGAAGAGTTTCATAGTCTCATTCAGTTCAGTTCAGTTCAGTTCAGTTCAGTTGCTCAGTCATGTCCGACTCTTTGCGACCCCATGAATCGCAGCACGCCAGGCCTCCCTGTCCATCACCAACTCCCAGAGTTCACTCAGACTCACATCCAACGAGTCGGTGATGCCATCCAGCCATCTCATCCTCTGTCGTCCCCTTCTCCTCCTGCCCCCAATCCCTCCCAGCATCAGAGTCTTTTCCAGTGAGTCAACTCTTCGCATGAGGTGGCCAAAGTATTGGAGTTTCAGCTTTAGCATCATTCCTTCCAAAGAAATCCCAGGGTTGATCTCCTTCAGAACAGACTGGTTGGATCTCCTTGCAGTCCAAGGGACTCTCAAGTATTCTCCAACACCACAGTTCAAAAGCATCAATTCTTCGGCGCTCAGCCCTCTTCACAGTCCAACTCTCACATCCATACATGACTACTGGAAAAACCATAGCCTTGACTAGACGGACCTTAGTCGGCAAAGTAATAGCTCAGCCTTTGAATATGCTATCTACGTTGGTCATAACTTTTCTTCCAAGGAGTAAATGTCTTTTAATTTCATGGCTGCAATCACCATCTGCAGTGATTTTGGAGCCCCCCAAAATAAAGTCTGACACTGTTTCCACTGTTTCCCCATCTATTTCCCATGAAGTGATGGGACCAGATGCCATGATCTTCATTTTCTGAATGTTGAGCTTTAAGCCAACTTTTTCACTCTCCTCTTTCACTTTCATCAAGAGGGTTTTTAGTTTACTTTCTGCCATAAGGGTGGTGTCATCTGCATATCAGAGGTTATTGATATTTCTCCTAGCAATCTTGATTCCAGCTTGTTTCTTCCAGTCCAGCGTTTCTCATGATGTACTCTGCATATAAGTTAAATAAGCAGGGTGACAATATACAGCCTTGACGTACTCCTTTTCCTTTTTGGAACCAGTCTGTTGTTCCATGTCCAGTTCTAACTGTTGCTTCCTGACCTGCATACAGATTTTTCAAGAGGCAGGTCAGGTGATCTGGTATTCCCATCTCTCTCAGAATTTTCCATAGTTTATTGTGATCCACACAGTCAAAGACTTTGTAGAGAGTGGCTAAGTGTAAGGTCTCTGAAGTCAGACTACCTGAAGTTGAATCCTAGCTCTGTCTCTTTCTGGTTGTGAGCCACATGGTCTTAGGCAAATTATTTGACCTCTCTGTGCTTTGATTTCCCCATCCATAAAACGGAGATAGTAACAGCACTTGTTTTCTCTGGCTGTTGTGATTAAATAAGTTAATATTTATAAAACACTTAGAGTATACCTGAAATATAAAGTAATCATCATGTATGTCTTTGTTAAAAAGTGAAAAATCTCTAAGGTAGCAAAGATAGAAAGGACAACTTTGCTTATAGAGTACAGACTTGCATTCTCAGTAGGTTCACGTTGGCACAAGACTTAAGTAAATTATCACCATGACTGATAAGAATTATATTCTGATAAACATATGGCATGAAATAAACTATGACTAGGATATATTCAGTTCTTTACTGTAGTATCCTGAATTTAAGGTGTATATAATTTTGTACAAAATTATTTTTTAGTTGTCATAAGGAATATTCTTCAAATGCTTGGTGGTTCAGATCCCTAACCTGTTACTCTTTTTCAGTTGGATTATGCCTTTTTCTCTTTTCAATCTAAAATAAACTCAGATGGAAAGTGACAATAAAATTTTCAGTCTCCACATTTTTTTTTTTTTGAGGGACTATCTTCCAGAGGACAAGGAAACCATGTTCTTTTTATGAAAATGTGTTAATTTATGTATTTAATTTTTTTAATTTACAATAGTGTATTGGTTTTGCCATACATCAACATGAATCTGCCATAGGTATACACGTGTTCCCTATCCTGAACCCCCTTCCCTCCTCCCTCCCTGTACCAGCTGCCTCAGGTCTCAGCTGCAACATTTGGGATCCTCATTGTGGTGCTGGGGTGCAGTTCAAGGCACCAGAGCTGGCAGGCTCAGCAGTTGCAGCATTGAGGATAGTTGCTTCAAGGCATGTGGGATCTCAGTTCTCCCACCAGGGATAGAAACCACACTCTCTGCACTGGAAGGTGGACTCTTAATCCCTGGGCCACCAGGGACACTCCAAGCCCTGTTCTTCCTTTCAACCACAGCCATCTGTTCTTCTCCCCTTTATGATCTTGAGAATATGCTGATAGGCATTAGAGGATGGTCCATAATGGAAGATGTAGGATGGGCTCTGTGGGTTTGTACAGATTCCTGAGAGAGTCTGTCAGTGGCTGGATTTATTTATGGGATGGTTTTTCTCTTTTTTTTTTTTAACTTAGTGGAGTAGACAGACTCAGCAACCTGGGGCATATCCCTGCTTTTTTGGCTTTGATGTCCCCACCAAAGATATGGTCAGTCTCCACATTAACAGAAGAAATAGCTGAATACTTCCTTGGTGCTAGGTATTATAAGGAGCCAAACAAATCATTTTTGTGTAAAACACTGAAGTAGGTGCTTTGAAGGATTCATAAAAGTTTATGACTCTAACTAATGTGAAAGATAAAATGCATGTACTTGAGATAATTGCACAATGGGAGTATATGGCTAATGAATGATACGCTATGTGTTATAAAAGATAAGGCAGGATTTATTACTGGCTCTAAGGAAGTTTCATGAATGAAGAGAGATTTTTGTGTGGACCTGGGTAAAGGGAAACATTACAGTTACTATATTTTAGAATATGCGAAGACTCAAACTACCTTTAATGCAAACTTTCTTAGAAAATTCCTAGAGAAAGTATTTCAGCAAAATGAAGAAGTAAACTAAGAAAATACTAGATCCATAAGACCAGGACTCCAATATAAGACAGGCACAAGGTGAAGTTCCAGGATGTCAGCTATTCAGCAAGACTAGATCATTTGTGCAGATCAGAGCAAGAGAATAGAGTGAGGGAAGGAAAACTGGAACTGATTGGAGATTTACATCTCAGTGTTTCATCTGAAGTGATAGACGTTTGAGGTATAGAATCCTCTGGAACATTTGGAATAAACAAGCGGTGGGTGAAACAAAAACACCATCACCAATAAAAAGATAGAAAAAACACGGCAATTATTAACTTGAGGGTGACAGGTGTAAAAAAAAGAAATAATCATATATTATCCCCACAGTCAACATTTACTAGTCGTGATAATGTAAATACTAACTGCTGACTTATACAGAAGATCATGACAAAAGTATGAACAGAAAGCAGTGGAGAGGAGGTTAAAAGACTTAATCCTCAACTACTCTAATCCACAAGGTCATTTCTATGCCATTTAAATAGCAATGTATAATTTGGAAACAGGTGGGGCGGGTACATTCCAATAGAAAAAGTCAAAAAAATAGTTGAAAGTATTGCCCCTGAGTGAGAGCTGAGAGAGGGTATTCATGGAGGGACTGGGAAGGGATTGATGTTGTTCATAGTAGGTTTGAAAAAGCATTATATGGAGAAAAAAACCTTTTGATTAAAAATTAAAAGAATGGAAAAAATAGAAAAATCGTTAAGACTTTGATAAGTGATCATATACAGGGTCTGGATGGAACCTGAGATCTATCAGTTATTCATATAATGAATGAGATCTCTTATCACTCACTCATTCATTCATTCATATAATGAATGAGATCTCTTATCACTCATTCATTCATTCATATATCAAATAGTTCTCAAGCAACACTTTGAGCCAGGCACTAAACCAGGCCCCAGGAATACCATGGTGAATGAAGACACATTTGGTCCCTGCCCTTACGCAGCTTATGTCCACTACAGCAAATAGACAATGAATGAGAAAATAAATACGTAGAAGAGACACAGCCTGTAGCAAGAAGTTGTGTGACTAGGGAAAAAAAAAAGTGTGCTAGAATGGTGGTGAAGGGATAAAAGGGTAACTAGTTATTTATCAGGGTGGGTCTTTCTCAGAGAGTGAGACTTGAAACGGCATAAACCAAGGAAAGATGTGTACAGACTTGCAGGCAGGAAAGGCTGGTGCCGGTCTAGAAACTGTGGCCCTGAGCAACAGAAGTGAGTCATATGATGGCTCTAGAGGCGGCTGAACAAGTCCTAGATCACGTTGCTATAGATATAAATTTAAGTCCTCAGAGTATAGATATTTGAAGCCATGGGAGAAGGCTATATAGAGCATAACCCATAATCTCTTCCAGAGGAATTCCAACATTTAAGAGGAAGAGCCAGTAAGAGACTGAAAAGGTGGGGGTTGTAAAGAAAGGCAAAGCAATGAAGTCCGAAAACTTCCCCAACAATACCCTACATTTTTGTCATTTTCCTAACTGCCCTACAGGTTTGTATTTCTTTTGACAAAATGCATTACAATTTGAGACTTTACCGTCAGTTCCAGACATAAGTGAAGATACCTGAACCCTAGAAAAATCAATTTTAAATTACCTGAAAAGTTATTTACTCATCCCCACTGTAAATTACACCAGCGTGGCCCAGGACCTTTGTTCGAATACAGCCACAGCGTTTCTCCTCTGTGCTCCTGTGGGGTCATCCAAGAGTGCTAAGATTTCAACTGAGATGTCCCCGTGGTATCCTCAAGACTCTGGTATCCCCAGCCCCTCTGAGAATAAACAACAATCCCATCCTGCACTCTGTGTTGGAAGGAAACTGAACTCGCTGCCTTGCCCATCGCCTAGGGCGCAGCACTGAGCGCTGTGGCCGAAACGGGCGTCGTGATGCGGTTCCGTTCCTTTTGCAGGGGGTGGGGGGAGTGGAGTGCCTCGAGACGAACCCGGCGAATCATGGCCGCGGGCGCCGCCGCCCCAGGTAAACCCGCAGAGCGCAGGGCCCGGACCTCGGAAAACCTGCGCCAGATGAAAGGTGCGAGTCGAGAGAGAGAGAGGGCGCGGCAAAGGCGGCCGCGAGATTCGAGACGCCGAGCGCGCAGCTTCCCGGGAGGGCCTGCCGCCAGCCCGAGGGCTGTCGAGGCGCCGCCTCCGTGCGCCCCTCGTCAGACGGCGGCAGTTACTGCTTCCGAGGTCATTGGGCTGGCGCGCGCCCGCACGAGCTGCGCCCAAACTCGGGCAGATGACTTCCTTCTGCCCTCGCCCAGTGCTCGGCCACCACTTCATTCCGTCTCTGCTCCGCTCGGTGTTTAACAGTGCGCGCCGCGCACGGCCGGGGGCGGAGGCCGCGGGGCTCTCCCCGCCAGGCCCGCCCCTGGACCCCACCCCGCGGGGATCCGTGCTGCTCCCGGCGCCCCGGCTGCTCTCCAGCGGCCGCAAGCTGAGCCGAGGTGGCCGCGGCTCCAGTAATGTCGGGACCCAGGCTGGAAGCACACGCTTTCCAAGGCGGGGGGAGGCAGGGAGCCCGGCCGGCGGCCCGCGCGCCCGGCACCGAGCGGGAATCTGCTAGACCAGAGGAAGTCGTCGGGCTTCAGGCGGAGGGGCAAATGGAAAGGCGCGCGGCCTTGGCGGCGCGGAAGCCAGTCCATTCGAATCCCCTCACAGGGAAGGGGGGTGGTTTTCTATTTGGGGATGAGGGAAAGGCCACAGAAGCTGCCACTGGTTTTGGATCTTGGCACTGCGTATACAAAGCTTTAAGAGGCTCCGTATTTTCCGTTCCCCAAACTGTCTTCGGAGAAAGATTTGCAGCCCCAAATTGGAGTCCTATCTCCCTTCTCAGCACTGACTGTGGGTTGGTCCGGGGGCGGGGGCGGGGGCGGGGCGAGGTTGGCGGGAGGTTTAGAACTCATCCGCGCGCTCTCTCTCTTGTTCCCCCTGCTCCGTCTTGTGCCCGCGTTCTACGCTGCCATGCCCTGCTCTCAAGAGGCACAAGTCGTCTCCCCCAGCAAGCGGGCCCGGGCCACGGAGGCGAGAGATATGCGTCTCCGCTTTGCCCGGCTCTCGGAGCACGCCACAGCCCCCACCAAGGGGTCCGCGCGCGCCGCGGGCTACGACCTGTACAGGTGAGTGGGCACCCTCTCCGCCCGCGCCCCGGAGGAAGGCCGGCCCGGGCGAGGAGGCTCGCCTTCTATCCCATGGTCCGGACTTCGCGCAGAGAAGTCCCAATTTCCGAGTGATAGAGCTCTCAGGTTAGCTTACATGCCGGCTTGCTGCTACAGTTTGAAACAGTCATTGAAAAGTGCAGAAACAAACGCATTTTGCATTATATAGGGTTTTTGCCTTTTGGGGAAGAGGGGGCCCACAGCATGGCACGTGAGATCCTGTTTCACTAGCCCTGGATGGCACCTGCACCCCCCTGCAGTGGAAGACTGGAGTCTTAACCACTGGACCACCACGGAAGTCCTGCCTTTGTTTAATGTTGAAAATTTTAGCTTTCCTCTTTAGCATAAATTCAGTACGGATTTGGGCAGATGTGTGGAATGGTAAATAGCAGTAAACGACCGCCCAGGTGTTATTTTATTTTGCAACATTTTTTGCGTCCTTTCCAAGTGGAAGGTAGAGATGAAGAGGGCCCACTTTGGCCTTCAAGTAGTGGCCTGAGAGTGGTACTGTGGTCAGTAGAAAGAAAAGCCATGCTGGGAGCCGAGGTTCTTGGGTAATAAAATACCCAGGAAAGATGAGTGAAAGTTGCTTCTGCTTTAAGGGTTAGTAAGTTAAGTTCCCCCCAAGGACTTGCCAGAAGTCCGAATATGAAAAGTAGGAATGTTAATACTACCACCTCTTGGGTACAGCATTTTTTACCTGTCCTAAGAGCTGTCCCATGTGCTATTTTATTTAATTACAGCAATCCTGAAGTAGATGAGTGTTACTCTTCACAGATGTGGGAGTTTGTGAAGAGACGAATTGATTGCCCAAGGGCTTGAACATAATAGAGTTTTTGACCCTGAATTCAATGTTTGTTTGTTTGTTTTTTAACCCCCTTGAGTACTGTCCCCACTTCTTCAAACCATTAAGGTAGGTGAAAAGTGATACTGGAGGGGAGATAGTGTTTATTACATGACTAACTCCCAAGCCTAGGATTTATTTTAAAGCATCCCAGGTAATTCTAATGTGAGAACCACTGTTAAAAGTTGTAAGTACAGGAAAAGAGGAGAGAGGAATATATGATGATAGTGGGAGAAAAGAAGGAAAAAGTAAGACTGATGCAGCTGAATGGGGTACAATTCAGTCCCTTATTTCATGAATAAAAATAGTGATGTAGATTGACTACACCACAGCTGGGCACTGTTGTGAGTCTAAGAGGAGACCTTAATTTAGGGTACTTTATAAACATCCTATTAAACATAAGACTTTCTATGTTGACGTGGACATAATTCATCTCTTCAATAAATTAGCGTTTTCACTGTTTTCAAGAGGAAATTCCAATGAAAGAAGTAAAGACACAGCAGCATTTTACCAGTCTTACTTAAGGACTCCAAAGTAACTTCCAGTTCTGCTTATTGTAAAATCTCTTAAATTTTTAGCAAAGAGGGGGCTACAGTAATAGCAAAGTAGCAGCGTTTGGTGGGTGGACCTTAGAGGATCAGTTCCTCGGTAGTGCCCATCTCTAGGACCTGTTCACAGTGGTCACCTCTCTGCCTCAGCCAGTGAAGTTCACAGCCACCGCTTGGTGAGCCTGGTCAACTAGCAAGTGCAGAACAGATGCAGCACGGCTGGACACACCCCTCCCCCAATTCATGCTGCTCCCCACCCCTTTTTCTCCCTTCCTTCTGTACATTTTCCCTAATGCTTAGAGGATTGTTGTGAGAATAAAATGAGTTGTACAAAACACTTAGAACTGTACCTGGGACAGAATAATGGCTTAATAAATATTAGCTACTATTTGCTATTATCTGCCTTTCTTCGTTCTTTATCTTTTTTTTTGTACCATGTTAGTGAATCATATACAATCTAAAGTCTGCCTTTCAGCCCCCTCCTGTTAAAAAATTATCTCAGTTTGCCAACACAATTTTGTTCAAAGGAAAATATGTTTACAGGTTGTCACCTCTTTTACCAAAGAATGCTTAGAGAATTACTATATCTAAATACCAGTTATCTTTCACTGTTTTCCTAGTGCCTATGATTACACAGTACCACCGATGGAGAAAGTGCTTGTGAAAACTGACATTCAGATAGCCCTTCCTTCTGGGTGCTATGGAAGAGTGGGTAAGTGACTTGAGACACATAACTATTTGTCATGCTCTTCCTTTGTGATTGGTTCTTTCTTCTTACTTTCATTTGGGGTGTATAAATGAGGGAAGGGATATTGCTTGGCCTGTGTCCTAAAATAAAGACATGCCACCTGCGATGGCAGTTGCAGTCACTTGAAAACTTTCCTTTATGTAGCTACATTTGCCTCTCTTTGCTTTTTTTTCTCCCCCGGATTCCTTACTTAAGGTTTTAGGACACTCACATTAGCCTAGGAGGTTGTTCTCACAACTGTTCACTCTGAGAAAAACTGAAAATATAGGTGATGTTTCCAGTCTTACCACCAATCCTCCCTTCAGGCATCAGATGGTGTATGAAGTCAGATTTCTTTGTGAAGATGTTTATTTGTTTTATAAGAATAAAGATGCAGGGTTAAGATAATGGCACATGGCATCTTATATCACCGATATAAGTAAAGTTTCTAACCCCTGAGGATATCAGACCCTTAGCCTTTCCCCCTTGGGTTTCCTCCCATGAGGTGTGCTAGGAAAGGGATGCTCTTCAGTGCACTAGAGGAAAAGGCCTCATCGTGGGAGGAGAGAGGATAAAATGCAGGGCAAGCCAACAGGTTTGATTTTTTTTCTGCAGCGAGTCAGTTGTCACTGTAGAAAGAGTTTAAAACTTCTTTTCAAGAGTCTAATTACTTGCTGACTGACTTCAGAGTAAACGTAAAGGAGCAAATGGAACTGTGATCCCAGGGGGATCTTGTTAGCCAGAGTCTGAGAACTGCTGATACTTGAGCCTTTAAAAGAAAACTGAAATGAGCTCTCTCTCCATCTTTTTGGTTGCACTGACGGCATTTTTAGTGTACTGGGGGTGGGTGGATTAGGAGATGGGGTGAAATAACAGTGAAGGCAGGAAGGGGTAGCATTTACTGACAAAGTGCCTGATTTAAGTTATTCTGGAATAAAATACTGGAAGTTAGGATAATTAATGGTAAGCCTGTTGCTCAAGTCAGCAAAAGTAAGGAATAAACTTACCTTCTTACTCTGGTTCATTTGTTTCATTCAGATTTGTCTTTTGGCATCTGAATTCTGCGGAGGAGTCCCAAGTTCAAGGTTAACCTCTGCTACTCTGGTTGGGTTTATGCCCCTCCCCTTCCTATCCATACTGCAACATGCTCGGATCTCCTATCTTAAAATAAAAGTCCCTTCCTCTGCCCCACGTCCGTGCCAGCTGTCATGCTCCCTTTGTGACCAAACGTCTGGACAGCATCGTCCACGGTTTTCGCCACTTGTTCACTTTCCATTTCTTTCCTGCAGACCACAGCTTTAGCACTTATCCTCAGTTGCTTAAAGACATACCGGAGTGGTTTAAGTTGGTTTTGAATTAAATCTTGTCAACATTTTTCTAAACTTTTCTACTTTGATCATACAGTGTGATAAATACATTTTTAATTCAGAACTGTCTGCCGAGGATAAGATACAGATGTTATAGGGATGAGAGTGACATGCTTAGATTATGTCAGTTTTATTCAGTATTGCCCTTCTTAAGATAGTCAATTTCTTTTTGTTTGTTTGTTTTATAGCTCCTCGTTCTGGCTTGGCAGCAAAACACTTCATAGATGTAGGAGGTAATATATTTACATTTTTATTCTGTAAATATTTGCAAGTGTTTACTTTGTTTTTGCAGTAATCAAATGACAGGTTTTATTTTTATCATGAAGAAAAGAAAATGGTTTCTGTTGTATCTTGCCTTTTAGAAATTTCTGTCCCTAAGTAAAAGATGGTTATGATAAAGTTTTGAATGCTATTTGAGTATGTCTACTTTTTAAATGATCATTATGTGAAATGTTATTATTTCACTCACAAGCTAGACACCATCTGACAGATAGGATTTTGCCTTGGTTTGGTGATAATCTGCATTTAGTCCAAAAATGACTGTTCACAGAAGGAAGTTTGTTATTACAAGGAAGGGAAATGCTTTTATATCATTATTTAAGCAATTGTAGTTAGTGCTTCTCTAACAAGGCCTCTTAGCCCTCAGATGAGTGAATATGTTAAATTCTCCACCTTCTGCCATTTTTATGAAGCTGCTTTTTAATAGACAAGGAAACTGACTCAGAAATGGGCCCAGGTTGCCTCTTTAGAAACTGAAATCCATCCATATGATTCCAATCCCCTTGTTCTTTCCACTGCAGTTAAATGCCGTGGATCACCCTGCCCTGTCTGTCTACCAACCTAGCTCTGCCTGAGTTAACTTACTGTTCCCTCTCTGGCTGAGGCCTGTCCCTGGGCCATCTCCCCGTAGTGCCACTAGGTGGTGCTGTGGGGCAAAACAGGAGCCCAAAAATAGCTCTTGAGACTGAAGAGGAGCTGAATATAACTCAACAGAGATGGACAGCCCTCTGGGGTAGAGAATTCCCTGGGCTAATTTATGCTTGACTTTCAAGAATATTTTTACAAGGTCTAATATGGTCACTCGGAGAAGGCAATGGCACCCCACTCCAGTACTCTTGCCTGGAAAATCCCATGGATGGAGGAGCCTGGTGGGCTGCAGTCCATGGGGTCGCTAAGAGTTGGACACGACTGAGCGACTTCACTTTCATGCATTGGAGGAGATGGCAGCCCACTCCAGTGTTCTTGCCTGGAGAATCCCAGGGACAGGGGTGCCTGGTGGGCTACCGTCTACGGGGTCACACAGATTTGGACACGACTGAAGCAATAGTAAGGTCACTTAAGACAATAACTTAAGGATATAAAATATGGTATTTTTAAATAAGTTTCAAAGGGTTATGAAAGGAACATGGGCTTTGGAATAACAACTGGATTTGGGCTCTAACTTTGTCACTAACTTGCTAGTTATTGCTTAACTTTTCTGAGCCTCAGTTTCCTTTTCTGTAAAATGAAAATTAGTGTGCTTGCCCTGAAAGTTGGGAGGATTGAATTATAATGTATCTAAAGCACTAACACTGCTTGCTACATATTTTCTGTCCTCTATGATTTTTTTTTTAACATGGAAACTTTTTCTGACTTTGTTACTAACTTTTGCTCTATTTAAAACAATCCTCTGAAAAAAATTCATGTCAAAGCAATGGAAAGTTGGTTTGCCTGGTGGTTCCTGTGGTATTATTCACACAGTCACATTGTGGTGTGTTCTTGGATGCAGAGTATCTTAAAAATGTCTCCTAGGCACACATTTATCATAGTTGGCCACAGTTTTTATTTCAAAGAGGGATATTGTTAGAAATCCCAGGCTGTAAATAAGGGTCAAAGGGAAAAGTTGAGTATGCAGGATTCCGTTCAGAATTCACATCTGGTAGGTGTGGATAGTTTTCAGTAAAGGTTTCCAACGAATGACATGCCAAAGTCTTGACACAGTAAAACTTTTGCCTGAAGTCAGTTAATCACTCTGCCAGTTCCAATGCATGATTTTTCCAGTGATAACTTCAAAATACTTTCTGCTTTCTCATGAAGAGAAATACCCTTGATGTTTATGTCCCTTATGTACGAAAGGAATGTCTTGTATTTTTTTTGATGGTCAGTTTGCCTTTGAGTAACAAGTAATAAATGAACTTGGAACTATTAGATTTTTTAATACTGTTGGCATTCATGCTTTTTAAAAAAGGAGTAAGGACTATTTTTTCTGTCATACATTCCAATTGACTTGAAAGGACTTAATTTCTTTCAGTCTAGGTAGATCACCTGGCTTTGAGGAATTCAAGACATCCAACCATATGTGTGATAGGACTCCTTTACAAATATATAGTGTTTTGGTATTGTAGAAGATACCATAAAGTAAACAAATAAATACTTGCAAGTCATATGAAGAAGAGTTAAATATCCAAACAGATAAGAGGGGGGGAAGACTGATCATAAAATATAGAAGAGGACATGCATGTGGAGCAAACATATTGAGGTAAAAAAGCCCAGCCTCTCACTAGTCATCAGGGAAATGTAAATAAATCCATGAAATACCATCTTTTACTCATCATATTGGCCAGAATTAAAAAGATTGCTTCAATTTGGTATTATAAGAGAGCTTGGAAATGGGCATTCTTAAATATCATGGATAGAAATTTGAATTGCTATACCTTCTTTGCAAAGTTATCTAGCAATATCCATTAAAATTTTAAATATACACACCTTTCGGCCCAGGAAAGTGCTTTTTTTTTTGGGAAACTATTTGATGAGAATACAATACAGTAATACACAGGAACATATTTAAAGGACTGTTTTGATTATTATAGGAAAAATGTAAAAACGACCTGAATGTCTGATGATATGTAAGAGAATAGTTACATAGGAATCATGGTGCTGTATTTCTATATCTTGGATCTAAAAGAATGACTAAGATTCAGATATGTTACTCTCCAAGGATAGCTATGCTATTTTAGGTAGAAAAAAGTGTGTAAAATATGTGGCTGCCTGAGGGGGAGAGTTGGGAAGCATTATTAGCTTTTACTTGATATGTATTTGTACTGTTTGGGTACTCTAAAAATTTTCTAGTAAAGAAGTGAGTCCAGCAGGCAGCACACATGGTCTTTATCTAAGGCACCCTAGGTGAATGAGTGCTAGCCCGAGCACTCCCACTTGGAGATGCCAGAGCCTCCTCTGGTCATTTGTTCTGGCATGGGAGACAGGCAATGACCTGCTGCTGAGGGGTTCCTTCCTTAACTCTGATCTGAGCCATTCCTGCAGCTGAAACTTTCTGCATCTAGATAATATAGAAAACAGCTGCTCCTATCTTTATATCCATTCTTTCAGTAAATATCAAGGACTAAGTTCATGATCAACTGTCAGTGGGGGAAAGAGGCCAGGCTTCAGTATTCTTTGAGTTGGTCAAAGTTTTATTGATGTAGAACCAGAAAAGAATAGACTGTTTCCTTTAGTCTAGACATGATATGAACCACTTTCAGCCACTTTTAAACTCACTGTTCTTGCTGTTTAAAAAAGTGTTTTATCTTTAATTCAAACTCTTAAGTCTTATGTCAGGAACCTTGTAAGAAGTATTTTAAGTTCAGTTTCACTTAGCCCTACTAATTCATTCATAAAGCACAGGGGTTCATCTAAACTTCACAGTAATCCACTGGAAAAATCTAAAATGTTAGTTTTTCTGAGTATATTTCCCTGTGATGGAACTTTTTATTTTATTTTTTTTAATTTTGCCTTTTTTTTCCTATATGAGAAAATTGAAAGTGAATGCTTTCTCTTGTTCTAAAAAAGAAAAAAAAAAAAAACAACTTTTTTTTTTCAATTGACCTTCAAATAACTGAGTCCAGCCAACCAGCATTAGTACCCATTGAACTAAATTCCTGATTCTTTTTTTTTTTTTCTTCTTTGATAAGAGTTTTTTGTTGCCCCAGAGAAGTGGGGTATTAAGAAGATGTAAGATATGACGTAGAACTGCATTTAATTAGATTCACATGAATCCTGTCTAGCATTTTACAAACTGAAGGGAAAGAATTAACATGTATAAAAGGGAATAGGCATTGAGGGGAAAGATAGGGATAGGAAAGTGACTGCTAATAGCTAGGGGGTTTCTTTTCAGGGTAATGAAAATGTTCAAAAATTGATTGTGGTCATGTTTTCACAGCGCTGAATACACTAAAAAAATGTTGACTTGTGAATTATGTCTTAATTTTTAAAAAGGAAATGAGAAGACCTGGTGCACCTACATTATCTGTGCTTGTGTTTGTGGGAAGGTTTTGGATTCTTGCTAGCAAGTTGGGTAGATGTACTTCTCTGGGCTGTGGCAGGGCCCTGGCTCAAGATCCTCTCCTGCAAAAATTTGCTGCCTTTGTGTTTATAATCTCAAACAGGTTCTGATTACACCCAGTTGTGTATAAAATTATGCTCATTATTAAGCTTATGTGCTAATGTCTTCTGAGAGATCATGCTTTTAACAAAGGATGGTAGCTCAAATGTAAAGGAGGAGAAGAATGTGAAGTGAACAGTTCAGCTGCATTTTCATTATAAAAATGGAATGTTCTGATATTTGCTAGACTGCTGCTTAACAGTGTCAGCATCAACTTATTCCACCACAGATCTTCTGGCTTTTTGACATTTTTATTTGTGACTCAATCATACTTCAGTCTGGATATTAGTGGGAAGCTGCTACCAGGAAAAGCCTTTAAAACTCAAATCATATTTTTCTCCTAGTCCTTTTGGCAGGTATGCAGCAGATAGACAGTAGGATTGGGAGCGAGCAGTTAAGGATGACTTGGCTGAGATGCTAAGCACCTACTCCCAATTTAGAGTAGGTTAATGGTCACCATTTGTAAGGATGACAGGTTGTAAAATTAGGACCGCTTTCAAAATTCTTATTTGAATTTTGGGCTTCCCTGGTAGCTCAGATGGTAAGGACTCTACCTGCAATGCAGGAGACCTGGGTTCAGTCTCTGGGTTGGGAAGATCCCCTGGAGGAGGACATGTCAACTCACTGTAGTATTCTTGCCTGGAGAATCCCCATGGACAGAGGAGCTTGGCAGGCTATAGTCCATGGGGTCGCAGAGTAAGACACGACTGAGCGACTAAGTACATTTGCAATTTAGTAATATCATTTCTTAGCTTTGAGGCTTTACATAGTAGCAGAGCAAGATTCACATATTCATTGTAAGGATAAAACTTTCAGAGCTACATAGGAATGATTTTGAGGTAATTATATACCCTTAGTCCTTGGTACCATACACTAAGCTAAGATCATTTTTCTTTTTTCCAGCTGGTGTCATAGATGAAGATTATAGAGGAAATGTTGGTGTTGTCCTGTTTAATTTTGGCAAAGAGAAGTTTGAAGGTATGTTAAATATATCTAATCACATCAATGTAATGAATTTTCCAAGTTATGTATTAAATATGTCTATAAATAGCACATACTAACTCCTCTGATTCTCACTGTACTGTGTAAGGCAGGATACAGAGAATGCATCAATAAAGTATCAGTAATAAATTGTTTTGTTTTTTTCCTTTGAAGTAAAAAAGGGTGATCGAATTGCACAGCTCATTTGTGAACGGATATTTTACCCAGAAATAGAGGAAGTTCAAGTAAGTATCATAAAAGCTGAGTAGGGAATACATGATAACGTCTTCAGTGAAGGAAAAATAAAAATTTGAGGATCTAATATGCTATTGGTAACTAAGTACAGATCTTTCTCAACTTAACAATGGGATTACATCCTGATATAGCCATTGTAAATTGAAAATATCTTAAGTTGAAAATACACTTCACGCACCTAACCTACTGAACATCATAGCTTAGTCTAGCCTGCCTTAAACATGCTCAGAACACTTACTAACCTAGTTGGATAGAGTCATCTAATGCAAAGCCTGTTTTACAATAAAGTGTTGAATATCTCATGTAATTTATTGACTACTGTCCTGAAAGTGAAAAATAGAATGGTTGTATGAGCACAGAAACTATATCAGCATTTCACCCTGTGATGGCATGGCTGACTGGCGGCTGCAGCTCACTGCCATTGCCCAGCATCACAAGAGGATCACATCGCATATCACTAGCCCAGGGAAAGGTCAAAATTCATTATTTGAAGCACAGTTTTTACCAGATGCATATCACTTTCACACCATCATCAAGATGAAAAATCGTTAGTCAAACCATTCTAAGTTGGAGACCATCTGTAGTAGAATATTTGACTAGTCCTATTTTAAGCAAAATCAAAATCTTAGTTGTAGAACTTCTTAAAATGTTTGCCATGGCTATCATATAGCATTACTTTGAATAATAAACCATTTAAATAGACTGAAATTTACTATTCCCTTAGCTTTTTTGGTATTATTTAGTATTTTATGGAACATTTAAAAAAATTTTAATTTTCTGTAATCTCCTTCTTGAAGGAATGATATAGCAAGAATAAAACTTTTACAAATTGGGAGCTGGAGAGACCTGAAAGAGGATCTAAAATTAACTATCTTTATGTCTTTTCAGATTTTAGATGACACTGAAAGGGGTTCAGGAGGCTTTGGTTCCACTGGAAGTAATTAAAACTTATGCCAAGAACAGGAAATGAGAATGTACTTTTTTCTTGAAAATAAAGATTTTGCTTAAAGTGTTTTGGTGTTTTGCATTTCTGTAAACTTAACGCTTCAGCTTCTAAAAGTATTTGGTTTTCTTATGCTTAAGGAAAGGGTACCTCTGTTGGGATCCTATAGAAACCTACTTCCTTGTGTTTTTCTGCATTTAGTGGTTATATAAATCTGTTTGTGAACTCATGCAGTTTCTTTTTTAAATTAAATGCACATCAGTTATCCCCAAATCTGTATTATTTAATTCATTATATACTACCCCTTCAGTAACTTATTTTTAAAATGGTTTGAATATCATAAGCAATGTATTTCATTCAATAAATTTGAATTCTCACAGATATAAATTATTGCATAAACTGAATTAAACAATAAAAATAAGTTATTGCTAATTCTTCCCTTCTCTTCAGTGATGTAAAAAATGTTTTTCTAAACTTAAGATTCTTTGTGAGGTTGGGAAGAAGAGAATCCTTGGTTTATTTTTTAAGTTTTTCCTGTTTTTCTTTTTTTAAAATCTTCCTTTTTGGTAGACCCCGGGTTAACTGGGTACAGGTGTATTTGTGAAAGGAAATGTGAGTTGGGAATCTCCATTTGGTTTATTGCTCTGAATTTAATTCTGTTGGGGTTTCCCTAGTGGCTCAGACGGTAAAGAATCTGCCGCTAATGCGGGAGACCTGGGTTTGATCCCTGGGTTGGGAAGATCCCCTGGAGTAGGGCATGGCAAGCCCCTCCAGGATTCTTGCCTGGAGAATTCCATGGACAGAGCAGCGTGGTGGGCTACAGTCCATGGGGTCACAGGGTCGGACGCGACTAAGCACACAAGTAAATTGTAGTAATGTGAATTTCCCTCACTGAAGTAGCAGTAATAGGCTGTCCAAGAACATACACAATTTAGTACAGATAAATAGATGTAAGGAGGTATGCCTAGACCACTGGGTTTATCCAAACCAAGTATCTGAGTAAGTATGTCTCAGCCATATGAGTTGGTTTAACATCATCTATTGCAGTTTCTGGTGTGCTTTCCATTACTGCATTTCCCAAACCCCTCTGCACCAGGACTTTGGGTGTCGGCTAGGCTTTGTCAATCAGATGCCCTAGCGCGAGGCTCAGGAGGCACCATTTTGTAGGGGGCGTCATACAGACGGAATGTTTGGAGCCGGCAACTCTTGGCTGCCCAGTTTTGGAAGCATGGGTTAGAGCTTGTTTCTTCTGTTGTTCCAGTGGTTCCCTAGGCCATGTTATACCCTGCAGTTTATCAATAGTATTTTCCATTACTTTGGAAATATAACTATGGGTTATCGTTCATCAGTGAGTCATGAAATTAACTCAGTGGGTCATAACTAGTGTTAAAAAATACTGAACAGAAATACAGCAGAGGACAGCAGGTCAGATGGGTAAATTCTGTGAAGATTATTTGAGTAGATACTTACATGTGCACGTGTTTACTGGGTCATGGTATAAATTATTTCTGAAGTCAGTAACATTTAAATAAATTCTGCTAAACTAGCTAGAGTCTGGTTCTCTGAACTCTGACCGATACGTAGTTAACAGTTGAAGGCTGATGTGACTGCTAAGAGATTCCGTCTTAGCATTACGTTAAGTCCACGGTTAAGCACTTACAAACTGCTCTTTTCTTTCTCATAATGTGCTTGTGGAGAATAGAAAAAAAAACAAACACTTTTTTATAGGTGACACAAACAGGCTCAGAGACATTTCAGCTAACAATGACTACTATTAAAACAGGTCCTATGGCTTCAAAGCCCATGTTCTCTGCAGTATCTTCAGTCTTCCAAGTGGGAGAGAGGATACACAACAGAAGACATGGTTAATGAGCTTCCTCTAGGTTTTTTGAACTTGGAATATGTTTCCATCTGGGTACCATACTTAAAGGAAGATGCTCACATTTGAAGCTACTCTAGAGACCTGGAATGATATCCATGGGTGCTACGTTTTCACCTGGGAAAGTATATTTGTTGGGATGGGAGGTATGAGGGGCAGTTGCCTAGAGAAAGTCCCTGGAATATAATAGGTGTTTTTAGAATCTAAAGACAGATTAGGCTTGTCATATGTGACCTGAGGGACTGAAGTTAGTATCAGTGGGTTTCACCTATAGAAGATGGTGGCTGTGAGATAATAGAATATATATATTAGCCTCTGTCACCCTGGTGGTAAGAACATCTTTTGTTCTGTTATTGGTCTTTGACCTCTGTTGTTGACACAGAGCTCCTGAAACCCTTGTAGTTTTGTGGATGACAGAAGTGTCTTGTTCTAATAGGGTGACTCAGACCCTATTTGGCTCCTGAATGAGGTATGGTCACCAGAAAGGCCAGGCCATTATTAGAGGTTTAGAACTCTCAATTCCTCCCATTCTCTTGTGAAGGGAGAAGGGCAAAATTGGAATTAATGATGGATCATTCCCATGTGACGAAGCCTTCATAAAATCTAAAGAACAGCCCAGAGAGCTCACAGGTAGTGCTAGGATAGTATCTGAGCCTATCTCCAAGTACACACAGTGTCAGAATTGAGAAATTGTAGGACACCCCAGCTGGTGTCACAGAGAATTGCCTGGTGTAGGGAAAAGCCTGCATACATTGGGTGCCCAGAAGTGAAGCGTTTTCTGTGAGTAGTAAAGGAGACTCACAGGGAAGAAAGACATGGTAGGAGAGAACTAGGCTTTTGTCTACACAGGAAGGGAAAAGTCTGTTTCTCCTTTACAATGGCATAGAGCAGACTTGTGGAACTTCCCCAAAAAAGTGAAAAAAAAGCAAATACTGCATGGGAAAAGCAAAGCCATATGGGAGAGTACAATACAGTCTGTTTGGTTGAGATTTTTGGAGACATTTTCTATGTAATATATGTAAAGTTCAAATATTTTAGGATAATTTTACTTTGTTTTATTATGAAATACAATGTTTAGGCAAGTGTATGAAACAAACGTGGATGGTATAGTGAGTAACTACAGTATGAAGTGTAGTGAAGTTGCTCAGTCGTGTCCGACTCTTTGCAACCCCGTGGACTGTAGCCCACCAGGCTCCTCTGTCCATGGGATTCTCCAGGCAAGAATCCTAGAGTGGGTTGGCATTTCCTTCTCCAGGGGATCTTCCCGACCCAGGGATCGAACCCAGGTCTCCCACATTAGAGGCGGACGCTTTAACCTCTGAGCCACCAGGGAAGCACCTAAATAGCGGTCTGGACTGGTTTGCCAGAAGTGAGAGCCTATGTTAATAAGGCTTGGTTCCTGAGCTCATTTGAGCTTTGCCTTCTTTCAGTATGCTGGATTCAGTTGGTGAAAGTGAAAGTTGCTTAGTCATGTCCAATTCTTTGGGACCCCATGGACAATTCTCCAGGCCAAAATCCTAGGGTGGGTAACTTTTCTTCTCCAGGGGATCTTCCCAACCCAGGGATCGAACCCAGGTTTCCTGCATTGCAGCAGGTTCTTTACCAGCTGAGCCACAGGGAAGCAGATGCAGTTGGTAGCAAAGGAAAACCAGGGTATGTCATTTTATTCGGCCAAGTCTTCCTTTCCACTAGAAACGGCACCAGTTTTTTACTGATGGCCAAAGAGAAGCATCATTTTCAGAGGCAGGGCTGCACTTTGGTTATCAACTATAAATTGAATAGCAGTCACCGTTCTATCGATTTTCTTCCAGGCAGAAACCAGGCAGTTTTCCTCTCCCTTGACAGTTCTGCCTCACTCACTAATGATGTCCACTCTCCACTTCTGTCCTTGGTGCTGTATATGTCAGGAGAGAAATAGTCAGGGAGACTCCTACAAACTAATCTGATGCTCCATCAGTTAACTTCCTTGATGGCTATCCGTAGAAGCCATTTAAACAGCTGGCCTAGGTGGATGGTGAATAGAGGTGGGGGAAGACCCAAGATTTGGATCTCAGCGCACCTTCCCCACACAGTATTTCTTGCCACATGACCATCTCCATCCCACCTGGCTAGAAATATGTAGGTACCTGGAGTTTTCTGTTTGGGGTTAATGGATCTTGGACAAGATGATTACATGAGTGCTGAGTCCAAGTTGTCACATAAAGTGTTCTCAGCGGTTTCTACCTACCCCAATCCCTTGGCTTTGACCACCCGCAAATCACACTTAATCCTATTTTTCATTTGCTCCTTTCCCCACTGCATCTTCAACTCCAGCGTTGGTCCCTGTTAGAAGAGTACCAACGCCCCCAACCCAACTTCATCTTCTTACTGCTAGCCTCTACTACATACTCTTAAGGTAATGGGGATAGAGTACCAGTCACAAGAATGCCAATTACAGAGGACAGAAATCATCCAGGCCAAAATTCAATGATAATTTTAGTAGTGATATTTATAGATTTCAGAGAGCACCCCTGGATACAGAGAAAGCTGTACTGTACATGCAAAATCCACTCTAAGAGGCATGTAATCACTCAAGATAATAGTGTGACCCATATGTAATTAGGCATTTGAAGCCATTTTATTTTCTGCTCCTTAGTGTAAAACATACCAGTTTATGTAACTGACCTGATAGTTTTAGCTGAGAAATACTCTTTAGTGTTATATCATCATCCTAAGAAGAGAGGTGAGTAGGGAGGAACAACTTAGAAGTGAAAATAAAATGCCTTTTACTGATAAGACACATCTCCACTGGAGATGGACTATGTGCACATTGACATTGCTCTTTTTCTTATTGAAAAGAGAATGAGAAAGGGAAAAATACAAGCAAAACTGTTTTCATGAAGGGAATCTTCTCCAGAAATACATGAAGGAAAAAAGGATATTGAAAATGGTCTCCCTTTATTTAGCAAATAATCTTGATTAAGTTGGGAGACTTCTTAAAGATCTGTGAAGTCTCCTAAAGAAAATGTCGAATAACTATTTACAAAAGTAAGATTACAGGGAGAATTTTGGGTTAACAAATTACTAAATTATGTCTTGGTTTGATCCTTTTTTTTTTTTAGTTTTAAAATCTTTATTGAATTTGTTACAATTTGGTTTTGGTTTTCTGGTGGCCAGGCATGTGGGATCTTAGCTTCCCAACCAGGGATCTAACCTGCACCCCCTGCATTGGAAGGCGAAGTCTTAACCACTGGACTACTAAGGAAGTCCCCTGATCCTAATTTTTTTAAATGGGTTTTGTTGTTGTCGTTCAGTTGCTCTGTTGTGTCCGACTCTGCGACCCCATGGACTGCAGCATACCAGGCTTCCCTGTCCTTCACTGTCTTCTGGAATTTGCTCAAACTCATGTTTTACAGAGCAGTAAAGCAATGTCTGGGAAAACATATTCCAAAATAATGATTATCTCTGGCTTGCTGGTTGGAGTTGCCGGTATTTTCCCTCTTTGCATTATCTATATTTTAATATTTTTAACATGAAAACTATATTATTTGATACTTGGTTAAGAAAAACACTTAAAACTTTATAATAAAATAGCTTTGTTTAATTTTTATTACTTTCAATACTTTACTGAATATTTTAATATTCAGTGGGAAAATTATGACTAAATTGTAAGCTTTGAATAAAAAACATAAGTTGGTGTAACGGTAAAACATTGGCTTTGGGAATTTTAGACCTAAGTTTAAGTTCCACTCTTTTACTAACTAAAAGATCTTGGGTAAGTAAAATAACTTTATGGATTCTTAATTTTCTTAGTATAAAATAGGAAAGAGTGCCAGATCATTTCCAGGGTCCCTTTCTTGCTTTGCCATTCCATATAGTGAATCTTGAACCCGCACTGTATGGCTGTGGGTAACTACTGCCACCTGGTGGCAATTATCTAAAGTTAGGCTATGTTTAAGGTATAAAATCACCACTTACATAATTGCCTCGCATTTATGTGCTGGACAAGTGCTAGCATCATCATTCCTTCAATTTAGTGTTTTTCTAGATGATATAGGTGAAATAACTAGACATGAGCTGTCACAGACTAGCGACATGACCTTGAGGATATCATTTAACCACTCGAGTCTCTATCATACTATCTGAAAAATACAGTAATATCCGCCTTACAGTATAAGAAATCTAGAGTTGATGATGTGAAGTGTCTCACACAGTCCATAGCAAAGAATATTTTGTCAATAAATGATCACAATTATCTTCAGGAATGTTACTGTCTAGCAGGGGAAGTAAGATAAACACAGAAATCTCCACAACAGGCGATATGCCTTGAAAATACAAAGGAGACCCAAGGCATACTCATAAAATGCCAAAACTGAAATTCAAATAGACTGGAGTGTAAAGGACAGGTAGAAAATCGCTGGTAAGTATTCTGGAGTTGTAGGTTGCACATTCACTCTGGAGGGTTCTAAACACCAGGGAAGCAATAGCCAACCATGGAAATGTTTGGGGCAAAGAGTAACATCACCAGAGCTGAGCTTCAAGAGATGATATTAATTTAATATCTGTGACACTGAAGTTAATAAGCCATTGCAGAAATAGCCAGCTAGTGAACACAGAAGTTGGCAAAGGAAAGATGGACGGAAATGACACTGAGAAACCACAAAAACAAAATTGAGGCTGAATCTTTAAAGCTGACCTAAGACATGGTTAGATAACAAATGAACTGCCTGAGCCTAAAGAGGCTGAAATGTGTTGGGGTTATGAAACCAACCATCCACAGTAGTTACAGGGCTAAGCTCCAGCTTCCTGATTAAAGGTCTCACACTGATTAAAAGTCCCACTTCTCCGGGACTTCCCTTGTGGCTCAGCTAGTAAAGAATCCACCTGCAATGCGGGAGACCTGGGTTCCATCCCTTGGTTGGGAAAATCCCCTGGAGATGGGAAAGGCTACCCACTCCAGTATTCTGGCCAGGAGAATTCCATGGACTGTATAGTCCATGGGATTGCAGAGAATCGGACATGACTAAGTGACTTTCACCCACTCACTCACCCCTTCTCCACTCAGGAATGATGTTAACTTTCTACTCAGGTATAAATAAGGTGAGGTAAGGTGAAGTTGTTCAGTCGTGTCCGACTCTTTGCTACCCTGTGGATTGTAACCTACTAGGCTCCTCCATCCATGGGATTCTCCAGGCAAGAATACTGGGGTGGATTGCCATTTCCTTCTCCAGGGGATCTTCCTGACCCAGGGATCGAACCTGGGTCTCCCGCATTGGAGGCAGACGCTTTAACCTCTGAGCCACCAGGGAAGCCCCCAGGTATAAATACTGAACCAAATACAAGCTTAGCTTTCTCACCACACATTGTACGAGTAGATAAGAAAGAAACACTATGTGACTATTTTCTAGTGTGCAAAGGGCTACAGGGGAAATGTTTTGACAAAATACTCTTCGTCAAGTCTAGTCTACTCTATTAGAAAGGGCATTATACTTGAGGGAAAAAAATCCTAAGTGTGTTCCCATTTAAAAACCTCTGTGGGATTTATAATGACTTTAATTTTAGTGAACGTGAAATATTTTTTTCCTGACATCTTAGAGAAGCGGGCAATTTCAGAGATGATATTTTGACAAATAGTAGCATAGATCAGGACAAATAACAGGAAGCTCTCATAAAAGAGACTTGACTAGAGCAAAGGCAAATAATGATGTAATCCCCTGCAGATATATGTTTGGAACATAAGCATTATATTGTTGAGCATGATAGGGAAAATAATATTAGAAAGAGGCTAATGCTGTGTGGGAGTCCTGTCAGGTGGGGACTGTAGGATGATTCCATATTTTGTGCAATAATACCATTCAGGAAAAAGAAGGGTGCCCATTGACTGAGACTGTGTTTGATTATCATAGAAGAAATGAAACAGGTTTTCATAGTCAGAAAAATCAATGTACTGCCAAAGAAGAGAAGCTGTTTGATGATAAGGCAATACAAAACTTCAAAGGGTAACTTACAAATGTTCCCTAATTCATTTCAGCCTAAACTTATCCCCGTGCTGTCTCACGCTGTCCGCCAGCTCTTTCACTGGAATATGTTACCCAGTCGCCTTGGAATCATTACTGGGTCTCCTTGGAATGGAAACTGTGTCAGACTGCAGGGGTGAGTAGGAGGGAGAAGGTGCTGGCAGAAGCAGAGGAAGTGTTTTTTCAATTTAGAGCCAGAAGTGAGTGCTGACATTGTCTCGCATGTGTTTGGGGACAATAGCACATGCCAATAACACGTCCACTTTTCCATGTCCCTCGCTCAGGGGCCTTTGGCAAGAGGCTGCAGAAGCCACAGCTACCTTCCCCTCCTCCCTCTGCCAAATCTCTGACTCCTCTTCTCCCTTTGGGGGTGTTAAAAGAGGACAAAAGGCACCGTTTCCACCTTTGTATTATTAGCATAATCGTCCAGAGTGAATTCTCTCATTCTTCCTGCACATGTATTTTGATGTGAATAGTCTTTTTTTTCTTACATGACTTCACTTCCTTTCTTTTTAAGCACACCTTTTAGGGGACTTGAACATTAATTGCAGCTGACTTCAGAGCTGCACTAAGCAAAGCTTTCATTTTCTATGCCAAAGTAGACACAGTGAAAGGAGCCATTGCCAGTTGATGCTAAGATAAGAGGAGACTGGGTTACTCACCATCAGGAGCTGGGGGTGCCCCTCTTTCTCCCCCGTCACCAAGTTCATAATTGGGAGGAGGGTTCAGACTCTGGGTCTCACATGCCCCTCCAATGAGTCTAGCATGATGGTTGTCTAGCTCTTGGATATTGCAATATAGTTGAGTAGCAATCAAAAAATTGTTTTTAAGGATAGTTTTATTTATGTATGACACAATGCCTACATTGAACATCTTTTGTCAAAAGGCAAGAATAATTACTCTTTTGCCGTATTTTACCTATTATTTCTCCTGAAGAGTTCTTTGTAAGTATAGAAACTGCTTTGTCCTGATGTACTTATCTGTAATTTTTTTTAATGTCAACGACTTCCCTGGTAGCTCAGACGGTAAAGCATCTGCCTGCAATGTGGGAGACTCAGGTTCAATCCCTGGGTCAGGAAGATCCCCTGGAGAAGGAAATGGCAACCCACTCCAGTATTCTTGCCTGGAAAATTCCATAGACTGAGGAGACTGGTAGGCTATAGTCCATGAGGTCACAAAGAGTTGGACACAACTGAGCAATTTCACTTTCACTTTCACTTTTGTTTACTTTAAAAAAAAAATACAGATAAGTTTCAGCTCACCCCACAGCCTGTGAGATCTTAGTCTTCTGACCAGGGATCAAACCCGTGCTCTCAGCATTGAAAGCTCGGAGTCCTAACCACTGGACAACCAGGGAATTCCCTGTATTAACTTTTATTAGAATCTATTGTCAGCACTTCAATTAGAATACAAATTGTAAGTGGAGGAGAATTAACTTTTATTAAAATATTGGAGAAGGAAATGGCAACCCACTCCAGTATTCTTGCCTAGAGAATCTCAGGGATGGGGGAGCCCAGTAGGCTGCTGTCTATGGGGTCGCACAGAGTTGAACACGACTGAAGCGACTTAGCAGCAGCAGCAGCAGCAGGAAATCTTTCAGAGAAGGCAATGGCACCCCACTCCAGTACTCTTGCCTGGAAAATCCCATGGATGGAGGAGCCTGGTAGGCTGTGGTCCATGGGGTCGCTAAAAGTCGGACACTGAGCAACTTCACTTTCACTTTTCACTTTCATGCAATGGAGAAGAAAATGGCAACCCAGTCCACTATTCTTGCCTGGAGAATCCCAGGGACAGAGGAGCCTGTTGGGCTGCCGTCTGTGAGGTCGCACAGAGTCAGACCCGACTGATGCGACTTAGCAGCAGCAGCAGCAAAATGCTATATACTCCAGGTGTTATGCTAGTTTTACCTGATGCTATTTTGTAAACCTGGAGCAGAATTCCTTTTATGAATTTCTTGAATTTTTAGGGAAGCTACACACCATTCTGCTGGGCTCCCCCCAGTATTAGAGTGGGGTCCCACAGTTCAAGGCTTGCTCGGGCAACCTGAGAAGGAGGAAGAGGCGGTGAGATTCAGAAGTTGTGGGAAGGGATCCCAAAATGTGATAGGCGGTTAATCGGAGAAGGAAGTGGAAGCCAGAGAAATTTCCTGCATCAGAGATGACAAAGGAGCTTGTTCTTTCAATATTTTTATGCAAATTTCAATCATGAACAAAAGTAGAACATAGAGTATGAGGAACCCCGCGTATTCATCACTCAACTTCAACAATTATCAGCTCTTAGCTGATTTTGTTTCTTCTAGATTCCCACCTATTCCCTTATCCCCAACCCCAATGAATTATTTTGAAACAAAGTCCAGAGATAGTTATCACTGTGTAGATTACATTTTAATCTGTTTGATGAGCCATCTGTGCTGTAGCTTCCCTCCTATTGCCCAAACATCAATAAAGTTTCCAACATGTACAACTTAAGTGTCACTGGAAGGAGGTAAAGAGCAAAACAAATTTGCATTTGGGCCAAAGTGGATAAAGAATACGACAGTAGTATTAAACTTGATGCAGAGCTGAGATTAAGCAGAGCTCCCAAGAATTCTTGAAATTATTGGGGGGTGACGAGGGGAAGAAAGTGGTTCTAGATTTTCTACAGGAGGTCAGAGTTCATGCAGGGCTCTGTGTATGTGTGTTTTAGTATTAAAATGGGTGACTCGAAAAGACTGGAAGACTTGGGGACAGCCAGACAGCTGGCATTTGGGTTATAGTTAAATATTCCAAGTTTCCTTTTCTTGAAAGGAAAGAAAATACTAAATTTAAATGCCATCTTTCAGTTTCTCAGTCAATAATTTCCCTTTCTGTCTCTTGTACAATTTCTAAACAGCAATGCAAGGGCTTTATTCTCCATGAAGCCTTTCAGACACATGAAATATCTGGAGAAGAATTGTTCGGCAACCCTAATCCCAATTCAGTTTTCAACTGCTTTGTATGTAGCTCTGATTAAGTTACTGTTTTCAATAACTTGTGGTGAACCAGCGAAAATTACCAATGGTAATAAAAAGTGGACCTAAATACTTGCATAATTCTCCCACAGCATTCTCAAGGAAAATAGGGATGATATTTGGACTAAATATAGATTTGCTAGATTAATAGTGCTCTTTAAGTTTATAGGGGACTGGAATGCAAAAGTAGGAAGTCAAGAAACACCTGGAGTGACAGGCAAATTTAGCCTTGGAGTACAGAATGAAGCAGGGAAAAGGCTAATAGAGTTTTGCCAAGAGAATGCACTGGTCATAGCAAACACCCTCTTCCAACAACATAAGAGAAGACTACACATGGACATCACCAGATGTCAGGACCAAAATCAGATTGATTATATTCTTTGCAGCCAAAGATGGAGAAGCTCTATACAGTCAGCAAAAACAAGACCGGGAGCTGACTGTGGCTCAGATCATGAATTCCTTATTGTCAAATTCAGACTTAAATTGAAGGAAGTAGGGAAAAACACTAGACCATTCAGGTATGATCTAAATCAAATCCCTTACGATTATACAGTGGAAGTGAGAAATAGGTTTAAGGGACTAGATCGGATAGACAGAGTGCCTGATGAACTATGGATGGAGGTTCATGACATTGTACAGAAGACAGGGATCAAGACCATCCCCAAGAAAAAGAAACTCAAAAAAGCAAAATGGCTGTCTGAGGAGGCCTTACAAATAGCTGTGAAAAGAAGAGAAGCAAAGATGAAAAGGAAAGATATACCCATTTGAATGCAGAGTTCCAAAGAATAGCAAGGAGAGATAAGAAAGCCTTCCTCAGTGATCAGTGCAAAGAAATAGAGGAAAACAATAGAATGGGAAAGACTAGAGATCTCTTCAAGAAAATTAGAGATACCAAGGGGACATTTCATGCAAAGATGGGCTCAATAAAAAACAGAAATGGTATAGACCTAACAGAAGCAGAAGATATTAAGAAGAGGCAGCAAGAATACACGGAATAAATATAAAAAATGATCTTCATGACCTAGATAATCACAATGGTGTGATCACTCACCTAGAGCCAGACATCCTGGAATGTAAAGTCAAGTGGGCCTTAAGAAGCATCACTACGAACAAAGCTAGTGGAGGTGATGGAATTCTAGTTGAGCTATTTCAAATCCTAAAAGATGATCCTGTGAAAGTGCTGCACTCAATATGCCAGCAAATTTGGAAAACTCAGCAGTGGCCACCGGACTGGAAAAGGTCAGTTTTCATTCCAATCCCAAAGAAAGGCAATGCCAAAAAATGCTCAAACTACTGCACAATTGCACTCATCTCACACACTAGCAAAGTAATACTCAAAATTCTCCAAGCCAGGCTTCAACAGTCAGTGAACCATGAAATTCCAGATGTTCAAGCTCGTTTTAGAAAAGGCAGAGGAACCAGAGATCGAAATGCCAATATCTGTTGGATCATTGAAAAAGCAAGAGAGTTCCAGAAAAACATCTATTTCTGCTTCATTGACTATGCCAAAGCCTTTGACTGTGTGGATCACAATAAATGTGGAAAATTCTTCAGGAAATGGGAATACCAGACCACCTGATCTGCCTCTTGAGAAATCTGTATGCAGGTCAGGAAGCAACAGTTAGAACGTGATGTGGAACAACAGACTGGCTCCAAATAGGAAAAGGAATACGTCAAGGCTGTATATTGTCACCCTGCTTATTTAACTTGTATGCAGAGTACATCATGAGAAACGTGGGGCTGGATGAAGCAGATGCTGGAATTAAGATTGCTAGGAGAAATATCAATAACCTCAGATATGCAGATGATACTACCCTCATGGCAGAAAGTGAAGGAGAACTAAAGAGCCTCTTGAGGAAAGTGAAAAAAATTGGCTTAAAACTCAATATTCAGAAAACTAAGATCATGGCATCTGGTCCCATCACTCATGGCAAACAGATGGGAAAACAGTGTCAGACTTTATTTTGGGGGGCTCCAAAATCACTACAGATAGTGATTGCAGCCATGAAATTAAAAGATGCTTGCTCCTTGGAAGGAAAGTTATGACCATCTTAGCATATTAAAAAGCAGAGTCATTACTTTGCTAACAAAGGTCCATCTAGTCAAGGCTATGGTTTTCCAGTAGTCATGTATGGATGTGAGAGTTGAAACATAAAGAAATCTGAATGCCAAAGAACTGAAGGTTTTGAACTATGGTGTTGGAGAAGACTCTTGAGAGTCCCTTGGACTCAAAGGAGATCCAATCAGTCCATCCTAAAGGAGATCAGTTCTGAGTGTTCATTGGAAGGACTGATGTTGAAGCTGAAACTCCAGTACTTTGGCCACCTGATGAGAAGAGCTGACTCATTAGAAAAGACCCTGATGCTGGGAGAGTGAAGGCGGGAGGAGAAGGGGACGACAGAGGATGAGATGGCTGGATGACATCACCGACTCAATGGACATGAGTTTGAGTAGACCCCGGGAGTTGGTGATGGACAGGGAGGCCTAGTGTGCCGTGGTTCATGGGGTCGCAAAGAGTTGGACATGACTGAGCAACTGAACTGAAGTGAACTGAAGATTATAGATAATAAAAAGAGGAATTTGAGATTGGAGGTGACATCTTAAGAACCATTACACGGTTGATAATTGCTCAGATAGGTCTACTGATGCATATACTGTGACCTTTTTTTGCATACTTACAGCATGAGTTATGGGGGCTTCCCAGATGGCTCAGTGGTTAGAGAATCCGCCTGCCTATATGGGAGGTGCAGGAGATGCCAATTTAATCCCTGGGTTGGGAAGATCCCCTGGAGGAGGGCACGGAAACCCACTCCCGTATTCTTGCATGGAGAGCGCCATGGACAGAGGAACCTGGTTAGCTACAGTCCATGGGGTTGCGAAGAGTCGGACATGACCAAGCACATACACACACAGCATGAGTGACAAATGAGTCATTTCCAAAGTGCTTTATCCTGAGAATTGCTATCCATATACTAGTAGAAAGAGAAATTTTTCTTTGAGAGAAGAAAATGACAACTTTTCTAACATCTTCCTGTCTTAGGAAAAGACAGAGGCTCTATCTGAAGAAACACAAATTATAAATAATATTAAGATAAAATATTGTTGAGAATATTACTATTCAGAGGCCTTAGAAAATGATATTCAAACATCCACTAGATGTCACTTGATGTTTGCTTTTGTAAAGGTAGCATATTTCTTTTTTGGTTTATCTGCAGTTATGAATCAATGACTCCCAGTGGGTCCAAGCTGGCAGAAAACAAGATGCAGCAATGTTTGAGTGAACACAGGCAAAAGTCATTAAATGAGAACAATGATTATAATTTTCAATAAGATTTGGGTGGTTGTGGGGTTTGCATAATCCCTCCTGGCATTTGCAAGGGTGAGGAGAAGCCAGCAGCTTTGCCCTCCTGCTGGGTTTAAACAAAAAATGGAAAACTGTAATGAACAACTAGATTTTTCCTATCTTCCATTTTCTTTTTTCTTTCTCTTCCTTCCCCATTTTTAGGAGAATGCAATTTTAAAATGATGGCCCTTTAATGAAGGTATTTTGCAGCGTTTTAAGATCAATTTTTCTTTGTTCAAATATATACTCACAAATTAAATCCACATTATCTCATTGAAAGGCATGTGACCAAAGTAAATGGAGAAGATGTCTAGAAATTTTGCGAGGGTTCTCTGGGGTTATCCACATCCTGTATTTGCTAAAAATCTAATAATCAGTTCCAGTAGAGACCATGTATCCTGGGGTTTCGTTTTGTGTAACAGCTATTTGTTTATTTTTTTAAACTGTCATTGTATTTTGGCTTCACGATGGTTAAATAAAACTTGGTATTAAGTAAACTTCTCTGACCCTGCCTATTTCCTGTCTTGTCAAACCTTTCCTTGTAAGAATAACAGTGTTCTTTTATTTGGTAGTGTGCAGCATGATATTTTTGGCATGCTCCACATTTTTGACTTGCAAAAATTTGTGACCTTAAGTGTGAGAGAAGTGAATGCTTGCTTTAGTACCTCATGGGGTCCTAATCTTACAAACAGTCCTGCTGCATACATGTGAGAGTTGCAAAAGGATTATCAGCATATTTATTCCCCAAATATAAAAAATAATAATGAAGAATAGATTTTTTTGCTACTTTGCTAAAACTGTCAAACAAGTGAATACTTGGTGAACATTTTGCTACTATTAAACTTACGATATTCCTCCAATTAACCTAGCTATACAAAGATATTGTGCTTTTATTTACTGTATTCAATTACTGTGTTTAATTCATACTTTTAAAAATATATTTTCAAATCAACATATAGGAGATGGCAGAGGAGGTAGCATTATTCCAAGTAAAGGAAGAGCATGAATATCCTAGTTGCCTAACCTTTACATGGTGAAGGTGAAGGTGAAGTTGCTCAGTCGTGTCCGACTCTTTGTGACCCTGTGGACTGTCGCCTACCAGGCTTCTACATCCATGGGATTCACCAGGCAAGAATACTGGAGTGGGTTACCATTTCCTTCTCCAGGGGATCTTCCCGACCCAGGGATCGAACCCAGGTCTCCTGCATTGGAGGCAGACGCTTTAACCTCTGAGCCATCAGGGAAACCTTTATATATCCAGATCTAAATGTCTGTCAAATGGATTCTATAACATAAGAACCACCAAAATCAAAAGTCTCAACCACCCCGCACTTTTTAAAATGGGTGGCTATTTGATAGAATTTTCTCTCGTTTTTCTTTCAGTAATGCACATATTATGAGAATCAAAACCATGGCGAACATCTCTTACTTTTAAAGATTAACAACTGCTAAATATTTGTCTTGAAATATTGAGAAGTAATTGGAACATGAAGATGGTAGATTGAGTTGACTTGAAAATGTCATAGAATAAATTTTTATAATCATATGGCAGTAATTCTGGTTATTTTCTGAAAGTCTCAGCTAAAAAAATTTTCCTAAATATCTGAAGTAGATGGAATTTGATAAAAAAATACTGTCATTGAGCAATTCTGGTTTTCATCTTTAGAAATATTATTCTAATAAAGAGCCTGAGATAGGCAGTAACAAAGAAAAAATTGAGGACTAAGAAGACACATGTATCAAACTGATCTGGAATTTTTTTTTCTCTAAAAGTCTGAAACACAGAGCTATAAATTCAATTTAAGATCATCTTATACTTGTCCTCAAACTTCCCTCTGTTGCTCATTGTCGTTAAGCATTTCTTTTTTTTCCAGAGCTGAATCTAAAGAGATTTATATAGTATTATCAAGATGTATTGCATTTATACCACACACATATGCTTTCCTATACTGTAATCCAAACACTATTTTATTGTCTTCCTTTTATAGAAATAAAAAAGAAGTAGAGTACTAGAAATTGATTTATCATCTTTTCTACTTTTTAATATAAAGTTTTAATATGACATAATAAAATGCAAAGTATTTAAAACAAAAGCCAGCCTGATTTAAGAAACATTCTTCAAGTAAAAAAAGATGAAAATCCAGAATGAAACCTGAAAGTTTTGGGCAGTCTTAGCTGTACTATAAAGTAGGTAGTGTAGGTATGGGCTTTGAATTCAGACTGCCTGGGTTCAAACCTTAGCTCCATCACTTACTAGTTGTGTATTTGGGCCAGTTAATCTGTACTTAAGTATCCTGGTAAAATGGGGGAAATCATATTGTCTATGCTACTTTTTTTGGAAGAGTAAATAATTTGCAGAACATATTTGCAAAATGCTTAGATGAAGCCTAGTCCCTGGTAAGTGTTCAATAGGATTTACTATCATAAGAATTATTATGAAGCCAGACAATTATGTCCTTACAAACTTTGGCCATTTTTATATCATTGGTCATATTTGTCTGATGAGAACTTTGCAAAAAATTGAGTGTTCAGGGTCAAATTTGTTATGTCACTAAAATACCTGAGAATACATCTTGAATTTGGTTTCTGATTAGTTCTACCACCTTAAATACAAGCACAGAAATCAATGAACTTGCTTTCTATAAATTCTTTGTATCTCTAATAGATTAAAAACATATATTTAAAACTTGTTTTAGAACATCTTTTAATTTAAAGGCTATTTTGCAAAACAATTGTTGAATATTTGCTCATTTAAGAGAAAACGCAATGAGATATTCAGTTCATTTCGGTCGCTCAGTCGTATCCGACTATTTGCGACTCCATGGACTGTAGCACACCAGGCCTTCTGGTCCATCACCAACTCCCAGAGTTTACTAAAACTCATGTCCATTGGGTCAGTGATGCCATCCAATCATCTCATCCTCTGTTGGTCTCTTCTCCTCCCATCTTCAATCTTTCCCAGCATCAGGGTCTTTTCAAATGAGTCAGTTCTGCAGATCAGGTGGCCAAAGTATTGGAGTTTCAGCTTCAACATCAGTCCTTCCAATGAATATTCAGGACTGATTTCCTTTAGGATGGACTGGCTGGATCTCCTTGCAGTCCAAGGGACTCTCAGGAGTCTTCACCAACACCACGGTTCAAAAGCATCAGTTCTTTGGCACTCAAATTTCTTTATAGTCCTAATGAGCTATTAGGGAAAATTAAATACTCATTTGCCATTTATTGTCATTTTAAAAATTAGTCTAAAATATCCCCAATATTTTGTAAACATTAACTACAGTTAAATATTACCTAATATTAAATATAGTCTATACTCATAGACCAGTCTTGTTGTTCGCTACCATGTTGAGATTGTTTAGCAATGTTAATTCTAATAGGTTAAAAGATCACATGATTAATATAAATAATCTTAATAAAAGTGGAGAAAATTAAGTACTATGGTTCTACTGTGGCAGCAGTCCGACCTAAACAATGAGTTCTGGTCAAATATTCAGTTGTAGAATTTATAACAAACATACTGATCAAAGTAATACAAACAGTAAAAATGATGAAATTCAGATATCTTAAAATGATCACTCAATCTCTTGAAGACATATGCACACCAGAATTGTGTTTTCTCATGCTTGTTAAAATTATGGAATCTTTCTGTGTTTTTCTTCCATTGTGTGATATTTTCCATCACCCCGTTGATTTGAGATTGCAAAGACAGCATAATATGAGTGATTTTATTCCCTCTTGGGACTAGGTTGTCTCACAAGTGGTAAAAGGAGTCAAAGGTAGTGTAATTTTCCACTCAACTATATAATTTTCTATTTTAAGTGCCTTACACTTATATCTAAGTGTAACATTTATCAGACTTTCTCTGGCTCGAGCCATGACTCTCCAGCCTATTGTACAGCTGCCATCCTTGGACCCGCCATCTGGTTGGGAATTCCCTTCATCTCTTGTTCTCTGGGGGTTTTCCTATTACCTGGATCCCATGCTTTCCCGCTTTTGGCTATGTCCTCATTTGGATGAGTCACAGTTGCCAGTAGTTTCTTTAAAAAAATTTTTTTTAGTTAAAGTACAACAAACATATAGTAAAGTATATTAAACTTAAATGTTCAGCCCTATATATTTTCATATATGTATACATTCATATAACCACCACCCAGGTCAAAATATTGAATACCTCTATTGCTTTCAGGGTTCTCTCATGCCTCTTCCTGGTGTCTCCACCATCACTCCATCCCCATCGAGGTAATCTCTATTCTGACTTCTACCACCATCTCTTAGTTTTACCTTCATGTGAAAGGATCAAGTATATACTCTTTTATATCTGGCTTTCTTTGACTCTTCATTATACTTGGGAGAGTTACCCATGTGGTTGCATGTATCAGTAGTTTATTTTGTTTTTTTTTGTTATGGAATGTAGTATGTATGCACTCCTTTCTTTTTTTTCCCCATTATATTATCTAGGAGTGGAATTGCTGGGTCATAGGGCGGCCATTAACTTCTTGAGAAATGGTGCATTTAGAAACAGAGAAAGATCTTAAATTATGAACTGAGGCTGCTTTTTCAACCTTTTACAGTTGTTTATATCCTCTTCAAACTGCCTCATGCTTATTCCTCACACACACTTAAAACAAATAATATCTGTTTTAATCCTCATGATTAATACATAGGGTGGACACTGTTGTCCCTTTTTTAATATAAATAATTCAACCTATGAATCTCAGGAAAATCCAATCGTATATCTTTTTACCTTTTGGACAAACCCTTTTGATGGTGCCAAAACTACTTTTAAGTTACAGCTTGATATACTATAGTTTTCCCCCATGCTGGAGTCAATTTAGGGACCTTCTTCGGGCTTGCCTATTATTCTGAGATCACTTGATTTAGTCAGAAATCTACAGCCTTTGCTTTACCACAGTGTTATGTTCGCTATCCTAGTCTTTATTCTATCAGGAGAGACATGCTGTTCCCCACATATAACATATAGAAAAGTCTCCATTTGTCCTTCCAAATACCCTATTCTTACTGACTTTCTCAACTTTTCAACGGGAATTAAAGAAATAAGTATTTTGAGGTACAATATATGGACTATGTGACAATGTTAAGAAAGTCCACTTGCAACTGCCAACACATTCTGAACTTCAGTCAGTTCAGTTGCTCAGTCGTGTCCAACTCGAGATCCCATGGACTGCAGCATTCCAGGCTTCCCCGTCCATCACCAACCCCTGGAACTTACTCAAAGTCATGTGCATCAAGTCAGTGATGCCATCCAGCCATCTTAACCTCTGTTGTCCCCTTCTCCTCTGCCTTCAATCTTTCCCAGCATCAGGGTCTTTTCAAATGAGTCAGCTCTTCGCATCAGGTGGCCAAAGTATTGGAGTTTCAGCTTCAGCATCAGTCCTTCCAATGAATATTCAGGATTGATTTCCTTTAGGATGGACTGGTTGGATCTCCTTTGAGTCCAAGGGACTCTCAAGAATCTTCTCCAACACCACAGTTCAAAAGCATCAATTCTTTCACACTCAGCTTTCTTTATAGTCCAACTCTCACATCCATACATGACTACTGAAAAAACTATAGCTTTGACTAGACAGAATTTTGTTGGTAAAGTAACATCTCTGCTTTTTAATATGCTGTCTTGGTTGTTCATAGTTTTTCTTCCAAAGAGCAAGTGTCTTTTAATTTCATTACTGCAGTCACCATCTGCAGTGATTTTGGAGCTGAAAAAATAAAGTCTATCACTGTATCCATTGTTTCCCCATCTGTTTGCCTTGAAGTGATAGACCAGATGCCATGATCTTAGTTTTCTGAATGTTGAGTTTTAAGCCAACTTTTTAACGCTCCTCTTTCACTTTCTTCAAGAGGCTCTTTAGTGCTTTGCTTTCTGCCATAAGGGTAGTGTCATCTGCATATCTGAGGTTATTGATATTTCTCCTGGCAATCTTGATTCAAGCATCTGCTTCATCCAGCCTGGCATTTTGCATGATGTACTCTGCATATAAGTTAAATATACAAGGTGATAATATGCAGGCTTGACATACTCCCTTCCCAATTTGGAACCATTCTGTTGTTCCATGTCCAGTTCTCCTGTTGCTTCTTGACCTGCAGGTTGGTCAGGAGGCAGGTCAGGGGGTCTGGTATTCCCATCTCTTGAATTTTCCACAGTTTGTTATGATCCACCCAGTCAAAGACTTTGCCATACTCAATTAAGCAGAAGTAGATGTTTTCCTGGAATTTTCTTGCTTTCTCGATGATCCAACAGATGTTGGCAACTTGATCTCTGGTTCTTCTACCTTTACTAATCCAGATAGAACTTCTGGAAGTTCACGGTTTACATACTGTTGAAGTCTGGCTTGGAGAATTTTGAGCATTACCTTCCTAGCATGTAAGATGAGTGCAATTGTGTGGTAGTTTGAGCATTCTTTGGCATTGCCTTTCTTTGGGATTGGAATGAAAACTGACTTTTTCCAGTCATGGCCATTGCTGAGTTTTCCAAATTTGCTGGCATATTGAGTGCAGCACTTTCACAGCATCATCTTTTAGGATTTGAAATAGCTCAACTAGAATTCCATCACCTCCACTAGCTTTGTTCATGGTGATTTTTCCTAAGTCCCACTTGACTTTGCATTCCAGGATGTCTGGCTCTAGATGAGTGATAACACCATCATGGTTATCTGGGTCATGAAGATCTTTTTTTTATAGTTCTTCTGTGTTCTTGCCACGTCTTCTTAATATCTTCTGCTTCTGTTAGGTCCATATCATTTCTGTCCTTTATTGAGCCCATCTTTGCATGAATTGTTCCCTTGATATCTCTAATTTTCTTGAAGAGATCTCTAGTCTTTCCCATTCTGTTGTTTTCCTCTTTTTTTTTTTTTTTTGCACTGATCCCTGAGGAAGGCTTTCTTATCTCTCCTTGCTATTCTTTGGAACTCTGCATTCAAATGCTTATATCTTTCCTTTTCTCCTTTGCCTTTCACTTCCCTTTTCATAGCTATTTTGTAAGGCCTCCTCAGAGAACCATTTTGCTTTTTTGCATTTCTTTTTCTTGAGAATGATCTTGATCACTGCCTCCTGTACAATGTCATTCTGAGCTTCCTTCTTTTTTAAAAATTAGTTATTGGTTTCTTTTGGCTGTACTGGGTCTTCCTCACTACACATGGGTTTTCTCCAGTTGCAACTAGCAGGGGCTACTCTTCATTGCAGTGCATGGGGTTCTCATTGTAGTGCATGGGGTTCTCATTGTGGTGGCTTCTCTTGTTGAGAGCAGAGGCCCTAGAGCATGTAGAGTCCAGTAATTGTTTTGTACAGGCTTAGTTGCTCCATATAAGGAATCTTCCCAGACTAGGGATCAAACCTCTGTTCTCTGCACTGGCAAGAGGATTCTTGTCTACTGAGCTACCAGGGAAGTCCTGAGCTTCCTTCTTTTAAACTGCCTTTGGGGATATATATTTTTAATTGTTGTTGTATTTATTTTTATTTTTTATCATTTGATCATGCTGCATGGCATGTGGGATCATAGTTCCCCAACCAGGGATCCAACCTGCATTATCTGCTTTGGCAGTATGGAGCGTTAACCACTGGAGCACCAGGGAAGTCTCCCTTTGGGGACATGAGATGGCTGGATGGCATCACTGACTCGGTGGGCATGAGTGTGAGTGAACTCCAGGAGCTGGTGATGGACAGGGAGGCCTGGCATGCTGCAGTTCATGGGGTCACAAAGAGTCGGACATGACTGAGTGACTGAACTGAACTGAACTGATGGTTATTTCTCCATCTGTCTCAACTCCTCCTCTCACAATAGCTTTCTCCTTTCCATTTAAGCATTAGTGTTGTTCGAGGGAGGCTGAACTCACTTAAAATGCTCCGGTACTTTTCATCTCTTGGCCAACAACTAGTTCAATGGTTGGCATGTGACATAAGCCTGTCCATTGCAAGCAAGTTTGAGAATTTTTCTGGGAGTTATCTGTCAAAGATGCCCACACTTCCCAATGTGCTTGAACAAGGAAGCATTAGGCCCAGAAGAGAGCAGCAGCAATCTTAAACCAAGAGAGGTGCCAGTGTTAGGACAGAGCTGACACCATGGTGTGTGAAGCAGAAAGCAATCGCAGGAACCTGGATATTTCGTGACATCCTTTATGCAGCTCTACATCTGGGCATTTTCAGATAAGTAAATTCCCCCTTTTTAAAAGTTGTTTAAGCCACTTTGAGTTTTTTTTGTTGTTGCTATTTGTTACTCTTAGCATCTTAGCCAACACTGTTCAATTATTTTTGCCCACATTGGTGACTCTAAAGGTCTACGTAAGTTGCAAGACTAGATCCTTCTAGGTACAAATTACCTTGTTTTAATGGGCCCACACTCCTTTAACACAGAACCTAACTTTTTAAGAGCATATTTAAATTGCACAAGCAGGATTTATAACAGTGACCACAAATGATTACATCTAAAAATTGTAGTATAATATTATCATGCTGTTAGCTATGATAGAGTTGATAACTGATAGAACTTTTTCTCCCTCATGATCCTGTTTTCTTTGAAGTAAACATCTGAAGTTGACAGGGGTTTGATATCCCAGCTTTTTGGATCCCTGAAAGGATTACAGCATGATTTTACAATGTCTCCTCCACTAATGAAAATTACTAGGTACTGTAAATGTGTCTTTAAAAAAAATTAATTGGATCAAAATATACTTTGAAATGAGTTACTTTCTTTTATTTTAGATTTCTTAGAGTTTTGTGAGATGTCTTTTAATTGCTTCAGCATGGTGCTGAGATATTTTATGTATGTAGCTTTAAAAGCCAATGATATAACAAGGTGTGCAATGAAAAATAGCAGTCCTCTGTCTACCCTTCTCCATCTTGAGTTGAAACATTTTCAACTGTTATTTTCTTTGCTTTCATGTTGCTAAATAATATGCATTGGCAGCTATTTCCTTATATTTTTTTTTAATTTAGGCAGTCTCTTCTGGTTTTCCTCTGCAGCTGATGAACATTCAGCTTTTACATCACACCCCTTCCCTGCACACTCCTCCCACCCTGCTATCCTTCTTCCCATCCTCCCAACATAATTGTACAACAATATTTTGGCTAAATTTATAGCTCAGCCATAGTTAATGTGACATGTTTATGCAACTTTTTAATATTAATAATAGCCTTTTTGTGTGTTGTTGCTTCATTTTTCATGTGTTTATCATTAATTCCTCCCCAAATTCTTTGAAAGAACAGTAACATTCCCTTGAACAGAGTTGAACACTAAGATAATCTAGTTTCCTTTTCTTTTTCCTTTTTTCTAGATGCTTCTCTTTGATCCCTCTGCCTCTGGCTCCAGCCATGACTCTCCAGCCTGTTGTACAGCTGCCATCCTCAGACCCACCATCTGCTTAGGAATTCCCTTCATCTCTGTCCTCTGGGGGATTTCTTATTGCCTGGATCCCATACTTTCCTACTTTGGGCTTCTGTCTTCATTTGGGTGAGTCACAGTCTCCAGTAGTTTCTTTTAAAGCATTCTTTTTAGTTGAAGTACAACAAACATATAGTAAAGTATTGTTGTTTTTGTTCAGTGGTTCAGTCATGTCTGACTCCTTGCAACCCCATGGACTGCAGCACTCCCCCGGAGGCTTCCTTGTCCTTCATCATCCCCCCGGAGTTTGGTCAAACTCATGTCTGTTGAGTCAATGATGCCATCCAATCATTCATCCTCTGTCACCCCCTTCCCCTTCTGCCCTCAGTCTTTCCCAGCATCAGGATCTTTTCCAGTCAGTCAGCTCTTTGCATCAGGTGGCCAAAGTATTGGAGCTTCAGCATCAGTTCTTCCAATGAGTATTCAGGGTTGGTTTTCTTTAGGATTGACTGGTTTGATTTCCTTGCTGTTGACGGGACTCTCAAGAGTCTTTTCCAGCACCACAGTTTGAAAGCATCAATTCTTTGGCACTGGGTCTTCTTTATGGCCCAACTCACACATCCGTACTAAACATAAATGTCCTACCCAATAATTTTTGTGTGTATATGTATATACACACACATACACATATATGTATATTCGTGTAACCACCACCCAGATCAAGATATTGAATATCTCTAGTGCTTTCAGGGCTCCCTCAGGCCTCTTCCCAATGCCTCCACCATCACTCCATCCCCAACAAGGTTACTGCTATTCTGACTTCTATCATTATCAATTAGTTTTACCTGCTCTTGAACTTTATGTAAAAGAATCATCAAGTATGTATTCTTTTATATCTGCTTTTTGAGTCTTCATTATACTTGCGAGGGTCATCTATGTTGTTGCCTGTATCCAATGGTTTATTCTTTTGTTTTTGCTGTGGTATATTGTATGTGTGCACTCATTTCTTTTTAGAATATTGCCTAGGAGTGGAATTGCTGGATTACAGCATAGCCATTAGCTTCTTGAAAATGGTGCATTTAGAAATATTTTTGGTTGGTTGTGTATTAGGTTAGGGTAGACTGTGCTATAGTAACAAATAAGACTCTAGTCTTAATGGTTTAATGTATTACGTCTCTTCTGGCTCACAAATGTCTGGTGAAGGTCTGGTAACTCTCCAGGGCAGCTGTTTTTCACATGGTGATTCAATGACCCAAACCACTTCAAACATGTGGCTCCACCATCTCAACATGAGGCTGTTCAGAAACCAGGGAGCCCACACTCTCTCTTCAGTGCTTTGTCCAGGAAGCAGCACATGTCACCTTCTGCTCACAGCCACCTGATCAGAGCACATGACCCAGCCTAACCCGGAGAGATCTGGGAAGTATGGTCTTCTGTACACCAGGAAAGGAAGGAGAAACAAATATTGGTGACTGTAAATGTGCATCACACTTCACATATCTGACAATACCTGTAGTTTAATGTTATACCATAGTGAAAGTTTGGCAAAGTGTTTAATTCTAGATAGAAAGTAATTATTTTCCTTGTAATCTTGAAGTCATTTTTCCATTATCTTTTAGCTTCTGATATTGCTTTTATGAAATCCAATGCCATTGCGATTATGTGGGAACTGTTTTTCTCTTTGGAAGTCTTTAGGGTTTTCTCTTTATCCCTAGTATTCAGACATTTCACAATGATATGCCTTGGTGTGGGTATTTCACTTTCTTATATTTCATCATTATGTTTTTCTATTACTTTCTAGAATATTTTCTCAACTTTACCTTCCAATTCTTTTATTGATTTTGAAAAATAGTTCTACTTTTATATTTTCAAGAGGTTTTTCCTGTTCACTTACCGTTCCCTTTTTATTGCATCCTGTTGTTTCATAGATCCAATAACTATTAATTAATAAAAGTTTTTTCTCTTGCATTGTCTCTCTCTTCTCCATGGTTTATTTTTCCCATTTATTTATACTTTCCTTTGATTTTCAAGTCTATCTTTCATATTAGAGAATGTCCTTGTATATCTTGAGGTCTTTGGCTGCCTGCTTACATTTAGGGGTCAAGGAATAAAAAACTAACTGAAACCCTTTGTACTCAGGTATCAGTTACTGACTGGTGAGCTTCCCTGCAGAGTAGGTGAAACCCAGGCATTTTGTTAGGTAACTCCCCTGTCAGTACTGGTAGTGTTTTGGAGGGGAAGACTGGTCACTTTCTCCAAAGAAAGGTGACTCCCCAGTCACCTCAATAGGGAGTATAAGCTTGGATGTCAACATTCATGGAGCTAAGGGAAAGTTTAAGTCTCATCCTTCAAAACGTGGACTTCCACTTCAACCTATTTCTGTCTAGTCCCCTGGTATCATTGAGACCAGAACCCTGCTGGCTCAGCATCGTCAGAGGACAAAAGTCCCGCTTTCTCCCAGGGCAGGGGAGAGATACTCACTTGACTTTGGGGCATAGAGAAGGGTCTATAATTTATGCAGATTCTCAATTCATAAATTGTTTGGTTTTGCTCCACCCATTTCCTTCATCTTCATAAGCAACAGGGACCATCAATTCCTGACCTTTCCAAAATTCCTTAGAGCAGCTCATCTTGCTTCTTCTTGGCTTCCTCTTCTTAGTTTTTATTAGGCTTTTAGCTTTTATTAGCTTTCTCTCCTCTACTCAGTCAGCTACTCCTCTTCTTTTGGCTTACCATCATCCAAAATGTAGTTGACAGTTCTTGTCTGATGTTGCCTCTACAGCTTTTTGGAATTTATACCTTTATTAATGTCTGCTTTATTAATTTATACCTTTATTAATTACTGTCAGGTTGAGAGTTTATATAAATACTTATTTTTAATTTTAATGTTTAATTTGAATTATGGTTATTTTCTAAAGCCAAAATGTAATCATAGCACTCCCCTTTCTAAAATCTGTTTATAGAATTGCAATAGCCACAGCATTAATTCTAATATTATCACACAAAATCTTTCATGATTTGACTCTTGGTAACTTTTCTAATCTTAACCCACCAGTCTAGCATAAAAAGTTATTTGCTATTTTTCAAACAGGCTTGCTCCTTCTTGTTTGCAAAGCCATGAATAGACTGCTTCTGTTACTTGAGGACTGTTTTTCTTCTTCCCATGAAACATCTACTTATTACTTGCCTCTCCTATGAAGAATGACTCCTCCAGACCAAAGTATAATGTATAATAGTTCTCTTCCTAAGTGCTCACATAACACTTAATATACTTGTATAGAATCATTTCTATTTTCCCAATCCTACAATGGAGAATTTAGATATAGTATTTCCTAGCCTCACAATAGAGGGCTGCTATATATATCAGGCCTCAAGGACTAAGATTTTGTCTTCTTTGAATTTTTTAGCTCTCGGCAAAGTTACTTTCATCTCTCTCTCTCTCTCTCTCTATATCTATATATATATATATATATATATATATATATATACACATATATATACGTCCTCAGTCATGTCCAACTCTTTACAACCCCATGGACTGTAGCCTGCCAGGCTCCTCTGTCTATGGGATTTCCCAGGCAAGAATACTGGAGTGTGTTGCCATTTCTTCCTCCAGGGGATCATCCCGACCCAGGGATCAAACCCACATCTCCTATATATCCTGCACTGCGGGTGGATTCTTTACTCCTGGGCCAGCAGGGAAACTCAAATATTATACAGCTCTCTCTATATATTTATATAATATCATCTCTCTCTATATATATATATATATCAATATATATGTGACCAACAAATAAATAAAGAAGATATAATGTAAGACCCCTTGGGTGCTGTAAAACAGGTGTACCAAAGTGCAAACCCTACACCTGTGAGTCAGGATTTCTGGGTTCTGCTTTTTGACTGATTTAGCTTGCAGTATATAATCTAGCATAATCCACTCTTGTCTTTCTGCTCTTAAATGTGCTTCCTTATAGAACAGGGAGATCTCACAGAATGTCATATTTTGGAGAGGCTTTGAGTTCAAAGCCTCTTGAGACAGTTATAATAAAGTCAGGGCACCTCTGTCTCACATGCTGTAGCTGAGTTGTTGTTTTAATTGTTCTAGATAAGGTCTTTCCTTCTAATGCCTGGTATGCAAGGATACCCTGATTGGTGAATGCCCCACATCTAGGCAAGATAAATTGTCCTTCCTCGAGGCTGTGCTGTTCCCACTGGCAGTTTCCTCCTTCCTTAAACATCACCAAGGCTTTTTCACAAGATGCACGCTTTTTGCCTAATCTTGTTTGCTCAAAGCTGACCTCAGATGAGTCTACATGCAAGTCCCACCCTACAGCTGTCTCTCCCGGTAATCATGGCTCGGGCCAGGATTTGTTTTGTAAAAGATCCAGCTGTATGGAAATTCCCAACAATTGCAAACACTTGCTAGAACAGACACCTCAATGCTTTGCTGCTGAGACTTTCAGGTGGGAAAACCTACTGAAGTTTAGTCCCTCTCTCAACACTTCATCTCAGGCCCAGCCTTTTCTGACAGCCGCCTGATTAGAGACTCTGGGACAAACATGTTTTTCCTTCAGAATGTTCCTTTAAAGCATCAGCTCTGGAGCCAGCCAGACATGGAATTTTTCTCTTTTCTGCTTTCTAACTTTGGCAGGTTAACTTAACTATTTTGAATTGTTTGTGCTTCTGTAAAATAGGACTGGTTGTGAAAATCCAACAAGATAATGTACTAAGCTGCTAGCACGTAGTAGGTATCCCATTTTGGCATTTCTCCTTTCAGAAAGAATGTCAGAGGTCTCTCTAGTTTTCTGTTTTTTTTTTTTTTTTTCTTTTACTGTTTGCTCTTTTTAAAAGTTTCAGTCTTTTCCTGTTCTACTCAGAGTGTTGTCTTCTTTCTTACTATTTATCACAGAGGACATGTTTTAGCTTCAATGTAACTTTAAAAGTTTAAATTGAGGAAAATTTAGTTAAATTTTGGTCATGTCTCATGTCTAGCTTTGATTATTTCCTTTTTTTTTTTTCTTATACTTCCTTTCTTCTTTGTTGGCACTTTTGTATTTCTCTTGGTTTCATGGCTTTAAGGGAAATCCCAGATAGAGTTTGAGGGATTTTTTTCAGGCATTCATTGTTATGATTGGAAGGAATAAAGAGCCAGACAAGCCCACTTGTGAAAGTGGTGGTGGTTTGGAAGGGGAAGTAGTTGGGAGTGATGGTAGGGAGTGTGAAGGTTAGGAAACCGAGGAGAGTCACAGGGATGGGAAAACAAGTGAAGCACCACAAGAACTCATGGGACCTGGAATGTCACAAGGAACCCAAACCGCTCTTTTTAGGGGCATTCTCTCCTCCTCTTTCCTTTCCTCTTCCCTTTTCTGCCTCTGTTCTCTTCTCATTTAGCCTGTCCCATGATGACTATTGTAGCCCTCGGGTCTATATGACCTTTTTACAGCTAAGTCAATATCTCAGTTTCCCCAATCCAAACATTTCAAGAAAGGAATCCAATTGGGTCAATTCCTCTTTTCTCACCAGACCATAGGTCACTGGCCTTCCAATGGTTGAGCTGTTCTCTCTCAGAGTGCACTCTGGTCAAACTGGACATTGTCAGAGAGTATAGCAGCTCTTGAAACTTCCGTGACTTCCTGGGCCTGCCCCTTCCTGCTAAAACAAGTCTCTTAGGACACAGTGGGGCCGGGGTTTGGTAAAAAAATAAATAAATAAATAAACATTCAAATGCTGATTTTAAATCCAATTAACATGTCATAAAAAGACAACATGCTATGATATAAAGTGTTTGGGGGTATTTCAGATACCCAAGTGATCCTTCTCTTTCCTTTGGAAATTTTCCTATATGTGAAAGCTGTTGGCAAATCATTCTGAAGTGCCATCATCCCAAACTTTAAAATCTTACCTCTGGAAGCTCCTAAGATGTGGTGTCACTTATCACGCATCGAATGGTTGTTTCCCTAGCTCATTTAAGAGGCAGTGCCAAGGGGCACGTGCTACAACTGAGTTAGCTTATCTATCTATAGCTTGATGGGAAACAAGCCCTCGGGTATGTCACCAGCAATTGTCTCCCTCATAGGTGCTATCATGGTTGATGAGGGAGCTCCTAAGGGAAGTAGACCCAAAAGAACCCTGCCTGCTATGCCAGGGACCTGGCACTTAACTCCAGGTCCAAGCCAAACTGTTGACACAAAGTTAAACATATCGTCCAAGATTCTCTTTCCTCAGATTGCCCGTCTCCTATTCCACATCATGCCTAAAGCTCTTCATCTATCAGAGGGGTATGGTAAAATCTCATAAGCTTTTGTGAGGTCTTCTCGTCCTCTCTCCATCCTCTCAGCAACCCTCTCTCTCCATCTCTCCACCCTCCCTTCCTCCTCTTCCCAGAGCTCCCGCTTCCCCCTGGTCATGGTCGATCCATGTTCTCTAGCTCCTCCAGCATGGCTCCAGAAGGAACCTTGGAGGATATCTGAGTAGTGAAGCCAAATCCCCACAGATCATCTGAATTTCCCCCTCTGAGACCTGGGAGCACAGCTTGCCTGGTTCAAGCTGACTGTGCTGCTGCCCCTGGGATGCGACATCCAACCTCCTGTGTTTCTTCTCTTTCTAAGTATGTAACTCAAGTCCCTCAGCTTCAACAATGAAGAGGCTCCTCTCTGCTTCTTTTCCTTTCTTTCTTATTTTCTTGAAGTCAGCTTTTCTAAGGGGTGGATGCCCAGGCACAGGGAGTTTGGTTCTTATCACAATGAATGAAAACTGGGACTTAAGTCTTCATTACTGTTCCCCACCCATTTTCATTTATTAAATCGGAAATGTTACACGGACTTACTCAAAAGGACAGTATTTAAACAAGCTTTGTAATAAATGTCAGGCGGAGAAGGCAGTTATTTATTGTTTTTAGCAACTTTTTTTCTTTTTGTCAAGAAATCTTATGAAAGAGGTGGATTAACTTCAGGCTGTGATTGAAAAATATCTTAAAGATGGTGTTAGTGTTTTAGTCTGTTTTCTACATAAAGAGTGTTTCATGCAAGACACGCCCAAACAGCACAAGACCCGAGCTTGGGAACCTCAGTCTGTTCCAGAAACCAGAGTTCCCACATAACGACATAATGTGCTGCTATCAGGTTACCAGTTTGCCACAATTGCCTAATGTAACAGTGCTTTGGGGGCCCTGCCTTGGGGAGGTGTAATTACCAGGGGGGTATCGTGGGCTGAGTGGTTGCAGTGCACAGGAATTAATATGCACAACTCATGGGCAGGCCAGTGCTCCACCTTAATATTCAACCCCAGGCCAAGGATATCCAGGATTAAACTTTCCAAGGTCTTTTCTTTCTCTCCATAGTAATACTGTATATCAGCTGTTGTTTCTATCATACAAGGGGTCAGGGAAAGGATAGCATCTCATTGCACTGCTAGTCTTGTTTTCATGCCTCTGAAATGTCTCTATTTCAGACTCCCCAAAATGATTTCTGACAAGATCCCTGATTTTTCCCTTTGCGGTTAAAAAAAAAAAAAGTGTTTGTTGACTTTCTATAACAGATTCAGGATTCTGATGGCTTGTGATTAAGTTTAGTCAGTTCTATATCAAGTTTCATTCAACCTGTATTCATTCTGGCTCCTAATTCTTTGCATGCATGCTAAATCACTTTAGTCATGTCTGACTCTTTGAGATGCTGTGGACTGTAGCCCGCCAGGCTCCTCTTTGCATGAGATTCTCCAGGCAAGAATATTGAAGTGGGTTGCTATGCCCTCCACCAGGGGATCTTCCCGACCCAGGGATCAAACCCACATCTCTTATATGTCCTGCACTGGCAGGCAGATTCTTGACCACTAGCACCACCTGGGAAGCCCCAGACCCAAATCCTAACCCGAAATGAGTCAGACCTGCTAGTAGAATTTATGGAGTTCAGCAAGTCTAGTCAGATGACAGGGCTGAGTAATGATTTCACACATTTATGAAAGTATCAGGTGAAAATAGAAGACAAGATCCAATTCTATTTAATGTGGTTGGCGGTGTTTCTAATTGAACTTAATATATGGAGGCTCTTAGGAATGAAGCTCAACCTGGATCATTAGAAGTTACTAGAACTCTGGAGAATTCTGGTGTAGGTTTGGAAAAAAACTGGAATGTGATCCCCTACATCCATCTTTCAGTTCCTATTCATACCACACACATTTCTGATGAGGTCCTGCTCAACTCAGAGTTTTCATCATCACAGCCTTGGTGAACCACCTCCTCTGACCCTGGACAACCACGTTCCTGTGACTTCTAAATCCTATGTCTTAATCCTGATCTTTACTCCAGATCCTAGGTCCTTCTGTGTCAGGGTAGGTCATAGTTTTACCTCTTTTAATGGCAAATTCCTTGGCTGAAAATTTTCAGGTGTCTGGAGAAACTAAGTGGGCAAGAGGTTAAATATTCATGATTATTTTTGAAGAAGCTTTCCTAAGTAGAGGGATGATTTCTCTCCTTAAACGGAATCTTATGCAGATGCCCAGTATCTGAAGGAGATGAAAGTGGCACTGCAGAGGGGTTCCACCATGCTGTTATGCTAACCCTGAGGAAACTTCACCAACTCCAAAGCTTCTCGGGACATGGATTGGAAACCACTCACATACAGGCTTCTGCAAGGGAAGGGGAAGCCAAGACGTCTGTGGCTCATTTCAACAGCTGTTTCACTTAGTTATTATAGCTTTATTCCCATGACCTGCCTCTGAACCCAAGCTTCCTGGATCCTCTTCAGAGCAAGGGATGGGGTGACCTATAGTGAAGCTAGCTGCCCATCCCCTCGCTTAATTTATTCTTCAAGTTTTTCACCAGCTTCCTGCTCATGTAAATTCTGTGAGCTTCTAGTCAAAGGATCTAGATTCCAATTCAGTTCTGCTTCTCTCCAGCTGTGTATGAGGACTCCCTGAGACTTGATTTCTTTCTGGGTTGGTAGAGATACTTATACATATTTTAACTATTGTAAAGATTAAAATAAAAATAAGCTAATTTTATAAAAGAATTGAGTAAACTATACACTTTATATACTTTCAAAGTTATCATTAATATATATACTAGAGTGCTGGAAACAAGAAGAAATTGTCATTCTTAAAACCTTGATGACCCTGAAGGTTGCATTAAAAGATTAAAAAAAAAATTAGGAGGAAAATGACCTGCCTTTTTTAAGCATCCTCGCAGTGCTATGGATACCGAGTAGACCTATAATCTATGGTCATGAATCTCAGTATGTTCCAGAAGGAACTTTAAGGAAGTAGACATCTCCATCAGTAACATGCCACAGAGCCAGAGGTTGGTCGCCAAACTTGGGTCTTGGGCAGCACTGGGAAAATAGTGAATTTCTGAACAACCAATACAGTGTGTTTAACTGAGCACCTATATGAGGCCACAGAAAGACTAAGGCAAGTTTCAGCATCTGTGTGGGTCTGCAGTGTGAAAGTTTCCATGGAGCCCGTGATTGCTACAGTGAGTTAAAGCAGAAGCTCTTAGGATCCTGGAAAGAAGGGTGATGAGGACAGGCAGTGACAAAAAGGGACACCTGTTAGGACAGTAATCTAAGACAGAGCACTGCTGGAATCAGTCATACAGTATTAGATCATTCGAAGAAAAAAAGAAAGAATTTAGAGATTATTGGATGCCCAAGTAGAAAACTCATAGCACTCACCCTGTCTCTTACCTTTTTCAAGATCATGGCACACACTACTAATCAAGATTCTCTAACTTATTCCTATCTATAAAATGGACAGTGAGTGAGTGAGTGAGTGAGTGAAGTCGCTCAGTCGTGTCCGACTTTGCGATTCCGTGGACTGTAGCCCACCAGGCTCCTCTGTCCATGGGATTCTCCAGGCAAGAATACTGGAGTGGGTTGCCATTTCCTTCTCCAGGGGATCTTCCCAACCCAGGGATCGAACCCAGGTCTCCCACATTGCAGGCAGACGCTTTAACCTCTGAGCCTTCAAAGAGATAATTCATGTAAATCAATCACTTAGAAAAATGACTTTCACAGAATACTCAAAAACTGCTATTATTACTGCTGAACCTTATTAGCCCTTTTACACTTAGCCATGATACAGTCTCAGAATCCCTTTCACCACAGTGTCATAGGAAGACTTCCAAGATGCTAGAGGAAACTTATGAGCGATTTCTGATCTAGTTCTACCCTGACTCCTATCCTTAACCCCCATCCGTCAGTGATTACTGACACTGAAACCGAGAGTGAGGGAGGCACTGCCTGTCTGCTGAACTGTGGTGCCTTTGAAGGCCTGTCACAGCTGCAGACAGTGATCACAGCATCTCCTTTCCTGAGTGTTACTGTACAGCATCTCCCCTCCCTCACAGAGAGTCCTTTAAAGGCAGAGATACCATCTTCTAAGACTTTGGTAAATTCCTGCAGCATGCTAACATCACTGACCACTCAGTCAAATTACTATGAGATGAGGTGAAGGGAGACTCCAGTCCCAGCAAGAGCAACGTTAAGGGAAGGAAACCATGGGGCGTTAAAAGGGAAGAATGGCCTAAGGGACCGTGAGTTGTCAACCACAAGCTGAATTCCACAGGGCTCAAGAGTGACTGTTACAACAATAACTGGCTCTCCTCTATGTTTTCTGATAACTTCTCAATGTGCTAAGCTTCTTAATGATTACAAGTAATTGTATACCCCAGGGGTTGGGCAGCCCGTCTCCAGCACGAAAGCAGTGAGTCACTGCTCTGAGTCTACCCTGTGTGGCTCTCTGGACCTGAGCCATCCTTCCTCCTCTCCCCAACCTCTCTCCTCCCAGCCTCTCCCCAGATGGACTGTTAAGTCCCTTGGCTTGGTCCACTCCCACCCGGCCTGTCTCCACTCCTGTGATTGCTTCTGCTTCCCTGGGCTGCCATTATCTCTTTGGGCATCCCCTCCCCTCCCCACCCATCACTTCCCTTTATGGCCTCTCCACTCTCACTCCCACCTCCCTTTTCCATAGTAATCCTTTTCTTCCCATTCTCCTTACTCTTTCTTTCCTGAGTTCCACCCCTCCATGTTCATCACAGTTCTCATTTCATTTATTTCTCTAACCACTTTTCTCTTTTTTAAATATCGTAATGCTGAGATTTAAACAAAATAAGTTGTCTTTTTTTTTTTTTTCCTATATTGTCCCTCAAAACAAATTTTCTCAAGGGGTTGGCGTGTCTCATCACGTTCCACATTCTAACAGTCAATCTCTCTTGTCCATTGTCAGACTTTCTTCAAAATCATGTAATATATGGATCTAGAAAGTGCTTCACTGGCCAATCTCTGTCATCCTTATGAGCTCTACATGTCTGGAGCTGCAATTTAATTCATCATTTGAATTCTTGTTTCTCGGCATTATTTCTAAGAGTGTACTTACTCCTTTATGCATAGAAAACCTGGTTTGGAGTAGGGATAGAATGGTTTCCCTGACAAAAATCTTGGGTAAATTGCTGTTTATGACATTAGGGGAAGTAAACGGATGGGGTGAAAAAGAAAAGAAAAAGAAATGGCATTCTCTCTCTCTTTCTTTTTCTCTCTCCTTCCCACCCTCCCTTTTCTGCCAGTCTGCAAAATGAGGAGTTGGAAGCTGAAATGTGAAGGTTGAGCCAGCTTAATCTGGTTTTCAAAGACTGAATTGGATTGGGTTTCTTAGTGGCATACAACTTGTTACTGGGGGAGGGCCCTTTAAACACGGTAAAGAGGCAGTTTATTTTCTCTGCCTTACCAGCTTGACTACAGATTTATAGCTGTCCCCAAGAAGCCGGTACAGCGTCAAGCTAACAGTCATGGTTTGTATTTCCAGGGTCTGAGTGCCACCCCTGCCCCCACTCCCCATGCAGGAAGCAAGACCTCAGCCTTCCCTAGGTTTTTCCAGGCATCTCCAGGGGGCCCTCACCTGTGCTCACACCTAGTTCTGGTGGTAGCTAACCATTCCAGCCTCCTCACCCACTGAGAGTGGTACCTTGCCACAGCCCCAGCCCCAGTGCAAAACCCTCTGGAAGGTGTCTGTTCCCTTCCCTCTGCGCTATTTCCTGGTGCTCCCAAAGCAGGAAACCTGAGGGCACTCATGTGACGACAGGGTCCTCTGGATCTGCTGCACTGGAGCCTATTCTGTTCCCTGTAGGTAGGCAGAAGGTTTGGTACCCGTTATGTCTGTCATCTCAGCCCAGAAGCTTCTCTGTGCAGCAGAGAGGAAACTGAAGCCCCTCAAGATCTCAATTCCCTTGCCAGCCCCTAGGCACCCTCACTCAGAGGGTGGGGGTGCTCTTTAGAGAACTCCTTTCATCTCTCACCCATACCCTCCTTCTGAAAATCAGAACCTTTATAGTCCTGATGATGGTCACAGTTTCATGGGTATATATTTATCCCCAAACACATCCTGTTGTCTACATTAAATATGGATAGCTTTTTACATGTCAATCATATGTCAATAAAGTGATTTTTAAAATATGAGCCCAATCAACTCACAGATAGGCCAAAGCCTCTGCTTTTCTTTCTGAATACTGATGTGATTCTTTCTGAAGAGTGATGTAAATGTGTTATTGAAGTCACAAGAGTAGCCAGGGGAAGAACCAAGAGTAGTAATATAGCTATTAAAGATCTAAGAAAACATTCCTTCTGAGTTACTGCCCTTCCTCCTCCCCTCACTTCTTCCCCTTCTGCTCTCACACTCCCATTGCGACTTTTCCTCTGACCCTCACTCGGCTGCTTTTCTCTTGCTCTCCCTCGCCTCTCCTGTGTCAGTGAGAATCCTCAGTTCCCAAATGCTTACAGGTCCTGCCTATCAAAATGACCCTATGCATTCCAAGTCAAGGGGCAGATCAGTCAAGAAGGACGGTCTTCACCACTAGGCAGGTGGAAACTAGCATGTTCCATGGGGCAGTTACCCTGTGATCTCTGAGCCATCTGTTTCCAGGTATGGTCAAGGGCAGAGTCAGAAGCACAAGGAGATTTTCACAAAGTTGCTTGTTTTTTTCCCTTTCCTTTTTTTGGGCTGTGCTGCATGGCATGTGAGATCCTAGTACCCTGACTAGGGATTCAGACCCAGGCCCCCTGCAGTGGAACTGCAGTATCCTAAGCACCGGTCACCAGGAAATTCCCTGCATGTTGTCATTTTGATGAAACTTGGGGAAATATGCTTATGGACGTGTACTCAGCCTATGAACATGGTTTTGAGGCTGAGAGGTCTTCCCATGTGCTGCCAGTGGTAAACGATCTGCCTGATGATGGCGGAAAGGCAGGTTCGATCCCCAGCTCGGGAAGATCCTGTGGAGAAGGAAATGGCAACCCATTCCAGTATTCTTGCCTGGAGAATTCCAAGGACAGACCAGCTGGGCAGGCTATAGTCGATGGGGTCTCAAAGATTCTGACACAACTTAGCAACTAAATAACAACAACATGAGGCTGAGGATTCTGAATCTTGAATTCAGACAAACTATTCAGTAAGTGTGAGGTCAAAGTGAGGTCAAAATAAAGATCAATTCCAGAGATGCACAGAAAGTGAAATCAACTAAACTTGTTATCAGGGTAGCAGATGGGAAGACAGGGAAATGGGGTTTTACCATAAATCCTTCCTGAGGAGTACTTGTTCAAATGACAAGTTGTAATAACTGTAAGCATTATATACTTGCTTTTCTTTGTACAGGTTGCCCTTACACATGTATCCCTAAACCACACATAGTTTAAATTTGCCAGCTTCTGAACTTTAAGTGGAATATTCTTGTCTGGCTTGCTCTCTTCTCTCAGGATTTTATGTCTGATATTCATCTGGGTGCTTGTGTTTAACTCTTATGATGATATGATCATATGTTGAATGAGTATACCAATATTAATTGACCGTTTTTATTCACTTATGTTAGTTTTAGGAAAAATAGCGTATTTCCTCATGTTATTAAAAATACAAATGAACATAAAAAAATAAAATAAAGATATTTCCAGACAAGCAAGAGCATCCTCGCTTGAAGTTACTCGAGGATGCGTGTTGGAAAAAAATGAGAAAGAAAACTAAGAAAGCTAAAACATGGGGTTCAGAAAACTGGTGCTTCAACCTCAGGTGCTTTCAGCCTGAGTGCAGGAAAAGAGAGAACTCGGATGTCAGTCACGAATCCACAAAGTACTCTTCCTGCTTGGAGAGGCCACATTGCATGCATGACTGCAGGAAGAAAAAACTTGAGCAAGGTGTAAAAGCACATTATTCTTTTTCTTTTATCAATAAAAAAAGAGGCAAATGCCATTGGAAATTCCAGGGACGACAAAAACCTAGAGAAGAAGTCTTGTCCAGACACGACAAAAATAATAAAGAGGTGTGATTTTAAGCAACAGATAATGTGTAAGAAAGACTTTGGACTAGATACCAAAACTATTTTCCTCTACCCAGCCCAGGAGATCTGTTGGAAGTGAAACACAATCTTAGTATGCTACTTGGTTCATCAGTGAGCAGTTTACTCATTCACAAAATAAATGCTGTGTATTCACGCTTGTTTTTCTTTCCCACTTTTATCTTTTAAAATTAATCAATGGACAGAGCACACAGGCCTGACACTGGGACATAAGGAAACATGAACAGTTTTGGTAACACAAATATTATGTCTATAGTTGTAGTTTTTTCTATGAAAAAAAGGGACTGAAACGTTGACTGAGATTGATGGAGGATGAAATAGTGATATAAATGTGTTATTTAAAGGCACAAAGGTAGCCAATGGAAAAACTGAAAGTAGTAATGTAATTATTAAAGATCAGGAGTTTAAGGGGGAGAAAAAGGTGAAGGATAATATAACACAGCTAAATCACCACTTAAAGGGTAAGTTGGTATCATTTGGAGTTAACAGATCAAGAAATAGATTTATATGATTATTACCCAGGATTATGGATGTCAGAGTGCTTGGGCAGGATAGGGAGGGTAAGATGGGAAGGTGCAGGGCAAAGCTACTGCTTTAAAGCTCTTCTCTCTCTCTCTTTTTTTAAAAAAAAAAACAAATTTATTCTTATTTAATTAAGTATAAAATTAAAAGTAAGTCAGGCCCCTCTTTATGTCAGGCCCCACTTTATGCCTATTTAAGACAGAAAATACTGAGCAACCAACAGGTATTAATTTTTTTGCTTATGTTGACCACACACTACATGTTCATTTTCTTTTTCCGTCCCCCCCTGTTTCCCTCAGAATAAAATGGCTGAGGTGGTGACTTCTGGCACTAGAATGTCATTTCTTAGAAAACAAACATGACCATTTCCAAGCTGGGATTTTATGACTAATTAGAAGAGCAATTTATTTACCAGGTCTAGCACAGCTGGAATTGGACGAGAGGGCCAGGAAGCAACGTCCCAAATGCCCATATGCCTTTGTTTTCTTTTCATGGGTGATGACACTGAGAATATTTTGTTTTTACAGATGGTCTCCTTGCTGAAATGTGGGAGGAAAACTGTAAACAGCAATTTGCATCCTGTTTACCCATGTTTTTCTGTACCATAGCTCCCTGGCAGCTCTGTCTGTCTGGAGGGGAATACAGGAAGCTGTGGTGATGGGTTCCCTCTTCCTACTTCCAGGGACCGTCTTGGAAAGGCATGAGTTAAGATGTTCACTTTGGCCAGAAATCATTAAGGCCATTAAGAACCGTATTGCTGGTGTACCACATCTTTCTCCATGGAGCACTGAAAGTTGAAGATCCCAGTGTGGCAACAACCCAATGGCAGCATCAGTGGAATGCAGAAAGGACAGCATTGTACCTTCTCTGTGAATGGACTGAGACCACTGCTGAGTTGCACCGTGGTGACTACCTACAACCCAGTGTCCTGGTTTCTTTGAATGTTAGGGTCCAGGTATAAAAGAGCACATGAGACAAAGTGGAGTAACACAGTGAATCCAGAATGGATGAAATATAGTCTTGAATTAGAAAAGTAAAGGTAAAAACATACTGAAAATGATTCTTATGGTGTCTCATACAAAGTAGGTCCTGATAACATTAAGAGAGTATTATCATTTCTACTATTACTACCACCACTACTGCTACTTTCCTCTTCCTATTATGATTCCGTAAAACAGCCTCAGTTCAGTTCAGTCGCTCAGTTGTGTCCAACTCTTTGCGACTCCATGAATCGCAGCACGCCAGGCCTCCCCATCCATCACCGACTCCCAGAGTTCACTCAGACTCACGTCCATCGAGTCGGTGATGCCATCCAGCCATCTCATCCTCGGTCGTCCCCTTCTCCTCCTGCCCCCAATCCCTCCCAGCATCAGAGTCTTTTCCAATGAGTCAACTCTTCACATGAGGTGGCCAAAGTACTGGAGTTTCAGCTTTAGCATCATTCCTTCCAAAGAACACCCAGGGCTGATCTCCTTTAGAATGGACTGGTTGGATCTCCTTGCAGTCCAAGGGACTCTCAAGACGCTTCTCCAACACCACAGTTTAAAAGCATCAATTCTTCGGCACTCAGCTTTCTTCACAGTCCAACTCTCACATCCATACAAAACAACATAATGATGTTTTAATAAAATACCAATACATCTTAATGATAATATCAATCAGGATGCTTTTGACAGCAAGTAACAAAACAATTACCCACCTCAAAATGGCTTAACTAATAATGATGTATTATCTCACATAAGAGGTCCACTGGGTAAGGCAGTTCTTGAACTGGTTAATTCAATACCTCGGCTATGTAATAAAGAACCTAGTTCTTTCCACCTTTTCTGACTTGCTTGGCTAATAGTGTTAGTTTTTACACTCATGACAATCCTCTAATGATGAGAGATGCCTGAGGCAGCTCTAAGCACCATGTTCTCACACAATTGTATTTAAGGTTGGAAGAGAGAAACCTATTTCCCTGTGTCCCTTTTTAAGGAAAAAAAAAAATTAAATTGTCAAAAACTTCTCTGCAGACTTCATCTTCATCCCAGTGGTCAAAATTTTATGACATGACCATTCCAACCAATAACTTGCAGAAGAAAATATAATTCCTGTAACTGTACTACAGGGAAGGGGCCTATACTTCCTAGATCCTGTGTGCTCCTGATATTTGAACAAAGTCAAAGTTTGGTTAATGTGGAGGAAAGAATTGGGGTGATGGTCTTTGTGTGCAAAACCAGCAGTGTCAACCATAGTGATACTGCAGGAGCTGTTTCTCAGTGTAAGCAATCTGATTTCAGTCTACATTTTTCCCAAGCCAATGCTTTAGACTTCTTGAGAATAGTAAGAGTCTTATTTACCATTAGATTTCCCCCAAAATACACAGAATGATTTTGTAGTTAAATAAGGTGAATCTATTATATATATATATATTTCCATAGTTATATCTTGTGTTCATTACTGAGATCTTATCAAGTTAACAAAACAAGATTCCAGGAGACTTCCTTGGTGATACAGTGGAAAGAATCTGCCTACCAATGCAGGAAACATGGGTTCTATCCCTGGTCCGGGAAGACTCCACATGCTGTGGAACAATTAAGTCCATGTGCCACAACTAATGAGCCTGCACACTGCAGCTGCTGAAGCCTGTGTGTCTGGACAGAGCCTGTGCTCTGCAACAAGAGAAGCCTCCACGGTGAGAGGCCTGTGCACCACAACGAAGAGCAGCCCCCACTGCCGCAACTAGAGAAAGCCCACGTGCAGCAACGAAGACCCAGTACAACCAGACATAATTTATAAAAAAGAAGACTCCAGTGATTACTGGTCCCCTATGGACTTTTGTTTTTTTTTTTTAGTCTCTATGCTGAGTTAAGAAAGCCCGAAACAGTCTTATTAGGGCTGAATATTGTTGAGAATAGAGTAGAGACAGCTAAAATTAAGTCATCATAAATATTCTCTTTCCAGTCCTCAACTATTTATTATCAGAGTTTCAAATAAAAGGGAGGCAGTAGGAAGAGTGAACACTTTTGATGGAATCGAAATACAAAAATAAAAATTTTTAATAGAAGTCTATTGGACCAAAGTGATTAAAACTAATTTTCATGAAAAAAAAAACAAACCATATAAGTCCCAGAATCAGATTGTTAATATATTTATATTAAAATATACATTAAATATATAATTTAAAATATAAAAAGGTGGTATAGGGAGATGTGCAGGGTGGGAAGTCTAAATCTACTTGTGAAAATTAAAAAGAAAAATTGTACATTGAGTCAGGGAAAGTTTAGTTTATACTGCAATAACAAATAACCCCCAAACCTTCCACATAATGCAACAAGAGTTTCTTTTTCACTCAAGAAAGTGTACTGCATGTCCAGGCAGTGTGCCAGCGCACCTGTCCTCCATGTGTTGTCTCAACATTCCAGCTTGATTCAATCCATGACACTTCCTAATCAACATATGCATTGACAATTGCTGTGATGGGAAAAAGTGGGCTGCAAAGTTGAGAGTGAGTATTTAAATGCCTCAACACTGAATTAACAGATGAGACCTTTGCTCATTTTTCATTGGCCAAAGCTGGTCATATGACCACAGAGGGTGGGGACACGTGTTCCTCCTATGTGCCTGGAGAAGAGAACGGAATTGGTGGTTAATGATCAGAAGTACTGTTCATTTGCTTATCACATACAGTGGAAGTGAGAAATAGACTTACAGGACTAGATCTGATGAACTATGGATGGAGGTTCATGACATTGTACAGGAGACAGGGAGCAAGACCAAATGCAAGAAAAAGAAACTCAAAAAAGCAAAATGGCTGTCTGAGGAGGCCTTACAAATAGCTGTGAAAAGAAGAGAAGTGAAAAGCAAAGACAAAAAGGAAAGATATACCCATTTGAATGCAGAGTTCCAAAGAAGAGCAAGGAGAGATAAGAAAGCCTTCCCCCAGTGATCAGTGCAAAGAAATAGAGGAAAACAATAGAATGAGAAAGACTAGAGATCTCATCAGAAAATTAGAGATACTAAGGGAATACATCATGCAAAGATGGGCTCAATATAGGACAGAAATGGTATGGACCTAACAGAAGCAGAAGGTATTAAGAAGAGGTGGCAAGAATACACAGAAGAACTGTACAAAAAAGATCTTCATGACCCAGATAATCACGATGGTGTGATCACTCACCTAGAGTCAAACATCCTGGAATGTGAAGTCAAGTGGGCCTTAGGAAGCATCACTCTGAACAATGCTAGTGGAGGTGATGGAACTCTAGTTGAACTGTTTCAAATCCTAAAAGATGATGCTATGAAAGTGCAGCAGTCAGTAGGCCAGCAAATTTGGAAAACTCAGCAGTGGCCACGGGACTGGAAAAGGTAAGTTTTCATTCCAATCCAAAAGAAAAGCAATGCCAAAGAATGCTCAAACTACCACACAATTGCCCTCATCTCACACACTAGTAAAGTAATGCTTAAAATTCTCTGCACCAGGCTTCAACAGTAGGTGAACCGTGAACTTCCTGATCTTCAAGCTGGTTTTAGAAAAGGCAGAGGAACCAGCGATCAAATTGCCAACATCCGCTAGATCATGGAAAAAGCACAAGAGTTCCAGAAAAACATCTATGTCTGCTTTATTGACTATGCCAAAGCCTTTGACTGTGTGGATCACAATAAACTGTGGAAAATTCTGAAGGAAATGGGAATACCAGACCACCTGATCTGCCTCTTGAGAAATCTGTATGCAGGTCAGGAAGCAACAGTTAGAACTGAACACGGAACAACAGATTGGTTCCAAATAGGAAAAGGAGTACATCAAGGCTGTATAATGTCACCCTGCTTATTTAACTTACATGCAGAGTACATCATGAGAAATGTGGGGCTGGATGAAGCACAAGCTGGAATCAAGATTGCCGGGAGAAACAACAATAACCTCAGATATGCAGATAACACTACCCTTATGGCAGAAAGTGAAGAAGAACTAAAGAGCCTCTTAAAGAAAGTGAAAGAGGAAAGTGAAAAAGTTGGCTTAAAACTCAACATTCAGAAAACTAAGATCATGGCATCTGGTCCCATCACTCATGGCAAACAGATGGGGGAACAGTGGCAGACTTCATTTTTTTGGTTTCCAAAATCACTGCAGATGGTGACTACAGCCATGAAATTAAAAGACACTTACTCCTTGGAAGGAAAGTTATGATCAACCTAGACAGCATATTACAAAGCAGAGACATTATTTTGCCAACAAAGTTCCGTCTAGTCGAGGCTATGGTTTTTCCAGTAGTCATGTATGGATGTGAGAGTTGGACTGTGAAGAAAGCTGAGCACCGAAGAATTAATGCTTTTGAACTGTGGTGTTGGAGAAGATTCTTGAGAGTCCCTTGGACTGCAAGGAGATCCAATCAGTCAATCCTAAAGGAAATCAGTCCTGAATATTCATTGGAAGGACTGATGTTGAAGCTGAAACTCCAATACTTTGGCCACCTGATGCGAAGAGCTGACTCATTTGAAAAGACCCTGATGCTGGGAAAGATTGAAGGCGGGAGGAGAAGGGGACGAGAGAGGATGAGATGGTTGGATGGCATCACTGACTCAATGGACATGTGTTTGAGTAAACTCCGGGAGTTGGTGATGGACAGGGAGGCCTGGCGCGCTGCTGTCCATGGGGTCGCAAAGAGTCAGACATGATTGAGCGACTGAATTGAAGTTCATTTTGCATCCAAAATACCATAAGGCTGTTAGAAACATTTAAATATGAGGATACATAAATAGAAGTAAATGATAAAACTCATAATGGTGTTACTTCCTTTTCCTGCACAGACTATTTTTTGAGTACTGTGCTCATTTGAGGAACTATACTTTGGAAGGGCCTCTGGAGGTATTCAGAAGAGCTAAATGCAGAATGATAAAGAACTCTTTCTGGTTAGACTGGAGAAGTCCTCTGAGGAAAAAAAAAATCCATTCATCCTCAAATGTGTGAATATTTGACTTCCTTTAAGGGACTGTGAGTGGTAATTTACAGGAAGAAAGATTTCTACTAAATTTAAGTCTTCTGTAGTCAAAACTATATGGATTGCCTCAGAGTGAGTAGGTCCTTCTCAAGGCTAGGGCCTGAGCATGGCACAAAGTTTGTGGGAAACGGAGGATTCAAGCGTCATATGATTCACTGGACTAGATGACCCTTAAAGATGCTTCCAGCCTCAAATTTGATAATTGGATGGTTCCTCAATTGCCCACAACTCCCATCTGGGTGATTGCTCCCAGACCTCCAAAACCACTAGCACTTGCTTGAATTTCCTTCCAGGGTCCTGGAGCAATACATTACTGGCATCTGGCTACACAAATAAGAAACGGATGACATATCCCAAAGGTGAAGAGGATGGGGTGTGGTTCTGAACCCTGGGATGCTGTACTTCACCCACAGTTGTATTTACAAGGCAGCTCCAAGTCATTCCAGAGCTAGTTGTGAAAACACACGAAAACCCACATACCCTATTGTCTTCCTGTAGTGAAGCTGGGCTGAACTAATGCAAGCCAAATTTGATTTAAACCAAGAAATTCTTGTTAGGCAGAACGTTTTTATGTCGTTTTATCCTTGAGTGAATTTTAACAGCTGAGTTGGAAAGTCTATCAAATAGGAATTAGAACTTCTCTGCCAACTCCTGATGTCTATCTCAGCCGCTGCATGGCTATCCTCTTCACCACCAGGGGTTAACTAGTTTCTTCACTCAGTAACCATTTTCTGACATCCTCCCGATGACACACTCTCACACATGCTTTTTTTCTTTTTTTCTTTTTTCTATTCATGAGTTGCACTTTCTTTGTTACTATGGCTGCAAATTGTTGATACTGGATTCCTAGTCAGGTTTTTATTCCTTTTGGTCATTTTTTCCCATGAACTAATAAACCACAGTGGAGTTAACAGAGCGAGTCGATGTGAACTTTACACAAAGCATTTTTATATTCTACGGCCATTCTCTCCTTACGCTTAATCATTTAGAGTTGTTAACATAAGAAAATGAAAATGTTCGGTTCGTTCGGCCTCCTTCCTCCCCCCACTCTTTTTCCCTCTCATTTCCCAAGCTTCAGAGGGGAAACACTATCAGCCATTTCCCATCAGTACTGTCTGCAAAGTAACACATGTCCTCAATTACTGGGACCAGAAACTGCAGGCACCTTTTGGGTTGGTGATGGATGGCTGGCTGGCCCTGCTCTCTGTTGAATATGAACCATGGTTGCCACAGTGAGAATGGTTTCGTAGAGCAACATTTTCTTTCCTGTGATCCAGGCAGTTTTTGTCCTGGGCAATGGACCCTGTTCTCAGTGGGCATGTGCCCAGTCTCAGCTTGTGTGTGAACCAGTCCACAGGAGAATCTGAGCTCAGAGCTCATCTCATAGGGAAAAGATCTGACTGAAACAAAAGGAGAAACACGTGCAGAGTAACCTTTTATGTGGCACACGAGCAGGTTGGAGCATCTGGGTTTGAGTAGGAGCATCTGGGTTTGAAACTTACATGTACCGCTTACCAACTGCAATGATTTTTTGCCAAAGCACATGATTTCTCTGTCTCCTTTTATCAACTTGGATAAGAAGATTAAAAATAATACTCCCTATTTGTCATGGTGATCATTACATAATGTATTTGATTGTCAGAAAATGATGTTGTTCACTCAAGTTCACACTAGTACTCACATAATATTATCTGTCAAATATTCTTTAATAAAATAATAATAACAATAGTTGCTAAAGTTTCATGGAGCTGTCATGAGCGTTCTCCTTGGAAAGGCACTGCATGTCATTGAGAACATAATCAATAAAAGTTAGCAATTGTACTAGTCAAGAAGCTTTTGGTAGCAAAGAACCAAAAAAACAGCCCAGAACTTAAGTGTAGAAAGGCATTTATTGATTCATACAAAGCATGGATGTTCTAGGGGCTCAAGCAGTATCAGTAAAACTCAGTCTCCCCTACCTCTATTGATTCTGTTACTGTGGTAGCTAGTGACTCAGGAGGCCCTCAGTGAGCTCTGCCTTCTGGTACTACCCTTGAGTGTCCCCTCCTCCACTGCGCCAGAGTTGGTCTGTGTGACCAATATGGCAGAAGAGATAACAGGTTGCTTCCAAATTTATAAAAAGACACTGTGGCTTCCCTCTCAGTATGTTTGTCCCTCTGTCTGTCTTCCCCTTTCTCCAATTATTTACTCTGGGGGAAGCCAGCTGCCATGTTGTGGACAGCTCTATGGAGAGCCCACGTTGTAATGAAGTGAAGTCTCCTGACAACAGCCACATGAGGGTACCTCTTGGAAGTGGATCCTCTAGCGTCAGTCAAGCCTCTGGTGACAATTTAACTGCAATCACATGAGACATCCTGAGCCAGAGATATCCAGGTAAGTGATTCCTGGATACCTGACCCTCAAAAATTATGTGGGATAATACATGTTGTGTTAAGCTACTAAGTTTTGAGGTAATTTTTATGCAGCAATAGATACCTAATGCAACTGATGTGAGATACCAAATACACTGATACCTTCACTTGTAGGTATTTCTCTCTGATGCAGCTCTTAGCAATCTGTCTTACACCATCCTCCCAGCTAGCAATTCTAGTAGAGATCATCCTTTCCCCCCAGATTACAACAAACTCACTGGGGTGAGTCTTCTTGGATGGACTTAGCTAAGTGTCCTTCCCTTAACTAACATTTCTCACAAAAGGAAAAAAAGTTATTTCCAGAATAAGGAGGATTTGGACGGGGGGAGGACAGCAAAAACAACAGATGTTTGTGTTTGCTGTTATCACCAATCACAATACAACTATTTATCTTCTGTTTGCAAATATGTTTGATAGTAATAATACTAGCTAAACTTTGTTGAGTGTTTGCTATATGTCAGGAACTTTGCGCTCAGTTGCTTTAGTTGTGTCCGACTCTTTGCAACCCTATAGACTGTAGCCCACCAGGCTCCTCTATCCATGGGATTTTCCAGGCGAGAATACTGGAGTGGGTTGCTGTGCCCTCCTCCAGAAGATCTTCCTGACCCAGGGATCGAACCCAAGTCTCTTACATCTCCTGCATTGACAAACGGGTTCTTTACCACTAGTGCCACTTGGGAAGCCCCAATTTTATGTTTCATTTAATTTTTGCTACGTGCCTATGAAATGGATACTATTATCTTTATTTTATGAATAAGAGAGGCACAGACAGTTTAAGTAATTATTCCAAAGTCAAACAGCTAGTTAGTAGTCAGGCTTGGATTTGAACCAAGACAGCTTAGTTTTAGGATTCATGCTCATAAACCGTTCTGCTAAAACACCAATACCATGCATGAAGTGTTAAGTTTTGATTTCAGGTGTTTGTCCTCTGAGATCTCGGGTTTTCTTGTATAGAATGTGTTTCCACTGACACAGAGATGAAGATGACTCAGTCTTAACCCTGAAGTGATAGACACACTTCAATACCTGGTCATATGGTGGTGGAGGGGGCATGTATAAACACTTTTAAGCTATGTGCATTCATTGCTCTGCCTCAAGTACCTCCTACTGATAATATACCATTGACAGAGTAAGTTTTTTGTTTTTTTTTTTAAGGCTCTTTGAGTGAATATTTAGGTATAGAGGTGACTGTGAAAAATGTCACTACCATGACTCATTTAACTCATTTAGGTGCATATCTGCCCTGTATTAGGAACATTTTTATTTGTTCTAATTAACTGTTGGACACCTTTTCCACCTGCCCATATCAGCAGGAAATTTGGTGTTTCCTCTTCAAGCCTTTGTCCACAACTTGAACTGTACAGAAATTTGAGGGTCTTATTTAGTCTAAATGGTTGGTCTAGATTTTAAGCTCCAGGATGTTTGTGTTGCTAATGCCCTGATGTGGATGGTAGAATCCATTATGTTCTTGTCTATTGATGTGAGACCTGTCCATCCTTGTGAGTCCTGCACTGGCTCTGAACACACCTCATCACTGGGCTCCAGGATTTAGACAGTATTTGGTTATATGCCAAGGATCAGCTATTGCTTCTCAAACACAGCAATCTCACCAGTGCAGCCAGTCTGAGATGAATAAGTGACTGTGGCATCTGTTGTGCTCCTGGAAATAGCTCTTCCAACAGAACAGCAGCCCTGTCCATTGATCCAGGCTTTTCCTTTCAGCCTAGGGAGGTCCTCTTTTGGTCTCTTCATGTCCCAGTAAACCTCTGTCTGGGCCATCTTGTTCATTGGAAGGGCTTTTTAATTCTGCTGAACTCTACAAGCATCCCAGTGCTACTGAGACTGGAGTGTGTAACACATCTTTCTCCCTGGAGATTATCCAAGTCTACTTAACTGAGACCACTCAAGTATTACAGGCAAACATTGAAGATAATCTGTCCCAGGGTGGTTTTCTGCATCAACCTAGGCACAAAAGCTGCATGCTAACAAATGCATTAAAATATATCCAACTTAGATCAGATTTTAAATACACAAAAATGTTTTCAAGTTATACTTCACTAGACATCCTCCTAGGGAAATATGACAATGTTTCAGGGTATCGTAACCTTGGGCAGACTCTTGGGTGGAGACAGCTTTTCAGCCCCAACAAGATCTACCTGGTTAGAGAGGCGGTTTCCCAGAGAGAGGGCATTGCTATTCTCAGAAAAAGAGAGGACAGGTGAAAGGTGACCAGTACATTTAAAAGTGTGTCTGTGGCTGGTTAACCTTGGGTTCGTGAGAGGAGAAAACAATCATCTATTCAACTCCAGCTGGTCCCTTTTCTCACTATAGAAAACTAGGTATCATACCCCATTTATGTCATTTTTACAGGAAAACTTAATATTGAGCTCTGAATGATTCAGAGTTAGGAGGAACATAAGGACCTACTACACAGATTGGTGTCATTGCCTGAGGACCAAGAAACTCTCAAGTATTTAGTCTCATAGGTAAATTTCATTTGGAATAGAGGGAATCAATTTCATCATTTAAGAAGAGATGGGCATTTTTTTGATACATAGTAGGTGGTATCATCTCAGAAGTAAGAGGGTGCCAAATAGAGCACCAGGAAATGGCAATATTAATTTGGATGACCAGAGCTGAAAGGAGAGAACTCATGATCCCTTTTCTCTTCCTTTTTGCCTTCTCTACCTCCCTTTGAGTAAACATGTCACTAAGTATTAAAAATATTTGGCAAAAGCATTTCCCTTTAGAGCAAGGGGGAAATTAATATTTTTTCTGGGGGTGGGATTGGGGAGGTATAAGCATGAAGCCAGGTGCTGATAACTTCTCTGCAAATATGATAATTTCTAATTAAAAGTTGGCAGCCACACCAAATAGCTTGCACCCTGTGGGAAAGCAAGGACTGAAAGGTTGGGTGGGATGAAGAGGCCTGATGTAATCACATTCCACTGAAAACCCTTTCCTGTGGGTAAATATTGTCCTGGGGATAAAATGCTCTGTTCCTAATAAGCTTCAGCAGGCAAAGACACAGATAGATCACCTAAAAAGGTCTTCAAAGGACAATAGTTCCTGCAAATCAGGAAACAGAGTGGATTTCCCACTAAAGTAGGTCTGTCTGTTCGTAGAGTTGCCAGGTTGCTGTCATGGAGAAGTTATTTGCTGACTCATCTTGATATTGGGGAATTTTCAAGTTTTCATTGTATAGAGTTCTGTCTCTTTCCAGAGGTAATCTCTTTAAAATAATAATTTTATGTAACATATGTGAACTGTGTTTTACTATTTTATATTCTAATAAGAAATGTCAGTTGTCCCTAATTCCAACAAAGGGGGGAAACACAGTCTTTTTAAATCTTCTCAACTCATAGTATAAAAAGTAAAATATGAGCCGTGGACAGTTAGTGGCCTAGTTTTTTGAGACAAATGATTTAAAAAATGCATCTTTTAAGTGTTGCCAAATTTTAGTAATACTATTGTTTTTGTACCTAAGACATTAAGATTCTACTTTTTGTTATTCCTTTGAAGCTTATTTACTTGTGAAATTAGGTTCAAAACATTACCTTTTTTTTTTCAGTAAGAAAATGGCTTCCAGTAACTCATCAGTTACTTTTAAACAAAGTCTTTCTGGTCAGATACCAAGCTCCACTCTACATATCTTGAGTCCTGGCTCTGACCAGGTGACGGATCCCAGGATTTGGGAAAGGACCTTAGACTTCTATTCCCAATCACAAACAGTGAAAGGATTCTGTCCACACTTTTGCCCCTCCCAATTGATCATGTGGCCTCTGCTGGACACCCAGTAGTGTCTGTATTTTGTGAGGCTATTATCTGAAGGAAATGGACTCATTTTCAAAGATGGGCAGCACAGATGGTCTGGATACAAACTAATTTGGTCATTCATGTGTTCACTCATTCTTTTGACCGATGTTTACTGAACCTCTCTGAGTCAGGCAGGTTCTGAGTTGGCTCTGAGTTGGACAAAGGTTGAGAGAGGAGATGTGGTCTCTGCCCTCGTGGAGCTCCCATTCGGGGAGAGAGACGTTAAAGACCAAGTAAACAGGTAACTAATTACACTATTTATAATGATGGAAAATGGCATGAAGGACAAGTGGAAAGTGTGGTAAGGGCTAATCATAGGGAGACAGACCCAGACTGGGGGTCAGTTGGAGTTTTAATTAAGACACTTTTCTTTTTTATCCCATCATATAAATGAAGCCTAGATATGAAAGTCTGGGTTAGAATTTCTTAAAATAGCTACTCATTAAAAGAGGTAAGGTGTGTCATAAATGAGAGTACTGATACAATGTAGATGCTCTCCATAAATAATAGTTAGGTATTTATAATATATACTGCTGCTAAGTCACATCAGTCATGTCCGACTCTGAGGGACCCCATAGACGGCAGCCTACCAGGCTGCACCATCCCTGGGATTCTCCAGGCAAGAACACTGGAGTGGGTTGCCATTTCCTTCTCCAATGCATGAAAGTGAAAAGTGAAAGTGGCACTCAGTTGTGTCTGACTCTTCGCGACCCCATGGACTGCAGCCTACCAGGCTCCTCTGCCCATGGGATTTTCCAGGCAAGAGTACTGGAGTGGGTGCCATTTTGGCAATATCATATAGCCTTAAAATTAACTTGGAAAAGTTTTTATGCATTTCATAAAAACTTTATCATCTAGTTTTATTAATTACATAAAGTTGCAAATGCAGAAACATTAAATATGTTATACATATATATATAAATGTACATGCATGCATATGCCTAGAAAATATGTGAAAATTGTACCAAAATGTTTTTCTTTGTATTGTTAACTGAATTATAAATATGCATAGAAAATATATTTTAGTGAATATATATCAAGCAAACATCTGTGCGACCACAGCCAGATCAAAGACTGGAATTCTGACAGCACCCAAAGGACCTCCTCTCCCTCATACAGCATTCACCATAAATAATCCTCTTTCTTACCTAGAAATAAACACTATCCTGACTTTTATGATCATTACATATATGATGTCTGTATTTCTAAGTAATGTACTTTTGTCAGTTTTGAACTTTATATACATGGAATTATGCTTTTCTCATTTCTTTGGCTCCACATCTCGTGTGTGGAGTTCAGCACTTCATTGTTGCACTGTTGCTTTGTGCGAATGAGCACAGCACTGGTCACTCGCCCCTTCTAGCATGGATGGGCATTCAAGCTGTCTCCACACACAATGGTACAACCACCATTCTTGTACGTGTACGTTGCACACAGTGTATTGAGCTTCTTTACTGTTTAAAGCCTCTAAGTGTGCTTGCTGGTCCTGGGAGGTGTTGGTTATTTTCTTTCAACCCTCCCATCCTGATCCATTCATCCCTGCTCTTTGCCTTTTTAAGAACCTTATCACCAGACTGCCTGGCCTCCAGCTTTTGGTTACCTTTGGCCAAAGGTAGGCCACAGCGTGAGCTCAGAGCGTGGGAGGGGCAACTCTCGGAGTCTGAATTCCTCTGGCCTCCTCTCTGCCTCCCCGCAGTCCTGGGGGCAGCCGCACTGCATTTCTTCTTCAGTTCTAGCTCTCACAAGGCTCTGGAAACTTCCTTCCTCCTGCCCTTTGAGGCCCAGCAGCCGTAAAGACCTCCGGTTAAGTCTCCAGTGCACTGCCATCGTTGTGGTTCCTTTACCCCTGCTCACACCTTCGTAAACCACCCTTTATAAAGCCCTCTTCACTCAAACCATTCTGAAGATGCCATGCCCTTCCTCCTATTTAAGGTATATGATTCAATGGCTTATAATATATTCACTTTACTATGCATCCATTACCACAATCAATTTTAGAAAAATTTCCTAAAAGAAACGCTGTAGCACTTAGCTGTCACTTCCAATCCTTCAGCCCAAGTCAACTACTATTAATATATAATCTACTTTCTATCTCTATAGACTTTTCTATTCTGGATATTTCATAAAAATTTCATGTATATGTGTATGTATATACATATATGTATAAATTTCTTACATGTATTTATTTTTTCTTTCCATATGTAGCTTAGATTTAGATCTTTAGGCCACCCAGAAATTTTTTGATGATGATGATGATGGTGAAAGATAGAGATCTTTCAAAAGAAACGATTCCATTTCTCTTGCCAAATGGACATCTAATTATCCCATCACCACTTATGGAAACATATCATTTTCTCTGTTAATCTACATTGTGTCCTTTTACTATAAGATTAATTCTCATGGAGATGATTCTCAGAGAAAAGACAACTGTCTTCTTGATACATTTTTTTCAAATGCCCCACAGTGAGTATATATCATTTATACAACCAGAAAAAAGTTTCAGAGAATAAAATTAAATTTTTTCAATGAAAAAAATTAGAAGTTGAAGGTCAATAGCAAAGGATGCTTAGAGATTTTCAGACTCCAGAGGAAGACTTCTCTTTTGCTGCTTTCCTGTTTTCCAACATTCTCATTTTCTGTAGCAAATAGCCAAGAAGCTTCTTGTATCTGCAGCACAGAACAGAGACAGAGCCGCCTGCACAGCCTCCAGGAAACCTGAGTTCTCAGCTTAGTTCTCATGCCCAGTTTCTCCAGGTTCAGGCTACGGGTACCTCCTCTGTTCCCTAGAGCATGGGTCCCCAATCCCCCAACCCCCAGGTGATGACAGGTTCCTGGCCCATTAGGAACCCAGCCCCTCATAGCAGGCAGCTGGCAAGCCATTCCCCATCACTCCCCATCCCTCTCATTACCACCTGAACCATCCCCCAGCCATTGTGGAAAAATTGTCCTCCACAAAACCAGTCTCTGGCACCAAAAAGGTTGGGACCACTACATTAGAGCTTTTCTTTTCTGAACTTTGTTCTGATCCGGGTCCAGAGTCTATGACTCTAAGAGAAAATCGGCCTCTTTGTGAAATAGATTATCCTCTCTCAGTTGTTGTTGATATTTAGTCGCTAAGTCGTTTCCAACTCTTTCACCACCCCATGGACTGTAACCCATCAGGCTTCTCTGTCCATGGGGTTTTCCCAGCAAGAATACTGGAGTGGGTAGCCATTCCCTTCTCCAGGGGATCTTCCAGACCCAGGGGTTGAACCCACGTCTCCTGCATTGGCAGGCAGATTCTTGACCACTGAGCCACCAGGGAAGCCCTCTCTCTCTCAGAACTGAGATTCTATTGACCATTTAATAATCTCTCAGGCTCTCTCATCTCCTCCCCACTTCCTCCACCTTCTGCTTCTCACACAGATAGTCTAGGTATTAATGTAACTCTTCTTCACTCTCTCTCGTGATGTTTGGGCTCCAAATAGGGGATCTAGACAGGCAATAGTGGTAAATGAAGATCTGGCATCAAGCTGTGTGTGTGCTAAGTCACTTGAGTCATGTCTGACTCTTTGCTATCCCTGGAACTGTAACCCTTCAGGCTCCTCTGTCCATGGGATTCTCCAGGCAAGAATCCTGGAGTGGGCTGCCATTTATTTCTCCAGTGGATATTCCTTACCTAGGGATCAAAAGGCAGGCCGGTTCTTTACCACTTTAGCCCAGGTGTCAAGGTGTCTGGGCTTAAACTCCACTCCAGTTATTTATTAGCTGTGTACCCTTGGAGAAGTTACTTATCACTCAGTCTCTTAATTGACTGTTTCCTAGCTTCTAAAATGATGATGGCTGTTAGAATAAAATGAATTGTTCCTTAGAAGTTTCTTAATATTGCCTGGAGCATGGTCCATTCTCAATAAATGTAAGTTGCACTTACAGTTATTATCTGATTCTTATACTAAGAAACCTATTCACCCACTGTCATGAAAGAGATATCATATTTTGGTACATGTAAGTAATAAAATGTTCACTCCTTGAAAAAGTCCAAAACAAGCCAGAAACACTGGCATCTATAACAATTGCTTTATATCACCATGATGAATCCACTCCTCCATTTCCCTTCAAAGTCTACTTTGGAAGTGGGGGAGGGGCAGAGGCGTGTGGAAGTTGGAGGGAGGTCAGGGTGTTTGACATCCGGTTCAGTACAATGAACAACAGACACAACACTCTGGAAAGTAGAAGCTTAAGTGGCAAAGGAGACAGTGATAAGTCAGTCCTCAGGAATTCATAGCAAGAGTGGGAGAGTGTTGAATTTCCACATTTAAAGGAATCCAGTTCATAGGATTCATTCCAATTCATAGGCATTTGAGGGAGAGGGTTGAATTTCCACAAGGTAGGGGTGGGGATAAAATTCAAGTCTCTTATGCCTAGATCTAAGGGACAGAAACACTCGGAGTTACTCAAGAGGTAGAGCCCAGAATGCCTTGCTGCGCCACATACCCCCAGTTGTTGGCTGCTAAGCAAGGTGCTGATGAACGTTCAACTCTTCTCTCTGCTGTGCTCCTTCTTGGCAACATTCATTATGAATAGGCCTTATGGGCAGCTTTGGATCCTGCATTTGCTCTCACTTGGTGGTTTGCCTCTTACTTCCTTTTAACATTCCTCCACCCTCACCTTGGAATACAGGTCTCTCCCAGAGCCACCTGCTCCTTCTCTTCTCAGTAACCATAGCCTTGCTCTCTGATTTCTCCATCAGCGATTTGGCTCTTGTCTGGGACTCAAATACAACTTCTGTTCAAATATTTTCCATGTGAACTTCTTATTTGGAGCACGTTGTGTTTCACTGGTGTGGACCTTTATTGGGATAGAAGAGGGTGATTGGGGCTGATACTTGAAAAGTCAAGTTTATATATCCAAATAAAGAGACCAAATAAAGCCCTTCTTCCCATGGGTTTCTGTCCAAAAAGCCTCAGGCTCCATGCAGAGGCAGTCATGACCAAGGAGGCTAGTGTTGAATTGAGGCCAAAAACCAGCCTAGGAATGGACTGAGGCTCATAGTTGGCACACATGCCTTTAGATTCTCTCACATATACCCTCCTGGGTCTTCTTAACCTAGGTCATTGGCCTAAGAAAAGTGCCAGGCCAGGCTACAGTTCAACATCAACATGTGTACTAAACCACACCACACCCCACATGCAGCATGACAAGCCCTGGCTACTCACAAACCACTGGAGTATCCATCTCCTCCAGCGGAGTTCAGATAAGGGCCTTCAGCCTGGCTGTCCCTGCATGATTTCTGCCAGGTCGAGCATTCCAAAGAGAAACACATTTACCTACTTAAGGAGCCTCTTCTCTTGACTGTGACCTGGATGAATGTCTCAACCAAGGACACGTTAGTGAGATGGAAGAGTGCTGTGTTGTGAATCAAGTGTGAGTTTAAATCCCAGTTTTATAATAACTGTGTAGCCTTGAACTAATTCCTTCACATCACTCTACCTACTTCCTCATTTGTGAAATGGAGCTAATAAAGTGAACAGGGTGTGAGACTCCATAGAAAGATAACCCACAAATAATAAGGTGGGCGATTCCCTGAGAAATATGCTAGTCCTACTGAGACAGGAAATAAGGTTGATGTTACATATGGAAAGGTGGTCCCTTCTTCAATATTTAAGGGATGAGAGATCCACAGCCTAATAGGAAGTATGATTGGAAGCTGAGTTGGGAAAAATAACTGTGAACTCAGAGTGTGGTATGTAAAATTTGGAGCTGTGTGCTGGCACTTGATGTTTAGTGTCTAAAGGTTCCTGAGTTGAGACGATGATGTAGACAAAGGACAATGGAACATAGCAGGTGCATGTTCTAACATGCACTGTGCTTTTGGACTTGTTACCATTGCTCAAAATGTCTGCTTGAAGGGCTCTGGCCACTGAAATGAGCAGTGGCCACCTCAGATGCCAGCTCATTGATTTGAGGAGATTTTGTGGCATCTCACTAGTGACTGCTAGCAGTGGCAACCACAGCCAAAAAAAATGAGGTTACTTGGCAGACTTGGGTTCGGGTTTGATGCCTTAAGGCAATACTAATCTGGACTGACCCGTTGGACAGAAGTGTCTTCCTGGGGTCTTGGAGCCCGGATATAACACAGATATAACACGGATGTAGAGGCATTCAATGTTTGAGTTTGAGAAAATGTGGTCTCATTTCACGTCCCAAGCTGGCAAACTGGTCCTGTGTGTAAAGTGGTTAACATGCTGCCTGGCACATTTTAAGGGCCCCATAAATGATGCTCATTATGATTAAACACGCGTGCCGCAGCAGCCAGAGGGCAAGGCAGTGCTCCTTGGCAGCTGGAGCTCTCTAAGGGGAGGGCGGCAGCTTAGGAGCTGAGAGAAGAGAGTGGAATCATTTAGTGGCTGACACATACCCGGTCACTAAAGGAATCTCCCATCCCAGCACAGAAGTCTGACCCAATGTGCCTGGCCTCCAGAGACTTTCTGGTTCCAGCCACAGATCCGAGCCGGGAGCATCCATCCTGTTAGCTGGCTGTGGTTGGGAGACAGAGGGGGTGAACCAGAACTCACCCGGATTTGGGAGCCTTGAGCAATAGCTCATCTCCTCCAGCACTCTCTGGGGGTTGAAAGGCTGTGGGAAAGGGAGGAGAGAGGGCGTGGTGCACCTCATGTGGTCAGGAAGGCCTCCCTTCCCTTGAAACACATGACAGCCAAATCATGGGTTCATAGGGTTGTTTATCATCCTCAGTCTTGGAGAGACCATGCCTACATGACAGGGCTTTAAAACTTGGAAAGAACTTTCCAGATGTACAAAACCTCCACCTGGGATTCAGCTGTAGGGCTTTCCAACCCTTGGAGCGTAGGATCCTGTGTCAATGTTCTCAAAAGGAGATTCACATCACTTAAGTCTCATTGGGGTGGAGGTACCACATTAGCCACTGCAGTTTCTAAGCCCTGGGACCCATGTTCTTGCCAGGACCCTTTCTGTATCTCTTAAGAAACAAGGCAACTAGACAGTGACTTGGGCTGGGCCATCCCAGCCATGGATTCTCATAGCACCTACGAGCTGGAAGCACAGAGCTCTGAGGAGGGAAAGAGGGAGGTAGGTGGACATGGGAGGTCATCAAGGACAGCATTCAGGAAGAGCCATATCATGGCCTTTTAGAGATGTGCCAGCTGGAGCATAGGAAGACTCACCTGCTCACCCAGATCCACCTCTTGCTGCACTAGGTTGTTGACCCCTTTGGCCCTGGTAGCCTTCTATAAGCTTTAAGCAGTTTTACTTCTTATATGCAACAGTGTTTTCCAGCCACCAAAGCAAAGCCATTTAAATTGCTAACCTCAAAGACACATGATGAACTTGGATATTTGTTTTCAGGTCTCCCTTTGACCACAGGGTCCTCATTCCACAGCTACAACGACACCCAACACCTGAGATGTCATTCCCAAAACTTTTGAGACCCTGGTCCCACTCGCTTCACTTTACTTATGTGAAGCTTTTATGTAAGCCCTTTTACTTCTAGTCATCCATAATCTCTTCTGTAATCCTGCATGCATGCTACATCGCTTCACTCGTGTCCGACTCTTTGCGACCTATGGACTGTAGCCTGCCAGGCTCCTCTGTCCATGGGATTCTCCAGGCAAGAATACTGGAGTGGGCTGCCATGCCCTCTTCCAGGGGATCTTCCCAACCCAGGGATCGAACCTGCATCTCTTATGTCTCCTGCACTGACAGGTGAGTTCTTTACCACTAGTGCCATCTGGGAAGCCCCTTCTATAATCCAGTCTCCTCTGTATTCACATGTAGGGAACTAGGTAAAGATGAAAAATGGAGACCAGGATGGATGGACTCTCCCTAGGTCATTCAACAGTACAGCCGAGAGAGACTTCCCTAGCGGTGCAGTGGGTAAGACTCATGCTCCCAACACAGGAGGACCAGCTTCGATCCCTGGGTCGCGGATCTAAGATCTCACATACCGTAACTAAGCCTGAGGGCTGCAATCACTGAGCCCACATGCTCTAGAGCCCCTGTGCCACAGCTAGAGAAGTCAACACACAGGAATGAAGACCTGCACACCACACCGAAGACCTAGTGCAGTCAAAAGAAATACAAATTTTTTTGAAAAAAAATTTTAAATTCCACCTCAACTTAATTGTCAATACTACTCAAAATTCCCATTAAAAACAAACCAAAAAAAAAAACAAAAAAAAAAAAAACCAAACCAGAACAGCAGAGCAAGGGGAAGGAGCTGTCACCTCACCACTGCTCTTAAATCTATCCCCTCCCTTCCATTGCCCCAACCATTACCTTGCCAAGGCCTCCTGCCTGGACCCCCATAGAATTTCATTCCTTCAACAAATGATTGAGACAAAAGCCCTTGCCTCATGCCTAAGTGACCAGTGATGGGGGGAGGTGTTGTGGGAGGGGGGTATGCAGTGGCATCAAATCATTTACAAATGATTGCAAATGAGCAAAGAAAAAAGGAAAGTCAGAGGCTTCCTGATTTGTTCCACTGCTTCAGTCTTTCAGCTTCTCAGAGAGTCCTATACACTCCTGCTGGAGTGTCATAATACTCCCCCAAACAGTACACTATATTCCAGATTACTCTAGATGGGCATTCTAGCCCCTCCATGACACACACTGCCCCTGCCATCGGGCACTACTGCCCACTGTCCTTGCCCACTTCAGTGACCGTATGCAGGGTGTTCTTTCTATGGAAAAGCCCAGCTTGGCTGCCACATCGCCAAGAAGCTTTCACCAACACCTCTGTTGAAAAAGATTTTTCTCCACCTCTGCTATATACTCCCTAATCAATTTTTAGGACTAATTTTATAGAAAAGATACATGTTACAAGATTCTAGGACTTCCTAATTTCTTTTAGGTAATGAAAAGCCCAATGGTGGACAATGAAAATGGAAGCCCTTGGATTATCCACTTCTGGGTACATTTTTGAAAGCCAACTCTTGTCCAGGGAACATCCACAATTCACCTTTTCTGAACCACAGCCAAGTTCTAGGCACTGAAGAGCAAAATACAACATGTAAAAAACAACAAAAAACCATGGTCCCTGGCCTGAGTTTACATTTTGAGCAGTCCCTGGGAAGGTTGCAGTCTGCATCAGCTGAAAAGCACTTACTAAGCCCTGTTTTTTCAGAGTTTCCTCCCCTGGTAGCTGAGCTTTTGATTACATATCACTGCATGTGACACACATCATAAATATATTCCATAACATGACTGTGAGCATCATTATCTTTCCTACTTTACATGTTGACTCTGGTTCTTCTCAGCCCACAATGTCTTTCTCATACCCTCTTTTCAGAACTCAGGTTCCTTTCTTTCTGCTCCAACCCTATGATCTCCCACTGCTTTGAACTTCTTTCAGGAACTTGTAAATTTAGTACCACACAGATTAGTTCTTCCTCACATGGTTCAGAAGTGTGACACTCAGTGGCTTTGGAGTTTGTAGCAGGGAGAGCTAGCTGACCACCAAAGCTATGTGCTCTTCTTCCATCTGGTCGAGTTGTTGTGGGACGCAGCTCTTCAGTCACTCCACTTCCAACCCTTTTGCCTCTTCTTGGGGCTATGAAACTAATTGTGGTCAATGAACTAAAAGGGGTTTGTACTGGTTTGGGGCAGGGGTTGTTACAGTATCTTCCATGCCATCATCACTTGCTCTTCCTCTCCACTGATAAGTTTGGATGCCAGAAGTGGGAAAGAGCAGGGCTTTGGGATGGAAAGGACTAGATTTCTGAGTCATCAGTTGAGTTCAGTTCAGTTGCTCAGTTGTGTCTGACTCTTTGAGACCCCATGAACCGCAGCTCGCCAGGCCTCCCTGTCCATCACCAACTCCTGGAGTCCACCCAAACCCATGTCCATCGAGTTGGTGGTGCCATCCAACCATCTCATCCTCTGTCATCCCCTTCTCCTCTTGCCCTCAATCTTCCCCAGCACCAGGGTCTTTTTAAATGAGTCAGCTCTTCGCATCAGTGGCCAAAGTATCACAGTTTCAGCTTCAACATCAGTCCTTCCAATGAACACCCAGGACTGATCTCCTTTAGGATGGACTGGTTGGATCTCCTTGCAGTCCAAGGGACTCTCAAGAATCTTCTCCAACACCACAGTTCAAAAGCATCAATTCTTTGGTGCTCAGCTTTCTTCACAGTCCAACTCTCACATCCATACATGACCACTGGAAAAACCATAGCCTTGACTAGACGGACCTTTGTTGGCAAAGTAATGGCCCTGCTTTTTAATATGCTATCTAGGTTGGTCATAACTTTCCTTCCAAGGAGTACATGTCTTTTAATTTCATGGCTGCAATCACCATCTGCAGTGATTTTGGAGCCCCCCAAAATAAAGTCTGACCCTGTTTCCACTGTTTCCCCATCTATTTCCCATGAAGTGATGGGACCAGATGCCATGATCTTCATTTTCTGAATGTTGAGCTTTAAGCCAACTTTTTCACTCTCCTCTTTCACTTTCATCAAGAGGCTCTTTAGTTCTTCTTCACTTTCTGCCATAAGGGTGATGTCATCTGCATATCTGAGGTTATTGATGTTTCTCCTGGCAACCTTGATTCCAGCTTGTGCTTCATCCAGCCCAGCATTTCTCATGATGTACTCTGCCTATAAGTTAAATAAGCAGGGTGACAATATACAGCCTTGACGTACTCCTTTTCCTATTTGGAACCAGTCTGTTGTTCAATGTCCAGTTCTAACAGTTGCTTCCTGACCTGCATATAGGTTTCTCAAGAGGCAGATCAGGTGGTCTGGTATTCCCATCTCTTTCAGAATTTTCCACAATTTATTGTGATCCACACAGTCAAAGGCTTTGGCATAGTCAATGAAGCAGAAGTAGATGTTTTTCTGGAACTCTCTTGCTTTTTTGATGATCCAACGGATGTTGGCAATTTGATCTCTGGTTCCTCTGCCTTTTCTAAAACCAGCTTGAACATCAGGAAGTTCACGGTTCATGCATTGCTGAAGCCGGGCTTGGAGAATTTTGAGCATTACTTTACTAGCATGTGAGATGAATGCCATTGTGCGATAGTTTGAGCATTCTTTGGCATTGCCAAAGAATTGGAATTGGTAATTGGAATGAAAACTGACCTTTTCCAGTCCTGTGGCCACTGCTGAGTTTTCCCAATTTGCTGGCATATTGAGTGCAGCACTTTCACAGCATCATCTTTCAGGATGTGAAATAGCTCAACTGGAATTCCATCACCTCCACTAGCTTTGCTTGTAATGATGGTTCCTGAGGCCCACTTGACTTCACATTCCAGGATGTCTGGCTCTAGGTGAGTGATCACACCATTGTGATTATCTGGGTTGTGAAGATCTTTTTTGTACAGTTCTACTGTGTACTTTTGTCACCTCTTCTTAATATCTTCTGCTTCTGTTAGGTCCATACCATTTCTGTCCTTTATTGAGCCCATCTTTGCATATCTCTATGATTCCCTTGATATCTCTAATTTTCTTGAAGAGATCTCTAGTCTTTCCCCTTCTATTGTTTTCCTCTGTTTCTTTGCATTGATAACTGAGGAATAACCTTCTAGGAAAGCACAACTGACCAGGAATATCTTCAGACTTTGAACAAAAAATAAGCTTTTATT